>NC_141601.1:8308019-8908019 GCF_047967505.1 Dipteris shenzhenensis | reverse complement strand
CACCATTACCTCATGAAGCCGTGGAGGAGGAGGTGTTTGATGATATGGTGCGGGATTTATATGTCCATCAAGGGAGGGATAATAGCATGGAGCAGGATGATCTTTTTACCGCAGCATCGACTCCACTGTTTGAGGGGTGCACATTCTCTGTTCTACGTGCCTCCCTTGAGTTACTAAACTTGCAAACCATCTATGGATGGAGCAATGCAAGTTTGAATGCATTACTCAAGTAAGCTTTAATTTAAAGTCGATTTTGCAAACATAATGAATTATGCGCGTGGGTCAATTACTCGAATGCTTTTCCTCATTTATGGTCTTCACGTGCAGGCTATTGTGTAAAATGCTTCCAAGGGAGAATAAATTACCGACCTCAAGAGATATGGCAAGGCAACATGTGACCTCTCTTGGAGGATTAGATTACAAGCGCATCCATGCATGTGTCAACGATTGCGTTTTGTTTCGTGGACTACATAAGGATGCAAGAGAGTGTCCTACTTGTGGAGAGGCAAGATATAGAGCAGATCTCAAAACCTTGGACGTGCCTCATAAGGTATTGCGACATTTTCCCATAATCCCTCGCATCCAACATATGTTCAAGTGCAAATCTATTGCAGAGCTCATGTCATGGCATTCCTCCCCCGATGGCAAGTGGAGAACTCCCGCGGACTCTCCTGCGTGGAAGCATATTGAAGACACATGGCCAAGCTTCAAGGAAGAACCTAGGAGCTTGAGACTTGGATTGGGTATGGACGGTGTGAACCCATTTGGTCTCAAAAGCACGTCTTACAGTGTATGGCCAGTGGTATTGGTGAATTACAATCTTCCACCCTCTATGGCTATTAAGAAAGGACATGTCATGCTGTCCCTTCTAATTCCAGGGAAACATAAAGTCAAAAACCCTGATGTTTATTTGGAGCCAGCCCCCTCCCCCTCTCAGCGCTCCCCCCTTCTTCACCCTTCCCCCTCCCCCTCTCAGCACTCCCCCCTTCCCCACCCCCCCCTTCGTGACCCCCCAGCCCCCCAGCCCTCCCCCCCCTCCCCCCCTCCTCTCAACCCCTCGCACCCCCTTCCCGCCCTCTCAGCCGTCCCCTCCGAGAACCCCCCACAACCCACCCCCAGTTAGTGGCCGCGGCCGCCAGCCCCCCCTCTTCTCAACCCCTCCCACCCCTTTCCCCCCCTCTCAGCCCTCCCCCCCCCTTCGTGAGCCGCCAGCCCCCCCCTCCTCTCAACCCCTCCCACCCCCTTTCCTCCTACCCAACCCCCTCCTCGGGCTGGCGGCTGCGGCCGCCAGCCCCCCCCTCTTCACCCTCCCCCCCTTCGCGACCCCCCAGCCCTCCCGCTCCCTCTTCCCCACACCCCCCCTTCCCCCGGGCTGGCGACCGCGGCCGCCAGCCCCCCTTCTCTCAACCCCTCCCACCACCCCCCACCCACCCCCCTCCCCACCCCCGAGCTGGCGGCCGCGGCCGCCAGCCCCCCCCTCTCAACCCCTCCCACCCCCTTTCCTCCCACCCAACCCCCTCCCCGGGCTGGCGGTCGCGGCTGCCAGCCCCCCCCCTCTTCACCCTCTTCACCCTTTCCCACCCCCCCTTCCCCCGAGCTGGCGGCCGTGGCCCCCAGCCCCCCCCTCTCAACCCCTCCCACCACCCCCCACCCACCCCCCTCCCCGCCCCCGAGCTGGCGGCTGCGGCCACCATCCCCCCCCCCTCTCCGCCCCTCCCACCCCTTCACCCCTCCCACCCCTCTCACGCCTCCCACCCAACCCCCTCCCCGCCCCCGAGCTGGCGGCCGCGGTCGCCAGCCCCCCCTCCCACCCCCTTCGCTCCCATCCCCTTCCCTCCCACCCACCTCCTCTTCGCCCCGCCCCCGAGCTGGCGGTCGCGGCCGCCAGCCGCTCCTCCTACCCCTCTCACCCCTCCCACCCAACCCCCTCCCCGCTCCCGAGCTGGCGGCCGCGGCTGCCAACCGCCCCTCCCACCCGCTTCCCTCCCACCCACCTCCCTCTTCCGCCACCCCTCCTCCCACCCGCTTCCCTCCCAGCCCCCCCTCCCACCCACCTCCCTCTTCGCCCCCGAGCTGGCGGCTGCTGCCGCCAGCCCCCTTCCTCCCCTCCAGGCCGCCAGCCCCCCCTTCCCCCTCCCCCCTTCCTCCCTCCATGGGAGACACAGTCCCTCCCTTCCCCCCCCTCCCTCCTCCTTTCCTTCCTCTACTCAGCCCCACCCTCTGCCTCCCTTCCTTCTCCCTTCCCTCCATCCTTTTCTTCTCCTCCCCTAAACCTTTCTCTCTCTAGTTCCTCTCTCTTCAAATTTTAAAAAAGAAACTAGAAAAATTAATCAAAAAAATTTGCAAGTACCTCGAAAAAGTTTGTAAGTTTGCTCTTTCTTGCTTTCTTGCTCTTCCTTCCTTGCTCTCTTGATCGTCCTTGCTTTCTTGCTTTCTTGCTTCAGTGAATGAAATGAGGGGAGAATGAATGAAGAAGGAAGACTATATATAAGAAAAATTAGGTTTTCCTCCTCCTCTCCTATTGGCTTTCCATTCCTCCCCTCTCTCCTATTGGCTTTTCATTTATCCCCTCTCCCATTGGCTCCCATTACTCCCCCTCTCCTATTAAACCCCCATCCCTCATCCATTAGCCCTCCTCCCATCCATCCATTTCTTCTTCCTCCCCATTGCCACCACTCCCATCCCACATTTTCACCACGTCCCATACTCCTCCCATTTCCCAAAATCCCATATTTCCCCATCTCACCCTCCTCTTTTTCATCCCCTATTAACTCCCTCACTCATTTCACTCCCTTATTAGCCTACTCCCCTATTACCTTCCCCTCTCCCATTCCATTCTTCCCTCCCCACTCTCACTTCCACTTCCCATTACTCACTTGCCATTTGAAAACTATTAATATATTATTATACTATTTTTTATACTTATTATCATACACCCTTATTACTTCCCTATCCTATTCCACTCCTCCCTCCTCATTCCCACTTCCACTTCCCATTACTCACTTGCTATACACATTTGCAAACTATTAATATATTATTATATGATTTTTTATACTATTTGTAAACTTACATATGGGCAAAATCACAGGTGTCAAAGCGATCCTATTGTGGTCATACAACAACTGTGTTGTTATTCAAGGGCATATTTATCCTCATCAACAAGCTTATTTACTCAAGGTATGAGGTACATAATTTGTGCACTAGGTGTTTACTTTGTGTCAAAATTGTTTGCCACACACACACACATATACATATACCGAGAATTTTCTAATATTATCGCATCTACATTTCTCCGATGGGCATAAAACTTTGTACACGCCTCAACCTAGGTCTTATTGACTTGCATACAAAGCGGTGCACCCATCTCATAAGTACTTGTTTAGATAACACACCTCCAAACGTATTTTATGACGATTGTGCATAACACTAGCAACAAAATGGTTTATCATGTGAGACCGACTATGCAAAGCATATCCAATGGACACAAGACTTTACACGTTCCTCAACCTAGGCAGTATTGACTTGTGTGCAAAGTGGCATCCCCATCCGATAAGTACTTGTTTGAAAAATACACCTACGATCGTGTTTTTTGACAATTGTGCATGACACTAAGGCAACAATGGTGTTTTATGCTTGATCAACAATGCAAAGCATATCTGATGGGCACAATACTTTGCACAAACCTTCAACTAGGTAGAATCGACTTACATGCAAAGTGCCACGCCCATCCCATAAGTGCTTGATTGGATAACATACCTAGCAGCGTGTTTTTTGACGGATGTGCATGACACTAGAGTAAAAATAGTATTTAATGCTCGATCGACCATGCAAAGGATATCCGATGGGCACAAAACTTTCTGTATGCCTCAACCTAGGTGGTATTGAAATGTTCTCAATGAGGCACACCCATCCGATAAGTACTTGGTCAGATAACACACCTAATGGCGTGTTTCTTTGCGGATGTGCACATCATTAGGCAAAAAATGGTGTATAATGCGTGATCGACCATGCAAATCATATCCAATGGTGACAATACTTTACACACACCTCAATGTAGTTAAAACGGACTTGCGTGCAAAGTGGATCCCCCATTTGATAAGTACTTATTTGAATAACACACCTATGGCCGCGTGTTTATATGGTTGTGCATGACACTAAGGCAAAAACGGTGTGTTATGCTTGAAGCATATCCGATGGGCACAATAATTTGCACACACCTTCAACTAGGTGGAATTGACTTACATGCAAAGTGGCACGCCCATCGCATAAGTGCTTGATTAGATAACACACGTAGCAGTGTGTTTTTTTACGGATGTGCATGGCACTAAGGCAAAAATGGTATTTAGTGCTCGATCGACCATGCAAAGAATATTCGATGGGCACGATACTTTGCACACACCTTCAACTAGGTGGAATTGACTTACTTGCAAAGTCGCATTCCCATCGCATAAGTGCTTGATCAGATAACACACCTAGCATCGTGTTTTTTTACGGATGTGCATGGCACTAAGGTCAAAATGGTATTTAATGCTCGATCGACCATGCAAAGCATATCCGATGGGCATAATAATTTTCCTATACCTCAACCTAGGTGGTATTAAAATTTTGTCAAAGAGGCACACCCATCCGATAAGTACTTGGTCAGATAACATACCTAAGGGCGTGTTTTTTTGCGAATGTGCATACCACTAAGGAAAAAACGGTGTAGAATGCGTGATCGACCGTGCAAATCATATCCGATGGTGACCATACTTTGCACACACCTCAACCTAGTTGAAACGGACTTGCCTGCAAACTAGAGCCCCCATCCGATAAGTACTAGTTTGAATAACACACCTAGGACCGTGTTTTTTCATGGTTGTGCATGATACCAAGGCAAAAACGGTGTTTTATGCTTGATCGACAATGCAAAGCATATCCGATGGGCACAATACTTTGAACACATCTTCAACTAGGTGGAATCTACTTACATGCAAAGTGGCACGCCCATCCCATAAGTGCTTGATTGGATAACATACCTAGTAGCGTGTTTTTTGACGGTTGATGTGCATGACACTAGAGCAAAAATAGTATTTAATGCTCGATCGACCATGCAAAGGATATCCGATGGGCACAAAACTTTTCGTACGCCTCCACCTGGGTGGTATTGAAATGTTCTCAATGAGGCACACCCATCCGATAAGTACTTGGTCAAATAACACACCTAATGGCGTGTTTTTTTGCAGATGTGCATATCATTAGGGAAAAAATGGTGTATAATGCGTGATCGACCATGCAAATCATATCCGATGGTAACCATACTTTGCACGCACCTCAACGTAGTTAAAAAGGACTTGCGTGCAAAGTGGAGCCCCCATCTGATAAGTACTTATTTGAATAACACACCTATGGCCGTGTTTTTATATGGTTGTGCATGACACTACGGCAAAAACTGTGTGTTATGCTTGATCGACAATGCAAAGCATATCCGATGGGCACAATACTTTGCACACACCTTCAACTAGGTGGAATTGACTTACATGCAAAGTGGCACGCCCATCGCATAAGTGCTTGATCAGATAACACACCTAGCAGCGTGCTTTTTTACGGATGTGCATGGCACTAAGGCAAAAATGGAATTTAATGCTCGATCGACCATGCAAAGCATATCTGATGGGCACGATACTTTGCACACACCTTCAACTAATTGGTATTGACTTACATGTAAAGTGGCATGCCCATCCCATAAGTGCTTGATCGGATAACATACCTAGTAGCGTGTTGGGCACAAAACTTTTCGTACACCTTAACCTAGGTGATATTGAAATGTTATCAATGAGGCACACCCATCCGATAAGTACTTGGTCAGATAACACACCTAATGGCGTGTTTTTTTGCGGATGTGCATATCATTAGGGAAAAAATGGTGTATAATGCGTGATCGACCATGCAAATCATATCCGATGGTGACAATACTTTACACACACCTCAACGTAGTTAAAAAGGACTTGTGTGCAAAGTGGATCCCCCATTTGATAAGTACTTATTTGAATAACACAATACCTAGTAGCATGTTTTTTGATGGATGTGCATGACACTAGAGCAAAAATAGTATTTAATGCTCGATCGACCATGCAAATGATA
Organism: Dipteris shenzhenensis; assembly: GCF_047967505.1. NCBI lineage: Eukaryota > Viridiplantae > Streptophyta > Polypodiopsida > Gleicheniales > Dipteridaceae > Dipteris > Dipteris shenzhenensis. The sequence continues at coordinate 8,901,896 of NC_141601.1, read as the reverse complement.
TCCGATGGGCACAAAACTTTTCGTACACCTTAACCTAGGTGATATTGAAATGTTCTCAATGAGGCACACCCATCCGATAAGTACTTGGTCAGATAACACACCTAATGGCGTGTTTTTTTGCGGATGTGCATATAATGCGTGATCGACCATGCAAATCATATCCGATGGTGACAATACTTTGCACGCACCTCAACGTAGTTAAAACGGACTTGCGTGCAAAGTGGAGCCCCCATTTGATAAGTACTTATTTGAATAACACACCTATGGCCGTGTTTTTATATGGTTGTGAATGACACTAAGGCAAAAACGGTGTGTTATGCTTGATCGACAATGAAAAGCATATCCGATGGGCACAATACTTTGCACACACCTTCAACTAGGTGGAATTGACTTACATGCAAAGTGGCACGCCCATCGGATAAGTGCTTGATTAGATAACGCACGTAGCAGTGTGTTTTTTTACGGATGTGCATGGCACTAAGGCAAAAATGGTATTTAATGCTCGATCGACCATGCAAAGAATATCCGATGGGCACGATACTTTGCACACACCTTCAACTAGGTGGAATTGACTTACATGCAAAGTGGCATACCCATCGCATAAGTGCTTGATCAGATAACACACCTAGCATCGTGTTTTTTTACGGATGTGCATGGCACTAAGGCAAAAATGGTATTTAATGCTTGATCGACCATGCAAAGCATATCCGATGGGCGTAATACTTTTCCTATACCTCAACCTAGGTGGTATTAAAATGTTGTCAAGGAGGCACACCCATCCGATAAGTACATGGTCAGATAACATACCTAAGAGCGTGTTTTTTTGCGGATGTGCATACCACTAAGGAAAAAATGGTGTAGAATGCGTGATCGACCATGCAAATCATATCCGATGGTGACAATACTTTGCACACACCTCAACCTAGTTGAAACGGACTTGCGTGCAAACTGGAGCCCCCATCCGATAAGTACTAATTTGAATAACACACCTAGGACCGTGTTTTTTCATGGTTGTGCATGACACCAAGGCAAAAACGGTGTTTTATGCTTGATCGACAATGCAAAGCATATCCGATGGGCACAATACTTTGCACACACCTTCAACTAGGTGGAATCGACTTACATGCAAAGTGGCACGCCCATCCCATAAGTGCTTGATCGGATAACATACCTAGTAGTGTGTTTTTTGACGGATGTGCATGACACTAGAGCAAAAATAGTATTTAATGCTCGATCGACAATGCACACACCTAGGACCGTGTTTTTTCATGGTTGTGCATGACACCAAGGCAAAAACGGTGTTTTATGCTTGATCGACAATGCAAAGCATATCCGATGGGCACAATACTTTGCACACACCTTCAACTAGGTGGAATCGACTTACATGCAAAGTGGCACGCCCATCCCATAAGTGCTTGATCGGATAACATACCTAGTAGCGTGTTTTTTGACGGTTGATGTGCATGACACTAGAGCAAAAATAGTATTTAATGCTCGATTGACCATGAAAAGGATATCCGATGGGCACAAAACTTTTCGTACACCTCAACCTGGGTGGTATTGAAATTTTCTCAATGAGGCACACCCATCCGAGAAGTACTTCGTCAGATAACACACCTAATGGCGTGTTTTTTTGCGGATGTGCATATCATTAGGGAAAAAATGGTGTATAATGCGTGATCGACCATGCAAATCATATTCGATGGTGACAATACTTTGCATGCACCTCAACGTAGTTAGAAAGGACTTGCGTGCAAAGTGGAGCCCCGATCTGATAAGTACTTATTTGAATAACACACCTATGGCTGTGTTCTTATATGGTTGTGCATGACACTACGGCAAAAACGGTGTGTTATGCTTGATCGACAATGCAAAGCATATCCGATGGGCACAATACTTTGCACACACCTTCAAATAAGTGAAATTGACTTACATGCAAAGTGGCACGCACATCGCATAAGTGCTTGATCAGATAACACACCTAGCAGCATGTTTTTTTACGGATGTGCATGGCACTAAGGCAAAAATGGAATTTAATGCTCGATCAACCATGCAAAGCATATTCCATGGGCACGATACTTTGCACACACCTTTAAATAGGTGGAATTGACTTACATGCAAAGTGGCACGCCCATCCCATAAGTGCTTGATTGGATAATATACCTAGCAGCGTGTTTTTTGACGGATGTGCATGACACTAGAGCAAAAATAGTATTTAATGCTCGATCGACCATGCAAAGCATATCCGATGGGCACAATACTTTGCACACACCTTCAACTAGGTGGAATCGACTTACATGCAAAGTGGCACGCCCATCGCATAAGTGCTTGATCAGATAACACATGTAGCAGTGTGTTTTTTTACGGATGTGCATGGCACTAAGGCAAAAATGGTATTTAATGCTCGATCGACCATGCAAAGCATATCCGATGGGCACGATACTTTGCACACACCTTCAACTAAATGGAATTGACTTACATGCAAAGTGGCATTCCCATCGCATAAGTGCTTGATCGGATAACACACCTAGCAGCGTGTTTTTTTACGGATGTGCATGGCACTAAGGCAAAAATGGTATTTAATGCTCAATCCACCATGCAAAGCATATCCGATGGGCACGATACTTTGCACACACCTTCAACTAGGTGGAATAGACTTATATGCAAAGCAGCACACCTATCCCATAAGTGCTTGATCGGATAACATACCTAGTAGGGTGTTTTTTGACGGATGTGCATGACACTAGAGCAAAAATAGTATTTAATGCTCAATGGACCATGCAAATGATATCCGATGGGCACAAAACTTTTCGTACGCCTTAACCTAGGTGATATTGAAATGTTCTCAATGAGGCACACCCATCCGATAAGCACTTGGTCAGATAACACACCTAATGGCGTGTTTTTTTGCGGATGTGCATATCATTGGGGAAAAAATGGTGTATAATGCGTGATCGACCATGCAAATCATATCCGATGGTGACAATACTTTGCATGCACCTCAACGTAGTTAAAACGGACTTGCGTGCAAAGTGGAGCCCCCATTTGACAAGTAGTTATTTGAATAACACACCTATGGCCGTGTTCTTATCTGGTTGTGCATGACACTAAGGCAAAAACGGTGTGTTATGCTTGATCGACAATGCAAAGCATCTCCGATGGGCACAATACTTTGCACACACCTTCAACTAGGTGGAATTGACTTACCTGCAAAGTGGCACACCCATCGCATAAGTGCTTGATCAGATAACACATGTAGCAGTGTGTTTTTTTACGGATGTGCATGGCACTAAGGCAAAAATGGTATTTAATGCTCGATCGACCATGCAAAGAATATCCGATGGGCACGATACTTTGCACACACCTTCAACTAGGTGGAATTGAATTACATGCAAAGTGGCATTCCCATCGCATAAGTGCTTGATCGGATAACACACCTAGCATCGTGTTTTTTTACGGTGTTTTTTTACGGATGTGCATGGCACTAAGGTAAAAATGGTATTTAATGCTGGATCGACCATGCAAAGCATATCCGATGGGCGTAATACTTTTCCTATACCTCAACCTAGGTGGTATTAAAATGTTGTCAAAGAGGCACACCCATCCGATAAGTACTTGGGCAGATCACATACCTAAGGGCATGTTTTTTTGCGGATGTGCATACCACTAAGGAGAAAATGGTGTAGAATGCATGATCGACCATGCAAATCATATCCGATGGTGACCATACTTTGCACACATCTCAACCTAGTTGAAACGGACTTGCTTGCAAACTGGAGCCCCCATCCGATAAGTACTAGTTTGAATAACACACCTAGGACCGTGTTTTTTCATGGTTGTGCATGACACCAAGGCAAAAACGGTGTTTTATGCTTGATCGACAATGCAAAGCATATCCGATGGGCACAATACTTTGCACACACCTTCAACTAGGTGGAATCAACTTACATGCAAAGTGGCACGCCCATCCCATAAGTGCTTGATCGGATAACATACCTAGCACCGTGTTTTTTGACGAATGTGCATGACACTAGAGCAAAAATAGTATTTAATGCTCGATCGATCATGCAAAGCATATCCGATGGGCACAAAAATTTTTGTACACCTCAACCTAGGTGGTATTAAAATGTTCGCAATGAGGCACACCCATCCGATAAGTACTTGGTCAGATAACACACCTAGCAGCGTGTTTTTTACAGATGTGCATGGCACTAAGGCAAAAATGGTATTTAATGCTCGATCAACTATGCAAAGCATATCCGATGGGCACGATACTTTGCACACACCTTCAACTAGTTGGAATTGACTTACATGCAAAGTGGCATTCCCATCGCATAAGTGCTTGATCAGATAACACACCTAGCAGCGTGTTTTTTTACGGATGTGCATGGCACTAAGGCACAAATTGTATTTAATGCTCGATCGACCATGCAAAGCATATCCGATGGGCACGATACTTTTCACACACCTTCAACCAGGTGGAATTGACTTACATGCAAAGTGGCACGCCCATCGCATAAGTGCTTGACCGGATAGCACACCTAGCAGCGTGTTTTTTTACGGATGTGCATGGCACTAAGGCAAAAATGGTATTTAATGCTCGATCGACCATGCAAAGCATATCCGATGGGTACGATACTTTGCACACACCTTCAACTAGGTGGAATAGACTTACATGAAAAGTGGCACGCCCATCCCATAAGTGCTTGATCGGATAACATACCTAGCAGCGTGTTTTTTGACGGATGTGCATGACACTAGAGTAAAAAAAGTATTTAATGCTCGATCGACCATGCAAATGATATCCGATGGGCACAAAACTTTTCGTATGCCTCAACCTAGGTGGTATTGAAATGTTCTCAATGAGGCACACCCATCCGATAAGTACTTGGTCAGATAACACACCTAATGGCGTGTTTTTTTGCGGATGTGCATATCATTAGGAAAAAAATGGTGTATAATGCGTGATCGACCATGCAAATCATATCCGATGGTGACAATACTTTGCATGCACCTCAACGTAGTTAAAACGGACTTGCGTGCAAAGTGGAGCCCCCATTTGACAAGTAGTTATTTGAATAACACACCTATGGCCGTGTTCTTATCTGGTTGTGCATGACACTAAGGCAAAAAGGGTGTGTTATGCTTGATCGACAATGCAAAGCATATCCGATGAACACAATACTTTGCACACACCTTCAGCTAGGTGAAATTGACTTACATGCAAAGTGGCACGCCCATCGCATAAGTGCTTGATCAGATAACACACCTAGCAGCGTGTGTTTTTTTACGGATGTGCATGGAACTAAGGCAAAAATGGTATTTAATGCTCGATCAACCATGCAAAGCATATCCGATGGGCATGATACTTTGCACACACCTTCAACTAGGTGGAATTGACTTACATGCAGAGTGGCATTCCCATCGCATAAGTGCTTGATTGGATAACACACCTAGCAGCATGTTTTTTTACGGATGTGCATGGCACTAAGGCAAAAATGGTATTTAATGCTGGATCGACCATGCAAAGCATATTCGGTGGGCATAATACTTTTCCTATACCTCAACCTAGGTGGTATTAAAATGTTTTCAAAGAGGCACACCCATCCGATAAGTACTTGGTCAGATAACATACCTAAGGGCGTGTTTTTTAGCGGATGTGCATACCACTAGGGAAAAAATGGTGTATAATACGTGATCGACCATGCAAATCATATCCGATGGTGACAATACTTTGCACACACCTCAACCTAGTTGAAACGGACTTGCGTGCAAACTGGAGCCCCCATCCGATAAGTACTAGTTTGAATAACACATCTAGGACTGCGTTTTTTGACGAATGTGGATGACACTAAGACAAAAACGGTGTTTTATGCTTGATCGACAATGCAAAGCATATCCGATGGGCACAATACTTTGCACACACCTTCAGCTAGTTAGAATGGAGTTACATGCAAAGTGGCACGCCCATCCCATAAGTGCTTGATCGGATAACATACCTAGTAGCGTGTTTTTTGACGGATGTGCATGACACTAGAGTAAAAATAGTATTTAATGCTCGATCGACCGTGCAAAGGATATCCGATGGGCACAAAACTTTTTGTATGCCTCAACCTAGGTGGTATTGAAATGTTCTCAATGAGGCACACCCATCCTATAAGTACTTGGTCAGATAACACACCTAATGGCGTGTTTTTTTGCGAATGTGCATGTGTATAATGCGTGATCGACCATGCAAATCATATCCGATGGTGGCAATACTTTGCACGCACCTCAACGTAGTTAAAATGGACTTGCGTGTAAAGTGGAGCCCCCATCTGATAAGTACTTATTTGAATAACACACCTATGGCTGCGTTTTTATATGGTTGTGCATGACAGTAAGGCAGAAACAGTGTGTTATGCTTGATCGACAATGCAAAGCATATCCGATGGGCACAATACTTTGCACACACCTTCAACCAGGTGGAATGGACGTACATGCAAAGTGGCATTCCCATCGCATAAGTACTTGATCAGATAACACAGATAGCAGCGTGTTTTTTTTACAGATGTGCATGACACGAGCAAAAATAGTATTTAATGCTCGATGGACCATGCAAAGCATATCCGATGGGCACAACACTTTTTGTACACCTCAAGTAGGTGGAATTGACTTACATGCAAAGTGGCACACGCATCCCATTAGTGCTTTCAATTGGATAACATACCTAGTAGGCTCATGTTTTTTTACGGATGTGCATGACACGAGCAAAAATAGTATTTAATGCTTGATTGACCATGCAAAGGATAACTTGGCATGTCCATCTAATGAGTACTTGATCGGATAACTTCTCCCACCAATAAATTAAGTACTAATTAAAAATTATAATAAATGAGTAGATTATTAAAAAGAGACTAATATTTATGTAATTGTTGCTACTGCAGCTTGCTTGCGAAGGACTCTCACAAAGGAGATGGCTATAGATTTTGTTCCAGGGATGGATGTGATTTTATGTAGCAAAAGAGAAGTAGTTGCATTTGCTACAATCCATGATAGTGATCCCAATTCACTTTGCCACTTTCGAAGACTTGGCGAAGATAAGGTGGCAGTTACTGTATCAAAGATTCTTAGCGCATATGTTGAGCTAAAGTATAAATGTGGAGATATGGAAACACTTGGAGATGTTATGCCCTACAATACATCCAACAAATCATTTATAGCATGGGACAAAGATGAGACTTATGCAACAGACATTATCAAGAATACAAAGTGCACCACCTTGGATTTTACTATAGGGGACATTTTACAAATGAGATCATTTGCAAATAAGACTGTAGCAGAAGGTGAAGTATTGGGATTTGAGCAAGTGGAGCAATGGTCATTTGCGCAGATGAGGATTCTAAAAGTCACTGATGATGGTATGGTTGATAACATAACATCCTTATGTGATCCCTACTATGAGGTAGGCAAGAATATGAGATGGAGCATGCAATTTTTAAACATGAGAAAGAGGCACGTGGTTTTCAATGATAAAGACAATGTATACTACAATACCAAAGGACCTCACAAAATATTAGTGGACCTGGAGTGTCCTCTAGCAGTGGTTCACATACTTTGCCATGGACAGGCAGATTGAGATCAGGAGAATCTCCTCAAAGCAATGCAGAGAGTGGTATGCAGGTATCACGAAAAGGAAAAGAGAAGGTAGATCAGCCCATGTTTGATGTGAATGCAGGTCACTCTTGTGTGGATGGTGAATCCAGTGGCTCAGAATAGAGCATTGATGATGAGTTGGGTATTCCTTCTGTTGTTACAGCCCACATATACAAGAATTAAGGGAAATGAGGAGAATGAGACAATATGTAAAATAGTTTTGCCAATATCAATTGTGGGGCTACGGTTCAATCTCATCCTCAATGAGATCAACCCTTGCCAAACTATCTACTTCAAAATCCAAACAAGTGTTTAGATCTACAAATACATTCAACCCACTACTACTTGTGCCACTCATGTGCTCATCGAAATCAAGATCTCCAATGGTAGGCTCGTTCTCACGGGTAATGCCGGCCTCAATATCTACATCTCCTATCTCATGATCATCCTCCTCTCTTGTATCACGGTCATCATCACGTCCATGGGCATGATCATCCTCCATACGCTCCATATTAGTAAATGTACTATACATCACTTTGGAACGTGGCATAATAGGTATGACATGCCACCACCTATTATTATCCACCATTGGTTGATAGACAACCTAATTCAAACACAAATACAATCATGTTACTTTTCTTGCATCAAATATTTAAAAGCGAGTATTTTTATGTGTGTGCACAGTACCTGTTCACATTGTTGCGGTAGTATTAGTGTGTCCTTCCTACTTTGCCAAAACTTTGTGGAGTCAATAGTTACAAAGCCACTTGCATGGCGTTTGATTGTTGCATTAGGGCCTCTTTCCACCACGTCCTTAAACCACTTTACATCCAAAACATACACAAAGAAGCGTCGAAAGTCAAGCATAATGATATCTTGGATTATGCCACAATAATCATCCATGACTCCATTGGCTCCCTCAAAGCTAGCAATGACGCCGCAATCTTGTGTGTTTCTCTTATCATCAATCCGTTGTGTTTGAAAATGCTTGCCCTCATACCATATAGCATTGAACATAGTGCACTACACCAAGAAAAAATCAATTAAATAAGCAATCTAAATTATAAAAACCTCCTAACTTATGCATAACATTCTATATACCGACCTTGCTCATGCATCCCCTAGCATACTCCCATTCTTCCATTGTGATATGCATCCCCTCGTCTTTCTCTGCTTTCTCCATTTCATCAAGTAGCCAATCCACATGAATATCCTTTGGAAGTGCTCTTAGACGCTGAGGGTATGGCACACGAGATCCGTGGTGTGTACGAAAGAGGGCCCTTTCTTCTTGTCTTCTTGCCTTTGCATCCTCGTATCTTGTCACCCATCTTTTCATCACATCACTATTAAGCACGCAAAAGAGGTAGATACTATTACGCAACTCCGTGTCTATTACTTTGTTGCGTCCTCTTCCTTGAGGCACAATAGAGGTCATCCTTAGGTCTTCATCATCTCTCCATAGTCGTGGGAGAGAGCTATCCACATCAACAAGAAACTCAGAAATATATACAAGTGACTCTTGTACCAACCAACCCTCGGCCATGCTACCTTCGGGTCTTGCATTTTGTCTCACGAAGCCCTTCAAGGTCTTCATGAAGCGTTCGAGGAAGAACAACCATCGTGCATGTATAGTACCGCATATAGCAATCTCATCCACCAAATGCACTATGAGATGTAGTTGGCTTGTGAGAATAGAACGTGGAAATGTCTCCTCCACTAAACAAACCGCCTCCACTGACATAACTCGAGCATTCTCAAGCGTGGTGGGATCTATTTCCTTTGAGCTCACATACCTCACAAGCTCGCCCATCTTGTAAATACAATCTTTCACGTCCTTTGATGCACTACGTGAAATGCTAGTAGGTAGTATGAACTGAACCCGCGAGGAGGTGGTTGATTAGTTGCTTATAGCTATTCACTCACAAATTTGAAAGGAAAAAGATATTATGCATATAAAATACTTACTTGGAGCATCTTGTGCCAATCATGAGATTTCAAGCCATATAATTGCTCTACACCTCTTTTCTTGCTCTTTGTAAATGCTCCCTTCAAACACCTCATGCATCCAGTGGGAGTACGAATTGTAGTAATAGCACGCTTCACCATCGCCATCTCTAGCTTTGATAACATCCACGGTGCACGAGGTAAAAAAACACGCCCATTTGGTCTCTCTTGAGGCCAAGCTTCACGCATCCTCCCTGTGGTACAATGCCACATTCTTGAAGATATGCACGGGATCGAGCAGGTGATTGATCTTGAGGTGGGACCAATATGGTAAACGATAAAAGATGGAGTATCTAAACAAAATAAAGTGTTAGCGTGCAATCTTCACTTTCAACCAATATAGCTAATCTTTACTTCCAGCCAATAGTTACAAATCCTTACCGGCTCATGCCAAGTGGTCGAGGAGTTGTGGATCCGTCCCAAATTCTCATCCAATCTCCCGCGGTGAGTGATTGTGGGAGGACTTCATTCCAAGGGGCAACATATCTAGGATGATCAGGTGGGAGAAATCGATGGTGATTCTCATAGATGACCTTATTCAATGCGTCTGCCCGTGAGGCAACTAGCGAAGGACCACAAACAGGACATGCATGGTAACCCGATGTAGTGAGACCTGAAACAATAGATGCAATTAAGAGTGGAAGGTGGGTTTAGGGTGCCACGTCCTTGCCTATTCATAATTAAAAAATGCAATGCTTACCTGAACACTCGCCATAGCCTGGGAAGTCATGCATCGTCCACATCAAGACTGCTTTGCAGTTGAAGTCTCGTGACGAGGGAGGCCTGCTCACATCATGCACCTCGATACCTCTCCAAAGTATCTCTAGCTCATCAATCAAAGGCTCCAAATAAACATCAGGGTTTTTGACTTTATGTTTCCCTGGAATTAGAAGGGACAGCATGACATGTCCTTTCTTAATAGCCATAGAGGGTGGAAGATTGTAATTCACCAATACCACTGGCCATACACTGTAAGACGTGCTTTTTAGACCAAATGGGTTCACACCGTCCATACCCAATCCAAGTCTCAAGCTCCTAGGTTCTTCCTTGAAGCTTGGCCATGTGTCTTCAATATGCTTCCACGCAGGAGAGTCCGCGGGAGTTCTCCACTTGCCATCGGGGGAGGAATGCCATGACATGAGCTCTGCAATAGATTTGCACTTGAACATATGTTGGATGCGAGGGATTATGGGAAAATGTCGCAATACCTTACGAGGCACGTCCAAGGTTTTGAGATCTGCTCTATATCTTGCCTCTCCACAAGTAGGACACTCTCTTGCATCCTTATGTAGTCCACGAAACAAAACGCAATCGTTGACACATGCATGGATGCGCTTGTAATCTAATCCTCCAAGAGAGGTCACATGTTGCCTTGCCATATCTCTTGAGGTCGGTAATTTATTCTCCCTTGGAAGCATTTTACACAATAGCCCCTGCACCTGAAGACCATAAATGAGGAAAAGCATTCGAGTAATTGACCCACGCGCATAATTCATCATGTTTGCAAAATCGACTTTAAATTAAAGCTTACTTGAGTAATGCATTCAAACTTGCATTGCTCCATCCATAGATGGTTTGCAAGTTTAGTAACTCAAGGGAGGCACGTAGAACAGAGAATGTGCACCCCTCAAACAGTGGAGTCGATGCTGCGGTAAAAAGATCATCCTGCTCCATGCTATTATCCCTCCCTTGATGGACATATAAATCCCGCACCATATCATCAAACACCTCCTCCTCCACGGCTTCATGAGGTAATGGTGGAGGGCTACTATCACCATCACTCCATGCATCTGTAACGGTCCCTCCTGAAGATCCCACCTCATATCGCCGACGCTTCGCCTCCTCACGACGGGCATAGGGTAACATGTGCGGGTCTGGCACTGCATCCTGTATCAAATTAAAACGGGATCATTATAACTCAAACATATGAACACCCATAGGTATCTCAATCAACCTTAACTTACAAATCCTTACCCTGTTTACGGTCACATCCCATTCTCCATACTTTGAGATATGATTGAGCGTAATCCTGCGTGCACGATACATGTTTCCTCGACATCGATCACACAGACATTTGATTTTTTGCTCCAACCACATTTTGCGATGGTGGATACGGAGGGATTCATCCTCACTGGAGCTGCTTGTTGAAGATGGAGACATCCTACAAACAAACAACCCACCAAATTTGCTCTTCTTCAAATGCATAACTTAAAAACTCTGTGTCGCGTCTAACTGCCCGTCTATCGTCGCGTCTACTGTCGCGTCTATCTGCGCGTCTAAATGCCCATCTACTCTGTGTATTTAAATGCACCTGTAGACACGCTAATAGACGTGCCTATAGACGTGCCCACTCTGTGTATTCAGATGCGACTATAGACGCGCTAATAGACGCGACTATACCCACGACTTTTAAACCTGCTTTTCGGCGCACCGCTCGCTTTGCTTTTCTTTCAACTACTTAAACTTCGCGAGCGGCTTTCTTCCTTCATTATTAGCAGTTCTATAGATTCGAAGCTTAAGAGAGAGCCTCCCATACACACACAGTTCCAAGCTTTCACTCAAGACAAAGGGACCGTACCTACACAGCTTGCTTCCAAGCCTAAAGAAGAGGAGGAGTACGAACAAGGAGAAGAGGAGGAGAAGAAACAAGTTTGGAAAAGAAAGATCCTTCCATACCTTTTTCCAAGTAAGTCCTTTTGAAGTTGTTCTTGCTTGCTCTTTCCAGTTTTGTACTTTTCGCATCCACGAAACGCAGCATCTAGGTATGAGCGACACGTTCTTTTGTCGGGCGAAACGTCCTTTTCCACTTTTGAGTATTCTCGACTGTCGGAGCGCGTGTATACAGGCATCTGAGGGCGCGTCTAAACGCGCGTCTACAGGCGCGTCTATTTGCGCGTTTGGCTTGCTACAGACACGCACAGACGTGGATATAGACGCTCAAACAGACGATCGGTTAAACGGAAGTTTAAACGAATTGTTAGACGCGCTTTTAGACGCGTTGTTAGACGGATGTTTGGACGGGCTGTTAAACGTGCTTTTTAACGCACTGTTAGACGGATGTTTTAACGGTCTGTTAGACGCGGTGATAGACGCGCTTTTACTTGAAGTGTTAAACGCTCTGTTAGACGCGTTTATAGACGCGAAGATTAGACGGGTCTATAGACGCGCTCTGACAGAGCCTCTTTTTTCTTTTCCCCCTTTCTTCTCAGCTCCCAAAGTAATAGATTTGTTTATTTTTTTCCAGTTTAACATGTGGGGAGGAAGTGCTTCTAGCTCACCTGATCCGCGTGAATCGATATGGAAGGATTTATATAATATTTTAGGGCACCCTCCTAGTCCTGCAGAGTTATACGGGTACATGACGGGTACCCTTAACACTCCCCAGGAGTCGGCAGTACAGACTCCGAGCCACCCCACACTGCCTGAGATCACCCCAGCGGAGTCCGCACAGCCGTCTTATGCCCCGTCTTATGCCCCTTCCCCCGTACCGTCTTATGCCCCTTCCCCCATGCCGTCTTATGTCCCTTCTGCCATCCCGTCTTATGCCCCTTCCCCCATGCCTTCAGGAGGTCCTTCTACCTCAGCGAGCCGTCAACGTACTCCCCAGCCGTCGAGACTCGGTTCTCCGGCTACGAGTGGTCAGCGTAGTCCCGCGCAGTCCCCAGCTACGAGTGGCCAGCGTACGAGCTCGACACGACACGGTGGCAGGCGTAGTAGTAGGGAGAGCGGTGGCGGATGCATGGCACAGTGCTTTGGGCCATGTGGCGGTGAGGCCGAGGATGATGATTCCGATGATTTGGACGTGCCTCTGGGTGATGGTACGATTTATTATGACATCACCCAGATAGGAGGCATCTTGATAGATGCGCGGGGGAAGGATGTAATGGCCTTCATGCGCTCTGTAATTGCTAACAATTACAGAGATTGCTTTATCCACTATAAAGACCACCCAAAGAGGTTGGCTGATGAGACCCTCGCTACTGTTCGCTCTAGGTATCCTAACCCCCCCAATCGCCAGTTCACAGATAAATGGGCCAAGTCAAAGCTTGTTACGATACTTAGCAATAAAAGATCTTCCCTTAAGAGGCAGGCACTAGCGGAGCTTGCCAGACTTGAGGCAGGTCAACCTCCAAGGGGCCCGCCCGACACCGCTCAGAAGCGTGAGTGGAAGAAGGCAATGAAGTCAGCGAGGGAGGAGCCCAGTCTGCAGCACGTGGAGGCACGGAGGATCCAGATGGAGGAGTATGGGAGCGCGCATTTTGGAGCAGGGGGTGTTGAATCATGGGAGGCCCAATTTGTAAGTATCGATCTCAAATTATATTGCTTATGTAGTTTATTAGGAGGTTGGTTGTTTCTTTGTACTAATCCCTCCACAAAGTGTATCGCGGTCATGCAGCTTGAGATCGTGGGCAGATACCCTACTCCAGTGGAGACAGCCTACCACCGCCACCATCGCAGAGGAGATACATGGAGGCACTTCTATGATGACGGGTTGATTACCGAGGAGCAGTATACCCGAGCGACTGGACATGCCCCCGAGGTATTTGAAAGTAATTAAATATTGCCAAAATTATAAATAAAGATTTGATTTTTCATACATTGATATATGTTGTCCCTTGTTTACAAGGCGCCCCTGCACAAGACGACGAGGAAGACGAGGAAGGAGGCGCAGAAGGGAGCGCAGAAGGCAGCGCATCAGGGAGCGTGGAAGGCAGCGAGGATTAGTCGTAGAAGTAGTGCTACTATTCTTTTTTGTACTTAAAGCCATTGGCTTGGCTTCGTGCCTCTTGTATATAGACTCCTCTTATTTTTTGTACTTGAAGCCACATGACATGGCTTAGCTTCCTTATTTTTTGTACTTGGAGCCACATGACGTGGCTTAGCTTCGTGCTATATGTATATACAAGCACTTTTTGAGCTTTCAATTTTATTGCGTTTTGGAGTTGTAAAATTTTATTTGGAATTGTAATTAAAATGAGGTTGGCTGTAAGAATTGAATTACAGAATGTGGATATGAGATTCTTGTAACTATATAGCATACACAACATACACAGTATTCTGTAAAATTTTTTTTTTTTTTAAAGGCACGTCTATCGGCGCGTTTACAAGCGCGTTTATATTCGCGTTTGTCTGTTCGATATGCGTCTATACGTGCGTCTATCAAAGCGTTTATTTGTGCGTCTATTTACGCGTGTATGAGCGCGTCTATACGCGCGTAAGTCTCATATATAGACGCGCTAATAGACGCGGGTCTCCTGACGCGCAAATAGACGCGCCCGTAAGTTTTTTATTTAGTTCATGAAACGCGTCTGTGCGCGCGTCTATGGGTGCTTTGTCTTGTTGTGTATTTCCGCATAAGCTCCTTTTCTATTTCCGATGCTTATGCTTAAGCATAAGCATAAGCATAAGCTCATGCTTATGCTCATGCATGAGCATGAGCTTATGCTTAAGTTTCCGCATAAGCTTATGCTTATGCATGAGCTTATATGGAAATAGAGAATGAGAGAAGCATAAGCTCATTCTCTATTTCCGCATAAGCTTATGCTTATGCTTCTCTCATTCCCCCTCATCTCTTTCCCCTTCTCTATTTCCCCCTTCTCTCATTCTCTATTTCCACATAAGCATAAGCATGAGCTTATTCTCTCTAACTCTTATTCTCTATTTCCCTTTTCTTCCTCTTCTCTTTCCTTTCCCTCTTCTTTCCTTTCCATCTTCTTTCCCTCTTTCCTTTCCCTCTTTTTTCCTTTCCCTCTTCTTTGTTCTTGCCTATGCCTATGCCTATGCCTATGCTTATGTTTGTTTTTTTGTTTTCTGTTTTCGTGTTTGTGTCTATGTTAGACATGGGATCACATCGCTCATCCGACGAGTACGGACAGCCTCGCAGGAGGAGAGCTGATGATCTGTATGCTCCAGAGGACTTTGATTCCTCTCAGGCGACTATCCCGAGGACTACCCCTGGTCCGACTCCTCTCGGACCTAGCACTACGACTACCCCTGGTCCGACTCCTCTTCCACATAGCACTGCGACTACCCCTCGGGGAACTCCTTTGCTAGCCACGCATGGCTTTGTCGGGAGTCCCGACGAGTTTGTAGCACAGATGAGATGAGGAGGTAGCGATATTCTTCTCTCTACTCTCTCAAAGGACCTCAGCAATTCCTTCCCCTACACCGACGGGTGGATGTACTGCCCAGCCATCCCCTCGCGCCCCTTTGACTGCGGGATCATCACCTGCGCATGCCTCTCACAAGGGAAGGAAGAGTAGGATGGGTGGCTCATGTTGTGTTGACTCGGGAGATGTAGACGAGTCAGCACACTCACGCTCCTTTAGGTCTCCACTTGGTCCGGAGACACAGTATCAGTCAGGTCCCTTTCCCTCTCCTACTCCCACTGCTACTCCTCGCTCCAGAAGCGCTCGCACTGCTTCCACTCCTTCAGACTCTACTACCGTCAGTCCCGCTTACTCATCAGGGGATCTCTCCTATCAAATCACATCTGCCGGAGAGATAATAGAAGATAAAAAGGGCAAAGCAGTGATGGCTGCCATGAGGAGGTTGATGAGTCATCACTTCAAGAGCGGCATAAATACCGATTGGCAGTATCAAGATGCCCAAAAGAAGCAGGCGGTGATCGATGAGTTAAAACAAAGATACCCTAATCAGTCAAATGTGGAGTTTAATGACGATTATATGCGAGAGCGCATGGGTTTGGTCCTGAAGCATCGTAGATCAACCTTGCATACTTCCATTACAAAGGGGTTGGCTAAACCTAGCTGGGCAGACAAATCTGATTGGAAGTACTTCAAGAAGCAACATAGGGACCATCCCGAAATGTTCGAGGGTCAGAGGAGGGTTGCGAAGACACGGCTGGATGTCGTAGGTACTTCGCACTTTGGTGCAGGCGGACGGTATGCGTTCGAGGCAACCGTGGTAAGTCTACTTCTTCTCATTTAATGTATTGTTCTTGAGAGTGTTCTCAACGGAAGCAAGAACCGAAGAAGGAGAGAGAGAGATAGAGAGCCACACAAGTTTGGTGGGTGTAGAACCACCCTAATCTTCTTTTTCATTCATTTATATGTGTGTTTTAGTATTGTACATAACTGGGGTTAAGGCACAGTGACCTTTAACCCCACAACCTCCCACTTAAAGGACAATGTGCCTTTAAGGGAGAACAACTAGTGAGCATACTATCCAATGCCCATCAATACACGACAATACTCAAACCGCTGACTAGGTAGACTCTTCGTCAGCATATCTGTAGGGTTATCATCTGTATGAACCTTGACAAGCTCTATGCGCTTGTCCTCAAGTACCTCCCTGATGAAATGGTACCTGACCTCAATGTGTTTGGTCTTTGCATGAAAGACCGGATTCCGTGCTAGCTGAATAGACTCATGGAATCACTATGCAATGTCGGTACACCTGTATGAATCCCCAAATCTCCCACTAGCAGATCTAGCCATATAGCCTCCTTGTAACCCTCTATGGCTGCAACATACTCAGCCTCTGTGGTAGACAAAGCCACGCACTTCTGTGCACGAGACATCCACGACACTGCACCACCTGCAAAGGTGAACACATAACCAGAAGTGGATCTCCTACTATCCACATGCCCTGCATAGTCTGAATCTGTGTACCCAAGTACACGCATGTCTCCTTTACCAAAGCAAATGCACCTCCTTGGTACCCTTCATGTACCTCATGATGCACTTAACTGCCTCCCAATGCCTCTTTCCTGGATTACCCATATACCGGCTAACAACTCCCACTGCAAATGCAATGTCTGGTCTAGTAGCTATCATAGCATACATAAGACTCCCAACTGCTGATGCATAAGGAACCTTGGCCATCATGGCCCTATCCATAGACTTCCGTCTAATCTCCTCGGCCAACAAGCTACCCACAACATCATCAAATTTCAGTACTCCACCAGGTGCAGAGTTACTGACAGCTGTACGGAAGGTATCCCATGAGGATGGCAACAAGCAGGATGCAGCCTTAAATGTGCAAAGGGGCAGATCACAGTTCAGGGGGAAGTCCCAAGAAAGAGGGAAGTCTCGTAGCAAATCTAGGGCACAGAACATTGAGTGTTACCACTGTGGCAAGAAGGGCCATATGAAAAAGGATTGCTACAAGCTGAAAAGAGAGCAAAAGGATAAGAAAAAGAATGCAAATTGGGGTGCAAATCAAAAGGAAGAGAGTCCAAGGGAGGACAAAGGAAAAGTGAAGATCGAGGAGGTCAATGCAGTCACACATGATAGTGACAATGATGTTCTCTTCATGTCTAGTTTATCTACAGAGTTGCTTACCACTTCAGATGATGCATATTCCCAGGATTGGATTTTGGATTCTGGTGCTTCATTCCATGTTACTCCCCATAGGGAATGGTTCTCCACTTATGACAGTGGAAAGACAGGTTGTGTGCATCTTGGAAATGACTATGCATGTGACATAGTGGGAGCAGGTGACATAGAGTTTTCTTTTGCAAATGGGTTTGCATTTGTTTTGAAACATGTGAGACATGTGCCTAAGCTGACCAAGAGTCTTATTTCAGTGGGTCAGCTAGATGATGCTGGTTTTCACACCACTTTTGGCTTTCAAAGTTGGAAAATTCAAAAGGGCTCTATGCTTTTGGCCAGGGGTGCCAAGTGTGGGACTTTGTATCCCTTACATGTATCAGGGGTATTTGATCATGTTGTTGCAATAACCGAGCAGCCAAGCACTTCTTTGTGGCATTGCAGGTTGGGGCACATGAGCCAGAATGGAATGAAACTCTTATGCCATTTGGGTTATGTACCGCATTTGAGTTTCTCTAATTTTGAATTTTGTGAGCATTGTCTCTATGGAAAGCAGACTAAATCAGCCCATAAAAGAAGGGGAAAGAAAGAGTTTGAAAAGCTTGATTTGGTGCATTCAAACGTATGTGGTCCCATGCCTACACGGTCATTAGGCGGGGCTGAATACTATGTGACATTCATTGATGATGCAACTAGGAAAGTGTGGGCTTATGCTATAGCTTGGAAGAGTGATGTGTTCCAGGTATTTCAGAAATGGCTGGCCTTGGTTGAGATTCAGTTAGGTAGAACGCTTAAATGCCTACGGACTGACAATGGTGGAGAGTATCTCTCTCATGACTTTCAGCATTTCTGTGATACTCGTGGGATTAAGAGGGAGCTTACATCCCCTCGTACTCCAGAGCAAAATCTAGTTGCAGAAAAGATGAACCGTACCATTCAAGAAAGGTTGCAATGCATGCTTTCCAATGCAAGTCTTTCTGGTGGTTTTTGGGCTGAGGCAATGAAGACTGCAGTGCATGTGATCAATAGATCACCTAGTAAGAGTTTGGATGGTGGTATTCCTGAAGAGGCATGGAGTGGAAAGAAGCCCTCTTACTCTCATTTGCATATATTTGGGTGTGAGGCATATGCACATGTGCCAAAAGAGCTTCGAAAGAAGCTAGATCCTAAGTCTAGGAAATGCATCTTTCTGGGTTATGGTGAAAGTGGAGAGATGGGCTATCGTCTCTGGGATCCAGAAGCAAAGAAGATCATATGCAGCCATGATGTGGTCTTCAATGAGAAGAAGATGCATAAGGCACCCATGAGGGATGTGGAAATGAGGAGAATCACTTTCCAGGATGTGAATCCACCTGCATATGTTGATAGACAGCAAGCTGTCCATGCACCAAATGTGCAAGAAATGGTGCCACCAAGTACTCCCACAGGTATACAATCAAGGGTAGATGATGGATCATCTAGTGGTGGAAATGATGAGCCAAATGTGGCTGATATGCAGGTGGGACAGCAAGCTGAAATGCCATTAAGAAGATCATCTAGAGTGTCTAGACCGCCTGATAGGTTTGTTCCAGGGGTAGACTATGTGATGCTTACTGATTGCGGGGAGCCTTCTTGCTACAAAGAGGCTATGATGCGTGAGGATCAACGCAAGTGGGAGTATGCTATATGCAATCAGAGATGAGTTCACTTATGAAGAATAAGACTTGGGACTTGGTTTCTTTGCCACATGGAAAGAAAGCATTGCCATGTAAATGGGTCTACAAAATGAAGGTCACAGGTGATGATGTGCCTAGGTACAAGGCCCGATTG
Source organism: Dipteris shenzhenensis (assembly GCF_047967505.1). NCBI lineage: Eukaryota > Viridiplantae > Streptophyta > Polypodiopsida > Gleicheniales > Dipteridaceae > Dipteris > Dipteris shenzhenensis. The sequence goes on along the minus strand of NC_141601.1, from coordinate 8,882,154 downwards.
GTTGCTAAAGGGTTCAAGCAAGAGAAGGGTGTGGACTTTAATGAGATATTCTCTCCGGTTGTGAAGATGACCACACTTAGATGCATGCTTGGACTAGTGGCAGTAGAAGATATGGAGCTTATGCAAATGGATGTCAAGACAGCTTTCTTGCATGGGGATTTGCATGAGGAAATTTACATGGTGCAGCCGGAAGGCTTTGAAGAAAAGGGCAAAGAGCATTTAGTTTGCAAGCTGAAAAAGAGTCTCTATGGTCTTAAGCAAGCACCTAGAGAATGGTATAAGAAGTTTGATGCTTTCATTCGGTCCCAAGGTTTTAGAAGGAGTGAAATTGATCACTGCCTCTTCACTAAAAGGGCTAAGGATAGTAGCCTGATAATCCTGGCACTATATGTGGATGATATGCTATTGGCTAGCAAGAATACTTATGAGCTAGATGCATTAAAGGCCAAGTTGCATGAGGCCTTTGATATGAAGGATTTGGGACTTGCAGGTCATATTCTTGGTATGCACATCACGCGTGATCGGAGTAGGAAACTCCTTTGGCTTTCACAAAAAGAGTATGTTACAAAAGTATTGCAGCGTTTCAATATGGAGGGGGGGAAGGCAGTGAGTACTCCATTGCCTCCATATGTGAAACTGAGTCATACAGATAGTCCCAAATCAGATGAGGAGAGGGCCATGATGGCCAAGGTTCCTTATGCATCAGCAGTTGGGAGTCTTATGTATGACTCAGTTTCACATATGGAGGCAATGGAGTACTCACTGCCTTCCCCCCCTCCATATTGAAACGCTGCAATACTTTTGTAACATACTCTTTTTGTGAAAGCCAAAGGAGTTTCCTACTCCGATCACGCGTGATGCGCATACCAAGAATATGACCTGCAAGTCCCAAATCCTTCATATCAAAGGCCTCATGCAACTTGGCCTTTAATGCATCTAGCTCATAAGTATTCTTGCTAGCCAATAGCATATCATCCACATATAGTGCCAGGATTATCAGGCTACTATCCTTAGCCCTTTTAGTGAAGAGGCAGTGATCAATTTCACTCCTTCTAAAACCTTGGGACCGAATGAAAGCATCAAACTTCTGATACCATTCTCTAGGTGCTTGCTTAAGACCATAGAGACTCTTGATGGCAATGAACATAAGAGAAATATTGCCTTAGTCTCCGCATCAAAATTCATTTTCTAAGCCTGAAGCTGGCTGAAAATAATATTGAATTCATTCAAGTGAGAAGCAATGGAGACCCCTTCCTTCATCTGCAGCTCAAACAACCTCTTCAGGAGGTAAACTTTATTAGAGGTAGTTTCCTTCTCATAAGTGGCACACAGTTTCTTCCACAAATCTTCCGTAGTCTGCTCATTTAGCTCATTTACTACTGTGAAATAAACTGACTCTGCAAGATGAAGTCTAATAGTAGACTTTGCTAATGCATCCAACTCATTCCAATCATCCTCAGACATATCCGCAGGCTTAGCTTCAATCCGTGCCAAGGGTTTAATCTGCTTCTTTTGAATAAGCACATCCCTTATTTGTTCTTTCCACAAAGAAAAGTTTGTCCCATCAAACTTTTTAATGCTGAAAAACTCCTTTTCAGACGTGGAAGAGGATGCCATGATGCAAATGAAACAAAATCCCAAATGCTAGTGCCTGCAAGAGAGAATCACACCAAATACCAGGTGCACCCAAATGTGTATGTCACAATAGAGTGAAATATCACCAAAACTCAAAGCTCAAAGCATCAAAAGATGCATCTGATTCATGTGCATATACTATGCATCCATATGAGCAAATCTGGCCCAAAAGAAAATGCCAATAAGTGCCAAATGACTCAAGCATAAACACCGTCCACTGGCATATGCATCAATTATATCTCATCCAAGAGAGCATAGCACTATCAGTGCATCACCAACAATGTGTCAAAGCTGCCCCTCAGCATAAAATAGCATCCATGTGCAAAGCGTCCATAAAAAATAGCATCCCACAAGGCAATTTGGGCCTATCAGCGCACATAACAAGGACCGCAATGCATCCAAATGGCCTATAAATCATCCATTGCAACCCAATGCATACCACGAATGAGCGCACACTGCTCAAATTGCAACCAGAGTGATCTGCATAAGGTATGCTCAAGAAATCATAGTCCCACGGTAATGAGCGCTACTGAAAATAGAACCTGAGATGCCTCAAAACATGGGCGCCATTGCATAATCGGACTCAGCAAGAAAATCTGCAAATATCTCTCTTCTGCTAGAACTCCAAAATCCCAACCGATGAGTGAGAAATGGGAGTCAATACTTATCCACTGCCATGTGGCATAAATCTAAGGTTTCAAAACCTTAGAATGAAAAATGCATAACAGAGAGACGAAATCGAATACACAGAGATTTATAACTCTGAAAATCCTTCACCGAATCGCGCAAGAACTGACAGGTAGGGGTTTTTGGGCGTCCGGAACGCAATGGGACAGACGGTTTTGGAAACCGTGGTCTCAATCACTGGGTCCAACACACGGACTGAAAAACGTTTTTGGAAACAGAGCTGTTTGTAAACTCCACCGGAGTGCGAATGATGAGCAACATAGAAGTTTTAGGACCTCCTGAGTCCACCGGAACTAACAGATCTGCAAATGGTTGCTCCAAACTTGAGTTCCAACACCCGGGCAAAAAACGCAGGAACTGACACAGTGAGTCAGAAATCCAATGAAATGATCCCAGATTCAAGAATGAAGGTGTTTCCAAGCTCCTGAAGTAAAGTGGACACCAAAAGCAAGCAATAGTTGCCTCTACAAGTCAATACGGAGTCTCTGTCATCGAACGGAACAGGGAAAAGCTCAAAAAACGACTTTTTCTTTGAAAGCTCTTAACAGGCTCTCAAAACCACTTCGCAAAGCCAAAGTGACTTTTCCAAAGATTCCTCCAAGGTCTCTGCACACTCGGATGCAAGTAAAGTCACCCACAAAGCTTCCCACAGAGCTTCTCCTTCCTCCCACAGAGCTGCTGAGCTTCCAGCATTCACGCACGCTCAGCTAGATCACTCGGGCTCTGATACCAGTTGAGAGTGCTCTCAACGGAAGCAAGAACGGAAGAAGGAGAGAGAGAGACAGAGAGCCACACAAGTTTGGTGGGAGCAGAACCACCCTAATCTTCTTTTTCATTCATTTATATGTGTGTTTGAGTATTGTACATAACTGGGGTTAAGGCACAGTGACCTTTAACCCCACAATTCTATTTGTTTTACTTACATATTACATGCACTTTAGCTAACTCTAACTCTCGTAAATTGGATCCACAGCAAGCTGCGATGGGTCGTCTTCCTTCAGATGCAGAGACGCGACGCACATTTCGAATAGGAACAAAGCCGTGGTTCATTGAGGAAGAGGCAATGGGAGCGACGGTCGATTGGGCTGAGGTGGCTGCTCGCACGGTATAAGTTTACTCCTACTTGTAATCTCACTTTTTAATTTAAGTTCCAATCTAATTTTTTATTTATATGGTTCACTCTTAGGGTCAAAGCTCAAGCATCCCATCATCGGAGGCGAGCGATCAACAGGGCCAAGGATCGGACGCAGGTGGCGAGAATGAGGGAGAAGATGCAGGTGTCGAGGACCAAGGAACAGGCCAACAAGACAAAGATGATTCGGATTCAGATGAGTAGTAGTGGTAGTAGCATTTTGTATATCCGCTCGTTTGAGCAATTTTGTATCGCCCTTTCGACAGGGTAATTTTGTTACAAACACTGTTGTATATGTCCGACATGTATATGCATTTGTTACTCATCATTTCACAAGAACAATTTTGTATCACCCTGCAAGCAAGGGAAATTTTGTTATAAAAAACTTTCTTTTGTAATTACAAAAAAAAAAAAAGGATTAGTGGGGCTAAACAGGGCCAAAAGAAAGCCCTGTTTAGCCCCACTAACCCTTTTTTTTTACATCTGTTAATCGTCGCTATATAGCGACGTTTACCAGTGTCGCTATATAGCGACGATTAACGGTGTCGCTATATAGCGACGTTTGCCAGTGTCGCTATATAGCGATGCTTTGTAGCGACGGTCCTTTTCTGACGCTTTTAGTGACACTTATAGCGACGTTTGCGCCCGTGAAAAAAAAAATTAATGTAAAAAGCGTCGGTATTTTTGTCAGAAAATGGCCTATGCCTTGTAGTGTTTTCCTTGGTTTAGAACTATAATAACTCCAATAACCAATGCGGTCGTTGTAAGGAAACTTCAAAATAGGAGTATATTCGCCTTGGTTTAGAACTATAATAACTCCAATACAGCATAATGGTTTAGAACTATAATAACTCTAATAACCAGTGCGGTGGTTGTAAGGAAACTATCATAAATTGCAAATGTCTACATTTTCCTTAGCTTGGAACTAAAATCGCTCCAAGAACATGTGCAGTGGTTGAGAAATTGTTGCACAAGGAGTAATACGACTAAAATATCTCCAAAATAAGACTATTTTCCTTGGTTTAGAACTAAAATAGCTCTAATATCTAGCACAATGGTTGCGGATTTGAAATCTTGAGGAGTCCCCTTTAGAGATTGGCATGCCATGGTAGTCTTCATGCCAATGTGGTGGTCTCTCCATGCCAAACATTATTGCTTGAACTAGCACGATCGTCAGTGCAACAAAAGATTGAGTTGTGCAACGATAGATGGTGAAGCTGCACAATGACAAGTGGCAAGGCAAAAGTTTTGTGCTGTAGTCAAGCCAACATGGTTATGCTCGAACAAGCACAGTGGTCAGCACAACAAAGGATTGTGTTGCGCATTGACAGATGGCGAAGCTACAAAATGACAGATGGCAAGGTTGCGTGATGTAGTTAGACCAGAGGCAGAGCAACAGTCTTTATGCTCATGAGTAAATACATATAGTTCCATGTGTCGAGCTCTGTGCTATTGACAATGATAAGATTGTGTCTCATTATTATGCTAATGCGGCAATCTTGATGTCGAGAAAAACTTTCGGGTGCGGGTCCACGCAAAATTTAAAATCTCATGGGTCCACCAATGCATTGCGTCATGGCCCCAAAATGGCCTCGAAAATAGTTTTGCGATTGGCTACACCCAAGAAAACATTGACCCTTGAGAAACTCAATTGCATAGAGGCTATTGCTAGACATTGACTCATTATCAAGAAGAGAACTAATGCTAAGGCAAACATGTGTTTGCCTTGGCATTCTAGACATTGTTTCATTGTTTATAACGTCCACCTCATCATTTCTCGGTGCAAGGATAGCTTTTTCTTTAAAATATTCTAAAACGTTTTGTATGTTTGAGAGTGATGGATATGGCAATTCAATCAATTCTATGATGTTTTTGAAGTTGATGATCATTGATTTTGGGAGTTTTATTAATTTTTTTTCTCCAATTTGAAGGCTTCCATCTCCAACAAAAGCAACAAGGAGCAGAATGAATCATTATCATTGATACTATGTCCAAGATTTGTTTGAACACGCATATTGTGTGTCAATTGAAGAACGTTTACATGACTCCAAAAGCTTGACTTCACCAAACATGCATTTACAATATCTTGACGTGATCCCTTGCATACAACTGGTAATATCTAACAAAAGTCACCTCCTAAAAGGATTACTTAATTTCCAAATGGCTTATTAGATTCTGAACTGCAACCCACAATGACATTCAAAGTTCGTTCTAGTGCTTCAAATGCATGTCTATGTGTCATGGGTGCTTAATCCCAAACAATCAAAGAGGCATTCTTTATGAGTTTTGCTAGATGGCTATTTTTAGATATCTTGCAAGTGGAGCTCTCATCTGGATTTAAAGGTAGTTTTAATCGAGAATGTGCAGTACAACCACCAGGCAAGAGTAATGCAGCAAGACCTGAAGATCCAACACCTTGAAAGTGTGAAAGCACGCATTTATAGACAAATTTTTTTCCAATGCCTCCAGGTCCATCTAAGGAGAAGACACCGCCTTGCTCTAATTTGTTTGCTGCATCTACAACAATATCAAATGCCCTTTGTTGATCTAAATTAAGTGATGCACATATTTTGTGTGTGTGTAAGGATAACTCGTCCTTATTATAACAAAGTTTCTCAATCATCAAATTGTTATTCGTTCCATTTGCAATGCTTTCATCAGGAAGTGGTAGATCAGGATAGTCATTAAGGATATTATCACTTGCTTGCAATATTCTTTGGAGATCTAATAAAGCACTATTGAGAGCCATCTCTTCAATATCTCTAACATTAACATAATATCTTTGTTGTTGCAACCTATAAATGAAATCCTCAGAAAAGACAGGCTCGTATAGATTCCATAAATTTATCCTTTGGATGTTTGGGTTCGTAGAAGAGCAATATTGTAGCAAACAATTGCCGAAGGTGTTGCCTTGACTGAACTTGAGAAGGCTCATGTAGACATTCATGCCACTCTTCATCATATTCTAGTAATCCCTTGACTGCACATGCCTCTTTGAAGGTGTTATACAAAACACCTTCAAATGTTCGTAGATATTCAAAAGAAGTGGCTCCTATACAATATTTTAGCAAAATATTAGATATTAATATAAATACTTTAATTAAGATGAAGGAAATTATTTTTTAAATTGCATAGGATGCGTCAATTTTATGAGCAAAAACCTATGAGTAGGTTTATCTAAGCGTGTTTTTCAAGAGATTTAAAAATTTGTATTTCTTTAGGAAACATGATTTTTACACTTTTATCTTCACTAGAACTAGATCCCTTTGTTATAAAAATATGCAGACTAGTCACTCATTCAGTTTTACATAACATAAATTTTTAAATTCATAGACACCCCTTTGTACCCCTATTATTACCTTAAAAAGTGTTGAAAAATAATTCCTTTAAGAAACATCCCTCATAATCAATATCAATGTAATATTGTTATACATATATAATTACTTATTAAACACATTTATATCAACATAACAAGAGCTTTCCAGTGTTTTTATAGCATAAATAAGAAGATATTTACGGATATGAATTACTATAAATAAGTATTAACTTGGGCTTATATATCACTCTCATAAAATACATGTAATATTTAAGAGTATATATGCAAGAACTTTGAAAATATAACCTCATATATGTGCTCAAATGGGGTTTTTTGATCAATTTGAGTGGTTGAATGATTATATTTGGACATTGGATGTGAAATATATGTCACTTTTAAAAGTGTTGTCCAAGGTAGTTTTGCCATTGAAACTACCTTAGAAGAGATGTAAGTCCCACTGCATTTACCATAATATCTTCATTCATTGATCTTATTCTCTTTGGTTGCTTTTGTGCATCTACCCATCAAATATGTTTGTCATTTTGTATTCATGGAATGTTGCATCCTTGATCTTATCATAATCAAAGTCGAATACCAAATAATCCTTCATTGATCTCATCCTTGCTTTTGATACAATCGTAGGAGAATTTGCATTAACTGTGGCCATAGAGTATCAAGAGCCTTGAAACTCCTCTACTCCTGAGAGAACATCACTCATCCATGCACCTTCCATGGATTTCATAACTCCACATCTAGGAGGGTTAAATAGGGCCTGTGTTAGTAAAGGTACTCTGAGAGTGTCAAGAACCTTGAAACTCATCTACTCTTGAGAGAAGATCACTCATTAATGCAACTTTCATGGATTTCATAAGTCTAGGGTTTGATACAATTCTAGGGCCATTTTTAGTAAATTCACTTTGAGAGTGTCGAGATCCTTGAAATCGGGGGGAGGGGGGGGGTCACTATGTGTAAACCCTATATATCACATGTGTTTGAGGCCTATTTGTAAAACCCCTTATCTATAAATCTATCCAAAATAAAACAAACTCTTTTTCTATTCAATCTATGAATACCCACTTTACATGATAACTTTTGTATGTGAAAAGTCCATAGAAAAGGATTTTAAAACATCTTTTGTTGAACCTATGTGCTATGTTTACATATATATGAGTTAGCCCCCCCCTCCCCCCCCCCCTTGAGCCTTGAAACTCCTCTACTCTTGAGAGAACAACACTCATTAATGCACCTTCCATCGGTTTCATAACTTCACAACTTGGAGGGTTTGATACAATATTAGGGCCATTTGTACTAAATATACTCTGAGAGTGTCGAGAGCCTTGAAACTTCTCCGCTCATGAGACAACATTGCTCATTGACACATCTTGCATGGTTTTCATAGTTCCACAACCAAGTTTATCAATGTCCATGAACTATCCATGTCTGAATGGACAAATCTAGCATATTCTTTAAGTCCTTTGATATTGTAGTATACCTTTTATTTATTACTAGAAACCACATGTCTCTTTCTAATCTTCAAAACTTGCATGCTCCATCTCAAATCCTTACCTACCTCATACTAGGGACCATCCAATGAGGTACTGTTAACATCCATACCATCATCAACAACTTCTGTGCAAATGACCACTGTTCCACTTGCTCAAATCCCAATACAAGACCTTCTGCTATGTTCTTATTTGCAAATGATATCATTTGCAAAATATCTCCCACTCTAAAATCCAAAGATATACACTTTGACATGTATTGGAAAACTCTCATCTCTGTCCCTTGCAATAAATGATTTTTTGGAAGTATTATAGAGCATAACATTTCCAAGTATTTCCATATCTCCACATTTATGCTTTAGCTCAATATGTGCACTAAGAATATTTGATACAATAACAGCCACCTTATCTTGGCCAAGTCTTTTAAAGTAACAAATAGAATTTGAATCACTATCATGGATTGTAAAAAATGCAACTACTTCTCTTTTGCAACATAATATCACCTCCATCCCACTAATAAAATTTGTAGCCATCTCCTTTGTGACCTTCCTTTGTAAGCAACCCTGTAGCAAATTACAAAGAAGATTAGTCTATTTTTAATAATCTACTTATTAATTATAATTTTTTATTAAATTACTTTTTTTTAGTTTAAATTGCATGTTGGTATAAATTTATGAGGCTTGGGTTTCCAATAAAGGGTTTAGGGTTAATCAAATGTGATTTACAATTTAAATTCAATGTTATAGTTTTTAGGGTAATCCATGACAATATAAAGAAAAGCACAAGGAAAGAGGAGAAAGATAGGAAAAGGGGAGAGAAACATAGAGGAGTAGGAATGAAAGGAAGGATAGATGAATAGCCTCAATGCGCTTCCCATCAATCTCAATCTTGTCGGTGCCGACCCCTAAAGCTCTTGTGTTAGTCCCAATCCCATTGAGCCCCTTGACCTCATCGCTCCATGGTGATCATATGTATGTGTTGGATTGAAAGATGAGAGTGTAAAAGGATTGTTTACGTTTAGAGAGGGATATGTGACAGGTAAGGTGGCATGACTGCTATGAAATGAATGGTCCCGATGCACCCCCACCTTGGTCTCAACCCTATCGTCCAGACTGGCCCCTTGAGATCTCATGTTGATCCCAACTACATCAAGGCCCTGGCCACAATGCACCCACATTGCTCTTGACCCTATCTATGCTAGCCCCAATGCGCCTACATCGCTCTTCACCCTAGCCCCACGAGCTCCCAATCTCGGCCCAAGAACACCCATCACTGCTCACCAAGCCCCTCACCAATGACAACCGTATGTATGTGTTGGAGTGAAAGAAGAGAGTCTAAAAAGAGTGTTTATATTTAAACAGGGGTTTAAAAAATATGATAGTTTATGTTTAGGTAAAATTATCACTATATATTTAGAAGAATCCTTCATAATCACTTCTTACTTAGAAGATCCAAGAGGAATGAGCTTGTGCTGGAGGTGAAAGAGGTGAAATCCAAGAAGATGAAGAAGATCATGCAATACTTCCATAATCACAGGTAAGAAAGTTTCCACCTTCTTCCAGCTTTTATTTTGTCTTTTAATTTCATTAAGGGAACTAGAAGAGGAAGAGAGGAAGGGGGAAGGAAAAAAGAGAGAGGTAGGCATGCAGAAAAGGGGGAGGGAAGGGAGCAGAGGAAGTATGGAGGAGGGGGAGGGAAGGGAACGGAGGAAGTAAGAAGGATAGAGGAGGGGGGAGGCAAGGGAAAGGAGGAAGGAGGGAGGAGGGGAGGAGGAAGCTCCTCAAAGGAGGGGGGAGCCCTCCTCAAAGCTCCACCCCTTATCCATGGTGGCACGGCCATACCATGACCATGGCCATGCCATGCAGGAGGGGAAGCCCTCCTCTTGAGGGCTTCCCCCCCTCCGACATGACACAATTGTGGCCGCAAGCCCTCATCTTGAGGGCTTTCCCTCCTCTTACATGGCACCGTCATGGCTACAACCATACCATGGAGGAGGGGGAGCTCCTCAGCATAAAATAGCATCTGTGTGCTAAACGTCTACCAACAAATCATCCCACAAGGAAATCTAGGCCTATCAGCACATCCAACAAGGATCAAAATGCATCCAAATGGCCTCTAAAGCATCCATTGCAACCCAATGCAAACTATGAATGAGTGCACATGGCTCAGACTACAACCAGAGCGATCTCCATAAGATATGTCCCAAAAATCACGACCCCACGACATTGACCGTTACTGAAAGTAGTACCTGAGATGGCTCAAAACATGGAATCGCACTCAGCAAGACAATCTGTATATATCTCCCTTCTGTTGGGACTCCAAAATCCCAACCGATGAATGGGAAGCGAGGAGTCAACCCTTTCAATTGACCAGAAATAAAACCTTAAGAAAGAAACCTTAGCAGATAAAGTCACATGGCAACTATGTAGAACATGTGAAGAAAATCCAAACAAAGGAGAAAACGTCAACACAGAGTTTTGGAATTTCTTGAATACTCCACTAAATCACACAGAAATTTGCAAAGATTAGTTTTAGCCCGTCTCCGAATCACCAAAACAGCCAAAGTCAGAAATGGTGGCCTAAGCGAGCGGGTCCAACAAACGAGCATCCGGACGTAGGAAGATTAGGGTGTTCTGCACCCACCAAAACTTGTGTGGCTCTCTTCTGGCTCTCCCTCTCTATCACCCTCTTCTGTTCTATTTACATTGAGAGCACAGTGGCCTTTAACCCCCACATGAATGTATGCGATCCCATGTAAGTTCTTACCTTCCTCCTTAATTTGGGTATTCATGTCACAATCGCTACAATTGCAAAATGCATGATCCTCATTATTTTAATGATGTTCCTTTGTAGTACAAAAAGTAAAGTGCATTATGGTCATTTGGATGGCATTTTTGTGTGGAACACATTGCTCGAAGGAGAGTCACATATGATTGTGGAGTCATGGCTAACTTTGTACAAGATAGCCGAGCAAACCAATCTTCTCTCCTCGTAGGTAGATTATTGTGGGGCTATACATGACATCTCTGAAGTTGCTTTTAGATAATTAAGTATTTTCATTCTTGATGTGAAATGGTTTAAAACTATCTACAACGGTCCCAATGCTAGGAAAGAGAGCCGGGGTTTCTTTGCCATTGACTCCATGAGACCCTAAATCGATGAAAGTGATACTTTTGTTCTTCACGAGAATTTTGAATAGGTACATACTAATGAGCTAATTAAAATCTCATGCCTTCATTTCCAAAGAATTATTGGTAGATATACTTAAGCATAAATTAATATAATTGAATATTATGGCATTTAATTTGCATCTTGAACGTAGGTAATCTTTCATCCAGATCATTTTGACCCAAGATGGTGGTATGTGGTCCAAGTTGCTCATCGAAGAAAATAGATTTTTGAAGATAGGTATGTGGACAAGGAGATGCCGCCAATAGATCTGATGGATCTAGGGAAGAGGATGAAGATGATGATATGGACCAAGAAGAAGGTGGCAATAATGACATTATAATGGAGGAAGGTGGAGATCACAACATTGGGGAAGAAGAGGGTGAACTATAGGCTCAAGTCATACGCAGACATACAATAGACGATGATGATATAGGTGATCGATTTTCCATAAACTTAGAGAAAGGCTTGTTTGGTGCACAAGACTTGGCTCAAGATGAAGCCATTGATGTAAATGCTACTAATTGATTATTTTGCCATCGACGAGGCTTCCTATCTTTATCCCTCTCATTTTGATAGTGGCATTTTGTACGTTTGTCTGTCAATTTCAACATAAATATATGAGTATTTTGATCTCAATTTTCGTGTATATAATGTTATATTTTTAATCTTTCAAATGCCCAAACTTGTAGCCAAAAACTATTTTGGGTCTTCTTGAAAACGACGTTCTAGAATTCCATTGGTATGGAAAACATTTACCATAGTTGGTGTTTATACCAACACCTAACCTGCCCGCCAACAGTACTCTTGATTCTTACACCCACACCCACACTTGCAAAGCATCGATAGCCAAGCGTTGGTAAGCTACCCCGTGTTATAGTGCCCTTACAACTTACACAAGCAATAAACAAATACTATTTTAGTTTAAGCTTTCAAGATTGCTTGCTAGAATGACCTAATAGGCCTTCCTTCTTTTCTTTTCCTTTTTTGATCTCTTGTGCTTGGCTAGAGAACCAAGCGGGAGATAAACATTTGTAGCTTATATAACCTAAATTATTCATACGAATAAGTATTGTACAAATAAACTTTAATAAGTGGATGTCATGGCAAAATGTGACGTTGCATTAGAAACAAAGGGAGCTCATTTTGGAGCCTTTTAGGGTTTAGAAAAATAGGCTCTCAACCAATCGGAAGAGGGCCAACGTAATGTTGAAAAAATACCAAAAACCATGTAAAAAGATTAAATAAGTCATTTAAAATCTTTTTCTTTTATTATGTCAAACATACGTGAGCTTTAAAAGATGATTTTGTGTACAAAATCTGATGAATCTGACATCGCCATCGTATTTGAAGCAGGCCAAAACCCCTAAATCGACCCTGGAGACACCGAAAACTGATGCTCGGAGGTCTGAAAAAGGGCCACGGTTGATTTGGGGGTTTCCCCAAATCGACCCTAGAGACACCAAAAACCGATGCTCGGAGGCCCGAAAAAGCTGGCCCTTTTTCGATGCTGGCCTTTTTTCGGGCCTCCGAGCATCGATTTTCCCCCAAATCGACCCTGGAGACACCGAAAATCGACGCTCGGAGGCCCGAAAAAGGGCCAGAGTTGATTTAGGGGTTTTGGCCTGCTCTAGATGTGCTGGTGATGATTTTGGCGCTGGCGATGTCAGAATCATCACATTCTGCACAGAAAATTAAGGATCTTATATATGCATTAAATGTGAAGCCTAAGTACTAAACTGACGTTTTTGCAGTAAGTATCCGTATTTTATGGCATTTCCCATATTTTGAGTGCAATAAAAATAGGTAAATAGTGAATTTCTTAGAGGGCCCCAAAATGAGTTCCTTTCTATACTAATGCTAAGATCTTTCGCCGGATTTTTAATATGTATTATGCGGCCAATTTTTCGAATCACAAATTTGAATTTTTCTACTTAAATTTAAAATATGCTTGAGAGGTGGAAATAGACTTTAGAGTTCCTAATGCATGTTTTAGATCTTAAACAATTGTATGTAGATAATTATAGCAAACATTAAGAGTGTTCTCATCACCGTTGGTAATGATAATACGCGTCATGTCTTTGGGGGGTCACATGTGTCATTTGTATATAGGTTATAATAAACATCATGGTCTTGTTATTTGTACTCTAGGTCATTTTGACATAGAGACTAGATATATTGTCCACATGCACCAAATTTTGGGAGTCTTCGGAAGTCGGAGGAGCTACCAGATTGAAGGGATGAAGGTAGCATGCTACAGAGCCGACAGTGTTGATCGATGAAGCCTTCCCTATAGGGTTTAGGGTTTAGGGTAAAAGTGGAGATAAGAGATGATGATGAAAATTAGCTGAACCAAGTCTTCGACACTTAATCAAGGTGCTTGATGAGTTCAACTTGATGATCAAAACTTGAACCAAGCTTTGACGAAGCTCGTTGAAGGTGCTTGTGTCTCCTGTTCCATTTTCATCTTCAGCTTAGGAGATTCCGGCAATCGGATGGCGTTATAGATCCATGCACCCACAATGGCTCCAACCACCGGGCCGCCTACGTAAACATACAGCCACTTGAAGTTCCTTGCTACCACTGCTGGTCCGATCGACCTCGCCGGATTCATCGAAGCTCCGCTCAACGGCCTGCACAATTAGTACTCCACAATCTCAATTCCATGTCGATTGCACCTCTTGTACAATCATCCCACATACAAAACATGCTATTTGAACCAGTTTCAGTCGTGTCGATGCAAAACGCGCTATTACAACCAGTATAATCAGTCTGGTTACCCTGCATACACTCCATTTAGGGCGACCGTCGCCCCTATTGCGATCCCTGCAAACTCTCCCACCTGCCCAGCTCAAAAACACAATGCGATCAGTAAGCTCTGGATCAGTATCGATGCTTGCATTCGTAGCAAGCTCATGCAGATTAGTAAGCTCTGAATCAGTATAGATGTTTGCAGCCAGAGCAATCTCATTAGTAAGCGCTACCCCAGCATTGCAGGCTGTGCAATGTATCAATGGAACTATCAACTCAACAAGTGCAGAAAGATGAAGCAAAGAATGGAAATTGTTCATTTACCGCACGAAAATCGCTGGCAACCCCCGAGATGACGAACATGAGGATGAAGGTGATAATGGCTTCCACCACGAAAGATTGCAGCGCGCCGTCTGGAGGCTGGCTGACGGCCAGCCCTACTGCTTTTGCGTCGTGGAGGATGAAGCGAAGTGTCAAGGATGCGAAGGCGGAGCCTGAAACCTGAGCGATCACGTAGGGCAGCACCTGTCCAAAACAGATATCGAGATTACAGCCTACTGCACCTTCTACAATTGAAATGCTCTCTCTCCGTCTCTCTCTTTCCCTCAATCTCTCAAGACTGCGATTCTTCACTCTTCTACTGATTTATCAATGCAGGGTTGATCGAATTGCTTTCCCTCAATCTCTCAAGACTGCGATTCTTCACTCTTCTACTGATTTATCAATGCAGGGTTGATCGAATTGCTTGCCTCTATCCATGGAAACCTCCCCACTGTAGCGAATGCAAGTGTCACCGCCGGATTTATATGCGCTCCGGAGATGTGTCCCGTTGCGTAGATCATAATCATCACGGCGACTCCAAAGCTCGTTGCAATCGCTACATGGGCAATGTCCCCGCCGTGCAGCCGATCCACGATTATGGACCCGCACCCCGCAAGCACCAGGAAAAATGTCGCAACGAGCTCAGCTATCATCTGCCAAGAAGCTTTCGATTGTCACTACCATGTCGGAAACGTGCTTTTTGTCGTGCATTATATTCTGACTTCACCTTCTGAATTAGAGTTGGTTTAGCGACAACGGCCTCCATAGACGCGCTCATCATTTTGCCCGAGTTGCCTGACTCCATTATTACGGGAGAGTCCATTTTCATGGGCTCGAGCTCAAACGCGGAGTTCTTTGACTGATTCATTGGATTCTTAATCGTCGAGTGACTCTGGTCGAATTCAACAAAGTCGAATCGCACCTTGCCGGGAGGCATGCCAGCTGCTAGCAAGTCAAAGGAATCCTGCGATTTGTTTCTGATTTCTTCATGCCTTTTGGGTTCCATCTTCACCTGCAGAATATAGCTCGGTTCAACGTACACTAGTGGAGCACACCGACGGAGCCCTTCAATTGGCAATCACCAGGCAAGCATAACCTGAGGAGCAAGCGCTGCCAAGCAACCACGCAATCTGGGTCATGATTGAAGCATTTCGGAACTCATTTCTTAGCTCAACCATATTGCAATCTCTGTCATGATTCAGGCATTTCAGCTACTTTCTTCACTTCAGAGTGCATATTCGACGAACATAGGCAGAAATTATGGCGATATAAACAACACATGAGCCACGCAATCTCAGTCATGAAAGAAACTCTCGTCGAGAAGGAAATCTGGCGCATGGTAACAAGAAATTGTGAAATTAAACATGGAATTTCATTGACAAAGCAAGCTAATGTTCACCAGAGAGTGCGCATTTGACAAGTATAATCAGAGGGTATGGAGCTAAGACATCCAGGCAGGTGCAATCTCTAGGAGCGTGTCCGCCTCAAATTTTCTCACTGGAATATTGCAAATGCTACCTCGGCAGGGCTGTTGCACAAGAGCAACCAGCTTCGATCTCTTGGAGTGCGAAACTGATATAACCTACTGTCGGGAGTGCTTATAAAATATGTAAGCCGTCCCACCTGGCCGATCACAAAATCATTGATAATTGCAGTGAATTAGCTTCTTTGTAAATAAAATTGCCTGAGCCGAGCCGAGAATCAAGACACAAAAGAGAATATGGATCTCGTCTATACATGCCAAGGCGAGGAATCGAGCTCCACGTTTAATCCGATGCCTGTCACGTTGATGTTCACTTGTATCGCTATCCCGGAAGAGGCTATTATACGTAACTGTTCCTGGCCGGCAAACGGTGTGACTCTTACGTTCCTACTTTAAGCTTGATTTCTTCGTGTAAGTGCTAAAGCTATCATCTTCGCCCGCTCTAAACATTGTATGGTATGGAACGTATCCTAAGATTATGCATGGAGAGTTGCGTTGATAGTCTTTTTTACTGCCATGCCGGTAGAAAATATTTTTAAATGCACAGATGAAGTGATTAAAATAATCGAAGTTCCAACTCCTTGTCTTCTTTTTCTTTAGCATAGCTATAGCATAATTAAGCGCATTGTCGCTATCTTTCCATGAGCACTCCACCAGGGTCCAGCTGCGAGCATCCGAGGAGCATAGCTTGAATACAAAATTTACTGTGCTTGAATCGCCTACTTTCAGGACAAAAGAACTTACATCATGCTCTGATTCCTTTGTCGCCGGCCAGCACTTGCAAGATGAGCATCATCCGTTACCTAGTGGAAATAGTGAAAAAGTTAGTAGTGGAAAGTTGTACATCTAAAAGCGATGATATTGCATCGGAGATCATCGTCGTCGGCACTTGGCATGTGGGGATAGCATATAACGAGGAACTGAGAAAAGAGAGACAGCTCTTGTCCTGACGGAACCACTGCGGGCCGTCTTGAGCATCTTCGTGCTCAGTTAACTTTCTAGGTGCAAACAGCAAGCGAAATTATTTTGTCATTTGAAATGCGCTCTTGAGCTTTTGGGCGCGTGCAGGTAAACGCAACACCTTGAAATAATCGCCGGAGCAGGGGATTCAATCGGTAGAGCTTTTGGAATCAGCCGCACCTTCGCAAGAATGAACTCATGCGGTCCAAGAACTGATGAGCCACATGACAAATTTCGTTTGGCCGCCAGCACGTCGATAAATTGAGCATAAAGATGCTAAGGTGAAATGGGTTTTTTGGCCCTGCAACGGTCCTAAGGGATGTCCTACAAGGTCTGCAACGGTCCTAAGGGATGTCCTACCTACAAGGGTCCTAAGGGATGTCAGGTTAGTAAGTTTCTCATTAGGTCCATAGTTTTGAAGTTAGATCATTTGGTTAATTTGATTTTGGTTAGTAGCTCAAGAGCTTCATGTGTTTAGGGTTTAAGTTTTTGTTTGCTTGTGGAGGTGCTAAATGTTATTGTCTTTTGTTATGGGGATCCTCATGGTTTTGTCTTTTGTTAGGTATTTCTTTCGAAAGATAGAGGCTTTCTTTGTCTCTTTTATGAGACCACCTTTGTACTACTCTTTCCAAAATAGGAAAGTCCCCACTTTTATTTAATGGTCCATCCACCACACCCCTCTTTTCTCTCCTCTCTTTCACTCATCCTGCTTTCCCCCATAATCCTTCTCCTTCACTTGCTTTTTCTCTTTTCCTTTCCTTCAAATTTACACCTATCATTTCCTTTTTACAAGTTATTGGAAACATTCATGGAGCTACTTTACACTTAGACTTATAATGACACTCACTTAGACTTATAATGACACTCCGAAAGGCAGGGCCTTAGTGGCATCTCCACCTTGTTTTTTTTAACTCTCACACACTACACTCGGGCAGCTTTGATCCCTGAGAAATTTTGAATGCATGCGAGGAAGGCGATTGTCCTACCGCTTAGAAATTACTGACCCATGGTACTTTCTAATAAAGGGCCAACAAGAGCATGGTCGATAAGTGGGCACCAGGTGCAATAGTAAGCCAAATCTGTGGCACAAGCACAATGTGATCTGGATGCATGGCATAGCTGGCAATGACATACATTGGAAGGACATAATTTTTTAGTAGCAAGGCAATGTTGATAGTGCAGGCTATGTGGTACATGAGCACAGGATGCACGCCTTTTTTGTGTGACACACCACACAACATGGGTGTATGAAGGCAATAGCAGCGGCTTAGATGACTCCTATTCTTGAGATGGAATATGTGAAGATCTAATGGTCGAGATCATACCTCACGCAACCACTAACCTTGACGGGTCGCCTAAGGCGAGTCTTAAGAATTTGAGTTTCAATCCACATGGTCATTATAACGGCACATGCTTACTATCACCATGTCTTTACTAATGGAAACATTTTAGGTTTAGCTCAACTCATTCTGATAGTTTGTGTTGAGTTTTTAAGTTTATCTTCCATTTTAAACCATACTAGGGATCTCATAATATTTTAACACAATCTTTGATTTTGGAAAAAATTAACAGAGCCTCTTAATCTTGCATTTTCATATATTTTGGCTTAATCTTAGGAACCTTTGTTGGCCACCATTTACTCCCTCTTTTGTTACCACCTCACCCTCCCTTTGTTCCACTCAGGGATTTAAAAAGTTTGTTTTTTTTAAATAAAAATATGTACTTTTCGATTAAAGATCGTGGCCTAATGCCCTAAATGCAAAAAAACGTGGTTCTTTACACTGACTGTCGACTGGGAGCACATAGCATGGTTTATAATCTTACTGCACGGTATCATGATCTGCCTATTGCACGATATCGCGCCATACCAAGCGGTATCATTTGCCTTGCACGATCCCTCATCTACACTGTGCGGTTACTTTTAGAGCACCACGAGACACCGCATGTGGTAACTTACCTATATCGCGTGGTAGGTGTCATATCGGCACGTGTGACACCCTCAATCGTCCGATTTCAGAAGGATATGCAATCTTGAATGTTGGCATACTGCATGGTGCAGGACGGTACTATGTGGTGTAGCGGCAAAATCCTATGAAAGGACCCCGCTTCTGCTACTACCATCTTGCCAAAACCTGTTGTTTTCTACCGCAGTCTCTCCTTAGCCTTTTGGTGAGTTTCTATAGCCTTTAGTGTCGGTCAATCGAGCGAGGTGATGACCCGCCTCGACCGATCAGATTCACCTCGCCTAGTTGACTATCAGTAGGCTGTTTGAGAGAGAGACAGAGAGACAGAGAGACAGAGAGAGAGACAGAGACAGAGAGAGAGAGAGAGAGAGAGAGAGAGAGAGAGGAAAGAGAGGGAGGGAGAGTAAAAGAGAGAGAGGAGAGAGAGGGAGAGATGTCTGTTTATGTCTCAGTCAAGCTAAGAGATGATCCACTTCAGTCGATCAGATTTGCCTCACCTCGCCTTGA
Source organism: Dipteris shenzhenensis (assembly GCF_047967505.1). NCBI lineage: Eukaryota > Viridiplantae > Streptophyta > Polypodiopsida > Gleicheniales > Dipteridaceae > Dipteris > Dipteris shenzhenensis. Next base: position 8,862,728 of record NC_141601.1, on the reverse strand, counting down.
TTGATGTGTGTAATAGTAAAGATCAAAGACAGGTGATGCCTCGCATCTGCCAGTTAGTCCCCCTCACTTCAATCTTCTTATATATCATATCTATCTATGTACATAGGTGTCAATAGAGCCGAGTTTTATCCGAATGATGGCCTGCTTTTGTCGGTCGGTTCCTCTTATAAAACTCTCCCCAACCGGAAGTGTGATTGGCAAAGTTGATCTAGATCATCTTGTTCTGTGATGCTGTTATATGTTTCCTGTTCTTGCCTCCACTAGCTAATAGATAGTGCCACTTTATGAAATTTGCTCTATAATAGTAGATCACGTATTGATTGCTATAGTAGTGGATTATGTCGTGAGATCACAAATTACTTGATGTAATATACCATTACCTTGAAAAGTTAGCAGTTTATTCTAAGGATATGAGGTTATTTAGAAACATTAATGATGTTGCATGTTGCACATTGCTTTTGAGTGGTTTAGTTTACACCAGCATTGCAAATTTGCATGTGTATTACGAATGTTCTTTATTTTGAAGTTTGAGTGCTCACAAAACAAGTGTTGCATGCACTAGATCACTACACGTGTACCCATTTTTTATGGCAACACAAGAGCAGTTGAAGATTGAGATTCAGATGCTTGTCCGTAAGACAATGATCGAACACTTGATAGTATTGAGTGATGAAGAAATCCATGCCCATGCAAGCTCAAAATTTCTACACGACCAAATGGTATCCCGAATATTTGACCTTATGTACATGAGCTGGTCCGAGAATGGCATGGTCAGATGTAAAAGTGATACTTGATCAATTTATCCCTGGAGTGTTTGGAGATCCAGTAGGACAATGGGAATTATATGCAAAGGTGAGCAATGTAGCCCCTCCTGTCATTAATGGAGAGGACAAGCTTGCACTGTGGACAACAGAATGGAAGGCATCTCAAATTTCTAATCGTAGAAAAAATGTGAAGGAGAAAGGGTCCATTGGAAAGGCAACAGTCAGTGTCCTAGTCAATATGATCAAGATGGCTAGTGGTCCAGAAGCAAATGCCGATCCAGCCCATGCTAAAGGGAGAGCACAAATAGAACGATGTACTGCATATGCCGACATGTGCTCCCACACAGTACATTTTCCATTGCAAGCATTGACCTTGCACGAATTGGTGGGCAAGGGAGGAGAAGGGAAGGTATTCTGGATACAGGTGCAGGGTGTCCCAGGTCTTAGGCTAACATCATGGTATGTTGGCAAGAAGAGTAATAGAGACAATGCCCATGCTCATCTGGCACTAAAGAATGAGCTAGCGATGACAGTTGTCCATAGAGTTGTATGTCGAGTATTGGGGCACTCACACACCCAAGAGCTCTAGGTCATCACTCCATTTTTCAATGGTGGAAGTGTGCACGATATGATGATGCATCTCCCACAGTGTTGCGGGACATATGTGAGATGGGTTAAGACCACACATCCCAAAGAAGAACCTCGCTTTGACTGGAACTCTCCACTCACCAAGTTGCGATCAAGGTTGTTCTGTCATCATCGATTGTCCATTGCTGCTGCTATTGCCCCAAAGCAGTTCACGCACAAAGATATGCGCACACCGATCTACAAGCAACCAACTACATGCTGGACATCACAAGGGATGACAAGTTTGTCCGAGTTGGGATTATTGATTGGGGAAGAAGCCTCCACTGGACTGAAAGTTGATATCTACAAGACCCCTGGCTTATGCTCCTCCTAAGGCATTTCCATGGTTAGCACCAGAATTATGTGTCAGTACAACTACATGGGCGAATCCCAAGGGCACATGGGCACTAGAGTCAGATTACTTTGCCATTGTTTGGCTATTTAGGAAAATCGCCAACTTTCTCATAGATGTTGCAGACGCTCTTAGTGACAACTCCATGAAGAGAGATGTTGCAATCAAGCTCTTGGTTGATTGTGGGAAAGCGCTATGCAAGACTGATCCAAAGGAGTGACCTTCCATGGGAGCAATTTTAACAAAAATGCATAGTTTCATGTAAACAAGGATGTGGCAATGCAACCCATTGAGGAAATGAAGACATGTTGTTGAATATAAGCTACATCTTTTTTTATCTTGACCCATATGATCACACTATGATTGCCAAAGTTGTAATGTCTTGGAAAAATGTAAATGTGGGTTTAAAAATTAGGACCACATGTATCTTTGAAAAATTTTGAAACAAATGTAACAATTTGTCAGAGTTTGCCCTTTCTATTTGTACAATTTAATCGTGGTCAATCCACAATCTTGTTAGTTCGATAAATTCTTAGATGGTGTGATTTGCATGAGCATGCTATAGTTAAATGTTTCAATAACACGTCGCTCACTCAATTTTGCATGCTTGTTAGATCTTCTCTCGCTCTGTCACTCACCATGGCATCTGCATCGCAACGATCCACACAAGCTGCATACGCATCCCAGGATCTAGATGTGAGGGAAACACAAGCCATGAAGCACATAATGGACATGGATGATGCTAACCTCCTACCAACAAGAAGAGATGAGGCGCGCACAATTGCCAATGTAAGCGTCTTCCATGATCCAAACGGTTGGAAGTATGACCACATCAATGCAGTGGTCTCCAATGATGACATTGCAGCCGTATGGCATTGCACCGATGCCACACATGGACGGTGGCCCATCAAGAATTGTCCCCTGCACCGTGCTATGAAGGAGAATGTATGTACTACATTCATTGCATGATCAAATCTAATAAGCTTCATAGCAGAGCTGTGCCACTTTACTTTGCAAACATGTTATATGCAAAGTTTGTGCTAGATGTGCTTGTAGACTTAGCCTCCCACAACCCAAGACATGCAACAAAAAGCTAGTGCCACCAAGGACAACCGGCCCCACTACTATTCTCGTTGTTGCAACACCACCTGCCAATGTGGGAAGCCCAACTTCAAGTAACTGAAATACATGCCATTTTGTTACATGCATGCTCATAGTTGTTATATCATACATAGTGAACTCATTAGCCATATTGTGTGTCTGTGTAGTTTTTGTGACAAGCTCTGAGTTATTTATGAACATGCGTGAAGTCACAAGAGATGAAGGCGTAGAGGGTGGTGATGGTGCAGAGGGTCCACATGCTACGATGCAAAGTGCATCACGGGAAGATCTCACCTTTCCAAGCATCATAGTCCATGATGCTATGTCTGAGTATCGGTGGGTGACAAGTGAGAATGAGCACTTGCAAGCTGAAGTCAATCGCCTAAATGCCATGCTCCAACAAGCCAGTCAGAGGCAAGATCTCAAAAATGCCTACAAGGAGTAATGCCGCATCTCCGTCATTGTGTATTCTCAGCAAGCGCGAGATGCACAAGCTGCCCTCTAACACATTGAAGACAGAGGCTGCGTTCGCACCTTAGATCCAAATTTTGTGGGCCTAGCTATCGAAAAACCATCCACCCTTTCATCGCGTATCACCTTTGTGAATGATGGGCCTTTATGTCCAATATGCCAAGACTGTTTTGATACGACAACTAGATACTATGCACTATCTTGTCACCGGCATCGGTTTCACCTGGTATGCCTGGCAAATACATTGAAGGTCAGGAGTGCCTACCCAACTTGTAATGCTCCCTAGGCCAAGCAATTGTACGATGTTCTTAGCATCGGAGCAACATTTTCAGTGGATCCTCAATTGCGAAGATTATAGGTCCCATGTATTGTAATGCCATATTGTAATGACATATACCAATTTTGTTAATGAAGTTTGGAGTTAATGTGAAGGATACTCGTTAGCATGTTCAAATTTTATTTGATCATGATTATTGTTTTTGCATCTCTTTTTAATTGTTGAGTTTTTTCAAATCCATTTTCTTCAGAGGTGTATTTTAATTGTTTTGAAATACTTAAATAAATGTTGCACGGTTTTAATGCTTGGGTTTTTCAAATCATTTTTCTTCATACCTCCATGAATCTAGCAAGCATGCTGGTCATACTCCTCTCCGTCCTGTTCACCTTCATGATGGTGGTACTACTCTGTGGGTTGTTTATCATTTTACTGAATAATTGCACATGATGCAATTGTACATGCGGCCCTCAAAATTGACACTTGCATGTGGATGTGACAAAACAATGTTTTTTATGCTCCAAATTTTTGGAAAATGGGCAAAGCAGAGTATTTTTTTGGCCACCACAACTGTAACTATAAATTTTGCAAACTAAGCACATATATAATTTGCTCCTATCGATTGTGGCTTAAAATGTAAACTTTGCCCAAAATCTACAACAAGTATCATGTACATTGTGCACTTTTATAAAATGACGACATGTTTGGCGACTTGTAAATTGTCGTGTTTAGTGAAATGAAAATTATAAATCTTTCACAAACACTTTGATGGGGTTTACGCTCCCTCTGCAAAGTGTGCTTGGAAAGATTTATAATTTCATCAAGGGCTAGTCTTGCATCTCTCCAACCATTCGCACCATCTTTACATATCAAAATAAATTGAATTTTAAGTAAATTGCATTCTAAAAGGTTTGCATCGCGAAAGAATTGCATTTTAAGTGGATTGCATTATAATTGCATTTTAAAGGCTCTCATTTTAAAAAATTTGCATTTTAAATAAATTGCATTTCAAAAGGATTGCATGTTAAATGAATTACAATTGCAACATTTATCAAACACAACCATATATCACACCAACGTCTCTTCTTCTAAGTCACTAGAATTCGGTTTAGGGTGTGTCAGTACAAGGGCATCATACAAGGGACCTAGAAGATCTGTGTGTACCCACTTTGGCATATCACCATCACTGCATACCCCTTTCACATCTTTTGATGGAATGCACAAACTTATAGTTACTCCAATGTCGTTTGCTAGAGGAGTTGCTACAAGGTTGCGACAATACCTTCATGGCCAAGGTTTGCAAATGAGGCGTTGATGCTCCACACTCTTCCCACCATCTCAATGTTGGCATATCTTTAGCTAATTCTTTGATTCTTGGATAGGCAAATAGTCCTCTATTTCAAAAAGTTGAAAGTTCCGTAACAGCAGAGGCATACTCTGTCCTATCCTCAAAGAAACATCCAAGAAGATCTGTACATCCATCTCTGTGAGATAATCCCACCATTGCGGATCTAATATATGGGTGGCATAGTGCAAAGAGTTGTGAGCTTGATTCCATCATTTTTGCACCATCTTTTGCAACGTGGTTCGTTTAGTCATGCTATATCCACCTTTGCCTGGCCTTGCATCTTCCTTCAAAACATCCCGCTCAGTAATTCTTTGATTCTTGGATAGGCAAATAGTCCTCTATTTCAAAAAGTTGAAAGTTCCGTAATAGCAGAGGCATACTCTGTCCTATCCTCAAAGAAACGTCCAAGAAGATCTATACATCCATCTCTGCGAGATAATCCCACCATTGCGGATCTAATATATGGGTGGCATAGTGCAAAGAGTTGTGAGCTTGATTCCATCATTTTTGCACCATCTTTTGCAACGTGGTTCGTTTAGTCATGCTATATCCACCTTTGCCTAGCCTTGCATCTTCCTTCAAAACATCCTGCTCAGTAGTCCACCACACCGTATGAGCACTCCCCATGCTTGTCCCTTTCACATCCAACCTACAGATTGCAAACCAAATTGGCTTCATAGCTTCCACTGCATTGGATACCCTCTTCCAAAATGCCAGATTAATCAATGCCTTTAGGTCTCCAAATTCATTACGACAGTTGTTTGAGCATGCCTCGGCTATCTAGAGGCTATCCACTCTGTGGCTTTTGCACTGAATAGCGTCTCGGTTTCAAGGGCCTACTACCCTTAACAACCACTCCATCATTATATAGTTTGTGCCAAAGCATGTTTCACCTGGCTTCAAAAGCTCTAGCATGTGATTCACAGGCTAATGATTCCTGAATATGCCTAGTAATCGCTCATGGTTAAGAAAGTACAACACGACCTTCTAAGCCTCATCCATGGCAACTTTAAAGAAGTTTGTCTCTTAAGTGTTTTGTACCAATCCTACAAGACTAGGTCCAGACAGTGGCACGAGCATGGCGATGCCGAAATACGACAATATCTGTGATTTATAATTTTCCCAGCCTTTCAACACTTCTTAGCACTATTTGTAATTAGTTGAATAATATTGTCAGGACTGATATCTTCAATACATCTACTTAACTACTCTGCAATTAATTCTCTCGTCTTAGCCTCACCACTTGTATCAGTCGACTGTCGGAAAGCCTCCCCTTTGAATGTCACAACCATGACATTCATCAAGGGCCGCTTGCTAACATTCTTCCATCAATTTGATACGATGGTGCAAGCAGTTTTCTCAATGCCGACATAAACCACTTGCTACATCTCCTCTTTCATCCTATTGTAGTACATGTCGTTACGAACGGCATAGTAACTAGGCATTGTGAAACCCGAGCCATCTTTAGCGATAGAGACCATGGCTTTTTTCCAATGTGGGCTTTGCACCTGCTCAATGGATATCTTGTGCGACAAATAGCTTCAAACACATATTGTTGTGCCTTCTCGATATGTTGTGCTTTGAAAGAAGCTTCCAAGGGTTGTTGTTGCACATGTACATGCATTCGAACGAGGCACATTACTACATTGTCCTCTTTCCATATGCATGAACAAGCAACTTGCCAACTATGCAAGGGATCCCGCGCCACTACTGTGTGTGGTTGCACTTTGCGAACAACTTTCCATAGTCATTGATTGCTCACCCGGGGTTTCAAGACCCATGATTCTTTCTTCAATTACAAGTTGAGACTGGTGGCATGTGACTATTTCATCCACAATCGTGTCTGCACTTGTGGCTATCTGACCACCCAAAACGGCTCACCCTTTCCACTCCTGGACCCTTGCACTTTCCAAGTTGTCTTTGAAGGTCGCCTAGGATGTGTTTGCGCATACAAGTTCCTGAACCTGTGTACTTTTCATGGCAAATGTTGCATCTACACTTTGTGGTAGTTATGAGCATAACATAGTCACGGGCTTTTATAGGGTTTCAGCCTCGTGTCTTTGGAGCCATGTTCACATCTATATGCATATACTAATAGATCAATAATGTGCAAAAGTTTTGGAATCAAAATTATCAATTGCCACGTATCAAAACATTTCTCCAGTCTTGAACAATTTTATTTTTCGAATATGTGTTGCATGGAACAATCACTTCACTCACTCTTATTCCACCAACACTCAGTAAGTGCACTAGAGATGGAGCAACCATCCAATTGTCTTGCCACCTCCCAACATAATTGGATGGTTATAGATGTGGTAATCTTCCTAGGGACCTAGGCGTGGGATGGCAGATTTCCTTTTCCCACTCTGCGATATGATCTTTCATGACATCATGCTCTGTATGCGACAATTGATATTTCACACATGCTAATGTAGTAGCTAACACTGCTTACATGCATGTGCCGGCTCTTTCTCTCACACCTTCTACTTTCAATCTCAACCATTTGACATTCGTTCATGCTACAAGGAGTTTAAAATATCCGGACTCAAATAAATACATAAGGAACCATGAATTGATTGACTAATAATATCCATGGTCCAAATCAATATCAATGTCAAATTCCATTAGAATAGTTCCACATAGTAAATGTTCACTCATTTACATCTTCAACTTATACACGGGTGATCTACTTTATGCATGGTTAATGCCTTACAGGATGCCAACAACGGATTCAACACTTGGTCTCTCGCATCTCTTTATTAGTTTTTCTTCATCGCCAATCAAATGTTTTCTTATTCTCATGTCCGATCCTATAAATACTTGGTTGCAAAAGTTGCACTTCCACAACAACACAAAGCAACTATAGACGTGCTTGGTAGATGCGCAAAATAGCGGGCGCGTCTATAGGCATTGCTTTCGTAAAGGAATTACGGGTGCGTCTAAATGCACGTCTAAAAGCTCGTCTATTTGCGCATAAATTACCGCGTCTACTGTGTCTGACCTGAGAAAATACGGGCTCGTCTAACATCCCGTTTATTTGCGCGTTTATTTGCGTGTGTACACTGAGCATCAGACGCGCATTTAGACGCGTAAATAGATGCAAACCAGAGAATACAGAAAGTGAGATTTTGGTGTACATCATTGCTTTCAAAACATTGCCCATGATTACCAAAGCACATAATTTTTTGCAAGCCCACATATACAAGAATTAAGTGAGATGAGGAGAATGAGACAATATGTAAAATAGTTTTGCCAATATCAATTATGGGGCTACGGTTCAATCTCATCCTCAATGAGATCAACCTTTGCCAAACTATCTACTCCAAAATCCAAACAAGTGTTGAGCAAGTGTTTAGATCTACAAATACATTCAACCCACTACTACTTGTGCCACTCATGTGCTCATCGAAATCAGCATCTCGAATGGTAGGCTCGTCCTCACGGGTAATGGCCTCAATATCTGTATCTCCTATCTCATGATCATCCTCCTCTCTTGTATCATGGTCATCATCACGTCCATGGCCATGATCATCCTCCATACGCTCCATATTAGTAAATGTTCTATACATCACTTTGGAACGTGGCATAATAGGTATGACATGCCACCATCTATTATTATCCACCATTGGTTGATAGACAACCTAATTCAAACACAAATACAATCATGTTACTTTTCTTGCATCAAATATTTAAAAGCGAGTATTTTTATATGTGTGCACAGTACCTGTTCACATTGTTGCGGTAGTACTAGTGTGTCCTTCCTACTTTGCCAAAACTTTGTGGAGTCAATAGTTACAAAGCCACTTGCATGGCGTTTGATTGTTGCATTAGGGCCTCTTTCCACCACGTCCTTAAACCACTTTAAATCTAAAACATACACAAAGAAGCGTCGAAAGTCAAGCATAATAATATCTTGGATTATGCCACAATAATCATCCATGGCTCCATTGGCTCCCTCAAAGCTAGCAATGATGCCGCAATCTTGTGTGTTTCTCTTATCATCAATCCGTTGTGTTCGAAAATGCTTGCCCTCACACCATATAGCATTGAACATAGTGCACTACACCAAGAAAAAATCAATTAAATAAGCAATCTAAATTATTGAAAGCTCCTAACTTATGCATAACATTCTATATGCCGACCTTGCTCATGCATCCCCTAGCATACTCCCATTTTTCCATTGTGATATGCATCCCCTCGTCTTTCTCTGCTTTCTCCATTTCATCAAGTAGCCAATCCACATGAATATCCTTTGGAAGTGCTCTTAGATGCTGAGGGTATGGCACAGGAGATCCGTGGTGTGTACGAAAGAGGGCCCTTTCTTCTTGTCTTCTTGCCTTTGCATCCTCGTATCTTGTCACCCATCTTTTCATCCCATCACTATTAAGCACGCAAAAGAGGTTGATACTATTATGCAACTCCGTGTCTATTACTTTGTTGCATCCTTTCCCTTGAGGCACAATAGAGGTCACCCTTAGGTCTTCATCATCTCTCCATAGTCATGGGAGAGAGCTATCCACATCAACAAGAAACTCAGAAATATATACAAGTGATTCTTGTACCAACCAACCCTCGGCCATGCTACCTTCGGGTCTTGCATTTTGTCTCACGAAGCCCTTCAAGGTCTTCATGAAGCACTCGAGGAAGAACAACCATCGTGCATGTATAGTACCGCATATAGCAATCTCATCCACCAAATGCACTATGAGATGTAGTTGGCTTGTGAGAATAGAACGTGGAAATGTCTCCTCCACTGAACAAACCGCCTCCACTGACATAACTCGAGCATTCTCAAGCGTGGTGGGATCTATTTCCTTTGAGCTCACATACCTCACAAGCTCGCCCATCTTGTAAATACAATCTTTCACGTCCTTTGATGTACTACGTGAAATGCTAGTAGGTAGTATGAACTGAACCCGCGAGGAGGTGGTTGATTAGTTGCTTATAGCTATTCACTCACAAATTTGAAAGGAAAAAGATATTATGCATATAAAATACTTACTTGGAGCATCTTGTGCCAATCATGAGATTTCAAGCCATATAATTGCTCTACACCTCTTTTCTTGCTCTTTGTAAAGGCTCCCTTCAAACACCTCATGCATCCAGTGGGAGTACGAATTGTAGTAATAGTGTGTTTCACTGTCGCCATCTCTAGCTTTGATAACATCCACGGTGCACGAGGTAAAAAAACACGCCCATTTGGTCTCTCTTGAGGCCAAGCTTCATGCATCCTCCCTGTGGTACGTAGATCCTCCCTTATGCCTGCCGAATCTCGTGTCCCATTCAAATGCTCCCAAATGGTAGATGCCACATTCTTGAAGATATGCATGGGATCAAGCAGGTGATTGATCTTGAGGTGGGACCAATATGGTAAATGATAAAAGATGGAGTATCTAAACAAAATAAAGTGTTAGCGTGCAATCTTTACTTTCAGCCAATATAGCCAATCTTTACTTCCAGCCAATAGCTACAAACCCTTACTGGCTCATGCCAAGTGGTGGAGTCGTCGTGGAACCGTCCCAAATTCTCATCCAATCTCCCGCGGTGAGTGATTGTGGGAGGACTTCATTCCAAGGGGCAACATATCTAGGATGATCAAGTGGGAGGAATCGATGGTGATTCTCATAGATGACCTTATTCTCAATATCTAGGACAGCATGACGTGTCCTTTCTTAATAGCCATAGAGGCTGGAAGATTGTAATTCACCAATATCACTGGCCATACACTGTAAGACGTGCTTTTGAGACCAAATGGGTTCACACCGTCCATACCCAATCCAAGTCTCAAGCTCCTAGGTTCTTCCTTGAAGCTTGGCCATGTGTCTTCAATATGCTTCCACGCAGGAGAGTCCGCGGGAGTTCTCCACTTGCCATCGGTTGATCGATGGGAGGAATGCCATGACATGAGCTCTGCAATAGATTTGCACTTGAACATATGTTGGATGCGAGGGATTATGGGAAAATGTCGCAATACCTTACCAGGCACGTCCAAGGTTTTGAGATCTGCTCTATATCTTGCCTCTCCACAAGTAGGACACTCTCTTGCATCCTTATGTAGTCCACAAAACAAAACGCAATTGTTGACACATGCATGGATGCGCTTGTAATCCAATCCTCCAAGAGAGGTCACATGTTGCCTTGCCATATCTCTTGAGGTACACAATAGCCTGCACGTGAAGACCATAAATGAGGAAAAGCATTCGAGTAATTGACCCACTAGCATAATTCACCATGTTTGTAAAATCGACTTTAAAGCTTACTTGAGTAATGCATTCAAACTTGCATTGCTCCATCCATAGATGGTTTGCAAGTTTAGTAACTCAAGGGAGGCACATAGAACAGAGAATGTGCACCCCTCAAACAGTGGAGTCGATGTCATAGTAAAAAGATCATCCTGCTCCATGCTATTATCCCTCCCTTGATGGACATATAAATCCCGCACCATATCATCAAACACCTCCTCCTCCAGAGCTTCATGAGGTAATGGCAGAGGGCTACTATCACCATCACTCCATGCATCCGTAACGGTCCCTCCTGAAGATCCCACCTCATATCGCCAACGCTTCGCCTCCTCACGACGGGCATAGGGTAACATATGCGGGTGTGGCACTGCATCCTGTATCAAATTAAAACATGATCATAACTCAAACATATGAACACCCATAGGTATCTCAATCAACCTTAACTTACAAACCCTTACCCTGTTTACGATCACATCCCATTCTCCATACTTTGAGATATGATTGAGTGTAATCCTGCATACACGATACATGTTTCCTTGACATCGATCACACAGACATTTGATTTTTTACTCCAACCACATTTCGCGATGGTGGATACGGAGGGATTCATCCTCACTGGAGCTACTTGTTGAAGATGGAGACATCCTACAAACAAACAACCCACCAAATTTGCTCTTCTTCAAATTTTTAATTTAAACTCTGTGTTGCGTCTATCGCCGCGTCTAACCACGCATCTACTCTGTGTATTTAGACGCGCCTATAGATGCACTATTAGACGCGACTATAGACACAGCTTTTAAACCTGCTTTTCGACGCGCCGCTCACTTTGCTTTTCTTCACATTACTTATACTTCGTGTGGCTTGCTTCCTTCTTTATTAGCAGATCCATAGTTTCGAAGCTTTTAAGAGGGAGGCTCCCATACTTACTTCCAAGCTTACACTCAAGAGAAAGGCACCCACACTTACTTCTAAGCTTAAAGGAGAGGAGGACGAACAAGGAGAAGAAGCAACTTTGAAAAAGAAAGAAGAACCTTCCATACCTCTATTCAAGTAAGTCTTTTTGCAGTTGATATTGTTTGGAAGTTTGCTCTCTCCAGTTTTGTACTTTCTCGTATCCAAGAAGCGCATGATCTGGGTATCAGCGTCACGTTTTTGTGTCAGGCGCAATGTCCTTTTCTACTTTTTAGAAATCTCGTCTGTCGGAGCGCGTCTATAGGCACATCTCAGAGCGCATCTAAAAGCGAGTCTATAGGCACGTCTAACCGCACGTCTGGCTTCTTGCAGACACAAACACACGCGTCTATAGATGCTCTGTTAAACGCTTTGTTAGATGCTCTGTTAGATGCTCTGTTAGACGCTCTGTTAGACGCTCTGTTAGACGAGTTGTTAGACACTCTGTTAGACGCGTCTATAGATGCGCAAATCAGACGCGTCTATAGACGCGCTCTGACAGTAAGCCTCTCTTTTCTTCCCCTTTCTTCTCAGCTCATTAGTAATAGATTTTTTTCCTTTTTTCCAGTTCAACATGTGGCCAGGAAGCGCTTCTAGCTCACCCGATCCCCGGGAATCTATTTGGAAGGACTTATATAACCTTTTAGGGCACCCTCCTAGTCCTATGGAGTTATACGGGTGTATGACGGGTACTCTAAACACTCCCCAAGAGTCAGCACTACAGACTCCAAGCCACCCCACACCGCCTGAGATCACCCCAGCGGAGTCAACACAGCTGTCTTATGCCCCTTCCCCCGTACCGTCTTATGCCCCTTCCCCCATGCCATCTTATGTCCCTTCTGCCATCCCGTCTTATGCCGCTTCCCCCATGCCGTCAGGAGGTCCTTCTGTCTCGACGAGTCGTCGACGTACTCTTGTGCTGTCGAGACTCGGTTCTCCAGCTACGAGTGGTCAGCGTAGTCCCATGCAATCCCCAGCTATGAGTGGCCAGCGTACGAGCTCGACACGACAGGGTAGCAGGCATAGTAGTAGGGAGAGCAGTGGGGGATGCATGGCACAGTGCTTTGGGCCATGTGGCAGTGGGGAGGATGATGATTCAGATGATTTAGACGTGCCTCTGGGTGATGGTACGATTTATTATGACATCACTCAGACAGGAGGCATCTTGATGGATGCGCGGGGGAAGGACATCGTGGCCTTCATGCGCTCTGTAATTGCTAACAATTACAGAGATTGCTTTATCCACTACAAAGACCACCCAAAGAGGTTGGCTGATGAGACCCTCGCTACTGTTCGCTCTAGGTATCCTAACCCCCCCAATCGCCAGTTCACAGATAAATGGGGGAAGTCAAAGATTGTTACGATACTTAGCAATAAAAGATCTTCACTTAAGAGGCAGGCACTAGCGGAGCTTGCCAAGCTTGAGGCAGGTCAACCACCAAGGGGCCCGCCCCACACCGCTCACAAGCGTGAGTGGAAGAAGGCAATGAAGTCAACGAGGGAGGACCCCAGTCTGCAGCACGTGGAGGCACGGAGGATCCAGATGGAGGAATATGGAAGCGCGCATTTTGGAGCAAGGGGTGTTGAATCATGGGAGGCCCAATTTGTAAGTATCAATCTCAAATTATATTGCTTATGTAGTTTATTAGGAGGTTGGTTGTTTCTTTGTACTAATCCCTCCGCAAAGTGTGTCGCGGTCATGTAGCTTGAGATCGTGGGCAGATACCCTACTCCAGTGGAGACAGCCTACCACCGCCACCATCGCAGAGGAGATACATGGAGGCACTTCTATGATGACGGGTTGATTATTGAGGAGCAGTATACCCGAGCTACTGGAGCGGCCCCCCAGGTATTTGAAAGTAATTAAATAATGCCAAAATTATAAGTAAAGATTTGATTTTTCATACATTGATATATGTTGTCCCTTGTTTACAGGCCCGTGCACAAGACGATGAGGAAGAGGAGGAAGGAGGAAGAGGAGGAAGGAGTGCAGAAGGGAGCGTGGAAGGGAGCGAGGACCTGGAGAACATAGATTAGTCGTATAAGTAGTGCTAGCTACACTTTTTTGTACTTAAAGCCACTGGCTTGGCTTTGTGCCTCTTGTATATACACTTCTCTTATTTTTTGTACTTGAAGCCACATGACATGGCTTAGCTTTGTGCTATATGTATATACAAGCACTTTTTGAGCTTTTAATTTTATTGCGTTTTGGAGTTGTAATGTTTTATTTGGAATTGTAATTAAAATGCGGTTAGCTGTAAGAATTGAATTACACAATGTGGATATGGGATTCTTGTAACTATATAGCATACACAACATACACAGTATTCTATAAAAAAATTTTAAAAAAAAAATAAAGCGCGTCTATCAGTGCGTTTAAAAACGCGTTTATATGCACGTCTATTTGTTCGACTTGCGTCTATATGTGCGTCTATAAATGCATTGATAAGCGCATCTATTTATGCAGTTATACGCACGTGTGTCTTATATATAGACGCGCAATTAGATGCGGGTCTCCAGACGCAAAAATAGACATGCAAATAGACGCACCCGTAAGTTTTTTATTTAGTTCATGAAACGCGTCTGTGCACGCGTCTATGTGTGCTTTGTCTTGTTGTGTTCCACTTTTGACACCCTAACATTGTAACAAAATCTTGCAGTCTTGCAACACTTTGGCCTCTTCCTTGAGTCTCGTTTGGTGGTTGACGTTGGCCTAAACTATCTTCTCTATCCGCCATGATTGATGTACATGATTGTTTTACATGTAAAAGAGAAAAACCATCTCAGTTCATTATATGTTTTCAGCAACTTAAGACAATGTCACTAACATGTCATCAAAAACAAATGTAAGTTTGCTAGGCCTCAATAGAGAGCACCCATCCAATTGTCTTGGCCCCTCCTGACATAACTGGATGGTTATAGAGGTGGTAATATGGTTGTAGAAATAGGTGTGGGATGGCAAGTTGCCTTTTCCCATGTCCCGCTCTTTCTCGAGTAAGCATCTATCTGCACTATGATCATTCGCAACATTATGCTCTGTATGTGAATGTTGGTATTTCACACACACTAGTGCATTTACTAGCAATACCTACATGTGCACTTATCAAGACCCTTTGTTTGAATCTACAAAGTGAAGGATGCTACCTAGGCTAGACATATCTAATGTAAGTTTAGATATACATATCATACTTATATAAGATCAACTAATTGTTTTGATTAGATAGTATTAATTTCTGCACAAATAATGCATAGTATAGAATGCCACAAATTTCTTCTTACAAGTAAATTAGTATAGTCTGTAACGTTCTCTAGTGTGTAATTTGTGGGTTGATGCAAGCTAGCAATTGCGAGCTACATAATCGAGTAGACTTTCAATGGGTTGTTATGCTAGTGAATGCGAGCCACAACCGGAAAAAGCCAAGTATTTTCATCTTGAACCTAATAAGCACATATAAACTATAATATATCATTCATAATTTCACATCCATGTGCGAGTAGTTACCGGTCGGCATATGTGGACCACCCACTGGCACAAAGGTATTCTGTATCCATATGCGAGTAGTTACAAGCTGGCATACATGGACTCTCCACTGGCACATAGATACTTACATTCAATATTATATATAGTTGTTACTAGCTTTTGTAACCTATATAGCTAGTAACTATCAAACAAGTAATTTCTTTATAGTTTTGTACATACCGAAAACCGTGAGATTTCACTAAATTTTAAAAGCTAATGTCTATGAAAAAAAACTTTCTTTCTTATATTTTTGTGAAAATAACTTCAAATATATTTTTTTTAAAACATTCTTTAAAAAATAATCCTTTCAAATCACAAAAGATAAACCATCCAACTGAGAGCTACGCATTTATCCATTTTGCATCCTAGTGTGGGTAGATATCAGCTAGCCTAAGTGAGCCCACCGCCGACACTGGACACTTTTTGAAAGAATATAAAAACTCACAAATTAGTTTGGAAGATTTCTTTATCCCTTTTCCCTTGTCCTTTTTTTTTTTTGAGACTCCAAGAAGAGCTAGATTCTCAAGAATGCAAATAGTGCGAGGTTGTCGCAAAGTATATATAAGAAATTGCACCGCACGGTATGTTCACAGTACCGCTCGATATGTACCAAAAACTCATGTGGTATATGAAGTAGACCATGCGGTATATACATCCCTGCATGGTATAGATAAACACCAGGTGGTATGCCTGCCCTTGTACCACATGGTAAAAAAACATGGCGAGGCCGGTTTAACTCTCTCTAGGGGGGGGTCAAAAAACATTTAAAACGTTTTAGTTTGCCAATTCAAAATGCTTAATTCCCTCCCAAATCCCTGGTTCCACTGTATTATCAAGTCCCTTATTCTATCCTTCATCAACCAACCCCAACCCCACTCTCCTTTCATCTAGCACGTGTTTGGTTGCTTTTTGCATTGCAACATGTTACTATGAGATCCCTTTGTGTCAACGTTTTTATTATAGCCTTGTTTTTCACCAAACTCGGGTAGCACTCCATATCCCCTTGTTCCATGAAGTTACTAACTAGAGCATGAAAATGAGATGGGTAAAAGTAAGGGTAGAGGGAGTGATTCACTAAGGAGGGAGAATCTTAATGTGCATTAGAGTGTAAACCCTCTCATTGGCATCTTTTCTTTTTATAAATAATTCATTTTAGTTCCCAATGGTAGTCGAGCCTCCAATTGAGGGATTTGAAAGAATTAATGTATAAGCCTCTCCCCACATGACTATAATTATGAACACAAGAATTGATGTATACCCAATCTCCCCATATGAGTAGAAACATCAAAGCCAAGAATTAAAGGGCAATTAAAGATCAACTTATGCTTTGAAAAGCCTATTGATGTGTGTAAACACATAGGTCCATTGGCCATTATGGGCAATATGAGTAGAGTAAACTCTTATATAGCTTATTTTTGGTTGCTAGTTGCCAAATTTCATCCATCCATTGGCCATTGTGGGCCAAGCTAAATGAGTGGATTAAAGATGAGCTTTAGATTTTTCAAAGAGTCTCTGCATAGCATTGATGGCATTCCCATTATAAAGTTGTTTCACTTGAGTATGCGACATCACTATGCATGCTATCATGGCAACACTGTTACCATCTCTGTGTGTTTGTGTGTGTGTGTGTGCGCGTGCGTGCGTGCATGCATGCATGTGTGTGTGGTGTGGAAGGAGAGGCACACAAGGACGGGAGCCAGAACCAATCAGTGGCATAGCAGGAATGCAACGCAATGGGCGAAAAGGGCTTTGAGCCTTGGATTAGCCTACATGTCTTAGTCAGTGTAGTAAAAGGTATGGGACAAGAGGCGACCTAGATGGTTCACACAGACAAAAGGGAGCAAACAACACACGAGTCGACGTGCTTTTAAAACGTGGGCTACGGGCATGAGTAGCGACACAGCCATCCTTGAAGGAGCAGGGGATGGGAGGCAACTATTACAAAAGGCAGCCAGCAAAACAATGATGGGCATCGGTCGGTGGTGGGCAGCATAGAGCAAGGGGGCTAGAGCTTCATTTAAACTGTGCAAAGGAGGCAGAGAATAGCATGCAACAGGGAGTAAGTGAGGGTAAGTAGAGAGGTCTAAATAGGGGAGGAGAAAGGTAGTCGGGGGGGTCGGGTAGGAGAGGAGGGGAAGGGGGGGCTACATTAAATGGAGCGGTGGGGCACTCAAGGGGTTTTTTGGGGGAGGTGGGAGTGGTTATAAAATTAGGAGTAACTAATCTAGGGGAAATTAGTTTACGGGAACTAGGATTTTTAATTAGGATATTATAGTTAATTAGGTAGAGTTAATAAAAAAGAAAAATAGGATAATTAGAATGCAATAATTAAGAGTAAGTGTGTGTGTGTATATATAGAGAGAGAAAGTAGACTAGGATAAAACTAGAGTAGAAAACAAAAAGTAGATTAAAAAACAAGGGGTTGGAGGGAAAGAATAAAAACGAAAAAAGGGGAAGGGAATAATACTAATTAAAAAATAAATCAAAGAAAATTAAAAGGTAAAATTGAAGAGTTATTAAAACAAAATTTTTAAGAAATTTAAAAAAGAAAATTTGAAGAGAGATTTAAGGAATATTAAAAAATAAAAAAACTGAAAAAAACATGAGAGAGAGAGAAAAGGAAAGACTTACTTAAACTAGGAAAATTTTACTGAAAGCAAGTAATAATTAAGAAACTAAAGAAAAAATTTTAATAGAATTAAATACAATTTGATAAAAGATAAAATAAAAAAGTGGGGGTTAGGTGGGAATATAAGGGAGCTACGGCTCAAAAAATGAAAGAAAGGTTAGAAAGTGTGTGTGTGTGTGTGTGTGTGTGTGTGTGTGTGTGTGTGTGTGTGTGTGTGTGTGTGTGTGCATGTATACATGTATGTATGTATGTATGTATATGTATGCGTGTGTGTTTGTATATATATATATATATATATATATATATTCTCAAGATTCAAATGAAGAAAAATATCCAGAACTCCTTACTCACTCAAACTTAGAATCACAACAAAAATACTCACAAAGACCATAGTAAAGCTCTTAACACTCAAAAGATGATAAGTGAATCTGATGAGAGAGAGCACACACAGTTGTTCATACAAAATGTACATCTAAATATCATACCAAAAATATGAAGCATAAGTACATGAAAAGGAAAAGGTCCATATTATACAAGATGTAAGTGTCTACCTTTGGTATATCTAAACATCCATCCACGAGATCATTCTAAATCAATGTAAAGTACAATAATTACTTCCTTTCTTGCAAAATCTCATCAATATCATATTAACCACAATAGAAAAGGGAAAGGTGCATATTCAACAAGGCATTTGAAAGATACACGAATTACATTAGAAGTCTCCCAATACTCCAATAAAAATTAGATCAATATATAATAATCAACATATAAGCGTAGCATCTTTTTCTTGATTACAATTCAAAGGCTACTTGTAAGGGGTTCTAAAAATATCTAATGAAAATAAGAACTCTAAAAGGTAGAAAACATATAAAATAAAAACACATAGTAGGGTCCTAAGTATGGGCAACTAGTGCTAGTCGTATAGACGGCCTCCCAATAGATATCATCAAAGCAACTCACCCATGGTAAAATCGTAGGTAAGCCATTGTAGGCAGACGCTAGCAATGACTCCATGGAAAAAGAAGGACTTAATAAATTTCATGTGGTAGCCTAAGTGTAGAAGGAAGGCTCACATTCCCTTAACATCAATAGTAGGTGGATCCATTGTGAAGAATCCATGATATTATTTGGGTTGGGGCACATTCCCATACAAGATATTGGATGGCCGAGCAAGATCCATGTTGTAACTAGGAACTTGCATTTCATTGGGTTGGACCATTTTGCCCTTTTTGAAACATAGAAGCAAAAAGACTCACAACATGAGAGAGAGAGAGAGAGAGAGAGAGAGAGAGACAGACAGACAGACAGACAGACAGAGAGAGAAAGAGAGAGACAGAATGCAATTTTCTTAGCTCAAGGTGCTATCTCTTGGTTATCCAACACTAGTACCAATGTACATTTGATTGATGTAAATCGTTTACTTAAAACATTCACATTTTTGCCAATCTTTATTTCAAAATTTTATATTTTTTTATGTTAGAATGGTACTGGTACACAATCTTACACATAAATCTTAATTATTGTTCCAAGTCTTTCACTTTATAACTAAAGAGATTTCAAATTTTTAAATTTCATTTATCTCAAGGGAGCACTTTCAATGACTTCTTATGAGGTCTTGGAGCTTGGAGAATTTAAAATTTGAATTTCAATCTCTAAATTTGCCATTCAATCATGAAATTCAAAATTGGGATTGAAGTTTAACTTGAAATCAAAATTTGAAAACTAGAATTTAGGTTTTGAAAGATAATTTTAAACACAATTTATATATTTGAAAAATAATTTGAAATTAAGAATATCAATATGAATTTGAATTTGATTTTAATATTGGAGAGAATGGTACTAGTGCCACTCTATATATCCAAAATTCAAAAGGGAACAATGGCAAGAAAAGCTGGTAGGTAAGTAATTGCAAGTCCTTACATAGATTCTTGTGACATAACCCCATGTGTTTGTAATTATTTCTGTAACTTCCATACATGAAAGGCATTGCTCGCACATTGTCTTTGCATATCTTTGCTACAGTTCCAACACACTGACAGAGAAGACTACCCACTTGAGCCAAAAGATGAGAGGTGGACATGTTAGGTCATATGAAAGAAGAATGAGAAGGTTGGGATCAATGAAATCTCTCCCTGTTTAAGTGTAATGCAGACACAACTAAGAGCACATTCTGAAATCTAGCCTCGAAACTTTGGAGACCGATCCACCTACCATAAATCTATGGCATACACAAATGACTCGGAATGCTCATGTTCTATCTGAGAACAAGTGTTGTTGGTTGACCTACGTGTAGAACCAAACCCAGAGAAGAGGGAGGATAATAGTTACAAGGAGAGCACGCTTCGCAATTCGCTATATGACTTGGACTCGACAAAGATGGTGAATATTAATTTCCCTAGCTATGATTTTTCCTACTCCTTTTAGATACTTGTCAAGCTCATGATGTAGGTTTCTTTTGGTAGCACATGATGGTGGTGCAAAGTTGTATAGAGCGCCAAGATCGGGATGAAGAGGACCCCAAGCAAAAGAAGGAGTTACTATGGGTGTAGAAGTTGGCAAAGGCAAGCAAGTTGGTGGTCCGTGTGTGCAATGAGATCTACGATAGTACATCAGACTAACCTACAGAGCTATCGGATGCTTTTCTACAAAGAGGTGGATAAGATAGTCAGAAAATTGGAATTTCTCTGAGCCACAAAATGGCATTGTATTTTTGTTTTAGTAAACATTTTGCATGCAATTCTTGGACTTGTGGACTTCTTGGACTAACATCATCCATATCTATGGTGCTCATAATGCTTGATTTTGTGTGAAACTGCTTTCATGTTAATTTTAGCATATACAAACTATCTCAAGTCTGCCCGAGTAACGATCTTATTTTAGTTGACCAAAGTACACTTGGATCTTGATTTAATACATGACTGCTTAATACACAAAGTGGATGAAGCACGGCCATAGTGTAGGATAAGTGGTCGCTAAAGTGGTGGTTGGTTGTACAGTAGAATATTAACTGCCACCAGCATGGTGGTTTGCCTCTATTATTACAAGATGAATGGCATACAATTTATTTGTTTAGGATTTGTGGATTAGTTATGGAATGCAATGGTTGTTTGGGATATATTAAAAACAAGCATCGGATTTATTATTTGGGATTTACAAAAATAATTACAAAAACAAGCGTGGTGGTTTGTTTGGGATTTACTTAAAGGAGCATAGTCTCAAATACATTTTTCATTTCTCGAAAAAAGACAATGTCAAACCAAAGTGCAAGGTCACATTAAGGTACGTGCAGGTTGCACGGCGTTTGCAGGGCGGGGGTAGGTTGTAAGTACTTAATATTCCAAGACTCGATGGGCAAGAGGTGTGAAAATTCAAAATTTGTAGTAGAAAAAATTTCAGCCGATTGTTGGGTTTTTCCCCTCCGACAACACACGTGAGCAAAATTGGATATCCCAAACAAGTGCAATGTGGCCTAAAAAGCTTTAAAACACAAATAGGCCAAAGTGCTACTATCGAGTTTGATGCGGTGTATAATGAAATGCAATGACCTTTGGCGTGCTTATGAGCCACATAGCAAGAAAGTGCATGGAAAAAGAAATCATTCAAGATTGTAAATAGTGTTGGATTTATTAAATGATCTTTGCACATGCACAAATTACACATTTTCAACTGAATCTTTCATTTTCGAGTGAATCTAGATACTAATATCAACAACTAACAATGTTTTAAAACCACCATGCAGTAGTCGCACTAGTTTGGATTCCAAAATTTCTATCCATTTTTGTTTTGAAAAAATTAAAAAAAAGTCATGGAGTGTATCCTCAGATGGGTGTGCATAACTTTAGCACAACATCGGAGGCATGTTAACCCATACCTAATGTTCTCATTTAGGTGTGTCCCTGGGTTGAGGAGAAGCTCACGTACTGTACTTTTGAATGATTACTTGGTTGCATGTATGTACATAATAAAATTTTGATGTTTTTGAATAAATTGTTATATCCTATAGTCTTCAGGATGCATGCTTCACATGTAACACAGCACTTGTAATGCTTTAACAGTCTCGTTCCAAATTGTTACTCCATAATTTTTTGGTCTCATGTTCAAGTTTGGAATGCATACTACAACTTGAACACAAAGTTTGCCAAATTCCATTGAGTAATGCATAAGTTATGGATCATGCAAGATACCTATTTATAGAAAATTCCATGAACCTCACCAGAAATGGCTACACCCAAGCAAACAATGACCTAGAAGCAAGTCACGGCAAGGAGGAGGAGAGTAGGGTGACTGGTCTAGAAGGGAGGGAAGGAGCTACTGTTGCAAGAGGGAGGAGGAGGGGAGAGGGAGTAGGGCAGCTGGAGAAGAAGTGGAGAGGAGGGAGGGAGGAGGAGGAGCTAGAAGGAGCAAGAGGAGGGGAGAGGGAGAAGGGAGGAGGAGGAGCAAGAAGGAGGGGAGAGGAGGAGGGAGGGAGGGACAAGAAGAGGCAGAGGGAGAGGGAGGGAGGGAGGAGGGAGGGAGGTGGAGAGAGAGGATGGAGGGGAAGGGAGATTTGAAATTTGAAAATCCAAATTTCAAAAAGTGGCCCCCTCCCCTCATTGACAGGGGGAGAGGTGGGCTCAATTGTGGGCTTAACCCACCTACATTGGACTAGTTAGGCCTCCTTGGGACCCTCCAAGCCCCTTGCATTAGCCCACTAAGCATTCCCTAATCCATTCCTTGTTATGCCCTTTTGAGACCCCAATTCTCCCCTAATGAGGGTGAGTTTTCACTATTAAAAACCATCTTCTATGAACCCATATATGCTATATTTACAGATAAAAAGTGATTCCCCCACTAATTAGGAGCATTGACTATTATTTTAAACAAGAGATAGAGTAGATGCTTACATATGCTCATATTGTGTTCACAATGACATCCTAGTCCATCAACCTAATCATTTTCCTCAAAGCACAATCTCCCAATGTTCCATCGTTTTAAAAAAAACGATAATGTATTTTGCAAGGCAACTCCATACCCTACCTCAGAGTATAGCTTGTAGTAGCCTAATCTTCTTTACCTTGTTTCATGTGATGCTAATCCATGAGACAGTACATCGCCCGAACCATAAGACCACTCGAATCTCTGGTATTGAGAGGCAATGTGAGGGTGGGTTCGTCGGCTTAGTCAAGGTTAGGCTTAGTCAGCCTGCATGGGAGCATATTCATGTGTGGGAAAGTCAACTAGAAAGTGGCAAAGAAAACCGGTTTCTAGTGTATTTCAATTGAAACATCAGGGCTAGAATTCAAGGTTTCCTTTAATTTCAAGAGAGACAATGCATGTGGTTTATTTGAAAATCCAGGTAATGAAGGAACCTTGATCGAAGTTGATTACAATGAAGTCGATCACGAATACGCAAAAAGTAGGCAAAGCAAAAATAAGGAGATGGTACAACCCATTCAAAGAGAAAAAGAGGAAGGAGAATCATGTGTCGCAAGAAAGGCCACCTGGATCCTCAGCATATGTCCCAAAAAACCACCACGCTTGTTTTTGTAAATCCCAAAGGATAGATTAACCCCACTCTTGTTTTTAGTATATGCTAAATAACCACTGTGCTTGTTTTTTGTTATCTAATGGAATGTCATGGGATCCAATTGCATTTTCCTTGGTAGCACACAAGGAAAATAGCTTCCACAAAAAGGCTAGTTCTTTGTAACTATTGTCAAATTTCAACCACCAATCTGGTGAAATATTAGAAAATGCATTTGTTTATGGTGTCCCCTTTAGGCCAGTTGTCTTTAACTATTGTCAAATTTCAACCACCAAGCCATGAGGGTAAGTTATCTAAAATTCTTTGCTTGCCTCATGAGATAGCTTCTCTCTGTTTTAGTTTGGCATTGTCATCTTTCATTGATCATCGCCATCACAACATGCAGCTCGCCATGGCTTGCAAGAGAAGCAAAAAGAGGCTACGAGACAGAAAGGTTGAAAAGCTTGGTCAAGGCACAAGGAACAAAAGACTCCTTGTAGAGCAGCAACAAGAAACAGTTGTAGTTGCACACATTTGATCATTGCCATCAGAGCAAAGAACATGAGCTATGATGCCACGATTAGTGGTAGCATTAGAGGAAGCAACATCAAGCCATTCAAGTAAATACCAGTCTCGAGTCTTCACAAGCTTTAGCCTGCACCCTAAAGTTCATAGATTAACAACCCTACCAACACCTCATATTTTCATGCCAAAACGTCACCACTATTGCAATAACTTCACTTAGGCTATCTCTCCTTTTCTTGCATTATCTTGAAGCTTATAGACTACTCAAATTGGGATGATCGGGCATTGCTTTCGCTCTGTGTGCATCTCTCGAGAGTTTCTCCAAATAACAAGGACATTTGTAGAAAGCAAACTGGATGCAAGATGTTTGACGAGCACATCATACACATGCTTGATACAATGCAGGTCAGTGGTTGCCTAAACCATCCCGGTGGTTGTTTGTGATAGAGCTTTGGGATAGTTTAGTTTTTTCATTTCTTGATACAATGCAGGTTAGTGGTTTCCTAAACCAACCCGATGAACAAATGAATTGCATGCCATTGATCTTGTAATAATAGAAGAAAGCCACCTCACTGGTGGCAGTTAATATCCCAGTGTGCAACCAACCACTGTGCTGACGAACACTTATCCTGACCACTTATCCTGCACTACTGCCTTGCTCTCCTAAAACGGAACGTATTGTTGCAAAGTGATATACTAAAACAGTCCCCTTTAGGCTAGTTCTCTTTATCTATTATTAGAATTCAACCACCACCATAAATCCTAAATGAATTGCAAGCCATAGAATTGTACTGTATTATTGGAAACTATCCATCAAATTATAAAGTCCAACTGAGGGAAACATTTTCAAATTATACAATCCAACTGAGTGAAGCAGTTCATAAGAAAATAGAACCTTCAACCAACTAAATGCAACATTTTCAAATTATAAAGTCCAACTGAGTGAAGTAGTCATATCCAAGGATGGATAAATGGCAAATTATTACTTTAAAACTTCAAAGTTATATAGAAAAGTCAAATGTATAGTCAGCCCCCTAAAGCTATATACCCAAGTAGTATACAACCAAGTTTTACTCTTCTACATTTCAAAATGACACCACCATCATATCTAAGGATGGATAAATACAAAGACAATTTACTACCTTTTTTTTCTCAAAGAAGACAATTTACTACTTGACTCATGTTCTATTGAAAAGCCAACTGTATTACAGGGGTGGTCATTCCCTAAAAAAGTCCTGGGTAATATATATCCAAGATTCCAAGAGATCAGTTTGGAGACATTTGAAGGACTTTATATCTACACAAGGATTCTAAAACAAGGGCTCGACATTTTGCACAGTGGGAGCCTTTACAAACATACTTCGCAAATTGTGGGTTCTTATGGTATTGAAGGCCTTCCCACAGTTCCTCTAGCAATATGACCATCTTGTAAATGACACTCTTGGGAACTCTATGTTACTCCTCCAAGCGATCAATCTCATCTACAAAAATCTTGGGTTGGTGAGAGACCCCTTGCAAAATGGCTTCACCAAGCTCAGGATAAAAGTGGCAGGAAAAATTTCATTGCCTCTCTGGCTTTCCATCTCTATTCCTCTACCGTTCCTTCCCTTGAGACCTGTCGGGTTTTCAAACTAGTTTTCTCTCCTGCTATCCAAGCTATAATTGTTCACATATTCCAATATGTCAAATCAAGCCGACTTGACATCGATGTAATCCATTGAGATCTTTGCCATCTTTGAAGACCCATGCACTAATAGATTCCCCACACATTAGATTGATGAATATGACATGTTAGTTGTATGATAGTTAATGCTAGAGGAGGTAGACACTGACAACAAAATACATTTTTGTTGGTTTAGGATTAACTGCAACCCCCACAAAATATAGCCTTTAGTAAATGCCAAACAACGACGGCACTTGTTTTAGTAAATTCCAATCAATAGATCCCAAACAAACTCTCGTAATTGAGCTCAACTTGGTGATAAGTTGTAACACACTGAGAGCATGTGTCAGCATGCTGGAGCTCACTGCCAGATTGAGTTCCTTGTCTCTTATCGAATGTTGTGCTCGATTGAGCTCACCGCCAAGTTGAGTTCTCTCTACCAATGCCTTGAAAGAAGCTACTATGAATAAGGTAGTTTCTTGAAAGACTTGAAAGAAAAACCTCATGACCAAGGGAGTTGTAGGATGGGGAGCCAAGGGAAACGGGTAGTCGTTGTTCCGTCAGGCATTGGGAGAGAACTCAACTTGGTGATGAGCCTCTCATAATTGAGCACAACCTTTGGCACTAGGGAAGGAGAACTCAACTTGGAGATCAGCTCTAACACACTAAGAGCATGCATCAGTGTGGTGGACCTCACCACCAGATTGAGTTCCCTATCCACAGTTTAATGTTGTGCTCGATTGATCTCACCACCAAGTTGAGTTCCCTCTGCCAGTGCCTTGAAAGTTATGAAAATGGTTATGCACAATTACAAGGTGCTCGTATTGTCCCCTACATACGAGGAGTTCAAGGTCAAAATTATTAGAAAGCCCTACCTACGATAGCACTACGAGATGTTCATATTGTCCCCGACATATGAGGCACCAGGTCAAAAGTGTAAGAAAGTGCTAACAAGGGCAAAGTGGCACACAATCCTGCCACAACGGTGGTGTTGACAAGTGCTAAAAGTGTTTAAAGAAGTGTCACAAAGACAAGTGCTAGCATCTTTGTATGTAATCTATTTTGTTTAATGTTTTCTTCGGATGTGATTTATTTTGTTTCAATTTCAATGGAATACTATTATTGCAAAAACTATCGGATATAATTTCTTTTGTTTCAATTTCAATGTAGTACCATTATCGCCAAAACTATTGTTGTTGTTACTTTGGTAGTGAAAGTGTCTCTAAAGAAGCACAAATGGCATATTTTTGCCCTCGTTTAAATTTTACTGCAACCATAGGGATCGTTGCACAATAAATTTTTGAAAAAATTATTGTTATTGTAGTGAAAATGGTTCACAAATGCCCTCATTTAGGATTACTACAACCAGTACAACTGGTGCCATTGTTGCACAAGTAATTGTTGGAGAAGGACTAAAATATCTCTACAATAGGACTACATTTCCCTTTGCTTGGAACTAAAATAGTCCAAGAACTAGCAAAAATTGTTGCACAAGGATTAGTAGGACTAAAATAGCTTCAAAATAGGAGTATATTTTCCTTGGTTTAGAACTATAATAAATCCAATAACTAGTGCGGTGGTTGTAAGGAAACTTTAAAAATAGGAGTATATTCGCCTTAGTTTAGAACTATAATAACTCCAATACAGCACGGTGGTTTAGAACTATAATAACTCTAATAACCAACGCGGTGGTTGTAAGGAAACTATCATAAATTGCAAATGTCTACATTTTCCTTAGCTTGGAACTAAAATCGCTCCAAGAACGTGTGCAGTGGTTGAGAAATTGTTGCACAAGGAGTAATACAACTAAAATAGCTCCAAAATAAGACTATTTTCCTTGGTTTAGAACTAAAATAGCTCCAATATCTAGCACAATGGTTGCGGATTTGAACCTTGAGGAGTTTCCTTTAGAGATTGGCATGCCATGGTAGTCTTCATGCCAATGTGATGGTCTCTCCATGCCAACATTATTGCTTGAACTAGCACGATCGTCAGCGCAACAAAAGATTGAGTTGTGTAGCGATAGATGGTGAAGCTGCACAATGACAGGTGGCAAGGCAAAAGTTTTGTGCTGTAGTCAGGCCAACGTGGTTGTGCTCGAACAAGCACAACAAAGGATTTTATTGCGCATTGACAAATGGCGAAGCTACAAAATGATAGATGGCAAGGTTGTGTGATGTAGTTAGCAGAGCAACAGTCTCTATGCTCATGAGTAAATGCATATAGCTCCATGTGTCGAGCTCTGTGCTATTGACAATGATAAGATTGTGTCTCATTATTATGCTAATGCAGCAATCTTGATGTCGAAAAAACTTTCGGGTGCGGGTCCATGCAAAATTCAAAATCTCACAGGTCCACCAATGCATTGTGTCATGGTCCCAAAATGGCCTCGAAAATAGTTCTGCGATTGGCTACACCCAAGAAAACATTGACCCTTGAGAAACTCAATTGAATAGAGGCTATTGCTAGACATTGACTCATTATCAAGAAGAGAATTAATGCTAAGGTAAACATGTGTTGATCGAAGTTGATTACAATGAAGTCGATCACGAATACGCAAAAAGCAGGCAAAGCAAAAATAAGGAGATGGTAGAGCCCATTCAAAGAGAAAAAGAGGAAGGAGAATCATGTGTCGCAAGAAAGGCTACCTGGATCCTCAGCATATGTCCCAAAAAACCACCATGCTTGTTTTTGTAAATCCCAAAGGATAGATTAACCCCACTCTTGTTTTTAGTATATGCTGAATAACCACTGTGCTTGTTTTTTGTTATCTAATGAGATGTCATGGGATCCAATTGCATTTGCCTTGGTAGCACACAAGGAAAATAGCTTCCACAAAAAGGCTAGTTCTTTGTAACTATTGTCAAATTTCAACCACCAGGCTGGTGAAATATTAGAAAATACATTTGTTTATGGTGTCCCCTTTAGGCCAGTTCTCTTTAACTATTGTCAAATTTCAACCACCAGGCCATGAGGGTAAGTTATCTAAAATTCTTTGCTTGCCTCACGAGATAGCTTCTCTCTGTTTTAGTTTGGCATTGTCGTCTTTCATTGATCATCGCCATCACAACATGCAGCTCGCCATGGCTTGCAAGAGAAGCAAAAAGAGGCTACGAGACAGAAAGGTTGAAAAGCTTGGTTAGGGCACAAGGAACAAAAGACTCCTTGTAGAGCAACAACAAGAAACAGTTGTAGTTGCACACATTTGATCGTTGCCATCAGAGCAAAGAACATGAGCTGTGATGCCACGATTAGTGGTAGCATTAGAGGAAACAACATCAAGCCATTCAGGTAAATACCAGTCTCGAGTCTTCACAAGCTTTAGCCTGCACCCTTGCAATAACTTCACTTACGCTATCTCTCCTTTTCTTGCATTATGACGGCCAGCCCTCGTGAGGATGAAGCGAAGTGTCAAGGATGCGAAGGCGGAGCTTGAAACCTGAGCGATCACGTAGGGCAGCACCTGTCCAAAACAGATATCGAGATTACAGCCTACTGCACCTTCTACAATTGAAATGCTCCCTCTCCGTCTCTCTCTTTCCCTCAATCTCTCAAGACTGCGATTCTTCACTCTTCTACTGATTTATCAATGCAGGGTTGATCGAATTGCTTTCCCTCAATCTCTCAAGACTGCGATTCTTCACTCTTCTACTGATTTATCAATGCAGGGTTGATCGAATTACTTGCCTCTATCCATGGAAACCTCCCCACTGTAGCGAATGCAAGTGTCACTGCCGGATCTATATGCGCTTCGGAGATGTGTCCCGTTGCGTAGATCATAATCATCACGGCGACTCCAAAGCTCGTTGCAATCGCTACATGGGCAATGTCCCCGCCGTGCAGCCGTTCCACGATTATGGACCTGCACCCCGCAAGCACCAGGAAAAATGTCGCAACGAGCTCAGCTATCATCTGCCAAGAAGCTTTCGATTGTCACTACCATGTCAGATTGGATTCAGAAACGTGCTTTTTGTCGTGCATTATATTCTGACTTCACCTTCTGAATTAGAGTTGGTTTAGCGACAACGGCCTCCATAGACGCGCTCATCATTTTGGCCGAGTTGCCTGACTCCATTATTACGGGAGAGTCCATTTTCATGGGCTAACGCGGAGTTCTTTGACTGATTCATTGGATTCTTAATCGTCGAGTGACTCTGGTCGAATTCAACAAAGTCGAATCGCACCTTGCCGGGAGGCATGCCAGCTGCTAGCAAGTCAAAGGAATCCTGAGATTTGTTTCTGATTTCTTCATGCCTTTTGGGTTCCATCTTCACCTGCAGAATATAGCTCGGTTCAACGTACACTAGTGGACCACACCGACGGAGCCCTTCAGTTGGCAATCACCAGGCAAGCATAACCTGAGGAGCAAGCGCTGCCAAGCAACTACGCAATCTGGGTCATGATTGAAGCATTTCGGAACTCATTTCTTAGCTCAACCATATTGCAATCTCTGTCATGATTCAGGCATTTCAGCTACTTTCTTCACTTCAGAGTGCATATTCGACGAACATAGGCAGAAATTATGGCGATATAAACAACACATGAGCCACGCAATCTCAGTCATGAAAGAAACTCTCGCCGAGAAGGAAATCTGGCGCATGGTAACAAGAAATTGTGAAATTAAACATGGTATTTCATTCACAAATCAAGCTAATGTTCACCAGAGAGTGCGCATTTGACAAGTATAATCAGAGGGTATGGAGCTAAGACATCCAGGCAGGTGCAATCTCTGGGAGCGTGTCCGCCTCAAATTTTCTCACTGGAATATTGCAAATGCTACCTCGGCAGGGCTGTTGCACAAGAGCAACCAGCTTCGATCTCTTGGAGTGCGAAACTGATATTAACCTACTGTCGGGAGTGCTTATAAAATATGTAAGCCGTCCCACCTGGCCGATCACAAAATCATTGATAATTGCAGTGAATTAGCTTCCTTGTAAATAAAATTGCCTGAGCCGAGCCGAGAATCAAGACACAAAAGAGAATATGGATCTCGTCTATACATGCCAAGGCGAGGAATCGAGCTCCACGTTTAATCCGATGCCTGTCACGTTCATGTTCACTTGTATCGCTATCCCGGAAGAGGCTATTATACGTAACTGTTCCTGGCCGGCAAACGGTGTGACTCTTACGTTCCTACTTTAAGCTTGATTTCTTCGTGTAAGTGCTAAAGCTATCATCTTCGCCCGCTCTAAACATTGTATGGTATGGAACGCATCCTAAGATTATGCATGGAGAGTTGCTTTGATAGTCTTTTTTACTGCCATGCCAGTAGAAAATATTTTTAAATGCACAGATGAAGTGACTAAAATAATCGAAGTTCCAACTACTTGTCTTCTTTTTCTTTAGCATAGCTATAGCATAATTAAGCGCATTGTCGCTATCTTTCCATGAGCACTCCACCAGGGTCCAGCTGCGAGCATCCGAGGAGAATAGCTTGAATACAAAATTTACTGTGCTTGAATCGCCTACTTTCAGGACAAAAGAACTTACATCATGCTCTGATTCCTTTGTCGCCGGCCAGCACTTGCAAGATGAGCATCATCCGTTACCTAGTGAAAAATTGGACATCTGTAAGCCTAAGTTAATAGTGAAAAAGTTAGTAGTGGAAAGTTGTACATCTAAAAGCGATGATATTGCATCGGAGATCATCGTCGTCGGCACTTGGCATGTGGGGATAGCATATAACGAGGAACTGAGAAAAGAGAGACAGCTCTTGTCCTGACGGAACCACTGCGGGCCGTCTTGAGCATCTTCGTGCTCAGTTAACTTTCTAGGTGCAAACAGCAAGCGAAATTATTTTGTCATTTGAAATGCGCTCTTGAGCTTTTGGACGCAACACCTTGAAATAATCGCCGGAGCAGGGGATTCAATCGGTAGAGCTTTTGGAATCAGCCGCACCTTCGCAAGAATGAACTCATGCGGTCCAAGAACTGATGAGCCACATGACAAATTTCGTTTGGCCGCCAGCACGTCGATAAATTGAGCATAAAGATGCTAAGGTGAAATGGGTTTTTTGGCCCTGCAACGGTCCTAAGGGAGGTCCTACGAGGTCTGCAACGGTCCTAAGGGATGTCCTACCTACAAGGGTCCTAAGGGATGTCAGGTTAGTAAGTTTCTCATTAGGTCCATAGTTTTGAAGTTAGATCATTTGGTTAATTTGATTTTGGTTAGTATGATCTTTAAGTGTGCGTTAGTAGTAGCTCAAGAGCTTCATGTGTTTAGGGTTTAAGTTTTTGTTTGCTTGTGGAGGTGCTAAATGTTATTGTCTTTTGTTATGGGGATCCTCATGTTATTGTCTTTTGTTAGGTATTTCTTTCTAAAGATAGAGGCTTTCTTTGTCTCTTTTATGAGACCACCTTTATACTACTCTTTCCAAAATAGGAAAGTCCCCACTTTTATTTAATGGTCCATCCACCACACCCCTCTTTTCTCTCCTCTCTTTCACTCATCCTGCTTTCCCCCATAATCCTTCTCCTTCACTTGCTTTTTCTCTTTTCCTTTCCTTCAAATTTACACCTATCATTTCCTTTTTACAAGTTATTGGAAACATTCATGGAGCTACTTTACACTTAGACTTATAATGACACTCCGAAAGGTAGGGCCTTAGTGGCATCCCCACCTTGTTTTTTTTAACTCTCACACACTACACCCAGGCAAAGCCAGCTTTGATCCTTGAGAAATTTTGAATGCATGCGAGGAAGGCGAGTGTCCTACCGCTTAGAAATTACTGACCCATGGTACTTTCTAATAAAGGGCCAACAAGAGCATGGTCGATAAGTGGGCACCAGGTGCAATAGTAAGCCAAATCTGTGGCACAAGCACAATGTGATCTGGATGCATGGCATAGCTGGCAATGACATACATTGGAAGGACATAATTTTTTAGTAGCAAGGCAATGTTGATAGTGCAGGCTATGTGGTACGTGAGCACAAGATGCATGCCTTTTTTGTGTGACACACCACACCAACATGGGTGTATGAAGGCAATAGCAGCGGCTTAGATGACCCCTATTCTTGAGATGGAATGTGTGAAGATCTAATGGTCGAAATCATACCTCACGCAACCACTAACCTTGACGGGTCGCCTAAGGCGAGTCTTAAGAATTTGAGTTTCAATCCACATGGTCATTATAAACTCATTCTGATAGTTTGTGTTAGTTTTTAAGTTTATCTTCCATTTTAAACCATACTAGGGATCTCATAATATTTTAACACAATCTTTGATTTTGGAAAAAATTAATAGAGCCTCTTAATCTTGCATTTTCATATATTTTGGCTTAATCTTAGGAACCTTTGTTGGCCACCATTTACTCCCTCTTTTGTTACCACCTCACCCTCCCTTTGTTCCACTCAAGGATTTAAAAAGTATGTTTTTTTTAAATAAAAATATGTACTTTTCGATTAAAGATCGCGGCCTAATGCCCTAAATGCAAAAAAACATGGTTCTTTACACTAACTGTCGACTGGGAGCATATAGCACGGTTTATAATCTTACTGCACGGTATCGTGATCTGCCTACCACATGATATCGTGCCATACCAAGCGGTATCATTTTCCTTGCACGATCCCTCATCTACACCGTGCAGTTACTTTTATCTAGTGCCATGAGACACCGCATGGTAACTTCCTATATCGCACAGTAGGTGTCATATCGGCACGTGTGACACCCTCAATCGTCCGATTTCAAAAGGATATGCAATCTTGAACGTTGGCATACTGCACGGTGCAGGACAGTACTGTGTGGTGTAGCGGCAAAATCCTATGAAAGGACCCCGCTCTTGCTACTACCGTCCTGCCAAAACCTGTTGCTTTCTGCCGCAGTCTCTCCTTAGCCTTTTGGTGAGTTTCTATAGCCTTTAGTGTCGGTCAGTCGAGCGAGATGATGACCTAGCTCGGCCGATCAGATTCACCTCGCCTAGTTGACTGTCAGTAGGCTGTTTGAGAGAGAGAGAGAGAGAGAGAGAGAGAGAGAGGAGAGAGAGAGAGAGAGAGAGAGAGAGAGAGAGAGAGAGAGGGGAAAGAGAGGGAGGGAGAGTAACAGAGAGAGAGAAGAGAGAGGGAGAGTAAAAGAGAGAAAGGAAAATAGAGGGAGGGAGAGTAAAAGAGAGAGAGGGAGAATAATAGAGAGAGAGGGAGAGATGTCTGTTTATGTCTCAGTCAAGCCAGGAGGTGATCCACTTCAGTCGATCAGATTCGCCTTGCCTCACCTCGCCTTGATTGATGTGTGTAATAGTAAAGATCAAAGACAGGTGATGGCTCGCATATGCCAGTCAATCCCCCTCAGGGATGTTTTTATCGAAGGTATAGAAATATAGTATTATAATATACTGGCGAAATTTTTCATAAATTATTTTTAAAAGTTTCAAAGAATTGGCGAATTATATCTTTTGTTATAATTTTTGTTTCAAAACTTGGCTAAATATTCTAGGACATTTAAAAAACTTTCAATTTTCACAAATATATTAAAAACTAGTTATATATCTTTTCCATTTTACATAATTTCAAAATACATGAAATAGCTAGCATTTAGGATACTGTAGAGTATGCAAAACATAAAATTGTTTAAGGATAATGAATATCCTTCAAATCCAATGGGGGAAGAAAATTCTCAAAGTCTAGTTTAATAGTCCAAAAAAGCTAATTATAGCCTTTTCTTTTATAGCTTGACTTCCAGAGTGCTAATGCTCTTTTATACAAAAAGCTACTAACATCATAAGAACAAGAGTATAATCTCAAGCTAAGATCTAAGTTATCATCTAGCTTATTACAAAGCTTATTCTTCAAGTAACCGAGAGTACTAAAACACCTTTCATCCTCAACTGAGCCAAGAATAAAGGTTTGACATAAATTTGCAAGCTTGAAGTACTCAGAAATGTTATCTTGTAGGAATGTACTGCGAGAGAGCTCTTCCAAAGCCGAACCATCGAACCTTGCATTTGAACGTTTCCCATTAAATTACTTTGCTGGTGCATGACTTCTCCAAAAAGGGAAGATTTTGAATAAAGCTTTCCAAAATCCAACAAACCATTGTACTTTATATTGTCCATGTCAATGTCCTATCCAAAGTGTTTTTTGAGAGCATACAAATGATTCTTTAGACCTACTTTGATACTTTCATAAGATCCATTGACCCAAAAATGTGGAAATACGATGGTAAATGCTTCCATTAGGTCATTTCGTGGAAACCTACTTCTAATCTCATCTACCACTACACTTGCAACTTCACTAAGGACATTTTTCACGTTTGTACTTTCTTTAAAAAAGCCTCTTTTTTAATGTATTGCACTCTTTTGTGTCATTTGTTTTCTCTTGTCATCCTGAAAACCTAATTGTTTGTACGAAGGCAAACATATCCTTCTTGGTCACATGTTAAAAGTGAGGAATCCCCATCTAGGTCTATTAAACTTTTCCAATCTTTAAACAATTTTTCGTCTTGAAAACTGGAGCTTGACTTCTTATCGTATGCTGTTATTAGTGAGTTTTATTGCCTTGACATATTCATTGATATAAATATCCTTCGATTGCGACATTTTACTCAACATATTCATTTTGTCTAAAACCACACAATCCCAATATCGAATCTATATTGGTCAATTTATGATACAAAATATCCGCCTTTTCAACCTCTTCTTCTGCCTCCATGTGCATTAAATAGATCAAAGTCTTGTATTCATCCCATAATCTTTTCACTAGCTGAACCAAAGATATCCATCTAGTATCCACATTCTTCAAAATCTTCCTCCCTTTTGTACCCAGTGCTTCTATAATAACTCTAAATTGATTGTATCTTTTTGGACTCTTGCAAAAGTAAGAGTAGCTTTTTTTAACCAACGTCTCGATTCGTTGTACTGATGGAAATGTGGACACAACTTTGTAAGCTAGATTTGTGCGATGAGCCATACAATGTATCCCAACATAGTAAGGAGCATATTTTGTTTCTATTTGTACAAAGACACCATTCCGACAACCTTGCAAGACTGAAGCACCATCACATGCAAAACAAACAAGTTTCTTGACCATCTTAGACTCCATCATGCCTCCAACTCTTTTAAAGCTTGGATCAAAACTTGCACTAAGTTATTAACATTGGATTCTGAATTAAGTTTGTGTAAATGTAAAAAATATGGTTTTCTCTTATTGTTTTCTACCAGCATACATTTCTTTAGCTTGTCAACTAGATCTAAGAAACTTGGTCCTAGGTCGTGGTGCCTCTTAGCCCCCTGCCTTGTGAGCACAGGAACTAGACACCACTTCCTGAACCAAGCCCTTCTTTCATGTTTGAAATCATAATACTACACTACATAAAGCATGCCAAACCAATTTCAACTTACTCCATACAATGCATCAATAAATACATTAAAAAAGAAAGAACACATCACAGACAATGATGCATATGCATATTCACAATAGAAACTTTTAAAAAACAAATAAGCATACATTTCTTTAGCTTGTCAACTAGATCTAAGAAACTTGGTCCTAGGTCGTGGTGCCTCTTAGCCCCCTGCCTTGTGAGCACAGGAACCAGACACCACTTCCTGAACCAAGCCCTTATTTCATGTTTGAAATCATAATACTACACTACATAAAGCATGCCAAACCAATTTCAACTTACTCTATACAATGCACCAATAAATACATTAAAAAAGACTTACTACCCATGTGGCAACAGATCTGCTGTCTACATGTCAGCCTTAATTCTTTCCCTACTATAGTCAATCCTCTACAGCTACTGGCTATGGTGTATGAAAGACCAAATAGAGATTGCACATACCAGTTTTAGTAGCACCCAAGCTTTAAGGCATCTCCTTCTGGTACCATGGATGTTAGTGACGGACAAATTCCGCTACTTGTGCTGATGGTTGTGGAATTAGTTCACCTTGCTTCCCTATTCCTTGGCTAGATGGAGAGTGCAATAGATGGGGTGTTGCCCACTATACGCCAACCTCCAGTCTTGTCTCTATTTTATGCCTCAAAAATGATGGCTTGAATCAGACTGTTGCCAAGTGACATCATGAGAAATACTATGGGCATACATCAAGTATCCTACAAGTCAATGAGCACAAACCAGCTCAAACATGTATCCACTTTCATGCATAAAAGTGCACCAAATGCTTGTCATAAATCTGTCAGAGTCTCCCCTATGAAAAGTTAGTATAAAACTGAAGGACCAAAGTTGTCTAAAAGATGTAAATCAACCCAACAAATCAATGCAAAGTGACTATCAATGTCACTGAACTCAGCATCAAGACACCTCACAAATGTTACCAAAGCTATATTTTCTACTCAACC
This sequence comes from Dipteris shenzhenensis, assembly GCF_047967505.1. Classification (NCBI taxonomy): domain Eukaryota; kingdom Viridiplantae; phylum Streptophyta; class Polypodiopsida; order Gleicheniales; family Dipteridaceae; genus Dipteris; species Dipteris shenzhenensis. The sequence goes on along the minus strand of NC_141601.1, from coordinate 8,825,470 downwards.
TTGAGACCTCTCATAGCATGTGAGGAATGATGCATCCAAAATGTGTCAATTGACAACCAAAATGGCATCCAAATGGCATGTACCACTATAGCATTTGTGCATCCAACTTCTGAGCATAGGCATCCAAATAAGCGACAATATCATGCATCCATTGTACCCTTGTGACATCTGCAAGAAGTTATGCACGTACTAGCATACTAGATAAGAGAGGGCCCAGCCCTATGACGAGGGAGAGAAAGGCTTGCGAGCGATTGTACATCATAAGAATGCAAGGGAATGCAAAAGAAAAATGGCACTGTACTTGTGCTGTCACTATCTTTAAACAGCAATATCTTTTGATCCAAAAGTTAGATCAACTTGCATCCAACAGCAAAGTTGTAGTATTTTGAAGGATCAACAACTGTCTAGTTGAACATAGTGGCTGATTCTGTACATATGAAAAGATATATAGTCTGCAAAATGGCTGTCTGCACATCGATCATCGAGCTGTCCCTATTTTGGACAATAAATAACTCTATATTGTAAACTCGGATGACCAAGCTATCAATAGAGAAAACGTAGCCCTTCCAAAGTTCTCTGACTCCTCTACTAGGCACTGAGCCTAAATCCTTATGGATTTGCAAATACTTGCTGTCAAAAATGGCATTCTGCTCACTTTTACTATCAGATTTTAGTTCCATTCATTAATGATGTATGGGTGCACCAGCTTGAACAATTTTGACACTAGCATGAAGGAAACAAATCTATACTCTCTTACTAGGAATTTTAAGAATTGGACTCCAAGAAGGTTATGTCTCTAGAACATCTTGATTTGGTGCCTTAGTTTGATCAATCTCTATTTCTTCTCTTTACTTGCCCCTTGTGATATTGTCTTTTGCATGAAAAATGGACAAAGATGGCTAGTATTTGCTCCATCCAATACATTATACATACATTTAATAGTCTTGAGATCAATAGTTAGAAGCAACTCTACATTGTACCATCTATAGCCCTCAACCCTCCCTCAACTTTTACTAACTCGTCATCATTATGACTTTGATCATACTTGGGACATCAATTCGGTCATATAACCACTTCAAAATTAAATGGGACTCCTTCAATACTTGCAAAACCACCTCACATTTTTGAGCACCTCACTTGTTTTAGGACAATCTTTAGTTGACCATTACATTTTGCCATAGGGATATCATAAAACTTGACCATGGCCTGCACAACTCGTTTAACATCCATCACAAAGTTATTTTTGACTGTGAATTCTAGTTTTTTACACTCTCCAACATTCCCTTTCAGTTAGTAAACTACATACATGATTAGGGTCATTGACTAAATCAAGTATGCCCAAATTGAGAGCTTGCTAAACCTTATCAACATTGGTTGTTTTTTAAAGCGAGGACAGCACTTTTGATATTCTTTTTTAAATCTCTCTTAAATATGAGCCAGTATGCCCCAAGGCTTGTACTTATGCCTCCAGTACTATCGTTGGTCTTGGCATTGAAGTCCCATATGAGCAAGACCTCTCCTAGCTACATGCACCTCTAGATGTCCTTGTGGAGTGCTAAGGAAGGTAAGATATGTCCCTAGAGATTGTCCTAATATAATCCAATGTCTGTGGGGATACATAACATGTTGTAATCCCCTCTCTCCCAGCTCACTTTAGGGATGCACATTGATGAATGAGCAAAGGGTGATAGTGGAAGAAAGGACGAATCAAGAAACCCCCTAATCTGCCATGTCTATATTACGTTCCCAACCCAATACCATACCCACATTAGCCATCCAACCCTTCTATTTGGGATGCAATTTGGTTGTGGCATCAACCCTTCTATTTGGGATGCAATTTGGTTGGTGGGGGCCACAAAAACTTGGGTGTCCAAAATGTAGGAATCGTGCCTTAGCTTAGAGAGGGGCAGTGCTTCATGTAAGAGCACATCCAAGGCTAAGGGAAGTGGCTTGGCATCTGGTCGGTTGTTCTTACTTCTTGAGGAACTCCATCCTTGGGGAGTCAAGTTTTGCTGGCTCACATTTCACTTGCTTAGAGTTGGAGATGATGTGTTCTAGGGGGATCTTTTGGAAGCACTAAATTGTAGGCTCTACAAGGGTGCTTGTGTTTGGTTCCCATAGAGCTAGAGCTCAGTTGATGTGAGGTTGCTCATTGCACAAGGATCAACACTCAATTTGAACTTGAGCGCTATGCCTGGGAGCTTGTGGCCACATCATGGTCCTGAGGGTGGGGAGCAATATTGATGGAATTGTCCTCATTCTCTCAGCATGAGTGCAAACCTAACTCATTCAAGCTACTCATATGTGGTAGAACCTCATGCACTCATGGGGAGGAATAGACGTCGATGTAAATACTTGTTCATGCTATCAAATAGATGCAAAAGCGTATGAAAGATTTCCATGTGTGGGATAATTGTGTGCAACTTACAAATGAATGCAAGAAATCAAGAAAATACATCCTAGATTGATTTCTCATGTATATTCTTGGGCATTGTGTCCTGTAAAATTTATACAAGTAGACATGCTCTACTTGCGCTCATGCACAATAATAGACTATGTATGCATGCACAATTGTTTCACTGTAGCTTGCACTCTTGTTTATTGATCGAGTGTCTGACCACCTCTATTGAACCTTAAGCTTCTGAGCCATTGAACTAAACTCAAGTGATTGCTCTATTTTTAGAACCTCGTTCCAAATGTGCACCTCATAATCAACCTTGGACTTTGAAATTTGCCTCCGGGGCTTCAAGAAATGTTTCTTTGTGAGATTCATGCCACGGGTTGAGAACCCATTGATTGACTAAGGTGGCCATGTGCTGATGATCTCATAAATAGCAACATATAAAAAATATTCTACCTATCACACACATGACAATCTATGAGGGGCATACCACTTAGGATAACTAGCTCACATGGGTGAACGCAAAAATCCCATGAGTTGTTGTTGCTCCATGGCAAGCCTTGTTAAGGTGTGAAAGGGTTTCGCAAACCAAATTAAGGTAGGATTCACAAATGTCTGCACATCCTCCAAACATTATAGCCTTTGGGCACTATTTGCTTTACACAGTGTTTGATGAACTGTGAACATTGTTTCTTGAGCTAGTAAAGGATTCTTTGTTCAATGGCCGACTTTTTTAGATGTCTGCACCTTGGGCAGCATGGGAAGACTGCCCATTAAATTCTCTAGTGACATCAAAAGGAATGGCCTATTAAAGATTGCCATGTGGAAGTACAGTCATATTCCAGAGCCATGGGCGATTGTTTGTGAATCCTACCTAAGGTTGTTTACAGATTGAATTGTGCTTGTCATCACTAGGTGGCCATTGTAACAATGGGAAAGCGGGTGGCCAACCCATTACACCATAGAATGCCTAGATTGCAAACCTTGCTTCCTACGTGGATGGCTTGGGAAGAGTCCTTAGGTTGGGAGAACATAAGCTATTTCAGCATCTCTCGAGCAATGCAGGCAGCCCATTAAACACCGAGTGCCCAATGAATGAACAATGTGCCGGGTGCACGGTCCTCCAACAAAATTAGAAAACTACTCACATCTCTCAAAAGAGGAGGGAAAGGAGAGGGAGAGAGGGGCTAAGTGGGCAAGACAGAGGGGAGGAAACTCTACCTTGCTAAGGGTAAAATCATGGTAGGAAGTGCGTTTTAGACTGGCAAGTTTGTGTGGTTGCTATGGAGTGGGAAATTGTTAGCATGTGTTAACAATCATGTAGCAATTGTTTTGTGGCGGTCAGTAAACAAGAGAATGAGAGGATGAAAGGTTTGAGACTACACTCTAGCAACACAAACACTAAGAAAAGTCTATAAAAATAGGAAATATTCCATGTAAGCCAGCTTTGATGGTGTTAAGGCTTTAAAATATATTTCTATAAAGAAAAATAATGATAGGTCAATGCCAAAAATTTCTTTTTGCAAAGGAAAAGAATGACAAGCTCAAACATCCTGATGTGTTTGATGTATGATGAAAGTTACATAATGCCTATTGTGAACTGGGGGGGAGAGGATAAAAATATTGGAAAAGGCTCATGTCTAGTTAGCTGTCGATAGTTTGGTACCTCTACTACAAAAGAAAATGTTTGATAAAGGTGAGGTGGAGAGTTTCATCAATACTATGAATGACTTTTGTGTCAATATGAAGATCGCTCAGGGAAAGAATCATTATGTACAATACATGGTAATCTCTAATTTGAATATTAAGATGTACATATTGTGTGGTTAGCTACTTGCTAATTTGTTTTGTTGTTAGTATTCAAAAGAGTCCTTAGTGTCCCATACAATGCGAGACGTCAATGCTAAACATAGAAGAATAATATACAATTCCTTAAATACAAGGCAAAATCATGCAATGTGGCATGCAACTCATCACAGAGAAGGGTGCATATGGGTAGAATCAGATGAACTTGATGGTGTGCTCTCTTGAAATTTTGAAACTTATGCTCATGCTTAATTCTAAAAAATGCTTTGAAATTTCACTTATTTGATCTAAGATAGAGTTAGTTTAAAGTCTATGAATTTAGTTTAATATACATGTAGTACAAAAGAAAAAATAGATTATGAATTTAATTACAAGCTTTTAGTGAAAAGGTTATAATTTTAAGTTTTAAATAATTTTTAAAGCAATATTACATTTTTGGGCCTTGTATAAAGGATACGGGTCTCATTTTCATATCATAGTTTTATGCTCTCTCTCCTACCACCCTCCCATACCCCCTCCCATGTGCCCTTGACCCTCATCCAACTCTTACCCCTACAGCCCCATCCACTCTAGCTTCTCAATCCACTCCTTTCTCTTCCTAGCTATAGCCAATGGCTATAGCCAAGTAGATGGGCAAAAAGCTCAAATCCCAAGCAGATAGTGAGTCTTCCTAGTGAGATGAGGAATGAGACCCCACCCCCTCCACTAGACTCTAGCAATAGTTAGGAGAAGATTCCCTACCAAAGGGGACCTCTGTTATGGAATTATATTTTTGATATTTCTTGCTATGGAAATTATTTTATTTTAGTCAAGTGTGACTATGGCAAAGTATTCCATAGGAGTCCACCAGACGTAGCAAGGGTCCTAGGGGATGCTTTGTGGGGTCTAGTTGGGGGGTCTAGTTGGGGACGACTAAGTACCTGTGTTTTTCCAAGCTAGATGGTTAGTATTATGGGTGATTCAATGTTAATACTAATGTTGGTAGTGTTACTGGTGTTATTGCAATTGGTCGCAAGGTGTGTATTTTGATGTCTGCATATTAAGCATACAATTTTGTTGGGATTAGTTGGTGTGATGATTCATCAATCGATTGTAACAAATAACACAATTGGTGGCTTGAGTACAGATGATGAGTTGGATAAGATAACGAGGAACGGAGATAGTGAAGATAATTTGGATTGATTGAAGTATTGAATAGTTGCCAAAGGCCATGGGCCATATTGTAAAGTAATGAATATTAAGCCGTGGGCTAATTTATTTTATTAATTGTGGATGAGGGAATATTTTAAGCTTGTGGAGCTATGTTGTGGACAAGGGATGCTTTTGATGTAATATTATTGGATCTTTGCTTTTTGGAATTACACTTATAAAGATCCTAGATGGGAAGCAAGAGCCACCATCTAGGGGGGGAAGATTGGACCCCATGCAGTGTCGCTCTCTCTTTCTCTTCTCTCGCCCACTTGTTTCGTTGTTCTTGGTTTCTATGGTTTTTGTAAATCATGAACTTGTGATCATGTATAATTTTAACTTTTGTAAGAGTGGTATCGGAGCCTGGCTACGCTCTAGCCTAACTGTGGGAGGCAAGCGACATGATGTTATCCAATTTGATGGCATAGTGGTTCTTAGAATGTTCTTCTTGATTGTTTCAAGTACTTGATCGCAAGGTATTGAGTTCGCATGTAAAAGTTATCAAAGATTCTTTAAAAATTGATGCTACAATTGCGATTGATGAAAACGGCCCATGTTGGGCTTGTTCAAATGGTATGTGCCAGTTCTTTTGAGTGGTTGGATCATTATATTTCAACTTAAGGTAATAAATTTATGGTTGTTTCTTTTCACTGCCTATTGTCAACAAATTGGTAGAATCAGCCTTTGGATAGGAAGATGAACAACCAAGACCATAAATGACTCAATATTAGGGCATGAGGATAGAAAAGATTCATATTCTTATAGAATGAATGATGTTTGAAGTAATAGTAGCATTACGTGATTTCAAAAATGAAAGTCGTATGAAAATTGCAACAGGGATGTCGTGCTCCTAAGTTAAAGACCATGGTTATTTAATTTGGAAGAAAGCAATAAGACTAAATAAGAATCGAGAGCTGCAGATAAACAACGACAAACAGATGCACTATATGCATGTTATTGCTTCGACAACAATCACAATTTCTCTTGTCAGCTTAGTAGACACAATCCAACGTACAAGCGCTGTGACGAGATGACCAAGGCATCTCTAGATACATCTTTTATCCTTCTTCATTCTTTTTACTTAATTACTTTTCTTAAGTTGCATATGATGAGGTCACTATGAAAGAGAGGCTCTATGGGAATCTCTTTTGAACCACAAAGTTATCAGATGGATGATTGAACGGGAAGAAAAAGAAAGTTGATTGGGGCTCAACCAAGCAAGCAAAGATTTGGGAGGACAAAGGAGATACGTATCTATTTCCATATTTTTATTTTCTTGTATTTTCATTTTTCTTGCTCTCATAAAAGTAATCATATACAGACAAGAAAGAATGGTATGAAAACAAAAAGGAATAATTGAATTTGAAGGAGAGTGACAGATCATATTAAAATATCATGAGCAAGAAATAACATATGATAGCCTATATAAGATCTAGGATAATCTAGGTGAGATAAGAGTTTTTAATGATTAAATAAGCATGATTATATGCATTGATAATGATGAGAAGATGTATATCATGTGGTATATATGAAATAAGAAATACAATTACTTAGAGGGCTTGTATCCTCATAGCTTACTTGAGTAGATCCTAGCTTAATTGTTGATAACAAAATTATTATTGTGTGATACATATGGTATGCTTCGATAAAGTGTTCTGCTAAAGTGAACTAAATTGGAGAAAATTAAAGAGAAGAAAAATCATATGACATTTTTGTTAAGCAACAGTTAAAGCATAATTGTTCACAGGGGCAAGTTTTTTGCTCTGGTAATCTCTTTAAGAAATTTCTTTTATAGATAATGAAAAATAGTTGGTATGTCAGATAAATTGATAATATATTCTATGTATTTTCTAGCAGTTGTGGAAAATACATATTGGATCATCACTAGCTACCAAGTTAAATAAAAAACTTTGACCTGTGATTAGACAGTGATGTACATATACCCTTATGCTATGATCACAAAATAGTATATGTCACTTATTGCTACTCGCATCATAAAGAAAACAAATTATGCTTTCTATTTGTTATTATTTCTCAATATCATACTGGTATAAACGATATAGATATTGAGGAATATGATAAATACAATGCTTGGACCTGTACCGAAATATCATAAGCAATGAATGGAGGTGGTATAGTAATTTCTCTTGGTACAGGATAAGAATAAAAATAAACTTTCATAAGTTTTGAATTGGCTAAATTCATTATCTCTTGGTTAATGAGAGCTTAAGATCTCTTGAAGAATTTTCTTTGACCATGATGATACTTCACTACTACACACGGATCCTATTGCGATGTTTACGTATCAACGTTTAGCACGCAAGGGGCGCTAATCGTTGGTATGAAAAGTGCATCCCGTAAAGCGTCGCTATATAGCGACGTTAAGCAAACGTCGCTATATAGCGACCTTTATAACCGTCGCTATATAGTGACTTTTAAGTGTCGCTATATTCTCTAACTCCAACCCTCACCACTCTCTAACACTCTCTTTCTTTATACCCCCTCACCCCACTCATGCCCATGCCCTGTATCGTCCTGTCTGGGTGTTCGCCATCCCTTGGTGCTCTTGCCACTCGTGCCTCATCGTATTAGGCACTTCGCTATATAGCGACACTGAGATACTATTTTATAGCGACATTTTCCAGAGATGTTTTTTACTCATATAGGCCTTAAAAGTTAGTTTTTTCCAATGACAAATTTTTTTAAATTTTCATACATGTTTGATCTCATAGAGAATAAAAATATGAGAGCATGTACATGTTTGATCCTTTGAAAGAATAAAAGTACAAGAGCATGTACATCAAGTTTGAAGCTCATATATTCATGTCTATGTTTGAGACTTGGCTTCATCCTGAGCCAAGTCTAGTATGCCAAACAAGTCTATCTCCAACTCTATACTGAGTTGATCTCTTATATCATCATCGTACGTTCACCATAGACTACTTGATTATCTTCTTCAATAAAGTCGGGAGATTCTTGATGATTGTCACCTTCTTCCTCAATATCATGATCTCCATCTTCCTCCCATATAATGTCAATATGCACATCTTCCTCTTGGCTCATATTGTGATCTTCATCTTCTTCTCAAAATCCATCTGGATCAATTGGATCCGGCATTGATAGTGGCATCTCCATATCCACATGATCAATGGTGGGTATTGGTTTGGGCTCCTCCCCATACATCCTCAAGTGGTGCATGTGACAATACAACATTGATGTCATACTTCTCGCTTGCAATGAGTGCAATGACAATACAACCTCTCTGTAAGCCCCTCTACACTCCCGAGCATTGGCGCATCATCTGACAAGCTTTCACTCGTCCCTTCCATCTGCACACCTCTAAAGTCACAACACAAAATGCAAGGAAATCCATTAAGATCCAAAAAATAGCCACCCATGAGCTCCTTCCCTCTCTTCTTAGATCAAGTGCCTTGAATTGACACTTTTAAGGTATAAGTGTCGCTATATAGCGACACTTAGGGTAAAAGGTCACTATATAGCCACACTTAGGATTAAGTGTCGCTATATAGCGACTTTTAGGGTAAAAGGTCGCTATATAGCGACTTTTAGGTTTTGGGTTTAGTGTTAAAGGTCACTATATAGCGACTCTTTAGTGTCACTATATAGCAATGAAAAAAATTAAAAACGTCGTTATATAGCGACGAATAAACGTCGCTATATAGCGACGCTGTGGGTTAAAACCCGAAACTCTCGTCGCGCGGCGTTTTCTCTATACTATTCTCTAATCTCTCAAGATAGCAAGCCAATATCTCCTCCCACCTATTTTTGATGAGCTCCCACCTATTTCAAGGAACCTCCCACTCTATTTTCCACTCCTCACCCTTCTCCTAGCTCTTGTACTCCCTCTCTACCCTTTTCCCTCTGGTGTTTCTTGAAAGGAAGTTCTTCAAGAGGTGAGTTTGTTTCAACAATGTAGGTTGTTTGTTTGTTAGCTTTAGTTTTGTGAGTGCTTCTTCTTGTATTGCTAAACTGTAAACTAGTTTTCATGCTTGTTTTCAAAGGATTGAAACAAAAAACGAGACTTCAAGAAAGAAAGAAGACTCGCCTATTTTTTCTGTATTTCTCTTCCTTCTCTTTCTCCTTGTCTCCTCAATCTCCTCCTTTCCTTGTCTCCTCAATCTCCTCCTTTCAAGAAGTTGCTTTTGTAATCTCCTCCTTCCTCTAACATCTTATTTGAAAAAATGGGTTGTTTTCTCTCTTTTGTAGGGCCAGTCCACTACACCGAGCAGGACATATTATTTCAGGTAAGTGCTTCCTCTTTTTTTCATTTATTATTTTTGTTATTTGCATTGGCCTGCAGCTTGCGCCTTAAGCGCTAGCTGCAGTGATGGGCGTAGGAACCCTCTCTTCCCCTCAAACTCTTTCCTTCTTCCCCCTTCTCTTATTCTCTTTTTTCCCCCTTCTCTTTTTTCCCTCTTCTCTTATTCTCTATTTCCCCCTTCTCTCTTTCTTTTCCCTCTTATTCTTTATTTCCCCCTTCTCTCATTCTCTATTTCTGCATAAGCTCATGCTCATGCATGAGCATGAGCTTATGCTTCTCTCATTCTCTATTTCCGCATAAGCTCATGCTCATGCTTATGCTTCTCTCTTTCCTCCTCTATTTCCCCCTTCTCTATTTCCCCCTTCTCTTATTCTCTATTTCCGTATAAGCATAAGCTCATGCTTATGCTTATGCTCATGCCCTTCTCTCATTCTCTATTTCCGCATAAGCTCATGCTCATGCATAAGCATAAGCATGAGCTTATGCTTATGCTTATGCATAAGCATAAGCATAAGCTCTTGCTTATGCTCATGCATGAGCATGAGCTTATGCTCATGCTTATGCTTCTCTGTTTCCCCCTTCTCTATTTCCCCCTTCTCTCATTCTCTATTTCAGCATAAGCTCATGCATAAGCATAAGCATGAGCTTATGCTCATGCTTATGCTTCTCTATTTCCCCCTTCTCTATTTCCTCTAACTCTTATTCTCTATTTCCGCATAAGCATAAGCTCTTATGATTCTCTCTTTCCCCCTTCTCTCATTCTTATGCGCATCTTCCTCTTATGCTCATGCTTATGCTTCTCTCTTTCCCCCTTCTCTATTTCCTCTAACTCTTATTTTCTATTTCTGCATAAGCATAAGCATGAGCTTATGCTTATGCTTATGCTTCTCTCTTTCCCCCTTCTCTCATTCCTCTAACTCTTATTCTCTAAACCGGATTACTGGGGCTAAACAGGGCCATAGCAAGGATTAGTGGGGCTAAACAGGGCCATAGCAAGCCCTGTTTAGCCCCACTAACCCTTTTTTTTAGTTTTGTTAAATGTCGCTATATAGCGAGGTTTACCAGTGTTGCTATATAGCGATGATTAACAGCGTCACTATATAGCAACGTTTGTCATCGTCACTATATAGCGATGATTTATAGCGACGGTTCTTTTCCGACGCTTTTAGCGACTTTTATAGCGATGTTTGCGCCCATGAAAAAAAAAATTTAATGTAAAAAGCATCAGTATTTTCATCGGAAAATGGCCTATGCCTTGTAGTGCTTGATGAATATCCAAGAGAGTACTCTTCACATATCTACTCGTTGACTTAGAAAGTCAAATACACAACTGAGGTTAGTTGCAATCCAAGCAAGAGGGATGTTACGGGATTGTATTTTTGATATTTCTTGCTATGGAAATTATTTTATTTTAGTCAAGTGTGACTATGGCAAAGTATTCCATAGGAGCACACCAAATGCGCGGGGGGGGGGGGATGCTTTGTGGGGTTTAGTTGGGGATGCCTAACTACCTGTGTTTTGCCAGGCTAGATGGTCAGTGTTATGGGTATTTCCATGTTAATACTACCTGTGTTTTGCCAGGCTAGATGGTTAGTATTGTGGGTGATTCCATGTTAATACTAATGTCGCTAGTGTTACTAATGTTATTGCGATTGGTTGCAAGGTGTGTATTTTGATGTCTGCATATCAAGTGTACAATTGTGTTAGGATTAGTTGGTGTGATGATTCATTAATTGATTGTAACAAGTAACACAATTGGTGGCTTGAGTACATATGATGAGTTGGACAAGATAACACAATTGGTGGCTTGAGTACATATGATGAGTTGGATAAGATAACAAGGAACGGATATGGTGAAGGTGATTTGGATTGATTGAAGTATCGAATGGTTGCCAAAGGCCATGGGCCATATTGTAAAGTAATGAATATATATATATATATATATATATCAAAGAAAGGAACCTTCTATTAATGCTTAAAAGATTTCATACAAGACAGCAGCCCTGAAGGTGCTGAGTATGGAAAAAATGAAAAATACTGAAAGAAAGAAACGGCCTGTTCTAGAGAAACCCAGCTCACTGCTTAGGGGATCTCTGGTACTGGGGGGCTAATAGCCAACTAGGGGGACTATACAACCAATGAATCCCTCACGGGGTGAAGATGTAGAAAAATCCTACAGGAGGCCAAGCCTTGCAGAAACGAGCATGCCTCTCGATAAGAGACAAAAAGAGGCCCTAGCCCCATATCCTACAAGGGATGAATAAGGAAGTCCAATTCAAATCTATCATATGCCTTATCAAAATCAACCTTGAGGAAACATATGTCCTATTTAGTTTCTTTGGCATATTCATAGACCTCAAAAATATTGATGATGGAGGTGTCTACCCTTGATGAATCCTTTTTGTTCCTATAAGATCCAATCATTCATCTTCTTTTGTACCCTAAGAGCCAAAGCTTTGCCAAAAATTTTATAGCTACAATTGAGCCAATCTAGGTGTCTCCAATTTCTAAGTTCATCGTTAGGTGCTTCTTTGGGAATGAGCTTGATATGGGAGGGTAGAGCTCCATTTGTTGAGAGATATGGTGCCATGTGCACATAGATTAAAGGCCAAGGTACGTGCTAAGGAATGTATTAAAGTAGCCACCCTAGGATGTGGACTACATGATGTGGAGATGTGGATCGAGGACATCCACAAGGAGAGATGTGGATCAAAGGATCCCATAGATGTTGACTATTCAAAGGGCACTCTCTATAAGAGGCCTATCATGTATTGTTGAACACACATTGAAAGAGAGAAATGCACTCTTACTCAAGATTCTGTTTATGAGTCCAAGCTAATCTATCTTGGAACTTAATTGACTTGAGGTACATGTCATGAGCATTCTCTTCGTCATGTTTCCACATAGGCTCCATCCACCTTAGAGCGCTGCATAGATCCTGAGGCACGCATGTTTTGTCATGGTATCAGAGCTCCCTTACCTTCCGCTGAGGCATTGTGATCCATATGAGAGAGTGTGATTGATTGAGAGATTGAGAGTTCTCTTGAGTGTTCTCCATGAGAGTCCACTTCCACTAAGAGATCTTCATCCATTCTTAGAGAGAAAATTTTTGTCCTTTGAGAGATAAAATTTCCGTCCATTTGATTGAAAGAGATTTCCATTCTATCATTGAGAGATTGAGAGAGTTCCTTAAGAGAGCTTGATTTAGATTGTGAGGATTCATGTGAGAGGAATTCTTCTCTTTAGACAGAGAGGGAGAGAGAGAGTTTTCTTCATTCTTACTTAGTCTATTCATTTTGAGAGAGACAGAGAGAGGTTTCATCTCTTCTATTGTGTGAGAGAGTCTCTTTGATGTATTATGTGAGGTTTCAAAGAATTTCACTCTCTTTCCTCTGAGCAAGGCGGCCAAGTTTCAATGTCTACAATGGCTCAGCTCTACCTAAAAGATATACAGCTACATCCAGCTATAGCTACTTTGTGATCTCTACTCTGAGAGAGTACTTATCCTATCACTAAGGAAGGCAACTATTAAAGCCTGCAAATGCGCCCACGACCCGACAAGCTACTCACAACAGAACAGCCGCTCCTAGCTACCTCAATCGATGGCCAGCTCCAACACTCAAGCTTCCATAATAAGATAAGCGCTTCCATGAGTGGCTCCCCTCAAAGTCTAGCTCCGCCTTGAATGACCTCCAGAGGCGACATGCAGCAAAAGGCTTCAGTATCTCCAACGAGCCAATGCATCGAGCCACTGCACCTTACGACCCTGCACCTCTAAGGCGACCATCGAAAAGCACCTGAACGAGCCACATACACTCTCCATTGCAATGTCGACACACAGCTACACCATCTGCATCTACTGCAATGCGACTCCCACAGTGCTATCAACCATGAGAGAGCCAACGGGCTGTTCCAACTCCATATGCCTCAACGCTCTTCAAGCAATTGACTGCAACACACCTCTGTGCAACCCTACAACATGCCCATAGCAAGCCTATGAACGCCTTCTACAAATGAAGCTCCTACGGCTCACGACAAATGACCAGCTATACTATCACGATTGGCTAGCAGTCACGATCGGCCAGCTCCAAGGATTTCGAGTGCCATCGCTCAGCCTTCCCAATGGGACTTCAATCGGGCTGCTCCATCTGCTGCTCCAATGATGTTCTCTTGCCTTTAGCATGCTCTGCTAGCTAGTGCAACGCCCTCCTGAACGGCTGCCATTAGTTCCCACATCGTTGCTCTTGCATGGTTAGCGCTTTGGCTCCATACCTCCTCAACAACCTCTGCCACAATGAGTACACACGAAGCTCCACTGCCATCGACGAATCCACCTACCACAAGCTACAGTAGTGACGACACAATGCCATCACCATTTCTTTGGTCAGAATCCTTTTTCACAAAGTCAAGCTAAGGTTTCCCTTGACAAGACACGTGGTAAAGATAAGACCATAGTTAATGTCTTGAACCTTGGTCAAGTCAGTGGAGCTACGGTTAGTCAACTGAACCCATAGAGGTAAGGTTAGGTAAGGTCTTGGTCAGCTTTTTGCCACGTGGCAGATCAAAAGAAACCATGATTAATTTAACTCACCACACTAAACCATGGTTAAGTTTAGGTTCAAGATTGGTTAACTGCCACATCACCAAGTGCCATCTAAGCACATAGCCCCTGCCAAGCACAATTTGGAATTCAGCATATGAATCCTTGTGCCACATCATCAGGCCCCCTCTTCTTCACAAAAACTTCGACAAGCCGTAACTTCCAATCCAGGAAGAATTTGCATGCACTCCAAAAAGGAAAAGTGATCGTCTTTTCGAACTCTACACGCCTATTAGATCAAAATCATTATTAGCAATTAGACACTGCCAATATTGAAAGAAATCAATTGGTAAGACCTTTGCGACAAATGATAAAGCAATGTATGAATGCAAAAAGCATGCCAAAAGCACAAGTGTATGAGATGACCATAGCCCAAAACATGGCATTCTTGCATAAAGCATCAAGGCATATGGAAGAACAAAGCATCATGCATCAAGCTACATCAAGTAAAGCAACGAACGCCATCGACATCAAGCATTGAGAAGCAACAACCTTGCCACCTTTAGCCCACATGTTTGTGAATCAAACTTGACCACTTGAGAATAGCTATGAAAGCACCCAGGGGAGGTATTGACATGTAAACCACACTTGACCACCTTAAGTAGCAATGCATGCACTAAGGGGAGGTGATGGAATGTAACTCACATCTGACCACCTTGCAGTAGCTAAAGAATCATGGCACCAAGGGGAGGTGTTGAGAGATATGGTGCCATGTGCACATAGATTAAAGGCTAAGGTACGTGCTAAGGAATGTATTAAAGTAGCCACCCTAGGATGTGGACTACATGATGTGGAGATGTGGATCGAGGACGTCCACAAGGAGAGATGTGGATCAGAGGATCCCATAGATGTTGACTATTTAAAGGGCACTCTCTATAAGAGGCTTATCATGTATTGTTGAATACACATTGAAAGAGAGAAATGCACTCTTACTCAAGATTCTATTTATGAGTCCAAGCTAATCTATCTTGGAACCTAATTGACTTGAGGTACATGTCATGAGCATTCTCTTCATCATGTTTCCACATAGGTTCCATCCACCTTAGAGTGCTCCATAGATCTTGAGGCACGCATGTTTTGTCACCATTCTTGACACTTTCTTGCCCATAGGAGGGTGAAGGTAAGGCCCAACCACTTCCCAAAATTCCTTGTAAAAGTCAATAGGCAATCCATCCTCTCCAAGGTTTTTCCATTAGCCATGATAGAGAAAGCCTCTTTTAGTTCTGCCAAAGAGAGAGGTCTCTCAAGAAAGACCATATAAAAGCTCTACATAGTGTTCTCTCTCACAAACTAGCATATTTCCCTAGACCTGTATACCTTCTCATATGATATAATGATAGGAAATGACTCTGTATAAAATTAATATTCTCTTCCTTGTTAGTAGCTAAAGTCTTGTCAACCGTCTTAAGTAGAGGTACTTCTTCATTATCTCTCTTCCTTCTTATGAGCTTGAAAGTTGCTTTGGTTGGTGTGTCCAACTTACCTGCCCACCAATCTCTAAAGCACACCTTATCTCCACCTTAGTGTCATTTAAAAATTCTCCTGTCTTCTAAGGTCCTTTTTTTCTTTTAAAAGTGCAACCTGGGAAAAAGGGCCTTCCTATTTGGCCAAGGCCTCTAATTCCTTTGTATTGTCCTAAATTTTATCCATCCTCTAAGCTCTAATTTCTTCCTTGCTCTTCCTGGAATTCTTAGCATACTTTGACTACTTTCTATGGCTATTGCCCATGATTTTGAGATAGGCCTATTTTCAGAAAAGGATACTTACCAAAATTTTTAACCAGACATCAAACACTCTTTAAAGGAAAAAGCTTTGGGTCCACTTTGGACTAGTAGGAGCACCTTTGGCCAAAACCAAAATTATAATAGAGAGAAATAGGTTTATGATCTGACACTATGAGTGATGAGTGCACCTGAGTCTTCATGGAGCTCATGCTACTCAAGAGCCCCTTGGATACATAGAGCTCATGCTACTCAAGAGCCCTTGGGATACACAGAGCTCATTGTACTCAATAGTCTTCATAGAGCTCATGCTACTCTAGAGCCCCTGGGATACATAGAATCTATCCATTTTAGCCTCCCTTTTAAAAGAACCAACTTTCCGATTACACTAGGTGAAGTCAAACTATAAATTAGTGTCTACTAGTTGAAGTTGATCTATGAACTCTCCCCATGACTCTAATTTAGAGCCCCTTATTAATGTCCCCTTTCATTAGCTAGCCATCTATCTCTTTTCCTTTCTGCCATATTGAAGTCTCTAGGGGCAAAACAATTGCCTTCTCAAGAGAATCCCACATTGCCTTTCTATCTGTAGCAGAGTTTGGGGAGGGTCTTGGGCATAAATAGAAACAATTGAAATTTTTTGACCCTTCATTGAACATTCAAGCATTAACCATCTCTTAAAGGCATCTATTTTAGACTAAGCACACCTGCATTGTAGTGTGAAAGAACTCCTATTGTAGTACCACCCTTCCCTTCATCATGAGTAGTGAAATACCAATTTCTTATTCTATCAATTGTTTTTAGTCTATTCTCTAAACTATAACTAGAGATCTTGACCACTTGCAATGCTAGCTAGGAAAATAGGAGAGAGGGAACTATCTCTAAGCTAATGAGCTATTTCATCACCTCTACCAAGATCGATTAGACCACTAGCATTAAGAGTTAAAAAAGATAGTTTTATCTACCATTCTTTTTTTGCCCCTTTTTAGCCCTAGGGTTAGGGATATTTACCTGAGGGGAAGCTTCCTTAGCTTGAGATTGCCTTCCATTGCATCTTCTCCATTAACATCTTTATCAAAATCCTTGGAACATTCTTCTTCAATCATAACATCATTCTCAGTTCCTTGATTCTCTTTAATCCCCTCCTGAGTCTCCCTTTCCATTACAGACTCAAAAGAGTTTTTGGAAGGAAAGGAAGTAACAATTTCTTTCCCCTTTCTAAGGTGCTCTTGGCATTAGAGGGAGGGACCACCTGCTGTCTTGGTTTCTCAGTACTTACTAGAGCCTTGGGTACACATTTCTTTGAAGGAGTTTGAATGTTTAGGAGCAAGAGTAGCAACCTCCTTAGGCTTGCTCCTAATGAGGGATAGTTTTTGACAACATGGCTAGAAAGACCATATTATGTAAATTCTTACAAAGCAAAGGCTGCTCTTTGTATATGCTACCATTTCTGGTCTAGATAACCAGGGTTTTAGGGAGCTTCTCAGTAATCAAGCTTGATGAAAATATGAGGATCTCCAAGGTTAATGAAATTCTCTTGCTCAACTCCAAGAACCTATCCTAACCCACAACATACAAAAGGCAATTGGTTACAAAGGGATAGAGGCAAATCTGGGAGTTTAACCCAAACTAGGATTCTAGTGGATCTGGGAGCATTAAGAGAGAATTCATGACTCCACCATTATGAGTATAAAGGCTAGTGTCTTATTGTCTATAGAGGCCATACTACAAGGCTCTGGCAACCATTTTTGGCTAGCGTTTTAAAAAGAAACACAAAACACCCTTTTTGAGAAATCTAACATTAATAACATTCATGCCTTTTCTAAGCCATTTGGTTCTGATCCAGGTTTCAAGATAAGCCATTGAAGGTTAGACCCTAGGAAGATGACCTACCAAGGCGTGGGTGCTAAGCCAATCTATAGAATCTATAAGAAGCTTACTGTCTAGGAAGGCATAGATGATTTTACCTTAATTAGGTTGCCCACTCTCATCCAAAATTTTGCGTGCTCTTTCAAAAGTTGTTCCCTCATCGCTTCATGCTCCCTGAGCATTCATGGTCTTCTTATCATTCTTTTCATGAGCTAGAGGTGGGTACATCTTGGCTATTCTTAGTCTACTCAGGCTTTCTGTGACCTTCTTCTGATGGAGTTCCCCCAACTTTGGTTTAACTTTGTACTCTTCCAATCCTGTTATGTGTGCCTCTGTTGTTAGCATCATCTCTTGAGGGGCCAGCTCTTGGGGGTTCCTCTTTCACTTGGCACAATAGTAAGGCAAGCAGAGGGATACAAGCAATTGCTGGCACTGAATGAGAGATTGCAGATTGGGCAAAAGGCCATGCTCTACTAGAGCTTGGGTCAAGGGCAATTGCCTGGCTTGTTGATTGCCTTTCTCTGCATGGCCCGGTCCTCTCCTCTACTTCATTGATGAGAGTTAGCGATACTGTCTTGGTATAGCATTCCTTCACCCAGGGACCCATCTGTAAAGGCAAAGCAAGAAGAAGAATGCGATCTTGAGGGGATGGAAAAGAAGCAGCCCCCTCCCGCCTCCCTGTGGCTTTTGAGCCACAAACGAGTAAGAAGGGCATGCATGTCCCCCTCTTTCCCCCCAGGTACCTAATGCCCTAAATCCATTATGCAGTGGAGGTGGTTTGTCATCTTTGACTATAACGACAAAAGAGAAAGCTCTTTGCACTTTGTCTTTTGCTAGAGATAGAAAGACGGCTTCATCTTCTAAATCCAAGTCCGCATCAGATAGGGAGAAAGGTAGCACAACTTTCCCCTTGGCCTGGTACCATGTCATATCTACAGAGCTTTGGCTGAAGTGACATGACTGTGATGGATAGAGATGAGCTCATCCCTATCCTCAAATTGAAATCTGTACTGGGCTCTGAGAGCTTGAAGCTAGGGAGAAGTCGTCTAGGGGAGGTGGTCTCGTAGCAAGTGACTATCATCAATATCACTACCATCAACATCACCCTCCTCTATATTCTACTCTCAATTCACTTTTTCAGATGACAGGGGATTGTTGACTATAGTGAGTCATTGGGTGGTCATCATCCATGTATATATGGTGTTACATATGTTCATATGTTGTACATATGGGCGGATGGATACCAAGATAGAGGACTCTAGAGGGATCCTAAATCATAGTGTGAATAGTCCTTATGGACTTAGAATAACCCGTATTGAGAATTATGGACTTAGGGCAACCCACACTAGGGTTCAATATATATGTATTATGTTCATATTTTTGGTATGATATTTAGATGTACATTTTGTATGAACAACTATGTGTGCTCTCTCTCATTAGATTCACTTATCATCTTTTGAGTGTTAAGAGCTTTACTATGGTCTTTGTGAGTATTTTTGTTGTGATTCTAAGTTTGAGTGAGTAAGGAGTTTTGGATATTTGTCTTCATTTGAATCTTGAGAATATATATATATATATATATAGACACACACACACACACACACACACACACACACACATATACATATATACATACATACATACATACATACATACATACACACACACACACACACACACACACACACACACACACACACATATATATATATATAGAGAGAGAGAGAGAGAGACACACACACACACACATACACAGTTTAAATGAAGCTCTAGCCCCCTTGCTCTATGCTGCCCACCGCTGACCGATGCCCATCATTGTTTTGCTAGCTGCCTTTCATAATAGCTGCCTCCCACCCCTTGCTCCTTCAAGGATGCTGAGTCGCTGCTCATGCCCATAGCCCACGTTTTAAAAGCATGTCGACTCGTGTGTTGTTTTCTCCCTTTTGTCTGTGTGAACCATCTAGGTCGCCTCTTGTCCCATACCTTTTACTACATTGACTAAGACAAGTAGGTTGATCTAAGGCTCAAAGCCCTTTTCGCCCACTGCGTTGCCTTCCTGCTACACCACTGATTGGTTCTGGCTCCCGTCCCTCTGCACCTCTCCTTCCACACCACACACATGCACACACGCACGCACACACGCACACACACACACGCACACACACACACAGATGGTAACAGTGTTGCCATGATAGCATGCACAGTGATGTGGCATACTCAAGTGAAACAACTATATAATGGGAATGCCATCAATGCTATGTAGAGACTCTTTGAAAAATCTAAAGCTCATCTTTAATCCACTCATTTAGCTTGGCCTGCAATGGCCAACGGATGGATGAAATTTTGCAACTAGCGACCAAAAATAAGCTATATAAGAGTTTACTCTACTCATATTGCCCATAATGGCCAATGGACCTATGTGTTTACACACATGAATAGGCTTTTCAAAGCATAAGTTGATCTTTAATTGCCCTTTAATTCTTGGCTTTGATGTTTCTACTCATATGGCGAGATTGGGTATACATCAATTCTTGTATTCATAATTGTAGTCATGTGGGGAGAGACTTATACATTAATTCTTTCAAATCCCTCAATTGGAGGCTCGACTACCATTGGGAACTAAAATGAATTATTTATTAAAAAAAGGATGCCAATGAGAGGGTTTGCACTCTAATGCACATTAAGATTCTCCCTCCTTAGTGAATCACTCCCTCTACCCTTACTTTTACCCATCTCATTCCCATGCTCTAGATAGTTACTTCATGGAACAAGGGGATATGGGGTGCTACCCGAGTTTGGTGAAAAACAAGGCTATAATAAAAAGGTTGACACAAAGAAATCTCATAGTAACATGTTGCAATGCAAAAAGCAACCAAACACGTGCTAGGTGAAAGGAGAGTGGGGTTGGGGTTGGTTGATGAAGGAGAGAATAAGGGAGTTGATAATAGAGTGGAACCAGGGATTTGGGAGGGAATTAAAACGGGCGTTTTGAATCAGCAAACTAAAACGTTTTAAATGTTTTTTGACCCCCCCTAGAGAGAGTTAAACCGGCCTCGCCATGTTTTTTTACCATGTGGTACAAGGGCAGGCATACCACCTGGTGTTTATCTATACCATGCAGGGATGTATATACCGCATGGTCTACTTCATGTACCACACGAGTTTTTGGTACATATCGACCGGTACTGTGAACATACCGTGCGGTGCAATTTCTTATATATACTTTGCGACGACCTCATACTATTTGCATTCTCGAGAATCTAGCTCTTCTTGGAGTCTCAAAAAAAACAAAGAAGGACAAGGGAAAAGGGATAAAGAAAGCTTCCAAACTAATTTGTGAGTTTTTATATTCTTTCAAAAAGTGTCCAGTGTCGGTGGTGGGCTCACTTAGGCTAGCTGATATCTACCCACACTAGGATGCAAAATGGATAAATGCATAGCTCTCAGTTGGATGGTTTATCGTTTGTGATTTGAAAGGATTATTTTTTAAAGAATGTTAAAAATATATATATATTTGAAGTTATTTTCACAAAAATATAAGAAAGTTTTTTTTCATAGACATTAGCTTTTAAAATTTAGTGAAATCTCACGGTTTTTGGTATGTACAAAACTATAAAGAAATTACTTGTTTAATAGTTACTAGCTATATAGGTTACAAAAGCTAGTAACAAATATATATAATATTGAATGTAAGTATCTACATGCTAGTGGAGAGTCCGCGTATGCCGGCTTGTAACTACTCGCATATGGATACAGAATACCTTTGAACCATGTGCCAATGGGTGGTCCACATATGCCGACTGGTAACTACTCGCACATGGATGTGAAATTATAAATGATATATTATAGTTTATATGTACTTATTAGGTTCAAGATGAAAATACTTGGCTTTTGCCGGTTGTGGCTCGCATTCGCTAGCATAACAACCCATTGAAAGTCTAGTCGATTATGTAGCTCACAATTGCCAGCTTGCATCAACCCACAAATTACACACTAGAGAACGTTACAGACTATACTAATTTACTTGTAAGAAGAAATTTGTGGCATTCTATACTATGCATTTTTTGTGCAGAGATTAATACTATCTAGTAATCAAAACAATAAGTTGATCTTATATAAGTATGATATGTATATCTAAACTTACATTAGATATGTCTAGCCTAGGTAGCATCCTTCACTTTGTAGATTCAAACAAAGGTTCTTGATAAGTGCACATGTAGGTATTGTTGGTAAATGCACTAGTGTGTGTGAAATACCAACATTCACATACAGAGCATGATGTTGCGAATGATCATAGTGCAGATAGATGCTTACTCGAGAAAGAGCGGGACATGGGAAAAGGCAACTTGCCATCCCACACCTATTTCTACAAGCATATTACCATGTCTATAACCATCCAGTTATGTCAGGAGGGGCCAAGACAATTGGATGGGTGCTTGCCATCCCACACCTATTTCTACAAGCATATTACCACATCTATAACCATCCAATTATGTCAAGAGGGTCCAAGACAATTGGATGGGTGCTCTCTATTGAGGCCTAGCAAACTTACATTTGTTTTTGATGACATGTTAGTGACATTGTCTTAAGTTGCTGAAAACATATAATGAACTGAGATGGTTTTTCTCATTTACATGTACATCAATCATGGCGGATAGAGAAGATAGGGTAGGCCAACATCAACCACCAAATGAGACTCAAGGAAGAGGCCAAAGTGTTGCAGAACTGCAAGATTTTGTTACAATGTTAGGGCATCAAAAGTGGAAGTGCAACTTTTGCAACCAAGTCTTTACAGGATCGGCCATGAGAATAAGAAAACATTTGATTGGCGATGAAGAAAAACTAATAAAGAGATGCAAGAGACCATGTGTCGAATCCATTGTTGGCATCCTATAAGGCATTAACCATGCATAAAGTAGAGTCACCCGTGTATAAGTTGAAGATGTAAATGAGTGAACATTTACTATGTAGAACTATTCTAATGGAATTTGACATTGATATTGATTTGGACCATGGATATTCTTAATCAATCAATTCATGGTTCCTTATGTATTTATTTGAGTCCGGATATTTTAGACTCCTTGTAGCATGAACGAATGTCGAATGGTTGAGATTGAAAGTAGAAGGTGTGAGAGAAAGAGCCGCCACGTGCATGTAAGTAGTGTTAGCTAATGCATTAGCATGTGTGAAATATCGACTGTCGCGTACAAAGCATGACGTCATGAAAGATCATAGTGCAGATAGATTCTTACTCGAGAGACAGCGAGTGGGAAAAGGAAATCTGCCATCCCACGCCTAGGTCCCTAGGAAGATTACCACATCTATAACCATCCAATTATGTTGGGAGGTGGCAAGACGATTGGATGGTTGCTCCATCTCTAGCGCACTTACTGAGTGTTGGTGGAATAAGAGTGAGTGAAGTGATTGTTCCATGCAACACATATTCGAAAAATAAAATTGTTCAAGAATGGAGAAATGTTTTGATACGTGGCAATTGATAATTTTGCTTCCAAAACTTTTGCACATTATTGATCTATTAGTATATGCATACAAATGTGAACATGGCTCCAGAGACACAAGGTTGAAACCCTGCAAAAGCCCGTGACTATGTTATGCTCATAACTGCCACAAAGTGGAGATGCAACATTTGCCATGAAAAGTACACGGGTTCAGGAACTCGTATGCACAAACATTTCCTAGGCAACCCTCAAAGACAACTTGGAAAGTGCAAGGTCCAGGAGTGGAAAGGGTGGTAGCCATTTTGGGTGGTCAGATAGCCGCAAGTGCAGACACGATTGTGGATGAAATAGTCACATGCCACCAGTCTCAACTTGTAATTGAAGAAAGAATCATGGGTCTTGAAACCCTGGGTGAGCAATCAACGACTATGGAAAGTTGTTCGCAAAGTGTGCAACCGCACACAGTAGTGGCATGGGATCCCTTACATAGTTGGCAAGTTGCTTGTTCATGCATATGGAAAGAGGACAATGGAGTAATGTGCCTCGTTCGAATGCCCATGTACATGTGCAACAACAACCCTTGGAAGCTTCTTTCAAAGCACAACATATCGAGAAGGTGCAACAATATGTGTTTGAAGCTATTTGTTGCACGGGATATCCATTGAGCAGGTGCAAAGCCCACATTGGAAAAAAGCCATGGCCTCTATCGCTAAAGCTGGCCCGGGTTTCACAATGCCTAGTTACTATGCCGTTCGTAACGGCATGTACTACAATAGGATGAAAGAGGAGATGTAGCAAGTGGTTTATGTCGGCATTGAGAAAACTGCTTGCACCATCGTATCAAATTGATGGAAGAATGTTAGCAAGTGGCCCTTAATGAATGTCATGGTTGTGACATTCAAAGGGGAGGCTTTTCGACAGTTGACTGATACAAGCGATGAGGCTAAGACGTGAGAATTAATTGCAAAGCAGTTAAGTAGATGTATTGAAGATATCAGTCCTGACAATATTATTCAACTAATTACAAATAATGCTAAGAAGTGTTGAAAGGCTGGGAAAATGATAAATCACAGACATTGTCATATTTGGGCATCGCCATGCTCGTGCCACTGTCTGGACCTAGTCTTGGAGGATTGGTACAAAACACTTGAGAGACAAACTTTTTTAAAGTTGCCATGGATGAGACTTAGAAGGTCGTGTTGTACTTTCTTAACCATGAGCGATTACTAGGCATATTCAGGAATCATTAGCCTGTGAATCACATGCTAGAGCTTTTGAAGCCAGGTGAAACGCACTTTGGCACAAACTATATAATGATGGAGCGGTTGTTAAAGTAGCAGGCCCTTGAAATCGAGTCGCTATTTAGCGCAGAAGCCATAGAGTGGATAGCCTCTGGATAGCCGAGGCATGCTCAAACAACTCTCGTAACGAATTTGGAGACCTAAAGGCATTGATTAATCTGGCATTTTGGAAGAGGGTATCGAATGCAGTGCAGGCATACTAGGTGAAACGGATGGTGATAAGATAGTGCATAGTATCTAGTTGTCGTATCAAAATAGTCTTGGCATATTGGACATAAAGGCCCATCATTCACAAAGGTGATACGCGATGAAAGGGTGGATGGTTTTCCAGTAGCCAGGCCCACAAAATTTGGATCTAAGGTGCGAACGCAGCCTCTGTCTTCAATGTGTTAGAGGGCGGCTTGTGCATCTCGCGCTTGCTGAGAATACACAATGGCGGGATGCGTCATTGCTCCTTGTAGGCATTTTTGAGATCTTCTCTGACTGGCTTGTTGGAGCATGGCATTTAGGCGATTGACTTCAGCTTGCAAGTGCTCATTCTCACTCGTCACCCATCGATACTCAGACATAGCATCATGCACTATGATGCTTGGAAAGGTGAGATCTTCTCGTGATGCACTTTGCATAGTAGCATGTGGACCCTCTGCACCATCACCACCCTCTACGCCTTCATCTCTTGTGACTTCACGCACGTTCATAAATAACTCAGAGCTTGTCACAGAAACTACACAGACACACAATATGGCTAATGAGTTCACTATGTATGATATAACAACTATGAGCATGCATGTAACAAAATGGCATGTATTTTAGTTACTTGAAGTTGGGCTTCCCACATTAGCAAGTGGTGTTGCAACAACGGGAATAGCGGTGGGGCCGGTTGTCCTTGGTGGCACTAGCTTTTTGCTGCATGTCTTGGGTTGTGGGAGGCTAAGTCTACAGGCACATCTAGCACAAACTTTGCATATAACATGTTTGCAAAGTAAAGTGGCACAACTCTGCTATGAGCCTTATTAGATTTGATCATGCAATGAATGTAGTACATGCACTCTCCTTCATAGCGGGGTGGGGACAAATCTTGATGGGCCACCGTCCATGTGTGGCATCGGTGCAATCCCATACGGTTGCAATGTCATCGTTGGAGACCACTGCGTTGATGTGGTCATACTTCCAACCGTTTGGATCATGGAAGATGCTTATGTTGGCAATTGTGCGCACCTCATCTCTTCTTGTTGGTAGGAGGGTAGCATCATCCACGTCCATTGTGTGCTTCATGGCTTGTGTTTCCCTCACATCTAGATCCTGGGATGTGTATGCAGCTTGTGTGGATCGTTGCGATACAGATGCCATGGTGAGTGAGAGAGCGAGAGAAGATCTAACAAGCATGCAAAATCGAGTGAGCGACGTGTTATTGAAACATTTAATTATAGCATGCTCGTGCAAATCACACAATCTAAGAATTTATTGAACTAACAGGATTGTGGATTGACCACGATTAAATTGTACAAATAGAAAGGGCAAACTCTGACAAATTGTTACATTTGTTTCAAAGATACATGTGGTCCTAATTTTTAAACCCACATTTACATTTTTCCAAGACATTACAACTTTGGCAATCATAGTGTGATCATATGGGTCAAGATAAAAAAAGCTATAGCTTATATTCAACAACATGTCTTCATTTCCTCAATGGGTCGCATTGCCACATCCTTGTTTACATGAAACTATGCATTTTTGTTAAAATTGCTCCCATGGAAGGTTGCTCCTTTGGATCAGTCTTGCATAGCACTTTCCCACAATCAACCAAGAGCTTGATTGCAACATCTCTCTTCATGGAGTTGTCACTAAGAGCGTCTGCAATATCTATGAGAAAGTTGGCAATTTTCCTAAATAGCCAACCAATGGCAAATCTGACTCTAGTGCCCATGCGCCCTTGGGATTCGCCCGTGTAGTTGTACTAAAACATAATTCTGGTGCTAACCATGGAAATGCCTTAGGAGGAGCATAAGCTAGGGGTCTTGTAGATATCAACTTTCAGTCCAGTGGAGGCTTCTTCCCCAATCAATAATCCCAACTCGAACAAACTTGTCATCCCTTGTGATGTCCAGCATGTAGTTGGTTGCTTACAGATCAGTGTGCGCATATCTTTGTTCATGAACTGCTTTCAAACCACTGGCAATAGTAGCAGCAATGGACAATCCATGATGACAGAACAACCTTGATCGCAACTTAGTGAGTGGAGAGTTCCAGTCAAAGCGAGGTTCTTCTTTGGGATGTGTGGTCTTAACCCATCTCACATATGTCCTGCAACGCTGTGGGAGACACATCATCATATCGTGCACACTTCCACCATTGAAAAATGGATGACCTAGAGCTCTTGGGTGTGTGAGTACCCCAATACTCGACATACAACTCTATGGACAACTGTCATCGCTAGCTAGCTCATTCTTTAGTGCCAGATGAGCATGGCATTGTCTCTATTACTCTTCTTGCCAACATACCATGATGTTAGCCTAAGACCTAGGACACCCTGCACCTGTATCAAGAATACCTTCCCTTCTCCTCCCTTGCCCACCAATTCGTGCAAGGTCAATGCTTGCAATGGAAAGTGTACTGTGTGGGAGCACATGTCGGCAAATGTAGTACATCGTTCTATTTGTGCTCTCCCTTTAGCATGGGTTGGATCAGCATTTGCTTCTGGACCACTAGCCATCTTGATCATATTGACCAGGACACTGGCTATTGCCTTTCCGACGAACCCTTTCTCCTTCATGTTTTTTCTACGATTAGAAATCTGAGATGCCTTCCATTCAGTTGTCTAGAGTACAAGCTTGTCCTCTCCATTGATGACAGGCAAGGCTACATTGCTCACCTTTGCATATAATTCCCATTTTCCTACTGGATCTCCAAACACTCCAGGGATAAATTGATCAAGTATCACTTTTACATCTGACCGTGCCATTCTCGACTGCGACTGGACCAGCTCATGTACATAAGGTCAAATATTTGGGATACCATTTGGTCGTGTAGAAATTTTGAGCTTGCATGGGCATGGATTTCTTCGTCACTCAATACTATCAAGTGTTCGATCGTTGTCTTACGGACAAGCATCTGAATCTCAATCTTCGACTGCTCTTGTGTTGCCATCAAAGATGGGTACATGTGTAGTGATCTAGTGCA
Organism: Dipteris shenzhenensis; assembly: GCF_047967505.1. Lineage (NCBI taxonomy): Eukaryota > Viridiplantae > Streptophyta > Polypodiopsida > Gleicheniales > Dipteridaceae > Dipteris > Dipteris shenzhenensis. The sequence goes on along the minus strand of NC_141601.1, from coordinate 8,797,663 downwards.
TGCAACACTTGTTTTGTGAGCACTCAAACTTCAAAATAAAGAACATTCGTAATACACATGCAAATTTGCAATGCTAGTGTAAACTAAACCACTCAAAAGCAATGTGCAACATGCAACATCATTAACGTTTCTAAATAACTTCATATCCTTAGAATAAAATGCTAACTTTTCAAGGTAATGGTATATTACATCAAGTAATTCGTGATCTCATGACATAATCCACTACCATAGCAATCACTACGTGATCTACTATTATAGAGCAAATTACATAAAGTCACTATTGAGTGTGAGTCTATTAGCTAGTGGAGGCAAGAACAGGAAACATATAATAGCATCACAAAACAAGATGATCTAGATCAACTTTGGCAATCACACTTCCGGTTGGGGAGAGTTTTATCAGAGGAACCGACTGACAAAAGCGGGCCATCATTCGGATAAAACTCGGCTCTATTGACACCTATGTACATAGATAGATATGATATATAAGAAGATCGAAGTGAGGGGGACCAGGGATGATTTTTTCACGTTAGTTTCGTTAATAAGCGAAAGTTTTATATGGCTTGTGAAAGTTTATATGCTTTTATAAAAATAAAAGCTTAGTATATTCGCCACAATTTAAAATTAAAATTAAAAAAAGAGCTAGGTTTAGCCTTTAAGATTATAAAATTATAAATAAAGTCCATGAAAATTCGCCAAAGTTTTATATAATAAATAAATATATTTGGAAACTTTCGCCAACATATTATATATACAATTTAAAAATTTGGCTAGATCTATAGAATTAAGCACCAAAAGAAGAATTGTGCAATCAAGAAGACTTGTGTCCTTATATCCAACGTACATTTGGCTAACTTCAACCTATGGTAGGCCCATCACCAGCACTATTCATCAAGTCATATAATAGGAATATATCTCTTTATGCTTCTATCTTCAACAAGGACATGGAAGGGCATTACATACATAGGTAAACATAAGCAACAAGTAGATTCTTAGCAAGAAGAATCAAATGATTAAAATGACACAAAATTATAATGGCTTGGTAGAAGGTGTCTTGTTAGATATTTTAAGTATTTCTTAAGTCGCAATTTATGATCGCAAAAAGTAGGTAAAAATTCAACTAAATCAATGAATAGAGCTAAAGTAGTAAATATGCAGTAAGTCATATATTTAGTTGTGTGTGTGTGTGTATGTGTGTGAAAATCTAACTTTAATTTCATCATCTACTTCTATACATTTAGAAATTTAGAAAGTTATCACAATGCAAAGAACTTGCCAGTCAATAGAGGCTTTAAATATAAATCTACCCCTCAAGTATTCTCATACATTTAGTACACTTAAGCCATGTATCCAGTCTTACAATCTTGTATAGTGTAAGATTCTACAGATTTATGACAAGAAATAAGAAGAAATGAACTAAACTAAAATGCCACATGCAAATACTTAAATGTATATATCAATGTATAGGGGGGCATACTCTCTTGCTATTTTTACACACACACACACATTAGAAAAAAAGGGAGCTCATTTTGGGGCCTTTTAGAAGAGAGAGAAAATAGGCTCTCAACCAATCAGGAGTGGGCCAAAAGAAGATGAAAATAAGAAAAAGAAATAGTACTATATGTTCGTAGAAGCATGTCACATTAATGAGGTGATCTAATTTGAATCTTTAAAAAATTTATTTTTTGTGTAGAATTTGGTGATTCTGATACCGCAGACGCATTCGGAACGGCCCAAAACCCCAAGAATGGCACTGGAAATGCTGGAATCGGACATCTGGAGGTCCGAAAACGGCCAAAAAAGACCGAAAAGTGAGATTTGCAGAAAAACGCGATTTGGTACCTTTCAAGATTTGAAAGGTACCACATCGCATTTTTCTGCAAATCTCACTTTTCGTCCTCGCGTTTTTCTGCAAATCTCACTTTTCGACCTTTTTTGGCCATTTTCGGGCCTCCGGATGTCCGAAATCTTGAAAGGTACCAAATCGCGTTTTTCTACAAATCTCACTTTTCGGCCTTTTTTGGCCGTTTCCGGGCCTCTGGATGTCCGATTCCAGTGTTTCCAGTGCCGTTCTTGGGGTTTTGGGCCGTTCCGGACGCGTTTGCAGGTGTTAGAATCACCAAATTCTGCACAGAAAAGTGTTGCTCTTATATGAACATTGAATGTAAAGCATGTGAAAGAATATATTTATTCCTTTTCACATTGACATTTCTCACGCAAGTATCCATATTTTCTTGCTTTTGTAGAGAGAGAAAAGAGAAAATAGTGAATTTCTTATAGGGTCCCAAAATGAGCTCCCTTTTTTCCTAATGTCAAAAACTGCTTGTGGGTTGTTGTATAGTAGATTTTCTTCATCAACACTTCCCCGTAGCACCAAAGTGCTCATCATGGATATGCATGAGTTCTAAAATGGCCTTGCAAGATCTCACTCGACATGTAAAGTGACTAATTTTCTTAGATATTTCTACCATTGGATGCAATTTCCTCTTACAAAGTCTTAGACCCATTCCAGAGTACCTTTCATGAATGCTAATGCTTTTTGCAATTCCCAATCTTGTCATTCAAATATGTGTTTCGAATCTATAAGTGAACTGCATTTATAGTCCTTTCTCCTAATTAAGCATCAATTAGTTGAATTTTTATAGAAAATCCTTGGTTTTTCTTCTCTATGCCAACATACCTTGTTTCTTTCTCACCCATCTAAACACTTGTACCTTGCATAGATGATTCCAAATCTTGATTCCATGCCTCTAGCATTGCGATACTTTTGTCTCTTTTGTGAAGCAAAGATTGATATTGGGTGTGAAGGCTATTTGCTCTAGGAGCATTTAACCTTTGACAATATCCTAACAAAACATTCTCACCCTTACACAAAATCTTGATGAAGTTGGTCAATCCATGGAACAATGAATTGTAGGGCTTGACAAGAATGTGGATCTACTAGATATGTGATTTTCCTTCATTTCAAAGACTCACTAAATCACTTTCAATTGCTAAAGAGGATTCATTCCTCTTTGGAAATGGTGTGTTCTCTACATCAATTGGAAATGGATGTCTACCCTTTTTATTTACTCGTAGGGACCTCCATGGTTTCATAATATTTCCACCCAATATAACGTAACAATGACATCTAAAAGAAACATATGAACTTGACATGTTTCACTATGGTAGCAAATTAAGCATCAATTGCATACAAAATATACTAATTGAAATCTACAGGTTCAAAAATACCTATACTTTGCAACAAGTAATGGACATTGTCGATAAAAAAAGAATTTAAAAACCTTTCAAATATCTAATAATGGTTAACCAAATCAAACATGCTAAAATGGAATACAAACATGAATAACATGAGCACATATAACGTAGTATCATAGTAAATAAAACTGGTATCACATATAAAAACCACATAAGTAACCAAAAAAAATGAACTTGCATTTAGACACTTGACTTGTAAATTACAAAGAAAGAATACATATAATTACACTTAAAAACCACAAACATTGTTAAACTCTTGAGTCTAAAACAAGTGTGAATTTTAAAAAATATATTTAATGATTGTATCAAACATGCTAAAACAAAATATAGACATCAATAACATCAACACAAATAACATGGTAAAATGGCAACAAACAAGACAAATATCACATGCAAAGACAATTCATAACTAACATAAAATGAACAAACGTTTTATAGCACATTTGACTTAGTAAATTACAATAAAACAACACAAACTACATTTAAAAACCACAAACATTGTTACTATGAAATCTAAAAGACATCATGATTTTGTGAATAAACCATACCACATTTTTGGAACAAAGACCTTTGCAATATGAAGCTGATGGATCTTTCTCTAAAAGAAATCATATGCTTCCAAACATCTTGAAATCTATTTCAAGCAATCTTTTGTAGAAAACTATAGAATTTAAGAGCATGTGATTATCTCCTTACTTTATAAGTTCTAACTGAAATTTCCTTGAAAACAAATAAAATTTCCAAACATTTCCAAATAATGTACCATAGATATCTCCACAAAAGATATCACATGCCAAGGAAACACATAAATACCAAATAAAATCAACTTGCATTTAGAAAATGTATTAGCATGGTTGACTTATAAAATTCAATAAATAAAGCACAAACTATATTTAAAAACCAAAACAGTATTAAACTACTGAATCTAAAACAAAGTCAAAAGATATAAATTAAACATACTAGATTCTTGAAGCGGGGACCTTCAATGATCCATGACCTTTTTCTCCTAAGTGGACCCCATTGTGTTGTAGGCTGCACTGCATGGAGCTCCAAAATAATTTGCATGCCACCAAAGATATCTAAATCTATTTCTAGAAACTTTTATAGAAAACTACAAATAATAAGAGTGTACATATTTGAAATGTTTCTTGCAGAAAACCACAGATAGTAAGAGTTTATGTATTTGAGACTATCTACTTGCTTATTCAAAGTGAGTACTTTCTTATAGTTATGCTATTCTTTCTTATTAGAAAGACTCTATTAGCTCACTCTCCATAAAATTATCCTGAAAACAAATAAAGCCTCCAATGTTTCCAGATCATGCACTAAAAGAAAACAACTCGACAAAACATGATTGTTTCTTCAAAGTTATATCATACAATTCCAAATCTTGTCATTGTCACTATCTTGCATTGTTCCAAAGGTTGTCTCACCTCCATCTCCATGAAAGTTCCTTGGACAAATAAGAGATCTTCACAATTTCTTGAAATCATGCCTCTCGAGAGATAGCAATAGGGCAAGTGATCCAATCTATGTCAGTGTTAGTAGATGTATGATAGAAGGGTAGATTTTCATGCATAAGCAATTTTGATACCTGAAATCCAAAACTTCTATCTTTGTTTCTCAAAGACTCTCATCCACTAGCTCCTTTCCAACTCAAAACACCTTGCATTATTCATGGTATGTCTGGCCGCATTGATTGTGTAACGACTCCAAAAACAATTTGAAATCGAAAAAGAGTCTTGGATGAGGAAGAAGTGGTGAGATTTGAAAGAGAGGCTCCCAAAATGGAGCAAGAAGAAGGCATGGTACATCTCACTGAAAAGCTTGAAAGTTTTAAAAGAATGAAAATGAAATGAGAGGGGAATGCATGTAGAGAAGGAAAATGATAAGAGTTTAACGTTAACATCCTTCCCATGATAGGAAGAATAGACACGGAAGCTTCTTAATCAAAAGTAATGAAAGATTCAAAAATAGGATTCAAGCAGGAAAGATGTGAAATCGCACTTAGAAACGAGAAAGAAGGAAGAGAAAAATGTGAGAGTGAGAGGAGTGTGATAGTTGGATGGGAGTATTTGGATTCAACAAAAATAGTGAACGTTTGGTTGAGAAACTTGGTTTATATGTTTGTTTACAATTCAAAAACATAATGGGAGGTTTGACGTCTCTAGTGGGCTAGTCGTGCACTCCTTTTGTTCATAATGGTGCTACTTGGCTGGACATCTGCATGGCAACGATATATTATATTGCCATCCACTAGCCAATGTTATACTCAGTCTTATTCACCTTATCCTTGCATGCCACCTCTTATAGGGCCCCTTTTTTAGTCCAATTTTTTATAATGCCTCTAGAAACTAGTTTTGGGTTCATATTTCAAACCATTGAGATGGATTCTCCATGATCAATTGGAGAATCAACCGATGCCATGTGTGAGAGAAAGACTAGCCTATTGGGTGCCAAAAGACAAATGGCTCTATAGGGTCAAAAGTGTTGATGCAGAGGTAGCTTGTTGAGCCTTCTATTGATTGTGCTTGTTTTGGGTTTTGGATGCAGATGGTGGGCATAAGCATGCTTTAGACTTTGAGATTGATGAGATTTCTAGAGGCACACCATGTGCATGCTAAAGGTTTGGGGAAGAGCACTGAGGCTTACGATCAGTCGGGGCAATCATTGGGTGCCCATTAATATCAAGGTAGGTAAGGTTAGAGCTTCAGAAAGCTTGAGGGAGTGGCTTTAAGAGCTAGTGAGGATTATTTTAGTGAAGAATAGAGGAACCTCAGCTTTCATAGCAGCATGGAGGATGGATACTTTGCCTTTCAAGCTAATACATCTATTAGTCCTTGCATGTTTGCATTGTTAAACGTGTCATATTTTGTGGTGGAGTTACGATGGTCACTCCTCACTCAACCCTTACAATGTTGTAGATTCACTAGGTTATCAAGATGGACTTTGGAGATAATGGATCCTTTTTTTCTCTACGTTCTCCTTCGCATGACTAGAAGTAACTACCCTCTGAAGAACCCTCTAAGTCTTCGACATCTTGTTACAGTTGTGATTTGCCTTTGTCACATGTTGCCCTTCTTTCTCCTTCCTCTTTTTCTCTTTGAATGGGCTCTACCATCTCCTAATTTTTGCTTCGCCTACTTTCTACGTATTCATGATCGACTTTATTGTAATCAACTTCGATCAAGGTTTCCTTCTATTTCAAGTACCACGTTATCCCACAATAGCTTTCTTCTCATCCTTCTACTGAATTCTCGATGTCTTTGGCTCTTATAGCTTTACCTATTCTGTCAAAATTCTTATAGGGTTTGGTTACCACATTCGTCTCATTTTCAATTAAGACTAATCCTATTGTTTGGCCTTCATCATCATTATGACATGTCTTTTGCAATGTCTCCATTTGCTTTTTCCATAGTCTTCAATCACCTTTATGTGCTTTTGCCACAAAAGTAACATGATGCTCTCTTCAATTAGATGCATGTAGTGTCCATCCCAAACCTCGATATGGGCCTTCAATTCTACTTTTCCAAGATGCATAGGGTATATTGAAACAAGAAGGTTCTCCTTGTTCAACACTAACTTTCTCACATTTAGCTACTTTTCTTCATGGTATGCCCATACTAAAGCTTCACATAATTTTTTATGTAGTTCCTTCAATAAGTCTGTGAACCTTTAAGTCACTTCTTTCCACTCTCAAACTTCTTCTATGCTACCTTCAATTTGCCATTTGGTGAACACCCATTGTCTTTTCAACATCCTTTATTGGCACATCTATCAATGATTGATACTTTTTCTATGCTCTCTTCAATTTGCCACTTGGTTAACATCCATTACCTTTTCAACATCTTTTTTATTGGCACACATGCCGATGATTGATACTTCTTCTATACTATCTTCAATTTGCCATTTGGAGAACATCCATTATCTTTTCAACATTCTTCTTTATTTGCACATCTACCAATGATTGAATGCCTTAGCTTTGTTGTGATTTTCAGCTAGCTAATGGCTTAGTAAAGATATTTGCAACTTCTTTGCATTCACAATCATGTAGTGTGATGCCACAAGTTTTCACTCTTCTCATTATTAATTTAGACACATCTTCAAGTACATCTCTTGAATCTCGTACCTTCTTATCTAAGGGTAGCTTCGCCTCTTGAATCTTGTCACTTCCTTTCTAATGGTAGCTCTTTCACCCGAACATATTTTTGGTTCTTGATAGAGGTTTACATTTATTAGGCAAATAAAAGACATTAGATAATAAACACCCACCATATTTTTTATAACGTCAAACGACATTTCACAAGATGCAAAAAAGGAGGCTATGTGTCATGCTTTACATGAACAAATCAAAGTAGGTATTTGTATTACAAGCCTGTATTGCAATAGTATTTGAAAGAGTGAAATGTCTATTTTCAAAAATTAAAAGGTGTCGATGAGATTGTCACAATTCCAACACTCAAATGAGATTGAAATGATAGAATAAAAAATTCACCACCTGTCATATCTAGTAACAAAAAAGAAGAAAGGTTATCATGGAACTATGGGGCATAGAAGGAGCATAGATTATGTGGATTATTGTTCGGACAACTACTTAAACTGTGAAAATGTACAGAGAATTCAGTTCTCAGTACAGTCTTGACATTGAAGAACATTTTCCTTCTAAGCTTATTGCGTATAAAAATGAGCCCTACATCTATACATACATCCGACTTTATGTCTGTCAACATTTCACCACATGAAATCTACTCTGGAAATATATACAACTGTTTGCTACCCGTTCTATTTGTAAGATTTTGCAAGTCTGGTCCAATTTAAACTCTTGATGTAGGCATCCTTAGGGCGAATTTCCGATTTAAGTAAGGCTCTGCCTTGCTCCTTTGACAGCAGGTTTCGAATGTCAAGCTGCACGTCCACAATATCAAATGAATGGCATCTCCACTATTACGAGTACTCTGATCATGCACAGCATCGTTACCAGATTCTCGTTCCTGTGAGTACTCTTTATGGGCACATATAAGTTTCATAATAAACGTCATAAGAGGGAGCCATTGCGGATCACCCGCCCTCAAAAGAAAACACAAGATAACAATAATGTGAGTTTTTCAACCAGCTTGCTCGCAAAGGAATGAACACAGGAAAAGTTTTAACTACAACGAAACAGTCTCTAAAAAGAGGCTAGCTTTGATGAGTTAACATGAAGCAGTAAACATAGACACACAAAAATATTCCCGAGGTTAAAATCTCCATCGATGAGGCTAGACAAGCGCGAATCGAATTAGAAGATGGGATGAGGGGGCTGAACCACAGCTTTTCCACACACCCAATAATCCAGTCCTGTATTTACAGAGCATTGTAGATAAAGACACTAGCCTAGAAAAGTGTGCAAGTAGAAAAGAACGACCAGATAATTGTGCCGTTAGGGGATGACAGAATCTAGATTACCGTGCCGTTGAGAAGAACCACGGGATTATTACAGAAACTAGAGATTTCCGTGCTAACTAGTTCTTGGAACATAGATAAGAAGCAGAGCAAAATTGCATTTCAAACCTCACATCAGAGCTCGATGTTGCTCCCAGTTTTTAGCACAGCAAGCCGCTGCTGCGGCTACTCAGCACCAATGTTTGAAGGCTTTGATTTTAGTACCTCTCCACATCTGCTTTGCGCCCTTCCAGAAGGGCACGACGCAGTTGATCGAGCCTTGTGTCTTCTTCGTCTCTCTCCTTTCCAAACGAGCGTTTGGTCCCTTCTACTCTTGCCCTCAAGCGCTGGCTGTCTTGCACATACACGCTATGATCTTGACGCACACCATTCAGCTCTTTACCGTTCGGTATTTTGACAGCAAATCGTTTTCTAAATTGTAGGGTCACTCTCCCTGCTTCCTCTTCCGACGAGCTGCGGGCTATTTCCGCACCTAGAATTTCCTCCGTTTCTTTGATTTCCGAGGGCTCCTGGTATTTGGCGCACCATTTTTTCTGATTTGCCAAGGATTTGTTCTTCAAACTCCTCAACTTGCTCTTCCATACCTCCACTTGACTTTTCTGCTTCATTTTGGCAGATTCTGGAGTTGAAACATCCAACTCTGCTTCAAAATTTCTGAGGCTATCTTTCCTTTCGTCCAAATCCGTGCATTCATCATGTCTCGCAACGCTTACTCTCAGCTTCCAACTTGACAGAGAAGTGTCATTTTCTGTACGAAGTGCGCTCTCTGGACCGACGTTCGGAGGCGCCTCCGGCTCCTCACCCGAAGTCTTGGCATCACGAGTGTCAGCTTCCCGGTCCGATACAGCAAGCATGACCATCGGGAGGAGGTCCTTGCGAGCTCTAGTGATACCGATCTTGAGCTTCCGGAGCGACTTTCTCCGCAGAAACCGCAATCGACGGGGGGGAGGCTGAGGCTGAGGGGGGGGGGGAGGCAGGGGGGAGGGGGGAGGAGGAGGAGATCGTCTAGTGTCGATCCATTTGGGGATGGAGTTACCGAAGGAGAAGCCAACGTAAGCTGCGAGGACGCCAATGAAGAGACGAAAAACCGCCATGGGAAGGGGAGAAAGGAGATGGAAAGAAATGAAGAGGTGGAGAGAGGACGCGAATCTCGGGAAAGGGTTACAGAAATGGGTCTCGCCATCAGGGGCACCTCTGAAAAAGGAGAGTGAAGTTCAAGATTAAAAAGGAGGGAACTTGGAAGAGATGCAGTCAATACAAATTTGAAATCATCTCATCCAAGAATTGCTCACTTCAGCCATCGTTCATGCTTGGAGCTCATTGGCTAGTCCCACATTAGTCCATCTTCCACTCGCTTCGTAGTCGCACACATTGGCCGCCTCACCCCGTCGAAAAAGCTTAGTAGTCGCAAAAATTTGGCCGACTGATGAATTATTGGAGACTCTTGGCTCCACAAGTCTACATCGGACTCTCCAAGTCGGAAAATGAGGAGCCTGTTCAGTCCACCGACCAAGGTTCTTCCCAAGTCGTCAAGGGCAACGACAAGTACATGGGCTACATTCTGTAGGTTTTGACAACGACCAGATGTCCATTCTTGCATGTTTTGCCCATATCCTGTACCAATGAACCCTCATCCCAACTGGAGGCCTCGGTTGTCACAAGAGGGCTTAGCACATCTCACCTCACCCTGGGCCAAGGTTCAGCCTCACTCCCATCCAAGATGGAAGAACAATACAGGAGCATTAGTCTAAACTAGTAGGGCTCCATTTGCTTGCAAGTTTGGGGGCCCAGACAGCACAGTAGGAGCAAAAGTCATCCGACGGTGGTGAACTGTCACCTATAGTGAGAAATGCTAGAAAAGCTACACATCCAATTTTGAAAGGTTTTGTAGCTTTGTCCGGCCATGTACATGTAAAAGCTACAAACGTTTAGACAAGGATGTTGAGTGCACCCTTCCAAATGCATTTGAAACCTCCCTAAGAGAGCCAACAAAGAGCAACCTAACCCGAGGCCTCCATTCACACCAAGTGTTTAGGGGTAAAATGTTGTGGGATATTAACTTTAGGAAGCCAATAGTGAAACGCAAACCAATGCGAAGGTGTGTTTTTGGCGTTAAAATGTTGTGGGTATTAACTTTAGAGAGCCAACAAAGCTCAAATTCATACAGTAGTGGGAAAGTGTGCTTTTAGGGGTAAATGTTGTGGGGTGCTAACTTTAAAGGGCCAACAAAGAGAAACCCTACCCAAGACTAAAATTCATAGAATAGTGGGAAAATATGTTTTTGGGGGTAAAGTGTTGTGGGATACCAACTTTGGAGAGCATATTTCACACACTAGTGGAAAACTTTGCTTTTAGGGGTAGAATGTTGCACAGGGCATTACCTTTATAGCAAAAGTCATCACTTTCATTTTGGGGCTCCTGTTTTCCTAATTTTTGAGTTGCCTCCGCCAAACATGTTACATGTTGTAGAGAGTGGCTACCCCAAAAAGGGTTAAATATATGCTCTACCTATGGAGACCTTGTATACTAGGTTGGGTGTCTCTCCATTTTGAGTTGGCTTCCCTTCCCTAGTTCTATGGGATCAAGTTTCTCTCTCGATCCCTGCTTGCCTAGCAATCTCTAAAAATCAACATCTTGCTTCGAATCCCCTTCTCGAATGGAATTGCACCTTTCCCACTCTCCCAACTAGCCTATCCCAATTGTCCCAGTGTTCATAGGATCCTACACATGATGCAAATACAGTAATGTTTGGTGATGTGGACTAGATTGTCCTCAAGTAGTTTCTCGTATTGAAGTCCTAGCCTTGTGAGCAAGTGTAAGTATCTTGTAATGTCTTGGAACGTAAGGGTGACAAGATATGAAGAGGGGAGAGGAGAAGAGTGGAGATGAGGAGAGAGGACACAGCTAGAGAGCACACCACAAATGACTAATTGTACACTAGTTAAAAATGTAGAATATATACAAACCCATTTAGGGTTAGGGTTAGGGCATCTAACCCTTTCCTTTATAGCACTCTATATGCGCTAGTGCTATGCACATGTAATCACATGATGTTGAGTGTGGTCTCTCAACACCTTCCCTCAAGATCAACATCATGAAGTAGGCCTTCCCTCAAGATGATGATTCCGAGGAATCAAAGAAAGACTAAGAATTACATTCCATCACACCCTTTTAATGGGAATGTCCTTCCTCTGAGTCAAACCAAGAGCTTGTCGGTGTTTCTCGAAAAGCTCTTACCGAGTGGTTTGGTAAAGATGCCTGCAACATTCTCTTTGCTATCACAATGCAGTAGTGTGATGTCACCAAGTAATACTCTTTCTCTGATGAAGTGCTCTCTGACATCAATGTGCTTTGTCCTGGAGTGATATACTGGATTCTTGGACAATGCTTGAGCCAATTGATTATCACAATATATTGTTGTTGGCTTTGATTAATCAAAGTAGTCTATTTCCGACAATAGTCTTCTTCTGAGCCATATAGCCTCACATGCACCTGTAGTGAGAGCCCTATATTCTGTTTCAATTGAAGATAAAGAAACAGTTGACTATTTGTTTGACAACCATGATATAGCACCTTGACCAAGAAAAAATGCATATCCTTGTACGGATCTCCTAATCTCATGATCTCCGGCATAGTCACTGTCACAGTATCCATGCAACCTTGGATGACTTCCTTTGTATTTCATCCCAAACTATCTTGTACCTCTTATGTATCTCAAGACTCTTTTGGCTACATTCCAGTGAGACTGTTTTGGATTTGCCCCATAAACTGTGCAAGTGAACTTATTGCATAACAAATACCTAGCCGTGTGATAGTCAGATATATAAGAGATCCGATGAGGTCATTGACTATAGGCTTTTCTGAATCTTTTGTAAGTTTTGAACTCTGTTCCATGGGAGTGGTTGCAATCTTGCAATCTGCCATATGAAACTTCTTCAGGAGACTATCAACATACTTGAGCTGACTCATGAATGTGCTATCTGAATCTCTCCAGAACTCAATTCCAAGATAATAGTGCATAAGTCCAAGATCTTTCATGTCGAACTCTGCAAATAAGTCTTGTTTCAATTTTTTATGAAACCATCCTTGCTTTCGGTCACAATCAGATCATCTACGTACAAAAGTGCAATAGTAATGTCTTCCCCTTGAACTTTGTAGTAAAGAGTATGATCTGCATTGGATGTCATGTATCCTAGATCAGCAAAATACTTATCGATTCTGCTATACTAACTTCTGGGTGCTTGCTTTAAATCATAGAGACTCTTCTTGAGATGGCAAACCTGATTCTCCTTTCCTGGTTCAACATAACCTGCTGGTTGTTGCATGTAGACTTCCTCATCTAGATAACCATTGAGAACTGCAATATATAATCCGATCTGTTACAAGGCTTGTGCAAATGATGCCGGGAATAGCCAAGAGGCTTTACAAGGCTGGAATAAAGTGCACAATGTCGTGAAATAGCTAAATAGGCTTTACAATGATGGCATGTGTGTGTGAAATCAAATCATGTGCTATCTGCCCACCATTGATCAGTTGATCAATACTTCTAAACACTCTGAAATCTTCTCACTGAACTAATGAACATTAGGTTTCACGTAATGTGATGATGTGAAATCGGATGTGAGCACTGGGACTAACTCTAAGTAGGAACTATTTAAGAATTTTTTGGCATGGCTTCGATTGCCTGCTTTGGAGTTCTCTTCACTATGGATGATCTAGTCTACTCTAAACTAGAACTACACCAACCATCGAGCGATGAAAAAGAAGCAAATAATTCATTTTCTTTGTTCGTTTTAGGTGTTGGGTCAAATGCGTCGATGTACAGAGGCTGATGTGCATGAAGGAAGTGGATTTATTGCGCCTAGGCAAAAAAGTGTGTTCAACTTGCATCAAAATATGTGCATGATGTGGTGAGTGCTTAGAACATAAAAAAATCGAGCGATTTTCCTTTTTGGAGCACCCTCAAATTCTTCTTAGGTCAAGAGATACGACTTGATCTAGGTGGAGGGGCAAAAAGGTTGAAAATGTACAATGATGATGTGGCACCTGTGTGTCACATATAGGGGTGTGCCTGCCAAGGGCTGTGCCTCTAGGGTACTGTGTGATGAGGTGGCACAGGGATTCACATGTAGTGCCTAACAAGGGGTAACTGTGACTGCCAAGGGACTGCCACGCGTAGTGCTAAGGTGGCAGGTGAGGTAGCAATGCTGAGGTGGCAGTGAGGATAAGGGTGCCACATGTCACAATTTTAATCACACCTCACTGGGGCTAGCCTGATCGGGTTAACCTGACCTTGGGTTATGTAACCGACCCTATCCAACAGGATGACTCAGGGTCAACCTGACTGAACCACTCAACCGACGTCAACTTGACCTGACCCAGGGTGGAGCAACTCATCTTCCACGTGTCAACAGGATAAGGTGATGTGGCATCTTGCCACTTGTCAAAATGATGGCCAAGCATGGGATCGATGGAATCTTTATGATTCTAATGATGAAAGTTTGTGAGAGCCAGTCGTTGACAGAGGGCTTGGAGATGCGTGAGCGCTAGGATGTGCTTAGGGCTATGAAGAGGCAACGCTCAAGATCACTAGGAGCCATTCGGAGATGTAGTTGTTTGGAGTAGTCATCATTGCGGGTGTTGGGAGCTCATGCTGGACGAGGCAGAGAGAGGTTGTGGTCATTGGCATCTGCAGGGAGGAGTTGCCAGCAATTGACTACGTCGTGTAGATGGAGGCGATTGCATAGGTGAGCATACCAACAAGTGCGTTGGAGTTGCCCTAAGAGAGAGATGATGCAGAGAAGGAGCCGTCGGGTGCTACTCGTTGATGAAGGTGGAGCAGGGAGCTATGTTGCAGTTGGAGAGGTGACCGGGTCATTCCTTGAGCCGCGTCCGATGCTGGATGGAGACTGAGGTGCTTGAAGTTGCTGAATGATAAAGGGCCGTTGCTAGTCGATTGGTAGGTGTTGCTTGCTGGTCAGTTTTGTTGCGCTTTAGGTAGAGCTGCCTTATGGAATTCGTTGTTCGAGGTCACAGGGTGGCGTTTAGCTTGATGAGGCTATTGGAGGTCGAGCTTTGTGTGCTTAGTTCTTGGTCACTAAAGCCGCCTTGGAATTGGTGAGAGATGTCGAGGCTATGGCGCTGGGGCCTTAGCTTGTTGTGAAAGGTCGTTGCTGCCTCTGCAGCTTGCTGTGATGCTCACCGGTCGAGAGAGCTGTTGAAGCCTTGCTTGGCTGGCCCTTGTTGTGGGAGAGCCGAATCTATAGCAACAAATCTCACTTATCTCACTCACACTTCCTAGAATCTCTCACAAAGCTCTCTTCCTCACACAACTCACAAGAAGGAAAATCTCTCTCTTTCTCTATGGATCTCTCACAAACTAGAGACTATCTCATAAGCCTCTCTCTCTCAGGTGACCAAAATTTCATAAGAATTCTCTCAATGAATTCTCACAACAGAAATGGATGAAAAAGAACTCACAAATGTCTCTCTCACATGAATCACAATGCCTCAGCGGAAGGCAAGGGAGCTCTGATACCATGACAAAATATGAAGAGGGGAGAGAAGAAGAGTAGAGATGAGGAGAGAGGGCACAGCTATAGAGCACACCACAAATGACTAACTGTACACTAGATTTAGTTGAAAATGTAGAATATATACAAACCCATTTAGGGTTAGGGTTAGGGCATCTAACCCTTTCCTTTATAGCACTCTATATGTGTTAGTGCTATGCACATGTAATCACATGATGTTGAGCGTTGTCTTTCAACAAAGGAGTCATTGTAAGGTTATAGTTTTGTAATTTAAAAACTTAAAGCTAGTGTTATAATGCTCCTAGAGCTTAAGTGTGAAAGAGGGCACAATTTGTAGTCCTTGTTTCGACAAGGCTATGAAATGTTCATTAGTTGCCCCCATAGGAGAAGAGGAGCTTATAGAAAAAATTATGTGTCACAATAAAAAAGTTGTGGTAGGGATGAGTTTGATCCATGTGAAATATGGAATGCGGAAATTAGAAGAATTCATGTCAAGGCCAAGGAAGAAGACTATCAGTACATGGCGAGAAGAAAGGCTATGGAGACTGTGCTCATGAGGGCTAGGAAATCCTTGAGGGTGGCATTGTATAGTACCTTGAGTGACTTGATTTTGTCCACTCTTTTAGTTGAAGTAGAGGTGGCAATGCAGGAATGGGAGATGGAGGAGGATGAGGTTGCCAAGTTTCATGTAGATGTGACTGATGATAGGAGACTACCTATCAAAATCCTTCTTCAATTCAGTGATGAAAAGAAAACTATAGAAAGAGATGATAGATAGGGTGATGGGAGACTACCTGTCAAAATCCTTCTTCAATTCAGTGATGAAAAGAAAACGCTAGAAAGAGATGGTTGATAAGGTGGCTGATGCTCAAGGCAATTCAATTATGGAACTTTGGCATGTGGCAAATACATTCCGCTGTGAGCCAGATGCTATTATAGGAGAGGAGGCTATGTAGGATGCCGTCTAGGTGGGAAATTTGAATGAGGCTTTGACGGATATAAATTACAGAGTGTTAGAAGTGCAAAGAGGCCATTTGGCCAAATCATTCACACAAAAGGAACTCGAAGAGGCCCTTCAGGTGTTGTTAGATGACAACTCACAAGAGCCGAATGGTTTCACGGCCAAGTTCTTTAAGGCTTTTTGGGATGTTCTAGGTCAAGACTTAATAGAGATGGAAAATGCAGCTCTGTCAAGAGGGTACATGTCTGATGATGTCAACATTGATCCCATGAGGTTTTTTCCAAAGTGGAAAAATAGATTGAAATTTGGGGATCGGAGCCCGATCACTATTTTCAACATCTCTTATGAAGTTATTAGGAAAGCTATTGCCATCCAAATAAGGAAGCTTTGTAGATTTGTCATGGACAGAGAACACAATAGGTTTGTCAAAGGTGGGGATATCTTTGACAACATATTAAATATCATCGACAATATCCTAAATATGATGATGACTCTAGATCGTCATGTGCAACTGGCCAAAGCGTGATGTTATTTGGGATTTGACTTGGATAAAGCATATGACCGAGTGCATTGGAACTATTTGCTAGCCATGTTAGGTAAGCTTGGCTTTGGGTTAGCGTCCTATAGCTTGGTAAATGGCCTAAATAGGGGAATTGTCAGCAGATTTGACCTAAGAAGATCGGTGCGACAAGGGTGTCCGTTGGCACTCCTCCTTTTCTTAATTGGAACCATCCCATTGATCATGATGCTAAAGAAAGAATTGGAGTTGGGTTCTATAAAGGAGGTTGGACTCCCTTTAAGTAATCAATGGGAGCATAATTATTCGGAGATGATATCGTTGCCTTAACCTATGAAGAATCCTCTGTAGTGGTGAAAGAGCTGGGCATTTAGTGCCAACTACCCACATGGATATCCTCCATTGTCCCTATTGTACCAAAGCCTTAATATGGTTCAAAATGGATAGGTGGAAGTTTGGCAATTATAACATGTTGGGCGTAATCAACTATGATTTTCCCAAATATACCAAAAATAATCAACCAATTGGCACTCTAGTCATCAATTGATGATTATGACATGTTGGGGTAATCACCATGATTTTCCAATGGAGCACGACCAGTTTGTGAGAGAAGTGTCATAAGCATCTTTGAGCAAAAGTTTTTGCTTGCAATCTGGAACTATGGGTATATAATAAATATGAGCCCCCTTCCTTGTAAATGAACCTATGGGTATAAAATGCCACTAAATGCCTATTTCAGTGAAAGTAACAGTAGTGGGTTTCAAATTTCACAAGACAAAATTTAGAGGTAAAAAGTAAAAGATGGTACAAATGTATAAATAGATGTGTATAAACCCCCCCCCTCTCTCTCTCTCTCTCTCTCTCTCTCTCTCTCTCTCTCCCTCTCTCTCTCTGGCTCCCTCCATCCCTCCCTCCCTCCCTCTCTCTCTCTCTCTCTCTCTCTCTCTCTCTCTCTCTCTCTCACACACACACACACACACACACACACACACATTATCCTCCAATTCGGATATTTTTATCTAAACTTTTTCTTTCCTTCCTTATATTGAGTATGTTTGTGGAGTTTTTGAATAGGAGTGCTCAATGGGTGAGCTTAAAATATGGACAAAAATGCATATTTGTTGCTTTAGTTACCACCTCTCACATGGAAACTGCCTTCCCATTGTGTATAGAAATATCATAGACACATTCAATGGCCCACAATTGAAAATATCTCCTTGATCAACAAAGCGAGACACAGATCCATGTTCTTGATCATGTGCTTGCCTGACACTATCAATGCTAACATGGGGCTAGCTCGTGGTGTCCCTTGTTTATTGTGACCCATGGTGGGATGTTATAGTCCACCACAACCATTGGCCATGTTGAGCATGAGGTGGACTACTAACCAAAGGGATTTAAATCATCCATTGCCAACCCAAGGCATAGATGTTGTAGCTTCTATTACCCATCTGCATTGTATGTGGCGCTAAGACTTCCCATGATGGGATTCTACAATGTGGCATCCATCGTGCAATCATGAGCATGTCATCCGTAAGGTGTCCTAATAAAGTGCAATGAGACCTCTGTTTTATTCGCTATAATGGATTTATGTGTCTGCAATACCTTCCTTGGCACTGTATCCCCTTATCTATCCTACTGTTGTATCATCATCATCAGAATGTAGTATTTGGGACATCATGTGCAAGTCATAGAGAATATAAGTATTTGGGACATCATATACAAGTCGTAGAGAATATAATCGTTTGGATAAGCATGGATTGATTTATAGTCCATTCCCAAGGAGGACAAGACCACTTTATATCATTCCTTGATTTCGGTATTGTATAGTGATTTGGGTGTGAAGCAACCTTAGCATGTGATGAGGATTGGGAAGGGGGGGGGAGGTATGTTACATAACTCCATAGGAAAAGGTCAAAACAAAAGAATGTTTACAAGATTGGCCAAGTTCACTCATTAAAATGGGATGTGACAGTCGTGTCCAACCATCTATAAGTTGCTAGCAAGTTCAACAACAAGAGGATCATTGGAATAAGGGATGTTTTAGGACCTTCATACAACATGTTACAAGGCTCTTCTCCCAACCTCTCCTCATTTCTTGCAACTTGTCCTCTTTGAGTTTCTCCTTATGTCTCATAGTATTTTCCAGAGCTCTTCTCGAGGTTATCCCATCCGCCTCCACCAGCAAATGCATGAATTAAGGCATCCATTGACTCTCATGAGCAAATGTTCCAATTGACTTGCTTAGGTTAGGGTACATAGATCCCCAACTAGAATAGCACGGTGGGGTTATTTCAACCATCGGGCTTGCAAACTCTCTCTCTCTCTCTCTCTCTCTCTCTCTCTCTCTCTCTCTCTCTGTGTGTGCATGAGGTGGCCTTGTTATTCAAGGTCAAAGAGTTCCACATGGGGAGCATTAGGGGAGGGTAATGAGTGAAAGGTAGGGTCAAGGATGGAAGGGACACATAGGGAAGGAGAGCTAGAAAGCCTGCACCATCGGGAGGGGTTTTGAGCGAAGGGAAGGGACTAGTAGGGGAGGAGGAGAAGTCCTAATTAAGGGGCAATGATTTTCAAGGTAGATTAGCAAGTCGGGAAGAAGAGAAAATGACACAAGTGTGGCAAGAAGGGATGGGGTATAGTTGCATTGTTGCAAGGGGTACTATGACAAGCTATGGAGAGGCAATGCAGGGGGCCTGAACAAATTGCAATATGAGAAAAAGACTTGACTTCTTGGTTCGCATAACCCCCTATCACTCCTTAATGTGTGGTCGCCCCTATTAGGCTGACATAATGTTGATGGATTTTACATCTTGTGTGGACTAGAAGGATGCGCTTGCAAGAAAGTATCCCATATCTTTGATTTTTAATTCCATAAACAATGTCTTAATGCCTTGTTGTCATGAGCCAACTAATCTTAGTAAGGCTTGTTGTTATTTCAAAGACAAGTAAATTGTACTATACAGTACAGGCATGACCCTAAAATATCTCTACAAGGATTCAATAATGGCTACTTTCCCTTAGTTTATGTAATAGATTATTCCCCTTAAAATTATAAAAAGGTTGCATGCTCGTTGCATGGTACCCCTTTCCACAATGAAATTGTGACCAATATAGGTACACAAAGGTAGTTTTCAAGCAATGAACAATAAATTGCAACCCTTCCCAACTACTTAAGAAGAAGAGCACGAAAGTTGATTGGAGATGTGCATTTTGGAGCCAATAATTCAACCCAATGTGGTCACTATCTGAATTGATATGGAAAATTAAAAGATACCTACTATTATTGAGTTGAAAACTCTATGCTTCAATAGATAGCTCACAACTTGAAACCACACAACATTAATAAGAAATCTAGGGCTATTGTGAATCCGCAAAGACATGAAAAAGATTAGCAGTTACAAAACATTCAGTGCTGCCCATGCGGCAGCCATTGACATCGAGGATAGCATGATCGAACTCTGACACCAGGCAGTGATGATGGGAGGGCCAGTGCATGAGATAAGCGCTCTATGGTGCAGGCCATAGAACAAAAGCTTCACATGTCTCAGCCCCCACCTCAGACTTATCCACAGCGACAACAAGAAGAAATGATACAGGGCAAAATCTATGAGAATGCCTTTAACCTGCTAGATCTATTGGACTTGGAGTGCATGGAGAAGCACCCTTAGAATACCTCCCACATTGCTACTAGTAATGCTAGCATAGCTTTGGCCTACCCTTTGGTCTCCTTTAAGCTCACAATGTATGCATATTGTGCAAACATTTATTCAATCAAAATGAAGAGTTGGTGATGAGAGACCTGAACGTGTCATACATGCTAGAGAAGGCATCTACTGAAATGGCTTTAGGCAACATAATTAAAGGGAGGAGTTCAATGGGACTCAATTCCTAGCAATAGGTGGGATGGGGGCTAAGGGGACCTCCGACACTGCCACCAAGGTTGAAAATTTGGCGATGGATGCTAAAAACCAGCATTGCCCCCACAAAGCCTTGACACAGATTTTGTAGGGTGGTTTAACCAATTGCATATAGGAATCAACAATCTAACGTGTTTCCTCAAACTCTCCTTTTTAAGAGTAGTTTGATCTTGGTAAACTCATTCGTAGTTTGTTATGGGTTTGTGTCGGTTTGAAGTTTGCACGTCTTTGGACTCGTTTGTCTTTAATATTCTCACAAGACACGTTCGTTTTGAACCTCTTCGCATGTTTGGTGACAAACGGACTTCTTTTTCGTGTCCGCTTGCTCTCCGACAAGAAGCCGTTGTACCTTTCAAGTTTTGAAAATCCTCACTCTCAAACCGTTTTTCAATCCAAACACATCTCATTCTCAATCTCAATCCAAACAGCAGACAGTAATTCTCGTTTTGGGCTGAACAAAGTCTACAGATGAAGTAATTTGCTGAAGGAGACTTGTCCAAAGAGATGGATTGTAACATATGACCAGTCCTCAATTTTACAATGGGCAGGGGGCGGGTTTTGAAACGGTCGCAGATTGCAGAGCAACACATTCGTGGATGCTTCTTCGATACGAAGTCGTTCTCTCATATACGAAGGTTAGATCGTTTGTGCTCTACTTCAACAATTTCCTGTGAAAATACCAGTGTGGAGAAGAGCTCACAACACGCAAAGTGCATGCTACAATTTCGATTTGTACTTGACCGGATCCTTCAAAAACGATACTATTATCCTATACACGAGGTAAACGAACGCGTATTGAAATGATATAGTCATGGATCTTAAAGACATCTCACTTCAGGAATTCTATTTAGGAACATACTACCCAAATTATCGTTAAACCGAATTAATGAACCCAAGTTTAGAGCATCATGTTTGCCACATTTCTAATATCATGAGCAATTTACATGTTGCAAAAAATATGACGCAAGCTCGTAGCAACATAGCTTGCTTGTTAATGTGTAGCTTGCAAGCCTGAAGCAAGAGAGCTTATTAGCCCTGGGCTTGGCCAACCAAAGGTTACCTGAATTGTTAGGGCACATGACTTTGGCTAGGCCCAACCGCATGCGATTTTAGTCAAGGCCCAAGTACCTATGTGAGAAATTCCATCATTAGCCTCATGTGCACTCTAACAAATTTTGATTTCCTTCCCACTTGACAATGGGATATAGGTTATAGAGGTTCTTGAATCCTGGAAAGTTTTAGGGGCTACTTGAGTGTAGATCTAACTAAAAGCCTATATAAGCATGATGAGCTACCACAGAGAGGTTCTCTTTTTGGGATCTTTCCTTTGGGCTTCCTTTGTGAAAGCTTTATGCTCTTCTCCTATTTGTAAAGAGTTTGTTGAGCTCCTTATCCCAAATCTTTCTTGTCTATTTCTATTGGCTGATGACCCTTAGTTGTTGTTCTTATTAAATTAAGCATCCCAAATGCATTTCTACCAACGTGGTGTGTTAATCACTAGGACACGAACTATATTCCTTTATGGATGGGTACAATGGTCTCAACTAGATCTTCCTTGTCTAGAAAGACCATAGAAGATGGCATTCATTGATTGAGGAGCCTACATCCACACAATAATGCTTAAGATGCACCATCTACCTTTCAAAGATTAGTGGAAACGTTTCAAGGCATTCATGCCTTCTACCTATACACCATTACGAATTCCACTTTTCCTATTTGAGTAAAGTCTTTCACATACGCTGAGAGAGAAGCCAAGAGTATAAAGGCTCCTAGATAAGGGATCAAAATATTGCATCCACTTTCACAAGAGTCAACATTGATAAGCACGTAGACCTTGGTGACACAACAAATGTTGTGAAGCTACAAACAAGTTAGCAATGACACCAAATGATTGTAAAGTATCTGAGGGAAGATGGGTATCATTCACAACACTTGCCCAAACCTTCATTGACCACTCTCATGCCCACAACCCTACCCCGTTCTGACACTACCATAGCTTATATCCTTACTCAAAGTAGTGCATTAAGCATTGAGTAAGGTCCTAACTCAACACCTCTTGACTCTTGCATCTTCCTCATGAAACATTCTTGCCTTACTCAAAGGTCCGTCGTTTTCAAAGTTCTCCTAAGGAATTCTTTACCACTATAATTTCTAACTCGAAGAACGCTCCATTGATTGAAATTCAAGCTCAATGCCTCCAGGTTCCTAACTCGATGTTGACTACCGCATGTCACCCCTCTACCACATCACCCCTACCTACTCCACATCACCTAGGGCCAATCAATCCCTGGTCATTTAACCAAGGTTCAATCTATCTTATGTCAAGGTTAAGTTCCATGACCTAATCTCAATCATCTTATCCACTATTAGACTAAGCATGGTCAAAATGCCACATCACTACGGTAAATGCTCTAAGAATATTCCTTAAAGTTAGCCCTCTTAACATAGAATCCTTAAGCTCAAACCCTTTTTGTAACCCTATTCCCATCCTAATTTGAAGGATCATAATGCATCCATCTAAATATCAACACTTTCTGAGCCAAAAGCATCACTTTTTTATATCATTACAAACTACGATCATTTCATGCATTTCAAACATGTTTCGCCATTGTATTGGGCATTCAATGTTTATAAAATTCTAGGCATGTCTCTACAACAAAGTTCCACAACTTAATGGTGGTAGAATTTCACAGCCTCAAATGCTTGGATTAAATTTTTTACATCAATTACAAAAGTGCAACAAAATCACATAATGATTTTGTCTTCTTGGACCAAAAATAAAAACTTGACGACAACAACTATGGAAACTACAATTTCAAATGTGCCAACAACTTTTTGCTATTATCATTATAAAAGAAAAGAGACTTGATTTCATAGCAGAAACTTCAAAAACTCCCTTGGTGGGTAATCAAGTCAAATTTATCCAAGATAGGCAATTTAATTAGCATCAAAAAGTCAGTTTAGCACTCAATCCATAAATTTTTGTCTAAAGATGTTATGATTCCCATTATCAAAGATAAGCATTCAAGAGTTGATGCATGGAAATATTTGGACAAAACGTTCGATGCTAATACTATGTCAAGTATCATTATGCTTGAGATTTAATGCCAAAAAATATGTCACAGTGTCATTATGCTGGAGAATCAATTTGTTGGCTCTTTCCCACGGCTTTCACAGGAAGAGAAGGGTATTCTCAGTATGCAGGGTTCTAAGGCTTTTTGTCACTTATAGATATATCAATGTGGTCGTTTGTAGTATAAGTGTAGCTTAGGACCTCGTGTCGTATTCCGAGGAGAGATGTAGGCTTAAGTGTGGTAAGCAAACATAGTGCATGCATGTGTGAAATGGACGTGAATCATCATGATTGGGGTAATGAAGGCTTTTGCCTTCATTGGGGGTTAAAGGGTTTAGGGGGAGCATAGGAGTGGGAGAGGAAGAAGGTGTAAGAGCAGAAGGGAGGAAGAGGAGGGAGGAGGAGGAGGGAGGAGGGAGGAGAGAGAGAGAGAGAGAGAGAGAGAGAGAGAGAGAGAGAGAGAGAGAGAGAGAGAGAGAGAGAGAGAGAGAGGAGGAGGAGGGAGGAGGAGAGGGAGAGGGAGAGGGAGAGGAGAAGGGAGGAGGAGGAGGGAGGGGAGGGGAGGAGGTGAGGGTGGAGAGGGGAGGGGGAGGAGGGAGGAGAAGGGAGGAGGGGGGGAAGGGAGGAGGTGAGGGTGGAGAAGGGAGGGGGAGGAGGGAGGAGAAGGGAGGAGGGAGGGGAAGGGAGGAGGTCAGGGGAGAAGGGAGGAGGAGGAGGAGGAAGGAGGAGAGGGAGAGGATGGGTTGCAAGGTTGGAGGAGAGGGGAGGAGGAATTGCAAGGTTACGACATGCTTTTGGACATGGAGTGTAAGGAAGCATGGACACTTGGAGACAATTGCTTGGAATACCAAAGTAGAACTCAACACAATGGGTCCATTACCCTTCTGAGGGGGCCACCCAGGGTGTCTAAGAATCCTGTTGCTCCTATCTGGGGGGGTGCTGGGGGCTATGGCCTACTGAGTGTGCCTGCTCTACAAGGGTGGGGGGGAGGCACTCGGCCATGGCCATGGGGGCAATCTCTAGCTAGGTGACCCATCTGTCTACAACGAAGACACTAGCTTGGTAACCCAAAAATCTCCACTCGCTGGCGAAGTGTACCCCCTTCAAGGGATCTCTAGGAGAATCAACTCTGGGAGGGAATCTGGGCTCTCAACCACTAGTCTGACTATGTTAGAATTGACAGAATCACTTGATAGCTAAGTGTAATCACAAAGAGTGTGGGCTTCATTCCATTATGGGGTATTTATACAAATTAGAGAGCTTCTCTCTCTGCATGTAGGAATTGTAAGACATTCTCTCTCTACATGTAGAACTTGCATCTAGAAGTTGCATGTAGGAGTTGCAAGTTGCATGTAGGATTTGCATGTTGCATGTAGGACTTGCATGTTGCATATAGGACTTGCATGTAGAACATAGTAGGAGTTGCATGTTGCATGTAGGACTTGCATGTAGAATATGCATGTAGGAGTTGCATGTTGCATGTAGGACTTGCATGTAGAGCATGCATGTAGGAGTTGCATGTAGGAATCGTATGTAGAAATTGCATGTAGAACATGCAAGTTGGATAGAATGGGTAGCCTTTCTTATGTTCACTAGGTTGGTAAAGCACACTCCCAATTGCATACTTGGAGCCATTAGTATGAACATGAAAATCAATATCCCAATTAGGAGATATAAGGATGGGTGCTGTGATTAGGTGCCACTTTAAAAGCTCAAAGGCTGGGTTGCACTCTTCTGTCCATAAGAATTCCACTAATAATTTGTAAAGTGGTCTGGCTATCATGGCCTACCGCAAGATAAATCTTCTATAATAGCCGACATGTCCCATAAGGATTTGTAGGAGGCAGCAATTCCATGATGATTTTGATTTTGTCCATGTCAGTTGCAATCCCATGTTGGGAAACAATGTGTCCCAAATCAACTTCATGGTTGGTGACCATGAACTGGCATTAAGTTGGATTTAGGGAGATGCCATACTCTCTGCATTTGATTAGAACTGCTTCAAGACATTTGAAGTGGTCTTTTTTGTTTGAGTGGATGTACAAATCATCCAAGAACACCTGTAGAAACTTATTCAGAAATGACTTGAAAGCTGTGAACATGACTCTCTGAAATGTGGCTGGGGCATTACAAAGGCGGAATGGCATGACTCTATAGGCCAATATACCCCATTCTATAGCAAATGCTATTTTTGATTGGTCTGCAGGAGCAATTTGTACTTGGATATAGCCACTAAAGCTATCCAAGAAGCTACATATCTGTGATCCAACTACCTTTTCCAATATTGTTTTTGTTAAGGGTAGGGGATAGTGATCCCTCATTGTGGCGGCATTCACATTCTTTAAGTTAATGCATATTCTTAGCTTCTATACCTAAGAAAGAATGGTTCTCCAATCTTCGTCCCAACAAGAACCTGAGAGGGAACGTCGAGATGGGGGATGACATGCCCCACAAATCAAAGAGATCTACAACACACCCTTGCACAGTAATGCAGGCACCACAAGGAGTATTGGAGATGCATTCTATGTCCCCACAATGGCACAAAACCCTTCTCTCTATTGGACAAATGATTGAGAGTGATATGGAAGTCATCTTCAACAAGTATGGATGCACGATGAGTGAGCTCCAGAATCCAAGACCCATCATTGCTCAAGCTGTCAAGATTGGAAGAATATTCAAGCTTTATTCTACCACTTCGACCACAGAGAGACCTATAGCTTATCATTAGGATCAGGAGATCAGGATGCTTATTTGAGTACATTGTGCCACAAGAGGTATGGTCTCTTCAACTTCAAAATCCTTTAAGAAAAACATGGTATAGGGGCTTCCACAGTTTTACTTTCAAAAAGATGTATGTGAGGCTTATTGCATGGGTGGCAACACAGACAACCCTTTCCAACATCTTCAACTCAAAGTACCAACATCCTTTAGATCGTGCATTCAAATCATGGGGTTCGGCTTTTAAGTCTCTTGGCAAGGCTTGAACATGAGCCCCATTGCTTCATTGCAAAACATGACACCACAAGAGGCATTCACAGGAACTAAGCCCTCTGTTGATCACTTGAATGTATTTGGATTTCTTTCTTATGCTCATGTTACCGATGCACTCAAGAATAAACTTGAAGTCAATTCCATCAAGTGCATCTTTTTAGGATATGCTGTAGCATCAAAGGCATATAGACTCTATGATCCAGCTAAGTAGTAGTTGATTATATCCAGGGATATTATCCTTGATGAGGATTCATCATACTTTGACAGTCTGACTATACAATTTCTACTCCACCTTTGCTAGCAGTGCCAATGATACTTCATATTTCTTTGCCTACACACAGTAACATAGTGTGTAGTCCCACTTAGGGTAAAGGCAAAGAGAAGGTCCTTGACATAGTAAATACAACAACTACCACAATCATCACAAAGATCCCTAAGAGTTCCACTTCCAATCTCAGAAGATTTGCTTGTGATCATAAGACACCTCAGAGGTGGACCTACAAGAGAAACTATGCATTTATGGCCAAAGTGATGCCATTTGATGAGCCAACCTCCTTCCAAGATGTAGTACAAGTCCTTGAGTGGCAATATGCAATGGATGAAGAGTCAATGCTCTTCTCAAGAACTAGACTTGGACTTTGACAGATCAACCTGCACAAAAGAAACCCTTAGGATGCAAATGGGTTTACAAATTCAAACTCAACTCAGATGTAGAGGTTGACAAATACAAGGCCACGTTGGTAGCTAAGGGATATGCCCAAGAGTATGGTACATAATATGAGGAGCCCTTTGTACTAGTCGCAAAGATGACCACCATTAGGACGGCCATAGCTCTTGAAGCTCACTTTGATTACTGCATTCATCAGCCGGATGTAAAGATTACCTTCCTCAATGATCTTTTTGATGAGGAAATCTACATAACACAACCTTGATGGTATGATGTTAATGGGATGGAACACAAGGTCTACAAGTTGCAGAAATCACTCTATGGTTTGAAACAGTCCCTCATGCATGGAATGCAAGGATTCATCGTCGTCACTTTCTGACTTCTAATTTTCAACTACCCAGTTCAAACCCATCCCTCTACACCAAGAAGACTACCAAAGACATCCGTCTTGTCGTGCTTTATGTTTATGACTTGATCATCATTGGCTCAAATGGGCATATCATCTCAAAAGGTAAGAGTCCGCTCACCTTAAAGTTTGACATGAAGGATATGGGAGAACTCCATGATTTTCTTGGGATAGAAATATGGAGAAATGACACAAGGACTAGATTTTCTCAAGGCAAGTATACTCAGAAGGTACTTAAGTAGTTTCATCTACATGATTATAAGCCACTCCCTACTCCTATGCAATCCAACATCAAATTGTCA
Source organism: Dipteris shenzhenensis (assembly GCF_047967505.1). NCBI lineage: Eukaryota > Viridiplantae > Streptophyta > Polypodiopsida > Gleicheniales > Dipteridaceae > Dipteris > Dipteris shenzhenensis. The sequence goes on along the minus strand of NC_141601.1, from coordinate 8,769,599 downwards.
GCACTTGACAATCCTCTAGCTTCAAATCCTCTTGAATACAAGCAGCTCATTGGTAGCTTGATCTACTTGACAATGACTAAGCCTAAAATCGCATATGTAGCTGGTGTTCTCAATCAATTCATGTAGATTCCCAAGAAGACTCGCCTCCTTGCAGCAAAGAGAGTACTCAAATACCTTCATGGTACTGGGATCATGGACTACACTATGCCAAGTCATCTCACTAACACTTCCATGCATACACAAATGTTGATTGGGCAGGAAGTGTAAATGACAAAAGATCTACTAGTGGATACTCCTTCAGTCTTGGCTCTATACCTTTGTCATGGCAAAGAAAGAAGCAACTGACAATAGCATTATCTTCCATTGAAGCAAAGTATAGAGGACCCACCAATGTAGCACATAAAGTAATCTGGTTCAGGCAACTTCTTTCAACGATTGAGATACTTTCTAAAGACCCTACCATGCTCTACTCAGATAATATGACCAGTATCCAACTAGTAAAGAATCCAATGTTTCATGCTCAAACAAAACACGTTGAATTGCATCATCATTTCATTCATGAGAAAGTTCTTAGTGAAGAGATTGACTTGGCACATTGTCTGGCCCAAGAACAAGCCACTGATATCTTCACTAAGCCACTTTCCCTTGACAAGTTTGCACATTTTTGACATTAGCTTGGCCTTTGCCAATTGCAACTTAAGAGGGGAAAGTGAAGGTTAAGTTGTACATGTTTGTGCATACATTTTTTTGCTACACACTTTTTGCTCATTTTTCTTTTTTTATTTTTTCCAAAAATGCAGGTTATATTATATAATCAGAAAAGTTATATACAACTGTGCGTTATCGACAGGAAAGCTTTCTGTGATAGGCAACATGCATACTGTCAAAGGATAGAAGCATGAGTGCAAACATGTAGTCCTCAAAAATACCCTAGAATAAGATCCAGTCCCAAGATGGCATCCTCATAAGCTAAACATCTATTCTAATTCTTCTTTGACTTCAACAGGAACTGACAGAGAGGGATTAGGAGATGTAAGAGTAGCCACAGGAGCTAGTGGAGGGGCAACGGATTGCACATTATTTCCCTAAATTCTTCAGTAGAGTAAGTGCTTCTTGACGATGAGACACTAAAAGGATCTGCGCGTGAGGTTGGTCTCTTGAAAGGATGCATGGGAGGAGGCATTATCTGATCCACTGACACAGTAGCAATGTTTGATCCAGTAGCAACAGGGAGAGGTGACACAGGAGGAGCTGAGAAGGGAGGGGGAGGAGTCGGCAAGACACAGGGGGCTGGGGTTGGAGTTGGGACTGGGGTTGGGGCTGGGGCTAAGGTGCCACTGTTCCATGGGAACTCTTCTTTTTCAGCTTCCACCAACTCAGCCAGCGCCTTGGCTTGGTCCAGTAGCATGAATTCCTCATTTGCAAGTTTTTCTTCAACCTGGAAGTTGAGTGTGCAAAAGGCCAAGCTTCTTGACATTATCTCTTCATTCCTGTGAGGACACATAATGATTCAAACAAAATTTTAGTATCTATTAAAACATTATTAAAATAGATTAATGCATCTTTGAAGCCAAATTGACTAGAGCGCTAAGGCTCTGATGACGTTCCAGTTTTGCGGGGCTTTGTTAGGAGAGTCTCCGAGCAGAATGGTCGAGTAGCTAAAAGGGACGGGAGCTATGTGCCAGTGAATTGAATCCCATAGTTCCTTGGAATAGGAATAGTTGAGGAACAAGTGTGGAATATCCTCTCTTGCTCTATTGCATCTTCTACACCACCCATTCCCATGACCGATCTTTTGAGCTCAAACTACGGTCTAGATACCTCGGTGTAGGATGAGCCAGAGAAGGCACGAATGCTTTTCAGAGATCTCTCGATCCCAAACTTTAGAGAATCTGTGAGACCATATGTTATTGTCATCTCTTCGGTACCAAGTTTCTTTTAGTCTGCTTATCAACTCCTTCTAGCCATCATTGATGATAGGAACTGGAGAAAGATTCCGTTGGCCCACCAATCTGAATTCTCTCATCGTGGGAGGTAGACGAGACCACCTAGCCAGGGGAGGTTTTCTCTTGCCCACAAAGCCTGCCATTCCTTTATCAAGGGGAGGTCAAATTTGTTTAATCTGTGTGATCCAATAGAAAATTATTGTTGTGCCACTTACCTTGAGCACAGTCCCATTGGTCTCCCCAGACATTGATCCCTCTCTTACTTAGCTTGAGAGCTGCTTTAAGTTGGTCATCTCATAGTGGATGGGCGCTAAACAAGACCGAGAACCAAATTGAATCTTGACTGTTTTCCTTGTAAATCCCTTGCAAAAGGTGCCTGTTTTCCTTGTTAATCCCTTCCATTTTAAGAAAGTTCATGTACTTTCCTAGGCCCTCCACATGCCTTTCCAAAGCTCTGAACCTTTCGTGATGCATCTTTCTTGCCCGAGAAGAAGGGATCCAAGAGCAATCTCTTTCCAGTGCCTACATCGGTTAGGTTTGACTTTCCTCACATTCTTCAAGAGCAAAGAAGCCCACACTGAATATGGGTTTTGGTAGGCTTTTAGGATCCATTGAGCCATGAATCTTGTCGATGACTTTTTGACATCAATCACTCCTAGACCCCCTTCCTCTTTTGGCAGAGTACAGGAGTTCACTCTGACCCTGGCACTTCTGTTGTGCTCTAAGGATTCCCCCCATGAAAAGGTTTGAAACAATCTGTTAAGTTGGTCAAATTGTTTTTTTGTAGGGAACCAGCAAGCTATAAAATACAGAATGGACAGGTAGATGTAATGATTTAGCACAAATTTTCTCCTAGCCAGTGAAGGTTGTAGCCCTTGCCACCTGCTGATTTTACATCTGATCTTGTCAATTACCCAGTCCCATCTATCTTTGTTTGTGCATCTGAAACCCACTTGGATCCTAAGGAGACAAAAGATCTCACCCTCCTTTAGGAACTTGTATCTCTTATCTATGAGAATTTGGGGCGGAGCCACCCTAGTTCCAAAGACTCTTGTTTTCTAATGATTAATTTTAGACCCCAACGCTATGCAGAAGGTGTCCAAGCATCTAAGGATGATCTCCACAGATCTGGCATCGTTACTCAGTGTGAGATTCGTGTCGTCTGCAAATTGTTGGCAGCCTATTTGTACTCCATTTCCCACCTGGATACCTCTGATGTTCCCATTGTCTTCTTCCTCCTTGATGAGCCAACCAAGAGCATCTACGGTAATGGCAAAGAGGAGAGGCGCTAAGGGGCAGCCCTGTCTAATAGATCTTTAAGCGTAAAAGAGGAGGAGATAGCTTTATTAACTTCCACCTTGGCTTTGGCTTGGTTCAGAAGAGTGTCAAGAGCCGAAATAAACCCAGGACCTACACCCATGTCTTGGAGGGAGGATAGAACAAATCCCCACTCCATTCTATTGTAATATTTATCAAAGTCTATTTTAAGAAAATAGATATCCTGGTTTGTCTCCTCCGCATGCTCCAGTCCTTCCCAAAGAGTTAAGATGCCCTCCAAGATGTGCCTGCCTTGGATGAAGCCTTTTTTGTTCTTCCCTTATCTAGTCTTTCATTTTAAATTTGAGTTTGACGGCTAAAGCTTTAGCGAAGATTTTGTAACTCGTATTAAGCATGGTAAGAGGTCTCCAATTCTTGAGTGTTTCCTTGCGGCCCCCTTTCGGTATCAGTTTAATCATCCTTGTGTTTCTCTATAAGTCGAGGAAACGTTTTGACTTGGACTCTTGCCAGAGGAGGAGGAGGCATGGGCCCACTATCCCATAATTCTTGGTAAATTTCTATTGGAAGTCCATCTTCACCTAGAGTTTTTCCCCTTGCCATGGCAGTAACTGTACCTTTTAATTCTTCTATGGAAAGTTCCTTGTCTAAAAAGATGAAATCAAATCTTTGGATAGTACTCCTTCTAGCCAGCCTACATTTTTCTCTTGCTCTGAGCTTGGAATCTTGATTTGGTCTTCAATTTTTTCTCGTCTGGTGGCTCTAGTGATATCCGCTCGCTTCTTGATAGCCTTGAGGAAAGTACCTATTCTTTTTGTGGCCCTAACCCATTTTTTAGTTATAGTGGTTGTGCCATCCAAAGCTTTTTCCTAGATTCTAACTACCTTCTGTTGGACATAGGGAAGACAAAAGAAGAAGGGGTTTGCTTTAAACCAAGATTTACTTCTCTTTTTCTAACTTTTGTCTAGAGTGATTAGGATTGGTTTATGGTCCAAAAAGGGGAGAGAAGCAAGAGCTAAGCTCTTGGTACACAAGGCTGTGTTAGTGATGTCTCTTGAGCAGTACATCCTATCTATCCTTGCTTTCCTATGGAGAGATCCCGACTAATTGTTGGTCCATGTGAAAGAGGTGTCTTCAGAGATATCAATGAGCACCGTAGAATCTTTGAGGGCAGTCCAGGAAGAGAGCTCCTTGCCTCTTAGAGAATTACCTGAGCTGTTCCATTTGTCCCTATGGGTTTCTACCATATTGAAGTCCCCTAGTAGGATAACATTGTTTTGCAGTATCTTCCCCTCCCAAAGGAGAGCTCGATCTCTCGTGGCATTAGGGCCGTAAATGGAAAAAATCTGGCACTGAAGTTGAGGGTGGGAAAAATCAACTCCAATTCCGACAGCCCCAAAAAGGGGTAAAGGGCGTGTGACTGACTCAGTAAGGTAGCCAGCTACACCTAAGACAACTCCACCTCTCCCTTCTTCATGAGTGGTGCAAAACCACTGCCTCTTGTTGTCAATTTGGTTGAGCTACCATTGTAGCTTATCCCCAAAAACTTTGACCTCTTGAAGTGCTAAAAAGTCAGGTCTCGGGCATTTTAACCACCTTTTAAGGATGGCGAGCTTGAGGTCATTTGTTAAGCACTGCACGTTGATGCTAAGAAAGGAAAATTTATCTTGCATCATTGAGGAGAGTTTTTGTTTCTCTTCTTCTTAAAGCTTACTGGACTGCTTTGAGAAGAAAGAGCGAAGCCTCTCGACATCCTCCTTTTCTCCCTTTCAATTGAATTGAGTTCCTTTCCCTTATCATTTAAATCAACCACTTGAGCCTTTGCCTTCCCTAACCTTGTTGCTTTCCTGCTTTTGACAACTGTGAAGGGAGGACCCTCTTTGTCAGCTGACTCGTGCTCTCCCTGCTCCAATTGTGCCTCAAAGTCTTGGGTGGTGACCACAAATTCTTCCTCACTTGAGCTGTCTTCCATTTGTTCTTCCCTTTTAGTAGTAACCTCTTTACCTTTCCCTTCCGTCTCACCCCTTGGGCTCTCAAAAATTGGCTTGCTCTGAGCCTTTTTTCGTTCCATGGGAGGAGAAGGGACCGGGTGCTTAGTAGGATTGTGAGTGTCCTTAGTTTCCTAAGGGTCCTGGTGGACCGTATCTAGTTTTTCTTTTTTACGATTGTTTCTTGACGGTTAGTCCTTGATAAAGTGCCCTCCCATACTGCAGAGGAGGCAGGAGTTAGGAATGTTCTTGAAGAATACTTTTTGAATCAACTCAGCTCCGCCTTCCCCGTCAAGAATACGGATGGCACTAGGAGGGTCAAAAGCGAGGTCCATCTGGACACAAGCTTGAGGGTTACCTCGAGGGCATATAAACTTTTTAATTTCCACACTGAGGAATTGGCCAAGCACTACGCAGAGAGTCTCTATCTAGGGAAAGAGATATAGCAGTAAATCAGGGAATTCCACCCAAATGGGGGCCTTAGACGGAGGCAGGGAATCGGGACTAAATGAGGGCTCTCAAAGCTGGACTTACAGAGGCTAATTTCTAATAGTCCATGTCCCTTTTTGCACTACTTCTGTCGCCATCTCTGGTTTTTTGAAGATGAAGACGATATACCCATTCTTGAGGAAACGAATGGTTGTGACAACCAAGCCTTTACGCGACCCGAAGTTATAGACCCAAACTTCTAGGAAAAGAGCAGGTGGCCTTGGGCCGTGAATATATCCTACGACAGTGCATGAATAGAGCCATTTTGTCATTTCATTAAGAAGTCCATTATGTACTTTGACTGTTGGAATCTTACCTTTGAGAGGCTCTGCAGCCTTTGGAGTGTTTGGATCAACGGGGGAAGGGAGCTTTGCGGGTTCTGAGATGCAGGAGGCAGGGTGCCACTAAAGATTCTCTTGGCTTGTAGCGAGAGCTACTCCCAGGCTGACTGTCTCAGCATTGGCCGAGCCTTGAAAAGGCTTCTGCCTCCTCCACTAACAGCACCAGCATAGGTGCTCTTTTACAGCTCCTGCACGGGGTCACATTTTGGGACTTGGTGCATTGCAGACTGGAGGGCTCCATTGGGTCATTGATCCTTTGCAACGAAGGAGATGAAGAGAGGATTTTCTTTGCTCTAGCCATTACTGGGAAGATTACTGGACGGAGCAGTTTTGAACTCAAAGAGAAACTTACAGAAAGTATCCACTTCTCTACCACCTTGTTTGAGTTGAAGGATGTCTCTTTGCTCCAAGTGAAGGGTGAAGGGGGGGAGAGGGGTATGGTGCTTATCATGGTCTAGATCTTGCATGATGGAATCCGATGCACTGTTGATGTCTATCTAATTAGACTCTTGATTGATGGGAACAAGACTGATGGGACGAGGACTAGGGGGATGGAATGTGAGAGTTTCAAGAGAAGAAGATAGAGAACCCTTGTCCGTGCCGCCATAGCTAGGGCCGCCATCACTAAGGATTCCCTTACTAGGACAGCCATCTCTAGAGGAAGCCATTGATTATACTTTTTGCTCTTGTGCATCTCTTTTAATCTTTATTTGTGTTGCCATCATGGTAAATTGAGAAAATCCAAAATTTTGTGTTTTACAAAACACCCTCTGCTTATGCAGTGCAATTAAAGAGGGGGTGCTGAGAATGGTGTAAATTGCACCATGTAGATAGGGTTCATGGGAGAAATCCTAACCCTAACCCATTTTCTTTGGAATACAACTTAGGTATAGTTATCTATTCTCTTGTGCACTCCTCTCCATTTTATCAGCTTCTAGTAAAGCTTCTCAAACCTAAACTAAATTACCACGAAGAACTTGCCTCAATCTAAAGTATTGGTTCTGTCATTCACATGCACAAAATCACAACACCCCTAATTGTAGTGTCCCACTAAGCACGAGGATTAAAAATACATATAGAAGACTTCAACCGTCTCGATTGATTTTGTTAAACCATGTTGCTACAAAAGTTTATTCTTAAACTTAAATGCAATGTCCCTAAACCTCTCAACTCTACAAGGAAGGGCAAACCACCAAATAATGGGCAAATGGGCGGATAGACAAGTGGACTACACATATTTGCCCCCCAAAAAGGCTCCCATCTAGCAACCATCCCCTAATGCGAGCGCAGAATTTGAAGCCACTTCTCTTGTTATTCCACAAAAAAACATGAAGACCCGACTCACTACAATCGGCCAAATCCCATCCCATACAAAGATCATCCCATGCCTCTCTTTCAATAATCAACAAGGGCTTCCTCCGATGCAATCTATCTATCTCACTATCATATTCCAATCTCTACAGGGGGGCCAATTAGACTCGGACAAAAGTACCCTACCCTCACACTCTCAAAATAATTATTTGCAAGTCACTAAAATTCTAGTTAAAATACCAATACCACCGCAACCATGGATGGGATACTTCACAAACACAACATACCCCGACTTTATAAAACACTACTAAAGAAACTTAGACTCTCTTCAATGCATTATTACAGTCTTATCTATTGCATGAAAATGTCTAGTTATTACCTTCTAAAAAAGGAATCCTAAAAAGATGAATTCGGAAAGATGAGCTAACGGCCTATTCAACGTCTTTAGGATGATTGCTTTTTAATTTCCCCATAGTCAATGTGAGGTTAAAGAGTTTAGGTGGTCAATGTGGACCTTTATTATGGATGTGGTTGATTATAGTAATTTGGTATGTTCAATGGGTAAAGCTATTTAAGGTTAGTGCTTATTTCTTTTTATAAAAAATTTAGGTTTAAGTTATGTCAATTGGGCCCTAATCCTTAGGGGCTTTTGCAAGGTGCTTAGTTCTTTCTCTCTATTATCTTCCTCTTGGTAATGACTTTTCTTCTAAAATTGCACGGTTCACATCCTCCTTGCTATCCCTCTATTCCTATATCTTTGTTGCCTCCATAACTTGATATAAGGTCCCATAGCCCCTTCCTCTTCCTCTTGTAGATATGGAACGATTTTTTCTTTCTATTTCAGAGCTATGCAATGTGTAAAGGATAAGGTAACGTTCTACTTAAAACTTGTGTTCATTAAAAATTAAATTCATCCTTTATCCATAATAAATGCTAGAGCTAGTCAAAAGATCTTAAATCCAAATCTAGTATCTTTTTTTATATTATGAGATGTTGTGTAATAAATTATGAGGTATTTACTTTTATTTCTTTTAGCTAGATATTTTAGTATTGATAGGTTATCCACACCCTCTATTGAAGTTGATGTTGTGACAATATTGCTTATTATGAAGATCTTAGACACAAATATATCATCTTATCTCTTATTATGATGCTACAAATACGATGCTACACATGCTATTAAATCTAAAGTTTTGACTATGTTTCTTCGTAGGAGATTTGCCATGTGATTATAAAATCTTGGAGCATTATGACTAGAAGCTACTATGCATGAGTTTTTTACGGCAGTACTTGTTGCTATCATATGTTCAAAAAGACTTTAATAATTCATATTTTTATTCTTGAAGGTAAGCCTTACAACATTTACTATGCATTCATGAGTTGAAAAGTTGTTGGATTACTTGTTACTCTATAATAATATTGACTTTGCTGGTTGTGACTTGCCATATTTGCAATATTAGGAAACTCTTAAGGGAAATGGATATTGGTTAGGGGATGGTTAGTAGGTGTAGAATGAAGGTTAGGGGTTTATGTATGGTTAAGCTAATTATAGCCAAAGAGCCTAAGACTATATAATCAAGTCCATGCTTACAATTTGGGCATTAATCACCATATGCTTGGAGCTCCTTATGATTCCCAAAGAGCTTGTCTAAGTTGAGGACACTCTTTGAGATGATTCTTACTATTATGGAAGTCCAAGGCTTACTAATAGTGGACTAGGCTCATGCTTAAATCTTGACCCTACCTAGATATAGGTCCCTAGACTAGTCCGTACAATGCCCATAAATAGGCTTCATTTCAAGATGCCATAAGATACAGTTAAACCATTAAAAACTGTATCATGTATAGAGCACCAATTGAAATATATATGTAGATCTACCACCAAGTAACAGTAATAGACCCCTCATATAGAGAGCTTAATTACCATCTATCTACAGATCTATTGAAAACTAACAACATTAGATTCTCATCCCTTTATCTCCTTATAGTATCCTAGGTACTATGCCCCAATGTCATCCATAGAGCTCACAAGTGGGGCAATGACCTTCAATATTTCCAGCTAAAAAAAGGGTGAGAGCCACAATAGAGTCATGTAATAGTAAGTGTTAGGTCGCAAATTAATCCCTTTAGCTCAAATACATAGTTTTGATGGTAGTCGGTATCTAGGGTCTAATTTTAGTGCATTAATCTTTCCTCACGTGTTTGATTGGCATTACTAGATTAATGATGGGTACACTGGTGCAACTCATAGATTTATAAACTATCATGTGGTGTAGAAATTGTCAACTGAGTAAAAGAAGGTGATTCAAAGGTTTGGGACCATATTGTCCCAAGCATTGAGCTCCAAATAGAAGATTATATAGAGGATCCGAGTTTCCACTTATGGATCTTGATAGAAGTTTGATGTAACTTTGGAAAGCTAGTAAATCAGTATGGAGAGCTCCAATTCTTATTGCCAAGAAGAGAAGGTGGGAGATTTTAATGTGTGTAATATGTTTGTTGATTACAAGGGTCTGAATTAATTGACCATGAAAAATAAACATCCACTCCTATGAATGGATGATCAGATGGATGATTTCAATATGAGATTGAGCTTTGATCCAACCGTCAACAAATTTGTATAAAGCCTTTTGATGTTCCCAAAGCTGCATTTAGCCTTGGTATGGTCACTATGAGGCTTTTTATTGTGCCATTTGGTTTAACCAATGAACCAACACCTTTCCATAGATGATGAATGATGTCTTTTGTTTGTATATAGGAAATTAATGGTAGATAAATAGCATATTTTTATTGACTTGGATATTTAAAGACACAAGATGAGATGTATGCTAGGAAATCCAATTGAAATTCCTTTATTAAGGTGTTTTGCATTGGACACATCGTATCTATCGAACTTCTAGAAAATATTTAGATATTAACATGCTTCCTTCCCTAAATTGGACATACCTTAGATCTAGACATTTGTGTAGCCTCTCTGATGAGAATTGTGTCATGTTGTTTCCTTTCATGTTGTGTACCCATGCTGACCTACTACAAGTGTATGCGTAGAATGTAGCCTAAGCTACTACATCAAAATTTTGTAGGTGACATGACCAGCTCTCAATGGTGTTGCCTCTAGCCCATGCATATTTTTTTGTCGGCCCTTAAGATAAGCACTTTCCATGGGTCGTGTGTTGATCTCCTACCATTTAATTCTAGCCATTTAATTCATGCTATATTAGATGTTGATTTTGCATCTCCATCCATGCTTTCCTAAAGCAATCGTTTTGCTTGATTAGCTCGTGCGTGCAACCATTGAGTGGCTTTGTTTGAGCCTCATTGACAGCTATGATTTTCATGCCTCCAGGTGTTTGTGGAAAGCATCTGAATAAGGGATGTGAGATCCTTGCCAAACTCTATCTCCACAGATAGCATGACAATCAATGACTAGTGCTTCAAAAGTATTGCAGAATGCAATAGATCATGGAACCAACATGGTAGGCCAAACCAATCACAAGAAATGGAGCAAGTGCTTTTATTGTCACATCTAAAGTTATTGGTAGAGGGCGGAGTAAAAAAAAGTATGGGATCACATATATGACATTTTCTACAAAGCCATATATGCTTGGCTGAAGGAGAATTTGTCCACTATTCCATTAATGCTCGACCAGACGCTGTGATTATTTTTTACTACTATCAAGATTATCTTCACTGGCAAGATATGCTCTACCTTCCTTGACAAAACATGCGTGCCTCAGGATCTATGGAGCACTCTAAGGTGGATGGAACCTGTGTGGAAACATGATGAAGAGAGTGCTCATGACATGTATCTCAAGTCAATTAGGTTCCAAGATAGATTAGCTTGGACTCATAAAGAGAATCTTGAGATAGTGCAAAGTGCTTGATTGATATTACTTCAAATGAACCTCCCTTTTATAGGTGAGGGTACTTACATCCATTTGCTTGCTCACATGTGGGATATCTCCTCCATGCCATGTGGCAGCTTATCCTTTGCTCATACCTTTGCTCTACATGTGCTCATGGCACCACAACTCTCAACACCTCCCCTTGGTGCCATGATCCTTTGGCTACTGCAAGGTGGTCAGATGTGAGTTACAAATCCATCACCTCCCCTTAGTGCATGCATGCTACTTAAGGTGGTCAAGTGTGGCTTTTACATGTCAATACCTCCCCTGGGTGCTTTCATAGCTACTCTCAGGTGGTCAGGTTTGATTTACAAAACATATAGGCAAGGTTGGCAAGGTTTTTCGTTTCTCAATACATTCCATTTATGTCATCTTTTGGCTCATGGCTTGATGACGATGTCGTTTGCTTCTTTGCTTGGTGTAGCTTCATGCATGATGCTTTGTTCTTCCATGTGCCTTGATGCTTTGTGTGGATGCCATGCTTCGGGCTATGGTCATCTCATACACTTGTGCTTTTGGCATGCTTTTTACATCGATGTTTGCATTCATGCTTTGCTTTTCCATTTGTTGCAAAGGTCTTACCAATTGATTTCTTTCAATATTGGCAGTGTCTAATTGCATACAATGATTCTGATCTGACAGGTGCGTAGAGCTTGAAAAGACGATCACTTTTCCTTTTTGGAGCGTGGCCAAATTCTTCCTGGATTGCAAGTTATGGCTTGTTGAAGCTTTTGTGAAGAAGAGGGCCTTTGATGATGTGGCACAGGGATTCACATGCTGAATTCAATACTGTGCTTAACAAGAGGCTGTGTGCTTAGAAGGCACTGCTGACTGTGCATACTGATGTGGCTTAACTAACCCTAACTTTAACTTAATTGACCAAGGGTGAACTAACCCTAGTGTGACCACCAACTCAACCAAGGATATTTCTAACTAACCCTGGTTAGTTATTATCTGCCACGTGTCTTAAGGCTAGAACCTTAGGAGAAATTGAAGGTTTCCTGTGCAGGAACGTCGACGACGGACGAGCGACGGAGAGAGCTCGAGGAGCGGCGAGCTGAGCTGACGGAGTGAGCCACTGTAGAGAAGCCGAGTATGGGCTTGAGAAGCTTGGGAGCTATTGATGGTCTTGTTAGAGCTTGCTAGAGCTCTGAGCCGCTGAAGCACGCATGGAAGCCATCGTCGATGCTCTGTGGACGCCGGGCTATGGTTGTGTAGCGCTACTCACGGATTTTAGGCTCTTTGTTGTAGAAGGTTGTGAGCCGGCACTGAGAGGCTGGAGGTGCGGGCGCTGTTGAAGAGCTGTCGCTGGTCGTTGAAGAGCCGTGGTCGTCCAATCGCCAGGAGCTACCGTGAGTCACTGGTGTGGGAGAAGCTTCCGTGAAGGTCGATCGATGCAGGAGCACTGGCTGCTCTATCCATGAAGGCTGGGTTGCTGGGAACTATGGAGGCCGTATCTGTGTTCGTTGATGGAGTCGCTGGTCGGCCGTGAGAGTCGTAGATGGCGTGTTGGTTGTAGGTGAGCCGTAGGAGATGCAGTGCAGTGGAGCGGCCATTGGGCTTTTTGAAAGCTTGGAGCAGGAGCAGCCAGTTGGAGCTTTGGAGAGCTTAGTTGCAGAGCTGTAGAGTCGTGTTTCGAGGTGCTAGAAGAGGCTCTTTGAAGCATCAGTGCCTTAGGCTGTGAAGGATTGCTGCAGCTTATTGAAGGAGCTGTGTAGGAGTCAACTTGTTGAGATGAGCTCGTGGCCTTTGTGCTTGCATGTCGTTGCTTGCAGGAGGTGCCTCATGGGTTGTAGGCTCTAAAGATCTCTCTCTTCCTCATGGAAGCTCTCTTGATACAGAAATCTCTCTCGACTGTTGCTTAATAGAGACTTCATGATCCCTTTCTCTTTGAGAACTAGCTCTTACTCTCAATGCAAACCTCTCTCTCAACTCATAATCTTTTGATGGACGGAATTCCTTTTGCAATGGAAGAATCTCTCCCTAATGGAATGACAAAAATCTTTTATAGCAATGAACGGAATTTTCATTCAATGGACGGAATTCTCTCAATCTAAATCCTAAAAACTAATCTAGGAGAAACCATGTGCTCCTAAGACATGCCTACAACTAATCTAGGAATGGAAGCAATCCTAGTGAACTACTAATGAGCTAAACTAGGAGAGCTAAACCTATGCTCTGATACCATGACAAAACATGCGTGCCTCAGGATCTATGGAGCACTCTAAGGTGGATGGAACCTGTGTGGAAACATGATGAAGAGAGTGCTCATGACATGTATCTCAAATCAATTAGGTTCCAAGATAGATTAGCTTGGACTCATAAAGAGAATCTTGAGATAGTGCAAAGTGCTTGATTGATATTACTTCAAATGAACCTCCCTTTTATAGGTGAGGGTACTTACATCCATTTGCTTGCTCACATGTGGGATATCTCCTCCATGCCATGTGGCAGCTTATCCTTTGCTCATACCTTTGCTCTACATTCCTTGTTATTTCTAGTCCATCCTTATTTCTAGTATGCCATGATACTCCTAAAGTCACCTTTCTAAAGATTACAATAGCGTAAATACACTTTACATTTTCAGCTCACCTTCCTTTCTTCCAGTAGGAGGAAAATCATCATCTTTCAAGACATATTGAGCTAGCTCCTCTAAAAAGCTTTGAGGTTTTTTTCATTTTCTTTTTCCTAGGGTTAAAATTGAAGCCTCTAGCATGTAAATTTTAGGGATTTTGTAGCATGTGTGAAATTACCCTTGATTTTATGCATTAATTTGGGGGTTTTTCCCATTTAAGTAGAATTGCTGAATTCGAGCCCACATTCCACCTTTGGTGACTTTTGGCCCAACATTTTGAGAGTCATGGTCTGATTACCCCAAGCAACTACTCTTATGGTCTTCTTTGATACATCATTCGAGGACATTCAAGTCCAGTGCTCCATCAACGTTTAGATGTAGGATGTGCATATCCTTGTTTGTAATAGTTGTATAGGGGACATCTCACATTTCGAGAGATGTACATTTTATTTTATGTGAGTGGGTTCTCGACCCTTGTTATGCATAAAATGAATGTTTTTTTAGTCAAATAATGGTTCTCTACCTTCGATAGTCCTCTAAAAGAATTTATTTATTTATTTATTCATGTGAGCCTTAGCTCCATGCTTTAGAGATTCCCTCTACCCAGTTATTAGGAGCCAAGGGTTTTTTGTGGAAAAACCTATTTATGGCTATGGATGGAGCTCCTATGGATCACACCTAGGAGGGAATTGCCAAGATGTTGGTGCCTTAGTTTCCTAGACCTTTGAGTTGTCATGCATCTATGCTTTGACTTGGAGCCTCTAATTCATGTTTGAATGTAAATCCATGAGAGTGCTTAATGCAAACTTTGAACCATTATCAAACTAAACCTTTGAGTTGGCATGAAAACCATGTCTAGTTCTATCATGGCACAACCTAGAGACCATGCTAGGCCTTGCTTTGATTTTCTCTCACTCACACCACCTTTTTATTCAAGCAATGGTCTTGTTGAGATATTTTGTAGCCTAAGGTGTGGGAAAACTAGCACTAGAAAAATCCTTCATTTTGGGTGTGAATGTGGCTTATTTGGATGTGCCACTTGTGAGTGTGTAGGGTTAGTTGACCCATCTAGATTAGATTCTTCCCTGTGTGACATCATCTATGAGGTCACAAGTATCCCCCTTGTGACATCATGTGATCCCTTGATCCCAACACTCTCTATATTATTTGATTCACTTAGAATCATCTTGAAGGGTATCAGACGTAAAGTAATACTATTGGGGGTTGGTGTTTTACTTTGCCTTGCATCCTCGTATAATTTTTGTGCAAACTTCTCATCAATATTTCTTTGATTGGTAAACAAATAAGGTTGATAGATGTGTAATATGAGCATAGAATATTGAGAGGTTATCCATATGTGGACCTCATTACCTTCAATGTGTATATCTGTAGTTATAAAAGCATCTGCAAGAATTTGTAATGGTGGCTTTTGCAGCTTCTTCATCCTCACTATATCACTGTCATCATCACTATTCAACATCTCACCCTGTTGTAATTTGGTCACTCTTTGGCCACCACTTTGAGGCGAAGGATTGTTTTCTCCTTTTTTAGGTACAACTATAGCTTCTAAACGGGCA
Source organism: Dipteris shenzhenensis (assembly GCF_047967505.1). Lineage (NCBI taxonomy): Eukaryota > Viridiplantae > Streptophyta > Polypodiopsida > Gleicheniales > Dipteridaceae > Dipteris > Dipteris shenzhenensis. The sequence goes on along the minus strand of NC_141601.1, from coordinate 8,754,192 downwards.
TTAAACTGGATGTGCCTTTTTCTTTTCTTTACCCACTATTGCAATTTGCACCAATGTTATTGCTACCAAAGGAGAGGGTATTACACAATGTTGATTAGATACTCCAAGTGCACCATTACCTTGGATGTGTGGCAATCCATCCTAGATTGCCTTCAAGGAACATAAGGCACCACCTATTGCTAGATACATTGCTAGATTTGGCACTTTTTTCAAGAAGTAATTCTTGTCATTTATTTCACTACCTACTTTGATGCTTGTTACTTTAATTTTTAGTGATAAAGTTATCCATCGATATTTGTGCCAAAAAATGTAACGTTGTAATTTTCATTGATATTTTCATCAATATTAATGTGAATGCTTGAAAAAGTGTTGATATTAATGTCAATGCTAGCATCGGAGATGCCTGTGGAAGAATACACAGCGTTAAAAATAGTGTCGATAATCAAAGTTGGATAAATTTGGATAGTGTGGTGTTTCATCATTCATCTTGCAATAATTAAATCAAACTCAAATGTTTGCACAACCAAAAATATATTAGGTGGTCCTCCACTTTACAAATTGTCTCATTTTCTCTCCCGTCCCTAATTTTGGCATCAAACATGGCTATCCCTTTGTATTCTTTGTATTGTGCAGGTGCAGTGCAGGTGCAATGTATTGTAACCTCATCTTGGACTAGGTATCACTCACTTGCTCAGTGTCCATCTAAAGCCATTTGGCTTTGATGTCTATTGAAGGATCTTAGTGGAGTCCAAGATAGTGCTATTAGGATCTTTTTGACAATCAAATTTCCATTACATTGGTGAAGAACCCTAAGGATCATGAAAATTCAAAGTGCCTTGACATTTGTGATACCATTTCATCTAACATCAAGTGGAAGAAGGAATTGTCTAGCTAGTTCATTGTTTCTTTGAGATTAAGCTACAAAGTTGTTTACAAAATCCCTACCTTGTGACAATCTTGAAAATTTCAAACCCTGTTTCTTTTTCTATGACACAGATATCATCCAAGTATTGGGAAGTGTATCACCAGTCATGTGCGAGATACGTATGGTGGGATAAATGGTGTATATGTTATACATGGGGTAGATGGTTAGGAATTATAGGGAATCCTATATGGGACTAAAGTCTTCATGTGAATAATCCTTATGGACTTAGGGCAAAACTTTTAGGGTTCTATATATAGTGTGTTGTGTTATTTTCTAGTGTAAGATTAGTATACATTTGTATGGCCAATACGGCTATCTGTCTCTTCTTCTTCATTGTGTGTATAGTGTCTTTGAAATTCACTTTGGGTAGAATATTCAAAAGTTGGTTTGTGTGAAAATTGTTGTAGCCCTTATGTACTTTTATATGCTTACCTTAAAGTGTCTTTTATGGTGTGACTCCATGTTGATCTTCTCAAAGCCTATGTGGACTATCTGATTCTAGGTAAGTCTTGCATTTGGATGGCGTGTGCTTCCATTGTGGGTTGTGTTTTTGGGTTGCTTGTTAGATATGATTCCTTTTCTTTGCCACTCTGGTGGTTATGTATTCAATATGCATCTACACTTGCACGTGCATGTGCACACACATGCATCCACATATGCATGTCGATGCACATGCACATGCACTCATGCACATGTGCACACACAGATGACACATGCACTTGCACATGTAGGCATGGATGCATGCACATGTAGAGGCAAAGACGCTTGCCAAACCTACACCAATGTGCTTGGGAGAGTTGCCATGCTTCTCTTTGCATCAAGAATGTGGGTGGTCACTTGTGTTTAAATTTTTTTATCATGGTCTTCAAAGAATCATCCTAGAAAAATGTGGTATGGAAATGTTAAGATTGCATTATTTTTTGTTTGAGAGGTGGAAGCTGAACTAATGTATCCAATGGCCAACCTACTCTATTCTCTTTTAAAAATTAACAATGAAGATGAGAAGTAAAAATAATTAGAATAATGGCTCTAGTATGAAAAGTTTTGAATGATCTAAATGGTTAATTCTATTCAAAATTTTCAATAGGAGTGCCTCTTTATATACTTTCACCCTTTATCCCAAACTATAACCTAAATTATAGCCATATTAGTAGGCATATTAAATAAGCCAAACTCAATTGGAGATATTAGAGACATGAATCACATGAAACAAGGAAAATGACATGGAAAAATAAAGAAATATTTGTAAATACAAGTAAGAACCAAGGCAAAAAATGAAGGAAACATGACAAGATAAGCACGATAAGGGAAACCAAGGAGTAAGCAATGAAATAAATGGAGAGATCTATTGGATAGAGAGTTTGGAATCTAGTTCCCATTCTTCTATCATGACTCTCTTCTACACCCTCTCCACTCTCTTCTATGGTAAGGATTGAGAGTTCTTGCATTCATAGAGAACCATTCTCTATACCAATTGATAGTATAGGAATTCCCTCACCTCCCAACATCAATTTTATTCTACGTTTACTTTGAAGGCTAAAATACCCTTTTATTCCCCATGACAATTATCCTCACTCTACTCATACATTCTAGTTGTAGTTATCCATGAATATTAGAGATGAGTATCCATATGACAAAGCCATATCGAAATCTTTTCCCTCAAATGCAAATGTACCTTGTTGGAATATGTCCCCATGGTCATGGCTTTTATCTTGATAATGCTCACTTGCAAGCTAGAACACTTGTGCAAGCACTTTCATCTCATGCAAATAGAACCACACCATCTACATATAGCAACAAATTGTAACCTATGATATGAGCCGCTACTCCACTATGTGTCTTTGGGGACTCATCTGCATTGTTAATAAATAATTCAAATAAGGATGAGAGAACGGGAATACTAATAGAAGTACAAAATTGACCATTTTATTTTGAATTCGATCCATTTATTGTCTAACTTAGCCAAATTTTTCTTAATGTGGCTTCCCTTAGTGTTGGATGGATTCCATGTTCCCCCCCCCTTAATGTGGCTCCCCCTAGGGTTGGATGGATACCATGTTGTTTTGTCTACGAATTTTCTTTGGGATGCCATACTAAATGCCTTTTTCAAGTTTATAAAGAAAAAATAAAATGTGTTGTTCTCTGTCTCTTTTGCTACTACTGCTCTTGTTGTGACCATGGCATTAATTGTGGAGTGATTCAGCCTATGATGGTAAGTTGATGCCAAGATTGTATGCTCATCTATTGATTTTTTATTCTAGAATTATGCAATGGTCATCACACTACTCACCATGACTGTTTTGTAACTTCTTACATCTACACATTCTCCTCCTTTAAAAATGGGAGCTATATTCATTAATTTGTCACTCCTTTGGTAAGCCTTCTTGTATGGCCTTATTGCTTATTCTTTTGTGAGTTGCTTTTGTTTTGCACCCTCCCCATTTTATGTGATAAAACCATATCCAAATATTTTCCCCCAAATGCAAATGCACCTTGTTGGAATATGTCTTGATGGTCATGGTTTTTGTCTTGGTAATGCTCACTTGAAAAGCTAGAACTCTTGTGCAAGACACTTTCATCTCATGCAAATAGAACCACATGATCTACATAGAGCAACAAATTGTAACCTATGATATGGGCCCCTACTCCACTATGCATATTTGGGATGTCTTCAACCATTCATCTACATTGTTAATAAATAAGCCAAACAAGGATGAGAGAGGGGGAATCCTAATAGCAATGCACAAACGTCCATTTTATCTGAATTTGATCCATTTATCGCCTAACTTAGCTGAAATGTTCTTAATGTGGCTCTGAATGGATACCATGTTGGTTTGTCTATGAATTCTCTTTGGATACCATACTGAATTCCTTTTTCAAGTTTATAAAGCAAAAATAAAGTGTGTTGTTCTCTCTCTCTTTTGCTACTATTGCTCTTGTTGTGACCATGGCATTAATTGTGGAATGATTTGGCCTATGTGATGGTAAATTGATGCCAAGACTGTATGCTCAACTATTGATCTTTTGTTCTAGTATTGTGAATGGTCATCAGACTGCTCGCCATGACTGTTTTCTAACTTCTTACATCTACATAGTCTCCTCCTTTGAATATGGGAACTATATTCATTGGTTTGCCACTCCTTTGGTAATTCTTCTTGTATGGATTTATCGCTTATTCTTTTGTGAGTTGCTTTTGTTTTACACCCTCCCCATTCTATACGACAAACCACATCCAAATCTTTTCCCTCAAATGCAAATGAACCTTGTTGAAATATGTCCCAATGGTCATGGTTTTTGTCTTAGTAATGCTCAAGGAAAGGGAGGTACCTACTGTGTAGATTTGGTCAATGGATTGGCAGGATGTAAGAGTGAGTCATTAGGGAGCTATGTCTTTGCAATTACAAAAAACATGGGTTTTGTTCTAAGAGTGAATAGAGTTGCAAAAACCAAGAATTTACACATGAATAAAATAGTATGTGTGTGTGTGTGTGTGTGTGTGTGTGTGTGTGTGTTTGAGAGAGAGAGAGAGAGAGAGAGAGAGAGAGAGAGAGAGAGAAAACTTTGCTTATGGTAGGGTTTGTCTTTGATATTAGCAATAACATAAATTGACTCTCTTATGGGTGATGTGAATATATTATTAGTGGCTTTGAATTTATATGGATATTTGAACTTCTAGCATTGGCAAAACATATGGAAATTTGAAGAAATTAGATTGTTTTTTTACTCAAATAGGGGATTTGTCAATCTATTATTGTTTTGTATCACTCACGTTTTTTGGCTCGCTCTCTTTTTCTTGCTTGCTTTTTGGTAATCCTCTCTTGTCTCATGTCACCCTATCTATCGAGAGAAAAAATTTCCAACCATTTGATTCCAATTCTTAGTTGTTAATATTGAATTCCTTTATCACATGGTTGCATGTGAGCTAACCCTTTTGGAGTCATACATGTTAACCCCTTTGCATGTGAGTTAACCCCTTTGGAGTCATACATGTGAAAGCTCATGTATTCCAAAAAGATTAGCATCATTGCATGTTTGTAGGAGATGAGCAAATAATTTGTGATGTCTCCCTTATCTTTTGAGACATAGTTGATCTCCTCTATTCAAAGTGGATTCTTGCCTTTGATTGTTATGGAGGCTTGTTTTAATTTGTTCTAGCATCGAGGTTGCTCCTCCATTCAAAGTGGATTCTTGCCATCAATTGTTATGGGGTCTTGTTCAAAATTTTTTGTAGCATTGAGGTTGCTTGTTCATGATGACTATTCCTTGTTTGTAAATGGTCTTGAATGTCCTTTTCTAAACACAAAAACGAGTCTCTATTAGAGATATTCTAGTAATTCCCATAGATGGGGGCCTGGGGTAGTGCAAAAAAGTAGACTACCATGCATAATCTTAATTTCCAACCACAAGCATCGCTTGTTTGGATCTTCTATAAAATCTTTAGTGTATTCTCCAACCTACCTTGATGTAGCATACAATACCTCTATCCTAAGCATTAGATTTTGTGCCAAATTGAGGTCCTTTTTATGCCTCTTATATCTTGAGCTTCATTACCTCCATGTTTCCAAGCTAGTCATGCATTAATTACTCTAACCATATCCTCTAAATCTAGGGCACTCAAGGAGAAACGAAGAGGAGATCTTGTCCTTAGAAGGACACATGCAAGAACAAGGGCTCTTTGGATCCTTGCCATTGCTACATGATGACTCTAGGGAATCGAAGAAGGACTGAGCATTACATTCCATCACACCCCTTTAATGGGAATGTCCTTCATTTGCGTCAAACCAAGAGCTTGTCGGTGCTTCTTGAAAATCTCTTTATCGAGTGGTTTGGTATGAACATTCTCTTTGCTATCACAATGCTGCAGTGTGATTTTTTGAACTTATCAATGGGTGCCATTCCTTCATTTGTCTCTTTCAAAGGAGGGCATCTACTCCCTTTCAAAAGAAGGAAATGCATGCTTGACAGTACAAGTCATTATAATTATGTGGATATGTTGGATCCCTTCAACCTCTAACTCCAATTAATTGAAGTAGAAGCTCCATTTTTGTTGTTAAGCCCTCCAACCATGGCTCATTTAATGTCCTTGTGAGCCATACCCTCCCTTTTGTGTAGGGTCTTGTGACCCCTCCTTAATGGCACCTCTCTCTCTCTCTCTCAGGTGAAGGCTGAATTTGCATGGACACGTGTGTGTGTGTGTGTGTGTGTCTATGTGTGCGCATGTGCACACATACACCCATACACATGCATGCACAGACACACACATGTACACGCGTACAAACACACACGCGAGCATGCACACACACACATTCATGCATGTGTGCATGCATGCACAAACATTCAAGCATGAATGCATGCACAGATGCATGCACCCGTGACCCGTCCCATCTATACGGTAGGACTTGAACTCCAGACACTCCTTACCTACTCACCAAGACTTAGAACTATACTTGAGCAGGCAGCTATAATTTTGAAAGTGTTGGCACGCTTTCTCTCAAGAATTATAAGACCAAGGAATGTTCCTTCTTTGGGTACATTGCACCACACATTGCATATTGCACTCTCAACACATAGCACTTTGTATTGATAGATATGCATTTTCATTAAATAGCACTTTGCACTTATTGCACAACACCACATTCAATGGGGGGAGACTTGGCACGGTTCCTCTACAAACATTATAAGACCAACGAATGTGCTCTTCCTTGGGTATATTTCACATTAGATTTAGTACATTGCACATTGGATTCATGTTTCATTTAGCAAATAGCACATAACACTTATCACATTTAGCACATGGCACATAACACTTATTGCATAACCACACATTTGTGTGGGGGGAGAGTTGGCATGCTTTGTCTCCAAAAATTATAAGACCAAGGAACGTGCCCTTCCTTGGATACATTGCACATTGCACTACCAACACATAGCACTCTCCATTGATACTATATGCATTTTCATTACATAGCATTTTGCATTGATAAAATATGCATTTTCATTACATTGCACTTTACATTGTTGAATGTGAATATACTAAAGGTTTAGCTGTGATCCAATGACACTAAGAGTGTAAATCGATTGATATTTAGATAAGTTGGAGTGACTCGACATTAAGGCATGCATATAATGGGAAAGAGCTATTTGTATCAATAATACCTCATGCTTCCACCCCTCCCATATTGGTTTTTTAGCAGATTTGTAACTTTTGAACATTAGAGAATGAGGGGAAGAAAAATGCCAAACTAAAGGCTCAAAAGATACCACACCCAAGTCAATGCATACTACTATAGATAATTGAAAGCAAAAAGAAGTGAGTTGAAATCAAAGCGAACCAACATCTAAGAGGGCTCGAGTAGCCGCCCAATGAATAACATTATAGAGGATTTTGACCAGCTACCAAATTGCAATAGCTTTATGGGCTTTCTTTATAGGAAGCTTATCAACATCATTAGCATCAGGACATGCCAAGATTCTTTCTCCTTTATATGCATGTGTGATCGTTAAGTCCTCATCAACCCCACGAAATGCTTGATTGTGGGTAATTTTTTTTTTTTTGTTCCTAGAGCATGCAGGCAATTCTTACAGGCATGGACGATGCCCAAATTGGTACTCCCATCCACAAAAAGAGACTTCACCCAATTCAAGCCAGCTAATGCAGGAGTCATTTCAAGGCAGATTGTTTGGTACAATTGCTATTTCTAGAGTGAAGGCCTATGAAAAAGAGTCACAATCATAGACAGGGGAAACAAAGGCGGACATGGACACCTCCCAACCATGATTAGGGATAGGGCTATGAATGTGGGGAGACAGATAGCTTTAAGAGGTCTACAATGAAATGCCTACTTAATGAAGGAGCTGCCAATTTGAGGAGATGAATACTCATTATCAAGAGACATTGAATTTGATGACTACAAGAATTTTCAGAAGTTGAAGTAGTTTTGAAAACGAGGGAGGACAGAGTGCTTATATGGCAGAAGGCAATGGCACAAGGGAAGGAGGACAATGAGCCAAACAAGATTGGCAACTTGATATGTGAAGGCAAGCAAAAGCGTTGCCAAAGGAGAAACTCATTAAAATAGACTTCCTCAAATGTAATGACTTTGAGCACAATGGGATGGAATCAGCCCACCCTGAAGCAGAATGGACAATTGTAGCTTGAAGCAAATTGGAAAATTGTGCACCATCAAGAAGGCAATGACTCATAGGGCGAGCAATAAAGATGCCTAACATGCATGGGAAAAACAATGCTTGTGAGAGGATGAGCGACCACTTATAAAGAAACTGAGGCAAGTACACAACATCACGTTGGGATCGGACGTCACTAATGCAACACACAAATATAGAAGGTTGGACAAAAAGCATTAGAAAGAGCCAGAGGCTTCATTTGATATAGAAAATATAGGTTCACGAGTAGCGAGGTTGGACATAGAAGCTCATCCAATGCTGAGGTTTAATGTGCTTGAAGTTGGTGAGTCTGCCGATTGAGCATCCCTTTCTACATTGAGCAGATATGTGTCGGCTCACTTGTGAGATTTGGAAAGATTAACACGCTCTTCATCATTTCCGTGCAATGGAAGTGAAGAGTGGGTTTGAAGCTTAGTGCGATTCTATGCTGAGAGGACCTGATTCGAGGTAGTTCTAGTATGCGGTTTGGCAATAGAAGCACCACAGAGGGATTGAGTGGAGATGCTCAAGAGCAGATACTGGACATAGGCAAAAAAGGATAGTACATGAGATTTTGTAGGTTCTACTGATTAGATCGTTAGAAGTGTTTAAACAAACAAGCGAAACTAACAAATGAACAAAAAATCAATCGTTAAGAGGTGTTCACAAGAGTAGACAATGTTACAATGAAGGGAATCTGTAGCCTACAACGTACACAATTCTCAAGAACTAATCAGGAAAATCTTAATTTAACTTATTTAGATGATCGAAAAGCAAGGAAGCTAAGCATAAGCAATTGAGCTGCAAAAAATAGAGTGACACGTGGCTCGAGCTTGAATTTCCCATTGATCGCACTATGCTACTTCCTTGCACAAGTGCACATGAGCACTACCTGCTAGTATAGTGGTAAAGCAAGCGCTTTGGAATGTAAAAGAGAAAACAAACGATTGTTTAAAGGAAGTTGGGCTAATTTTTGTAGGCGTATGTCCATAAATGGTATTTTGAAACATACACCATTTTTTTTTTGGGGAAAACAACACCACTTGATTAATTTTATTAAAAATTAAGTGTGGAAATTCAAAAAAAAGCTTCAATCGTCCATTATAGCACTCCCTCTAAGGAGGCAATGCTAATAAAAGGGTCTTAAATTTGTACCCTTATAAATAAGAAGAGAGGGATCCCTCCCATAATAAACAGAGGTATATTCTTAGGCACATTTTATACGCGGGCACTCGCGGAGGAGTAGACATGCTTCCAACCAATGAATGGAGGCGCTGGGCTGACCTTCATTTCACACACGGGTGCCCGCCATCAACAAAAAAATGAGGTGTTGGATGAGTCCTGCCCAGGTAGACGAGCGAAATTGACGGCCTGAAAGTGTGTTCGACGAACCTCCACCATGTTTTTGCGAGTATTCGAATATGGATCCCCCTACAACAAGGCTTGGCAATCCAACCACTGGACTTACTCTATTAGATGAAAAGAATTGTGCCATTTGCAATTTCTTGAAACTTGTCCACCTCTTGTGAAACCATGAACCACTAGACACCAATTTGCACGTCAACCCAGGGCGGACATGCCTTTTCCTCTCTCTTGTCCATGCTCACATGTGAAACTGCCCTTATTATGATCATTCTCCTCTTTACCCCTCCCCTGGAGAAACTCTTGTATTTTCATGCCAAAATGTCATCACTCTAGCAATGACTTCCACACTTAGGCTATCTCTCCTTTTCTTGCATTCTGTTGAATCCCACAGACTTCTCGGATCGGGATGATCGTGCATTGCTTCTGCTCTACGTTCAACCACTGGAGCCACGTTGGTCCTTCTGATTGGCAACATCTTTTACATTGTGCATCCAAACTGTTTCTCCTTTGTTTCAGGATACCAACATAGCATGCACAGATGCTTAGTTATAAATAGGAAGGAGATGATAATTTTAGACTTGTTCTTTTCTGATGAGGTATCATCAAAGTTCATTAGAGCTAGAGCTAGTAATGTTAATTAAGGTCATTCTCAATTTTTATGGATTCCATACAATTGTTAGGAAAATCTATATAATTTAGTTGATGTGTAGATAGATTTTAATTTGCTCATCCATCCTCATAAGAAGATGAGTAACAAGTTTCTATTTGGTGTGTTGGACATTCCGAGCAGGAAAGTGCGAGGAATGGCTGGCTAGTGGTCGGCCATTTCGGGTCAGAAAAGACGATGTGGCACTTTCTTTCGTGGAAAGGCTGTGTGGCCCATTCGCTTATACATGAAGGCAACATAAGAAGTGGATCATTAGAGAAAAAAAAAAAAAAGAACTCGACTTGAGACATCATTAGATATGCATCATTCATAAGAGCGGCTTCATTCTGGACTTGGACATCATTTCATTTGATGGCAACTCGAGAAGACACTGCTGCTTCATCCATTCCCCTCGTTTTGCCTTCCGATGATCCGAAGGGGCACAGAAAAGTTCGAAATATTTGCGTCCTGGCTCACGTCGATCATGGCAAGACCACCCTCGCAGATCATTTGATTGCCTCTGGAGGAGGTGGGGTTCTCCACCCAAAGCAAGCCGGTAAGCTTCGGTACCTCGATTACAGAGACGACGAACAGCTGCGTGCCATCACAATGAAAAGCTCCTCCATAGCCTTGAATTTCCGAGGCCACGTCATCAACCTTATCGACTCGCCAGGGCATGTTGATTTCTGCAGCGAAGTGTCCACTGCTGCGCGATTGAGTGATGGAGCACTGGTACTTGTTGATGCGTGTGAAGGTGTGCACATTCAGACTCATGCTGTCCTGCGACAAGCATGGATGGAAAAGGTTACTCCTTGCCTCGTTTTGAACAAAATAGATCGGCTCATCTTAGAACTGAAGTTGAGTCCTGCGGAAGCCTATTCCCGACTGCAGGTTGGTTTTTACAATGACCTGTCTAGCAGCCCTGAATCATTCGTGTAGTAGCATTGCGTTGTCTAAACTTACTCATTTAAAGCCATTCAGGGAATTCTCATGGAGGTGAATAACATAATCAACGCATTCCGCTCGGAGAAGTATCTATCAGATGTGGACACAATCCTTGCCGGCACAACTGTTCCAATGGTGTCAGATGAACAAGGCACAGAAAATGGGACGTGTTTAAGTGCAAGTGAACATCCAGACACATCATTTGTGGGCTCAGATTCAGGCATAACAATTCAAGAAGAAGATGAGGAAGATGCTTTTGCGCCAGAGCGAGGTAATGTAGTATATACATGTGCATTGGATGGTTGGGGATTTCGGATTGACCAGTTTGCTGCTCTGTACGCTGCAAAGCTCGGTGCAAGTCAAAATGCTTTGAGAAAGGCTTTGTGGGGTGACTATTACTATATTCCAAAGACCAAGAAAATCGTGGGTAAGAAGGCTGCGGGTGGGAAAGGAAAGCCAATGTTTGTCCAATTTATTTTGGAACCTTTGTGGCAAGTCTATGATGCAGCGTTGCAAGGCGAGGGGGATCGAGAAATGCTAAATAGGATCATAAAGTCTATGAATTTGACAGTCCCAACTCGTGATCTGCAGCACAAAGATTCAAAGGTAGTTCTTCAAGCAATAATGAGCCGGTGGCTTCCGCTAGGGGATGCAATTTTCTCAATGGTTATTGAGTGCTTGCCAGATCCTGTCTCGGCACAACATGTACGGATTAACCGGTTCTTTCCAGAGAGTTACATGACAGTAGGACTGACCGCAGAGGTCACGATGCAGCTTGAAAAAACCAGAAATGCTGTGAAGGTCTGTGATCACAGTGTTGATGCTCCATGTGTTGTTTTTGTGTCGAAAATGTTTGCAGTTCCTATTGAATTACTGCCTCGACGAGGGTCTGATGGAGAGCTGGTAGAAAACCTTGAGGAAATAAACAATTTGGGAGATGGTCATGGAGAATGCTTTCTTGCATTTGCAAGAGTCTTTAGTGGTATATTGTATGCTGGGCAGAAAGTGCTTGTTTTATCTTCACTTTATGACCCAAAGCAAGGGCAACAAGAAAAGAAACAAATACAGGAAGCAGTTATCCAAGGACTCTACATGATGATGGGAAGAGGTTTAGAACCCAAAAAGTCTGTGTTGGCCGGCAATCTTGTTGCAATCAGGGGTTTGGGACAGCATATTTTGAAAACAGGTACACTTTCTACAACCCCATACTGTTGGCCTTTTAGAAGCATGACTTATCAGGCTGCCCCTATTATGCGTGTAGCTATTGAGCCATCAGATCCTGCAGACATGGGAGCTTTATCAAGAGGTTTACGTCTATTGAATCGGGCTGATCCTTTTGTTGAGGTTAGTGTTTCTGCTACAGGTGAGCATGTGATTGCTGCTGCTGGTGAAGTACATTTGGAAAGGTGCATTAAGGATTTAAAGGAACGTTTTGCAAGAGTAGAGCTGGAAGTTTCTGCACCACTTGTGGGCTTCAGGGAAACAATTGAAATGGAAGGGATAACTCCTGTAGAAACATCAAAAAATGCTTCATCTTCAGAGGTTGTGGAGAAGACTACTGCCAATGGAAGATGTACCATCCGAGTGCATGTCAGTAGACTGCCTCCAGCTTTGACAGCAGTGCTTGATGAGAGTGCAGAATTTTTACAAAGAGTTATAGAAGGGAATACTGCAAATCCTTATGTGAGGAATGCCAGCCAAATCAATCAAAGATCTATAAAAGAGGAGGGAGACTCTCAAGACCCTCTGTCAGTGCTAAGGAATCGCTTAATTGCTGCAGCACAGAGTGGCAATGTGAGTGGGAGTCATGGAAGTGAGAAGCGTAAGAATGGAGTCAATGCAGAAACATGGCTAAACAGATTAGAAAGGATCTGGTCATTAGGGCCCAGGCAGGTGGGGCCCAATTTACTACTCATGCCAGCTTCAAGCACTTCAAGAAATTCACAAGAGATTGGTGACCATCTTGACGGGACATCTGTGACAAGCAATTCAAATGTGGAAGCTGTAGTAATTAAGGGAGCTCCCCGTGTATCTGAAAGACTTGGCCTTGTTAATGGTTGGACGGAAGGCGAACCATCTGGTTGCTCGTGGCACAGTAGTGTGCCTGCTTTGTTGACAGAAGCAGAGACCCTTGAAAGCTGCATAGTATCAGGGTTTCAGTTGGCTACTGCAGCGGGACCCCTTTGCGAGGAACCTATGTGGGGTTTGGCATTCATGGTGGAAGCTGTAGTAGCAGCAAGAGAAAAGCCTGTAAGTGAGAGTGGTGATTTGGCAGCAGCAGGTGAAGATGGGATTGGGAATATAAATAGTGAACAATATGGCCCATTCTCTGGTCAGGTAATGACAGCAGTCAAGGATGCATGCCGTTCTGCGGTGTTGGCCAAAAGACCCAGACTGGTGGAAGCGATGTACTTTTGTGAAGTCAGTACACCCACGGAATTCTTGGGTCAGATGTATGGAGTGCTGGGGAAGAGACGTGCACGTGTTCTTGAAGAAGAAATGCGAGAGGGCTCTGCTATGTTTACAGTACATGCATACATGCCTGTTGCTGAGAGCTTCGGCTTCACTGATGAGATGAGAAGGAAGACCTCTGGTGCAGCCAGTCCTCAACTTGTTCTTAGCCATTGGGAGGCACTTCCACAGGATCCATTCTTTGTGCCTCGAACTGAGGAGGAGCTGGAAGAATATGGTGATGGGTCTAGTGTACCGCCCAACACAGCAAGGAAGCTTATCGATGCTGTAAGGCGCAGGAAGGGTTTACCTGTAGAGGAAAAGGTAGTGCAGCATGCTACAAAACAGAGAACTTTAGCACGTAAAGTCTAGGGACATTTTTCAAACTGATTTTTTCCATTCCATGCTTTTGTGGGAAGAAAAGAGCATTAATCACCCTAGCTAAAAACTGCAAGCTATGAAGCTGTACAAATGCGTCAAAGGATTTTGTTTTGAGGGTGCTTAATTGAAAGAGGTTGGTACACCGTAACGGCTCGTATTGCACTGGGAGATAACAATTCAATTTTTTGGATCGTTGTTGCAACAAAGGGTTTTGTGACAGCTTATAACTAGCTAGAGTTTGTGCCCTAAAAGCCTGATGTCTAACTTCTTATGTCATTTCCTTCGTATTGTTGTCTTATTACAACTATAACAAGTTAAGACCATTTTATAGTCTTCATGTATCTCAGCATAAAGGATTCCTGGTCTCAAGTGCAATCATTCTTGTACTAGTAAACTTAATTGTCAGAGAATTATGTTAAACTCTGCGCTTGTAAGCCCCCAAATTAGGGCAGATCTGTCATGGTACAGATAGCCATGGTGTTGGCCACTCCTTGAGCCACACATGGGCGGGCAGGCCTGCAGTAGATTGGAGGCCCCATTGGAGGGGTACAAAGCGTTGATATTAGCCCTGAACCTGTGCACAAAGAGCACAGCCACTGGAGGTTTTAAAGCCCCCAAAACGGCAGGTCTAGTTTGTCAGTCCGCAGATTGGGTTTGGAAGAATGGGAGGAGGGCATGGTGTTGGAAAGGTCACCTCCCCATCTGTAAGCCCCCATATGAGGACAGCATGGGGGGGCTGAACCTGGGTTTTGAGAGACTGACACATGGGCAGGGTTATGTACGCCATGTGGGTAAGAATCAAAGAGTGAAGAAAAGTGAGGTACCTGGAGGAGCCATGGTGGCTGCAACAAATGGAGCTCATGGACGGAAAGTTGGCTATGGATATTTAGCCTGGATCTGGCCTGGCAGAGGTATATTTGGAGCAGCACCAGATGGCAGAATATACCCAGGAGAAAGAACTCTAAGAGGCGAACTTGTTGGCCGTGCTTGTGGGAAGGAAATTGACCTGCAGCAAGGCCTTGAAACTAGCGCAATGCACAGCAGGTGGACAGCAGAGGAGAAGACCTTGGTGGACAGGCTGGTTGGGCTTGATATAGTTAGCCAACCAGGCCTGACTAGAAGGCTGAACAAAGGAAGAACCAGCAGGCCTGAAAGGGCAAGTGAAAGCCCTTATGTAGGGCCCTGGTTGGGCTGGTAGGGGCAGCCAACCAGGTCGGTTTTGATAGACTGAGTCGGCCATCAAGGGGCTGACCAGTCGGCTATTTCAAGTGGCCCTTGGGGCCTATAAAAGAAGGCACTTGGGCCTCATAACCTTATCCAGCAGCCAGCACAATTGGGAGCAGCAGGAGCAGCAGCACAAACTCCCTCAGGCCTACATCCAGGAGGCAGAGGAGTTCAAGAAGAGCTGCAAACTGAGCTCACAGAGGGCTGGGACTCTGGCTGTCTTCTAGGGCAGCAAGGAGCTGAGGTCAAAGGATGGAGAGTCTACATATGCTCGAGGTGGAGCACGCGGGCTAAGTCTAGAGATATCCGGCAGATAGTAGAAGTACGCGGTGGTAAGATCAAAGGATCACGCTTTGGTGGGATTTTGGATCTCTCTCTCTTTTGTATTGTGTCCATAGCTTTGGATGGAAATATATATTCTTTTGGTAGCTTCTATATCTGGCTGGTTCATTGTCTATTGATGAGTCTGCACATCTATTTGATTCTTGTAAGTTTAAGAAGTTTGTGATTCCACTCCCCACACACGTTGTGTGAGCTCCTGGGGTATTCAATAAGTCTTCCGCTGTGCGTACCCTCTATTGGTCGATTTCTAGCACATGGAGGCATTATCTCTAAGCATTACCACAACGTCAAGCAATGATTCTGCACATTCAGTTGGCGGGTACTTCAACGGAGGCGTGGAGCATAGTGAAAGACTTATACGAGACAAACAACACTGGCTGGATTCTTATGCTCCAGAATCAGTTCTTACGAACAAGATGGAGGAAGGAAAACTGATAAGTGAGCACTTGAAATTGTCAGGGATCAATTAGCAGCTGTAGTTCAGAACGTCGGCACAAATTAAGCTTGTGCAAATGCAATGAGTCAAGGTGTCAATGTGAGTGCATACCGTCTTCTTTTAATTGAATTCAAGTTAAACTTAGTGTCTTTTTATGGCTTAATTAGGAATGTAATGAAGAGGTAGCGCTCGTGTTCACAGGGTTAGTTTATCTAGAGGGGCTAATCTGGAAGGGACTATATAAGTCTACCTTCCATTGCTTGTACCACATGTTTTGTTGTGACCTTACAGTCCCAAGTGGTATTCCCTTAGCAAATGGAGCCCGCTTAGCAGGAACAAGTGCCTCGTCTGGTCACAACACCTTGTAAGGATACGTAGGCCCAATTCTTACATACATTATGTACTATGATATTGAGTAACTTAGTGACAGAGCATGGCTTTGATAGAGGACTAGCATTACAATAGCTTCATCTGAACTGTGAGACAAGCAACGACCTTTGCATTGAATGATAGGGGTAAGCAGCCCATGCCTCATAACAAGGATCATTCACAGCATGTTGAGGAGCTTTGTAGCTGATGCTACAAAGTTTTTTGGTGTTTTCAAGTCTCTATACCTTCCGAAGCAATCCTTGGGGTTTGGGTAGGTCCATTCGAGAGCAGCTCATCATGACTATATATACCCCGTGGGGACTGTCATGACAAGAGAAATCACTAATCCGTGATTAGTAGACATTAAAACATTATTATATATTATACGCCAATGGTGTAACATGTATTTGTATTTATGATGGACGCTAACCGATTTATTATGGCGGTGGATCATCTTAGTAGATAGAACTAGTCGAGCTGGAGCCATTGTTTTAGACGGCATCAAATTTGGACATGTGATACTTTATTAATAAAAATGTGCACACACGTGTCTAGGTTCTAGGGGCAATAGGAAGGACAGGGTGAATTAAGGTGCATTGAATGGTAGATGCATTGGTCATAGGATAAGGGTAGGTGTAAATGGGAAGATGGAACTTGAGTGATCTCAAGGGACATTAATGAAAGGGTGTCACCTTTCATTGTGAATCTCACGTAGCATTCTCTCTATTCACCTTGCATTCATCATCCATCTCTCTCTAACCTTGCATGTAGATCGAAAAGAGAAACAAGTACTCTCACGAGGGCGCTCTTCCCCCATTGGAGGGCCAATTGGCAACATGCATTGTACACATTTGCATTCTCGAGGAATTCGGTTCTTTACATTTGGTATCAGAGTAGCGACAATCCACAACCAGGACAGTAGGAGAGCGTGCAGGATAGAGGGCGAAAGCGTGCGGGACATAGTCACGGACAACGGGTGTAAACGTAGAAGAAGATTGCGCGGAAAGGAGCGGTACGATTAGGCCACGTGTAGGGAGACCAACGGGAAAGGAGCCACTCGTGCACGCGAGGGAGGCACCCATACAAGCAGGGACGAAGAGGTCACGGGGCACAAGATTTTGGTGGCCTTGCTCATGCACCGGGGCTTGAAGGGCAGATGGCCCTTCTGCACACCATGAGATCTGAAGGGCCCGTCAAAGAGCTGTGTGCAACTAACAAAAATGTCTTATGCAAAGCCCGAGATCCGTTGAAACCTTGGAGAGAAGTCTGTCTGAAAAGGCCGAGTTTGGAGGAGGACAGGGCGGGATTTCAGGGTCTCTGAGGTAAGGGGTTTCTCTGAAAATTTTGGTCTTTAGAGGGGGAACGGGGTGACCTAACGGGATGAAACACAACCCCTTATGCGAATAGACCCTTAAAACCCTTAGACCGTGGGGAAAAGAGACCCCCCCCCCCCCCCACATCCTCCCCAACGGAAAGTCAGATCAGAACAATATTTTAAGGGGGTGATCCACCCACCAAGTACCCCCTATAACAACATCTAGAGCTCCAATCCACTCAAAACAAGTAGCCCAAACAGAGTGCACTAGTTTACAACAAAAATACAAGAAGAAGAGCCCAAAAGAGAAGGAAGAAGAGGTAATTTTAAGTGGTTTTTCGACACAAGTGAAGTGGGAGTTAGATAAGCACCACCAACTTTATAACACTTCTTTTGCTGTAAAATAAACCTTTTTTTTGAAACTATAGCAAGTCATTTTCTCTCTTGTATTACTAAAAGGAAAGATGGAAGGGGAAGGGATATTTAATAATGAACTTGTACTTTGTCCTCCACTACCAGAAGGAGATAGATAGAGAACACCATCACCTCCTCCTGAAGAGGATTAATTTAGATGAGAGTTAACACACATCTTGAGTACAATAATCCACGCATAGAATTACCTTCATCTCTCCTTCAAGAATCTCTTGATAGGGAGTTCTCCTTTAGAAATGAAGGAAGAAATGAGTCCATTCAAGAGCAAGGCGCTGAGTTTATGCCTTAAACTCAAAATCCCATACACATGGATTATAATCCAAGTGCAAGAGGGAGAGAGGAGTCTCCAGTTGATAAGCAGGTTTCTCAGCTTAGCCATATGATTGAACAGTCCATTATGACAAAATTTGGGACTAAGAGAGTGCTGAACTTTGGGGGTGAAGATTTAAGTACCCCCTCGAAGAGAGCCAAATTCCAACCCCGAGAGAGAATAGATATCCCAAAGTATGATGGAGTAAGAGAGGCAGATAAAATCCTTAATTGGATTCGCCATTTTGAGCTATATTTTGCCCATCAAGATAAGACAAGCTTGCTCTTGCCACATTGCGTCTACAGAAGGATGCTTTGATGTGGTGGTCCTTATTACAAATGGGAAAAGAGCTTATTCTTCAATGGTCCAAGTTTGTAGAGCAACTTAAGGCCACTTTCATGCCTCTGAGGCATGAAGAAGAATTGACCTTCTGCTGGAAAAGGTTCAGGCAATTCAATAACGACAACTAGGTTCTGGAATTAGGGAGTAACACTAAGTAATTAGGGAGGTTTCCTACCTTAGTAAGCATTGGGTTTTAAAGAAGAGATTTTGGAATTTTTGAAATTCAGATGGCAACTTATGCTTGGGTACTAATGAGAACATAAGAGTAGCTTGCTTACTAAGAAGTTTTTATTTCTGTCTGTGTCTCTCTCTCTCAGATTAGTTTTGGCGGTTGCAGATATAGCACAAACCTTGTAAGGTGGCACGTAGCAGTGGTAGTAGCTCTTGCATACACAGACCTTGAGAAGTGATGACTCCGGTGCTACTCATGACATGCATAAATCATGGCGACAGCTTTGCTACAATATATACTTAGCACAACATGCAATGATGCGTGTGGTGTGCATGTGGATGGCAGCAGAGAATCCCTCCCCCCTACATGGATGATGACACTCAACACATCCATCCTGATGCATCATCTGTCCTTGATCCCATACCGCCGACACATTGACCTTGATGCCTTGATCTTGAAATGCCACCCTTGATGCCTTGATTAACTTGATGATGTAGAAAAAGGGGTAGGGGATAGATTGGAGAAAAGGGGATTGAGGAGAGGAAGGGAGAGAAGGAAAGAGAAGGGGTAGGAGAGAGAGGAAGAGGTGGTAAGGGGGGCCACAGAGAGAGAGAGAGAGAGAGAGAGAGAGAGAGAGAGAGAGAGAGAGAGAGTAGGCTGCAAGTAGGAGGAACGAGGGAGAGCAGATAGATTCGATGTCACATCCAAAAGTACACAATGAGTGGTGGATGGGGACTTAGATAGTCCCTCCACCTTTCCCTCCTAAAGGGCCACTAAAATAGCCCTTTCCCCCCTTCATTACAGCCATCCCTTCTTATAGAAATTTGCCCTCAAGATTGCAAGTACGGGCTTCTACCCAAGGGTGCTGGGACATCCAATTGATGATGTTCAGCCTGGTAAATGATAGGGGTACTCCTGGACAATACTCTCTGGCTGCCATGGTTGCTTATCCTCTAGAAGCCCTTTCCATCTTATGAGGTCCTCAATATACACCGTGTTGTGGAGTACTCGATCTCTGAAACCCACAATGCACTTGGGAACATAGAGGATATGACACTCCTCATTCGTAGGTGGCAGCTCTGGAAGTATGTTCACATGATGACCTTCATGTGGTTTCAGCAAAGACACATCAAACACATTGTGAACCTTGGAGGCACTTGGTAGCTCCAATTGATATGCTAGCTCCCCAATCTTGCAAATGATCCTGTAAGGGACATAATACTGATGAACAAGCTTTGTGTTGGTAGTACCCCTCAACTAATGGGGTTTCTTTCAATCTAACTTCTCCTTTGTCTTTGTGTGTTCTCAATTTCTTTCTCTAATTGCTCTTTCAATTTGGAGATTCCAGCCATCTGATGCATTTTTGTCTCCACTTCTTGTTCATACAAGTGTATATTTGATGCTCCAAAATGGACAAATCTTAGTACCTCACACTTGCACCCACATGCTACTTAGATGAGTACTACAAGATGCAACACATGTGCTCTATATTTGCTACTAACTCCTCCTGCTATATGCTTCTCAAGTAGTTTCTCTACTAGCTTTAGTTGCTATTGGGAGTGCTTCACAATGATTACCAACTATAAGGCTAGGTCCGCTTATATAAAGGAGAAGCATGTCACTCCCTCATATTAGCCAATTGTGCCCTGAATAGAACGCTGGTGGAGTGCAATGGTAGCTTCTAGCTATAAATTAAAATATCCATATGAACTAAGAGGAGCGATAGGGAAATGAGGATAAATGTTGGTTCAAATATCTCATGAGAATGCCAAATCTTTAGTTTTATGGAATACATCATTGATGAGCTGGTCAGATCCACTACAATGAGAGTCACTGGTGGACGAGAGGCACCCAAAGATGGTGGCAAAGGAGAGGTTGTCAAAGATGGTGGTAGAGGAGAGGATGTCAGAGGAGGCGAGTTTGTTGAAGACAGAGGATTGAGGAGGTTGTTGAAGATAATGGTGGAGGAGAGGTTATCAAAGGAGGAGAGGATATTGAAGACAGTGACTAGAGAGGTGTGGCAAGGTAGGGGAGGAGGGTTAGGGGTGGAAGTAGTAGCAATGAAAGGAAGTCAGGTTGAAAAGGGGAAGAATTATTTGGGCAAAGGAAAGGCAAGGAGGTGGCAAGGTAGGGGAGGAATCAATCCTATTAATGATTTTGGCTACAAACATAGGCTTGAATTTTGAATTCATGTCACACAAGTAGAATGATTGTAGGAAATATGCAACTGAGTGTCTATAAAATGTGGGCAACTATTTTTAGTGTCATATTATTTGGATCGTGTGGCACGTGTGCGCACGCGCAAGCGTGCACACACACATTATTTGAATGTGCTCACACACGTGTACACATGTGTAGGTGTACATGTGCGTGTGCGTGTGCATGTGTTGTGTGAGGTGGACGCTTAAACTTCGTTACTTTTTTTGGGCTACCATTTTGGTGGAACATCATTCTTCCTGGACCTTTGGTCTTGGAGGACACTTAAATCAAGGAAAACAATGAATGTCCTAGGTAATCTCCTCACTTGCTCAGAATTTTTATATAGTATTATTCAATGTTGGCCCCAAGCTCTTGAGGCAATTGGATTTTATGAACTTTAAGAGGTTGCAAAAAGGTTTGATGAAGTGAAGGGACTCTTTCAAAAGAGCAATGTGTACACCTTATGTACACAGTGGGTTTCTATACAATATATAAGACAACCCTTTGTGAGAGCATGTCATAATTTGCTTTGATTGGGAGATATATATGGGTGTGGAGGGAATGTAAATAGATGATGAGACATCATGAAATCACTTGGCAATCTCCCAATTCTCTAATTTATTTTTTGATGTTTTTGATTTATGGGTCGTACAACATGTTTATGCCATTTTAAGTTGTGTCATGACATTGTGTTGTTTAAATACTTTGATATTTTCTTAAATGCAAGTGCACAAGCTATGGAGTAGAGAAGAAGAAAATTTTATTATTCAAGGAAGCTCAAGATAGGGGCATAGTGTTGTTTTCTCCAATGATCCTGCATAACTTTTGGACTATGGAAATTGGTTTTGCATGCATTTCCTTGCCATTTCCAACAATGGGTGAAGCCATTGGTAGTACTATCAAATGGATAGTTACAATGTTATCCCTAAACACATGGATTGCAAAGGATGTACTAAAAATGAGGAGCAAGGTAGATAATATTGAATTGGTGGTTGGAATGGATGCTTGGAGAGAAAAAAAGGCTCATTATATCGAATGAGATCCTCAACTAGTGTTCAAACATGCCACATCTTAGTTTGTTCCATTGGCCAATAAAATAACTTACTTTTGAGAATGGAGAACAACTAAGACTAGTGGGGACTCATGCAAGCTAGTGGAGAACAATCAAGACTAGTGGGGACTCATGCAGACTAGTGGAGAACAAGTAACACTAATCGGGACTCATACAAATGTATGTGATGATGATGATAGTCTCTTGGGACATCTACATTATACTAACTAGCTAGCACTACTTCTAGCATTACTTTTATGACTAATCGGAGGCATCCTCGTCATCGCCCTTGTCACCACTCCCACCACCCTTGGAGCCTTCTTCATCGCCTTCTTCCTCCTCAATACGCTCACCTTCTTCCTCCTCAATAACCCCAAGAGCCTATAAATGAGGGACAACATGTATCAATGTATGAAACATCAAATCTTTATTTACAACATTGAGATTTTTTAAGTACTTTTAAATACCTGCATGGGCATTCCAATAGCCCGGCTATACTCCTCCTCAGTAATCAACCCCTCATCATAGAAGTGCCTCTAAGTAGATCACCTACCGTGTCCACGATGATAGGCTGTCTCTGCAGGAGTAGGGTATCTACCCACGATATCAAGCTGCAAGATGAAGAAAGGAGTTAGAACAGAGGAACAACCTCCTAATAAACCACATAAATACAATATAATTTGAGATTGATACTTACAAACTGGGCCTTCCATGACGCAATACCACCTGCTTCGAAATGTGAGGATCCATATCGCTCTATCTACCGTCATGCCTCCACATGCTATAGACTGGGGTCATGTCTCACTAGTTTCATGGCTTTCTTCCACTCGCACTTATGAGTGGTGTGTGGCTGGCCCCTTTGTGGTTGTCCTCCCTCTCTCCTAGCAATCTCAGCCAGTGCCTACCTCTTTAGCAAAGACCTCTTATTGGCAAGGATACTGGTAATCTTTGTCTTTGCCTATGTGTTAGTGAACTCATGGTGTTCTGGATTGGGATACCTCCTGTGTGAACTCTTAATGGTATCCTTAGCCAAACTTTCTTTTTGGTCTTTGAATTTCGTAAAGCAATCTCTGTAGTTCTTATGAACTACAGAGCGCATGAATGACATGACTTCCTTCCCCCATGAATCCTGCAAGATGCCGCTCGCCTCAGTGATATCATAGTAGATTGTACCATCACCCTCCAGTACATCTGCATCTGAATCATCCCCTCCCCCAAAGCATTGTGCCATGCATCCTATGTGGCCCATCTCCCTGCTACTATGCCTGCTTCTATGTCATGATGAGCCACTACGATGGGCACTTGCCGCTGGAGAAAGGGCTAGTAGCAAAAGGTGTCAAGGAAGGATGATTGTACAAAATGCTAGCTATAGTAGAGACTGTCAGTTTGTTGCATTTCCTCATTTGCAAGAAACATATTCCCATGTTCATTTGCAAAATGACTGTGACTAGAATGTCCACCACGATGATTTCCTCTGCCTCAGAAATTCCCTCGATTACTGATGGATTGACCGCCTTAGTCATACTACTTCTTGCGACAATCTCTTTCATAGTGTCCAAATTTATGACAGTAGTTGCACTGGATGTTTGACACATTGGTGGATGCATTACCTCGTCCTTGGAATCTTCCTCGGTTGGAATGATTCTCTTTGTTGATTTTGATGTTGCTGAGGATGATGCTGATGCTGATGCTGACTTTGCTGATGATGACCTTGTTGTTGCTAATGATTACCACTTCACTGGAATGATCTACCTCTGCCTCTACCTCTGCTTTTGTCTGAAGCTGTGAATGCCTAATCATTAGAATGACCTTTGAATGTGTGAATGGCTTGCGTCTTGAGTTCTTCACCAAGTAGGACTGACTGAAGTTCTTATAGTGTTGGAATTTGCCATTGGATGGCAATACTCTAGACTAGATTCTCACATCCCTCTCCAAGTCCTTCAGGATGACTTGAACCATTTCTGCTGGATTCATAGTCTCTCCTACTGCTGCAAGTTGATTGTTGTAGTCTTTTATTTGGAGTACATAAGCATGACCGGTTTCGCTGCTATTGCGGAAACTCTGGTTGATTTGGTTTCTCAGTGTGAGAATCCTGGATGTGTTCTTGGACTCGTAGTGAGCCGCGAACATATCCCATGCTTCTTTCAATGTCTTGGCTGTGTTAAGCTATCCTAGCATGACATCTTGCACATTCTGCTTGATCAGATGATATGCATACTTATATTTCTTATCCCATTCTGCCTGAGCTCGGCCAATGGCAAGATCTGGTACAGGTGCAAAAACTGTTTGTGTAGCTATAGATCCTGCTATTGGTGCTATGACAATAGGTGGAGTAGAGCTAGCTGGATCGTCCAATGGTCTAGGTGTAGATCCATTGACATACTCCCATTTGTCCTGAAGTACAAGAATGGTCTCCATTCAGTATTTCCATGTGCCGTAATTGGAGTTGTCTAGCTTAGTAGATACCTCCAGATTGAGGTTGCTAGTCGTAGACATGGTGCAAGAAATGTACTCAAAGTGCTGTGATAATCACTGTCTGACTCAACTACAAAACACTGACTGTAGCCAATGAAATTTGAACTATCGGTGAAGATAGAATTGCAATATATAAAATCCGATCTGTGTTACAAGGCTTGTGGCAAATGATGCCAAGAATAGCCAAGAGGCTTTACAAGGCTAAAATGATGTGCACAATGCCGTGAAATAGCCGAATAGGATTTACAATGATGGCATGTGTGTGTGAATCAAATCTTGTGCTATCTACCCACTGAACAATCGGCAATGCCTCTAAACACTATGAAGTTTGCTCACTGAACTGATGAATGTCAGGTTTCAGGTAATGTGATGATGTGAAACCATATGTGAGTGTATGAATTGACTCCGAGTAGGAAGTAGTTGGGAATTTCGGGCATGGCTTAGATTGGCAAGTTGGGGAGATTCAAAGCGTCCCCTCTATGGCGATCTAGTCTACTCTGATCTAGATCTATACCAATCGTCGATCGATGAAAGAACAACAAATAATTTCTTTTCTTTTGTTCTTTTTAAGTGTTGGGTCAGATGCGTCGATGTAGAGGCTGATGTGCGTGTAGGAAGTGGTTTTGTTGGTGAGGCTCAAAAGTGAGTGATACTTGCACCGAAATGTGCGTGTGATGTGACAAGTGCGTAGAGCACAAAAGATCAAGTGACACTCCTTTTTGGAGCACCCTCAAATTCTTCCTGGATCAAGAGATACGACTTGATCTAGGTGGAGGGGCAAAAAAGGGTGAAAATGTGCTCAGTGATGATGTGGTCAACAATGCAGGGGTGTGCCAGTGGAGCAGTGTGCTGAGGTGGCACTAAGATTCATGCAATGCCTGTCAAGGGGTAACTGTGCCTGCAGGATAGGTGAGGTGGCAGGTTGGTTGACCTAACCCAGGGTCAAGTTGACCTAACCAAGGTAAAGGTAACCATGATGATGTGGTAGGATGACAGCTGGTAGGTGAGTCAGCAATGATGTGGTAGGATAAGGGTCTGCCTACGTGGCATGGATGACATGGTTGGCTGGTGATGTGGCTACCACGTGTCAATTGAGGTGGCAGGGATGATGTGGTAGATGATGTGAGCAATGATGTAGATGTGTTGATGTGGCAGCTAACATGGCAGTGATGATGTGGCAGATAAGACCTGCCACATGGTAGATAGGGGTTGACACGTGTCAACCCTCAAACCACACCTTTGTGTGTGGTTGTAGAGTCAAATTGATGTATGGGTGTGCCTGCCTAAGGGCTAGAAGTCCTATGCTAGGAGTGTGTGAGTAGGTGTGCTAGAGTGGGTAAGGATTCTAGTAGGTGTGATTTGAGTGAATAAAGAAGTGTGGTGAGTGATTGAGAGAATGTAGGGATTGATTGAGAGATTTGAGGAGTTTGGTGCTTTGTAATTTCTTGCCTATATAAGAGGCTCATATCATGAATAAAGATTGACTTGCTTTGCCTCCATTTTGATCCCATACTTCCCAACATGTGGTATCAGAGCTTGGGTGGGATGGAAGCTATCCCAGAAAATATATGACGATGCATCTGCGCAAGTGAAAGGAGTCATGGAATTGCATCCGATGGCAACTTCGAAGAGCTCAGTCCCACAGGATGCTTTCCATGTGGTACAAAGTCCAGTTGGAAGGTTCAGTTGGTCACTCCAAGGCAACAGAGATTCTCAGTACAACCCTTTACGTAGTCAGCTCTGGTTCCAACAACTTTGTTAACAACTATTACGTGAATCCGTTTCTTCGATCTTGATATAATCAGATGGAATACATGAACTTCCTTACGTGTCTGATTGTCATGTTTCTCTAAGATAAGACCCTCTTCATATTTGATTTATTTGAAGGCATATGGGATGCATGTGATCATAAAGTTGAAGTCAACTTGTTGGAGGCTACTCTTTTGGTAGCACACTTCACTAAGAAAGGAGCAATAAAACAAAGGAGCTGTACCAACAATGATATGCTTGTGCTCTCGGAAACTATGAAGACCAAGAAGAAAGAACCAAACCAAGATGTTGCAAATACCTCTACCAATGAGGAATCGACTAAAGAAACTTTCATCTAGGAGGGCATTGGCCCTAAACTCTTTTGGTAGCATACTTGTTGGAGGCTACTCTTTTGGTAGCATACTTCACTAAGAAAGAAGCAATAAAACAAAGGAGCTGTACCAACAATGATATGCTTGTGCTCTCAGAAACTATGAAGACCAAGAAGAAAGAACCAAGATGTTGCAAATACCTCTACCAATGAGGAATCGACTAAAGAAACTTTCATCCAGGAGGGCATTGGCCCTAAACTCTTAGATTAGGATTGTGTGTTTGTGTCAAATAATGGTACTCTGCCATGGATAGTCCTCCTAAAATGATTGTATTGGGTTTTGAGTGTTTTTAAGATGTCTAGGTCCTAGGTCTATAACCTTAGTCAATTTACCAAAAAAACCCCAAGATACATAAGAAACCAAGAGTCCTAGGAGTGATTACTAGTTGGGACCATGACTTGGAACATCCCAGATACTACTGTTGAGGGAGGAGTGAGATATTGGTAGGGGCCATCATGGAGCATCCCATGTACTATTACCGAGGGATGAGGTCATCAATTTGTGGAGGGGTATGTAAAGTCAAATTGATGTATGGGTGTGTGTGCCTAAGGGCTAGGAGTCCTATGCTAGGAGTGTG
Source organism: Dipteris shenzhenensis (assembly GCF_047967505.1). Lineage (NCBI taxonomy): Eukaryota > Viridiplantae > Streptophyta > Polypodiopsida > Gleicheniales > Dipteridaceae > Dipteris > Dipteris shenzhenensis. The sequence continues at coordinate 8,726,933 of NC_141601.1, read as the reverse complement.
TGAGAGTAGGTGTGCTAGAGGGGGTAAGGATTCTAGTAGGTGTGATTTGAGTGAATCAAGGAGTGTGGTGAGTGATTGAGAGAATATAGGGATTGATTGAGAGATTTAAGGAGTTTGGTGCTTTGTAAATTCTTGCCTATATAAGAGGCTCAACTTGCTTTGCCTCCATTTTGATCCCATATATTTCCCAACAGTGGTAACCCTTGTGATAAGGTTCATGTCGTTCAACGGAGGACCAGAATCTTCGAAGATTCCATCCATCGATTCTGTTTGTAGGATGCGACGTCAATGGACTGTGTAGAAGGTCACAGCTGATTGGAGATCTGGAGGAGCCTTCCCTAGCTGTCTGAGACCGTGCAGGTCTATTGGAGTAGTCGGGCGCTTGGGCGTGCCATTGTTGTGACTGTGTAGCCAAAGGGAAGGCCAGTTGGCCAATGGGCTTCTGATGGCTAGGAGCTATTCGTTGCTGGAGGTCGGGCGTGAGGTGCCGCTCGGAGGGTTGATGAGAGTCGCAGCTGCTGCTACTATATTCAATCGTTGAAGGCGTTGAAGGAGCTTATGATAGAGGCACATTGGTTAGTGCTACTTGTGGCATCGTCTGCTAGGAGTCTGCATCCTTAGTCAATGATTGCCTTGCTTGTGAGCGGTAGGGCGGCTGCTTGAGATGCGCATTGGTTGGCTTTGAGATGCCTAGCACGTGGGGCTTTGGAGCTGCCTTTTCATCATGGAGGCGACTATCGTTCGCTGAAGGAGTCCCGTCGTTCGCTGATGGGAGGCTTAGAGCATTAGAGCTGTAGGAGGGTCGTGTAGGTCGACGGAGTGTGGGCTTGTTCTTTGTAGAACATAGCGGGTCACTAGCATCCATTTGCTGAAGCTTGGCGTCGCCTGAGAAAAGGAACTAGGCTGCAGATGGAGCCATTTGAAGCTAGAGCCCCTATGAGTTATAGACCGAGTTGAGGGCTGTGCGCTCCAATAGAGGCAACTGAGCGTCGCGCTGGTTGGAGAGGTTGCATAGAAGCTTAGAAGCTTGAGTGTTGGAGCTGGCTGGCTGAGTCGAGCTTTGGAGCTATGGGTCTGTACATGTAGGTTTCTCTCTCTCCCTCAATGGAATCTCTCCCTGTGTGCTATCACAAATCTCTCAAGACAAATACCTATCTTTCTCTCTCTCTCTCTTGGAGAATGAATGGGCGGAAATCTCTCAAAATGAACTGAAATCTCTCTCTCTCAATTGGAAAACTCTCACTAACGGAATGAATAGAACTTGACGGAAATTCTCTCAAAGAACTCTCAATGAATGGAATTTTTCTCTCAAGGAAGAGAACACTCGATCTCTCAATCTGTGAATCTCTCACACTCTCTCGTACGAATCACAATGCCTCAGCAGAAGACAAGGGAGCTCTAATACCATGACAAAATATGAAGAGGGGAGAGGAGAAGAGTGAAAGTGAGGAGAGAGGGCATAGCTAGAGAGTACACCAGAAATGACTAACTGTTCACTAGATTTAGTTGAAAATGTAGAATATATACAAATCCATTTAGGGTTAGGGTTAGGGTTAGGGGATCTAACCCTTTCCTTTATAGCACTCTATTGGGTTAGTGCTATGCACATATGATCACATGATGGTGCTATGCACACATGATCACATGATGTTGAGCGTAAACTCTCAACACAATCCCTCTTATGTCCATGCTGAACAAGAGGGTAGTCAAGGGTTGTCTCACGGGCTTACAACTTCCATCAAGTTAACAACTATGTGCATAGCTTTTTACTGATGACATGGTTGCCTTTTTTTAGGAGAATTAGCAAAATAATTCCAACTCCTAAAGTCCTTTTGTGAAGCTTTTGGGTTAGTTGCACCTAGTCTAAGACTTTTGGGATTAGGGTGGGGGTTCGGGCCCTAGGAAGATGCCATTCAAATTAAGTGGGTGGAGAGTGGTACTATCACCTAATATTTGGGGGGCCTTTAGGATTGAGTATCAGAGGTTCGAATGGTTTTGTGAAAAAATTAAGGAATAATCCAGGGGATGGTATTGGATGTGGATGGGGTGGAATGCGAGAGCAGTTCATGTTCTTTGTGCTACTATAGTTTAAGTATCTTTTGTTTGGCACTTTCAAAAATTGCACTAGCTTGAGGTTGTGCGCCTACTTATAAAGTTTCTTTGGGCTAAAGAAGAGGCCCGAGGGTAAAAGGAGGGCTCACTACATATCTTGGGAATTGATGAAGGTTCCCAAGTTGAAGGGAGGTGTGGGGCTGCCTGATCTACACATTCAAAATCTAGCTTAGTTGTGTAAGTGGCTACCTAAACTTTTTGAGTGTTGGTCTCCGTGGAGGGAATGTGGGCACTGGTTTGTGGAGCATGCAAAGGCATAATCTGATTGGTATGACAAGATTATTCAGCCTTTTTTACTTAAATTTCCAGCTTTGATTTAGTCTTGGTGTTGATTAGGGTGTCATTGGAGTGGCATGGTTGTAATAGATTGCATGCGGATGCCAATCTTATATCGCGCATTTGGTGGAACCGAATACCCATGAAGGATAATCCACCTTTGTCCCTCATTGATCTTTAACAAGCTAGAGCCATTCATAGAGGTAAAGGATCAATCTAGGTGGATGCAAATCAGTCCTCTTCGTGTCTCGTGTAAATATTTGGTGGAGTCCATTGGGCATCTCTTTTAGGCATGTCTTGCAGCCAATTGGATATAGCGCTATGTGGGGGAGGACAGTGAAGAATTTAGGGTAATGCTTGCATTCCTGAGTAAGCTTGGATGGAGAGTTGCTTTATTGGGAGACGCTGATGTGTTCTTGTACACAGTGATGACAATTTGGCCATTTTGAGAGCGGAAGTCATCTCAATGATGTGGAATCTTAGGAATAGTCTTGCCTTGGGTAAGGGGTCGTTTAGTTGGTCCTGCAATGCATATATCTCTTAAGAGGTCACTTGTGGATTTGAGTCAGAAATGTCTTCAAAAGACTTTAGGGAGTGTCTCTCTTCTTGACGTGACTTGTCCCATGCTCGCATGTTGACCTTTGCTTTAAGAGCATAAGCAACATGTAGTAGGCCCTTTTTGGTTGGTCTTCCTTTTGTCTTGGGTTTTTTGGGGCCTTACCTACCCAAGTAATACAAGCCGGCTCTATTGTTTGTTAAAAAAACAACAAGGTGAATTACATTCAATAGGCCTGCCCTTTGGGGAGATGTATTTTGTTGGTCAGAAAGGGTGTTTTTGGTTTTGGTATCGTTGTTGTAGTCTATGTTTGTGTACAAAAGGGAGTGGTCAGACCAGTAAATGAGTTTGTTCCTGGAAAAGTGTGATTGGTTGTCTTGTTTGTCCAAATGTGGTCAATAGTTGATCCATTTATAGTTGTTGGTTGGTTAATCAATTGAGTGAAATTTCTTTGGCTCATGAAATTGCAGAGTTTTTTGCTATTGTTGTTTGAATTGTAGAAGTTAATGTTGAAATCTCCTATGATTATTGTGGGTATATCATTTTGTATGTTTTGGAGTTTTTCTTCTAGCAAGGCAAGAAATGTTGCAGTTGATGTTAGAGGTGAGTTGTATACATTGATGATGGCAATGGTTTCTGAAGTGTTTGTTTGTAAGATAGTGAGATAGCATTTCGAGCCATTGTGTTGAATGTAATTGTCTTCGAGAAGTTGGATCTCTTGTTTGTAACACATTGCCATCCTGACACCGTTTGTCTTTTGCAAGCATGTGAATCCTAGCAAGGATAGATATGTTGATTCTCTATCATGCAACTCTTGCAGGCAAAGTATTGTGGCACTCATGATGCTTTTGTCATCGACTATGTTTATGCAATGAGACTTTATTGTGCATGTGTTCAGAGATTGTAATGTTTTGATGTTTTTTTGGGAGGTGGGGAAGTTACGTTGTTGGGAATCCATTGTCTTTTCGATTTGAGGCACTCAATCTCTTTCAAGATGTTGTTATTGATTTTGATGTGTTTTGGTTCAAGTGGTTTGATGAGGTAGAGGTTTTCGGGGTCTCTTATTTGTGATACTGCTGTGTACATAAGGCCATGTCATTTGATGAAGGAAGGGTCAAATGCAAGGCTATACATGGACAGTCCTTGAGAATGATGAATCGTTCTAGCGGCAGCAGCTCTATTGATATAGGAAATTGCCTTCTAGAGATGGAATTCAACTTGTTTTTGCCTATTTGGAATTCAACTTGCTTTTACCTATTTGGAATTCTCTTGTTATTTGATGTATTAGTGTCCATGTCTTTGGAATTTTGTTGTTGTAACATGCAGAATAATTGAAGCGAGCTTCTCTTCCTATGGTTGAGTTTTTGAATAAGACCCAAACAACATGTTCATTTCTTTTGTGAGAATGTTTGAAAATTCCGTTAGCTCCATTCACCAATCCATAAAGAATGTCAAGATTACCTGAACAAATATCACAATCATCCCAGGTTTCAAATGAAGTGTCTTGTGCAATCCTGCTGTATTTCTGGGGTTAGGGGGGATAGTTATGGTCTTGCTACATGTCTTGTATCTTTTGTCTATTGCTGCGAGAATAGGAGGATCATCTTTGAGCAAATGGAACACTTCTTTGTTGTGAATTTCTTTCAAAGCATTAGTGTATAAAAGGTGGGGAATGTTTTTTTGTTTGTGCAGTGGTTCTCTTAGGTAATTGTCATTAATGTAAGAGATGTCGCTCAATGTTTGTTTTCCTATTCGTATTCTATTGAATACACCTATGAATTGTCATTAATGTAAGAGATGTCGCTCAATGTTTGTTTTGCTATTCCTATTCTATTGAGTACACCTATGAATGTTGTATTTGTTTGGTGCATTGGTGTATTAAGCTCATATTAAAAGACATTGTCTTTCCAAAAAGATGTTCGCATTGATGTATGTGTTGATTGGTTCAAGAAGAACCATGAATATTTTGTTGGGCTAGCTTGGCATAGGTCTCCAGATAATAGAACGTCAATACCTCCAAATGGTTGGAGGTGGTTGTGCATGATTTCTCGCAAGTGCATGTCAACTGCTGCAACTAATGTACTATGGCCAATCAAGGACACTTCGTCGAAGACAACTAGTTGAAGATCCTTGTAGAGTTGGGACAGTTCTTGTAGATTTTCACCTGAGAGGCTTGTATAGTGGGATGCCATAAGCGAGAGATGCAACGCTGAGTGAATCATTGTGCCACCAATGTTAAAAGCTTTTGGAGGGTGCAATTGCAATAGTTTGACCTTCAAAGTCTATAACTTATTGACTTGTATAGATTCCATGAGCTAAAGTATCTGTTAGCAGTTCTTCTTCTTGTGTTTCTTGCAAGTGTTGATCATTGTTCTCATCTACTTTTTGTTTTGGTTTCATAATTTGGACATGCTCTTCCCCAAGATGGTTTATATGCACGTTGTTGTATTGGTACAATGGAGTTGATAACAATTCTTTCAATGCAAGCATTGTAAAAGTTGGTCGCACAACTCCACTCATGTAATTATGCTTAAACAAGAGTTTATGCTTGAGTGCCATGAGAATAGTGTCATGGTCATTTAAGAACCTAGGCAGCACTTGTTGTGCCTTGTCAACATCAGCAAATACATTCACAACACTCCCATGAAGTCCATACTATCCTTCATATGTAAGTTCACGAATTTGAGTGAAAGGTATTCTAATTGACACCAAGCGAGCTTCAATATCATTGAGTGTGGTTGTGAACTTCATTTTGTCGATCATGGGCATGTTCTTTGAGAATAGTGAAGGTATTTTTTCTTCCTTCAAATCCTTCTAGCAAAGCGTACACAAGAGTTTATTTGATGATTGATTGGATGCAATGTCGACCTCATTGGATTGCAAAAAATTTGCCATTTCAATGTTTAGTTTCTTCATCTTATTTTGGAATTTCAATGAGCCACATCATATGCATGGAAAACTTGGAGTGTCCAACAATTTCTTGAAGTATTGTTCCTCGTATAAGATAGTATTTCTTTTTCTCTTTCAGCCACGGACTTCATTGTGAAATGTTGAATTTTCCATTGGTGTAATTGACATCAAAATAGTGTGAACTAGATTCAGAAAAATTTTGCATGCTTTGTAAATTCTATTGATGATTGCTTCTGTTGTGTGATGATCTTCCAAAGAAGCACCTTTGTATAAAACTGCTACGTCTTTTGCAAGAAGGTTCGGGTTTTGTGTTACTAGTCCTCGTAGAAACAAGTCATTTTCATTTGACCAAACATTGTAGGGACGTTTAACATGTAATTGAATCAATTGATTGATAGTGCAAACATTGTTTGATTCGTCTATCATTAAATTGTATGTATGATTTGTCGTGCTCTTGCCTATTGCACATTTCTTGGAAGGTTTGATTCCATCATTAAAGAGTACACCAAAGGTTACTCCATATATTGAGTGGAAGCACCTAAGAATGTCCACAATTAGTGCATGAGATGCTGTAGAGTTAAGAGCAATACTTTGGACCTTTTCAATCGTAAATGTGTAGTCCTTGTTGATCGAACTAAGCATATGCCATGGAGTATTTGATGTTTGCCATGTGCACATAATGTTGTCAAATATGGTTTGAAGAAGTTGATATGCAAGAGATGGGGAAAAATGTAGCATACAAATGAAAACATTTGAGTTCATTGGGTTTGCAACAAGGAAGCTAGAGTCCACAACTAGTTGTCTTTCTCCAAGAAGCTCGTTTATGCTCATTTTTTGTAGTGTTGCATTTGAATGAAACATAGCTCAATTCGAAACCATTAGGAAATCCTCACAATTATAAGGGAAACCATTTGTACTCTTTATTAGTGCAAGCATGTAAAACATCTTACAATTGCAGGGAAAATAAATCATCAAGTCTTCCTCATAGAGCTGGAGGAAGGAAGAAGGCAAGCAAAGAACAATATTAGCATATGGCCCTCTAATGTGTACTGGCACTTGTCCACTGCCATGTTGAACAATGTCAGCTGTGAGGGAAGGAACTTGTTCAATGCTTTGAGGGCTCTTGCAGGAGTAGCAATATGGTCGAAGAGGGTCTTTGATGACACGTACACCTCCACAAGCCTCGAAAAGGTGCTTGATCAAGTCAGCATTCACATTTGTGAAATGCAACACACCAAAGAGCTACAATCGTATATGAACTTAATATAAGCATGAGTGTTGAAAGGAAGTTGTCAAGATTACAATTTAAGGCAACCACCTTTGTTCTATAACCCAATCGTGAAACTTGGCTCACAAAAGCAACCTTCAGGTCATCTTTTGTTGGCCCATGAGGAACCTCTTCCAATATGGTGAAGTCGAACACACAAATGGTGCCCTTCGCCTTCAAGAATGAAACATTCTTGAGGATGTACATCACCACACCTTCTTCATTGAATTCTTGCATAAGTTGAGTGAGAGTGGGTTTTCTCTCATTCACAAAGGATAGCTGCAATGTAGGTAAATTGTGAGTCCACGTAGTGGACAATGAAAGAGATACAATTGTGATGCAATGGACAATTAAAGAAATACAATTGTGAGATGACAAGAAAAATCTATGGTGAACCTAACTTACTGTAGCTCTATCTTCATCTCGTGGTCCATCAACAATAATGATTTGGTCGCCCATGCCCTCCTCGCTTGCAACTTTGACAATCCCATTTCTCCCCATGACATTAGAAACATTCCATTTGTTGAAGTTGACCATCTTAGCAGCCCAAGGAACATATGTGCACAATGAATGATCGGGTAGCAAATGGAGGCTGCCATCGAAAGGTTCCCCCTTAATGATGCATGTGGTAGCATCAAGAAGCAAGGAAAACTTTGAAGTTCCACCTTCGGTTGTGCTCCTTGGCACAACGCTCGCACCCTCTATTCTATAAAACTCCCCAATTTGCAATAAATTCACAAATTGGTGAATGTAAGTCGATGGTACCAACAGTGTTATTGTGTGGGAACAAAACTTATCTGTGAGGTCTACCTTCAAGAATGTGGGGTACTTTGGGTTTATGACTTTATAGGTACCATACTTGCGAAGTAATCTTCCCTAAAAAACAAATCTATGAGGTGCACAATCGAGCAATTCAGTGATGCTTAACGATGCCAATGAATTCCCCCCTCCAACGAAGTTTTCTTTTGATGGGATGATTGCTTTTGCAATGGTTGCATTGTGTGGAGAGGGCATGAGTTTGCTAGCATCTTCACATCCTTTATAAGAATTCACTTCATCATTCTTTTCTTTGCATATAAGTTGTTTGCCAACTAACAATACAAATGTGGGAGAAAGTAAGCCTCTCAACTAAGAGCAAAGGTTCATTAGTGGGAATAAGTTATGGTGGAAATTCTCTAATCAATCCTTTGAAGCAAAACCATGTTCCATTAAAATGAAACTAGCATTGTTGGGCGAAAACTATACAAAGTACCAAATCAAACAAACAACAATGTTTGTTGTTGCAAATGCTAGTACTCATTTCATTTTTCTTGTCATAAAAACACAAAATTCAACATCAAATGCAATTTTCAACTTGATTTGAATTAATGTCAATAACATCATTGACTTGCATTTCAGGTATAGCTTTATTCTCCTCCAAATGTCCTTCATGTTTTAATTTGGAGGAATGTTTCACATAAGATGTGATTGTGGACCTAAAGCTAACATACTCCGGGTTCTCATGTATAAGTTTTTTCACTGACAAGAAACACAAAAAAATGAGATGGTTATAATTTGAACACATGAAGCAAACAACAAAAACAAACTTATCTATGTACCTTGAGCACACGCCTCTTCTGCAACCTCTTGAAAAGAAACCTTCAAGGATCTGCAAGAGGTCTTCTTAATCGGAGAATTCTTGAGCAAAATTTCCTTGGGGGGCCTGCTTGGGGAAACATAAATGGAAGGAGTTTGGAGTAGGTGGGGATGCGCTCCTGTAGGAGCAAGTAGAAGCTACAGTTCCATCTTTAACCGAGTTTGAGAATCAACACATCACTATTTGATGAAGCCTTCGAAAAGACAAATACACAATGCACACATATTGCTTGAAAATGAATAGTTAAGCAAATGCACAACCTAAACTAAACACAACAACTAATTTTTAATAGTACATTTGTAACAAAAGATGATATCAATGGTTGGTTATAGGCAAGACAATCGAAACTACCTCAAAAAAAGTTGCAGACAAGAAACGAGAACAGCAAAAAAAATTCAGCATGAAACCTTCTATAACCACAAATCGATTAATACTACTGCATGCGAAAAAGGAAAAAGTCTAACGCTAACCCTCTTTATTTTCCCAATGTGGTAGAACTGCCTAATCGGGTCGACAACAGCTTTCTCCAAGGACATGATTTTAGTAGGGGCCATTCGTGGTCAAGTATAAGCATGTTGCTCCTATTCCAGATTCTCATATGCTCACGATATGGCACATATGTGGTTTACAATAATTATGAGTGGCCTTGCCAAGCTTGAGTCAGTGCGAAACGGTATTATAAAACTCCTATGTCTCTGTACTATCAACATACGGCTGGTGGCACATTTGAGCTTGAAGATTGGGGCGGGGCTGCACAAGGAAGGTTTATTCAACTCGGCAAAAGCTACAATCTACTAACAAATGTCCCCAAACTGAATCATCCATTGTAGGTGCCTTCACACATCGTGAATCAGACAACGAGAAAAGAGAGTGGTGCGTAGAAAAGTCTGTGCTTTGGACAAGATATGGAAAACACGTGAGTAGCTGAAACATACGACGTGTTTAAAAGTCCTAGCAATTTGGATGGAGCCTGAGAAACAGATGATGAAAGTATGTTCGCAGCAGAAAGTGGGTCTCGTTCAAGGACCACTTTACAGGGAGGAGGATGCAAACCCTCACGAGATCGCCATTTGTTTGGAGCCTGAAGCTGTAACGGTTTATTGCCAAAAGACAATGAAGCAATTGCAAGTACTGCAACTTCTGAGAGGAGCCAAGACGCGTGATCGCAGAAGTGAGAGGAGGCACAATCGATATAGTTGTGCATGCCAAAGCCAATGATTTACTTGATAGCACAAGAGTTAACGGGTTGTGGGTAAAAGTAGTCGCAAGCAATCTCACAAGAACGTAAGCAAAACTAATCCAAATTTACACGTATTCTAAATCACGTTGCCACAAAGCGTCCCACAGACAGATTCAACAGGAATTTGCATGCAATAATAATGGTGGCGAACAGATGAAGACGAACGATATGAATTGCATAGAATAGGATGTCTACCATCGCCACAATGAATGTGTTCTTTCAACACATTCTCACGTCGTTCCACAATGGCCTTTTCTCCCGAAGCTGGAGTGATAGGGGGCTCCAAAACTTGAGGGCACGCTTTAGCAAGTGCTGCAAACAAAAATTACAAACAAAGCATAAGAGCATGCCAAAGTAAGGAACGATGACATTGTGAAAACAAAAGACGAATTGCACCCTTCAAGAAAGCACCGTTGTCAGTGTCCATTAACTCCACTGAACGCTCCATCATTGTTGATTGCGTATACGAAGAAAGCTTCACAAGCAATTGCCAACGAACCTTTGCAAAGTCACTGTTAAAAAGGCCACGCCATATCATAAGACATGGACAAAACAATAGCCACACAAATCTACGAAATATTTCATGACAACAGACCTTTACTCGTCGCAGGCGACAAAGTAGTTGAAGGAGCATGTTCTCTAATAACCAACAGTTAAGAGCACAAAGACTAACGAAGAACAGTCCAAAGTAGTGCCATTTGAGCCACGAAATCGTTCCAACGGGTGGGCTAGCGAGATGCAGAGCAAGATTTGCCCCAGCACTCCAAGCCGCATGCACAATACGTTTTAAATAGGTCCAAGGGTAGTCCAATAGGAAAATTATCCACTTTTTATTGCAAAAATAACCCAATTTCTGCTTTCAGCAAAACACATCGATGCTAAGGCTATGCAGAGGGGCAGGCCAAAAACAAGAGGCACACGTGCCAAGAGCACTGCTCCCAAGTGGTTGAGTATAACTGCTGTTGTTTTAGTAGCTAGAGTTCTGCCCCTAACGGGGTAGTGCTAATAAAAGAATGCACCAACAAAAACAGAAACCAAAGTGATGCAAATGAACCATATAAATGAGAAGATACATCATCACTAACAAGAGGACTTGGTACCACTCCACCCCTCACTTCCACTAATTGATGAGTGAGTCCATTACAAGGCATCTCTCGTAGAGGTTAAGGTGAACTAATTCAAGATTATAATGTACATGATTGAGGTGTTGGAACTTGGATCCCCTACAAGATTCCGAACAGAGTTTCCCGTGGAGCACGAAAATCACTCTCTCCTCAACATCGTACTCACTTTCTGGCAAAAGAATCAGCAGAGTATAACCACAGTGAGCATAATCACAGCACTTGGCAACCATAGCGAGCTTCTGAACGCAATCCCATAGAGACGAAGACTCCAGATTGAGATCTCCATCATGGGTGTCAGTTGGATCAGCCTTTGATTGCAGCAATTCAAGCAAATCCGGCATTTGGGTTCCCTCAAATTCCAAGTTTTCAGCTCATCCCTGCTGCATCTTGATCGTGCAGGGGCCATGGAGGAGTACCCCGAGGAACTTCGCACGCCTCCTGTGCCCCTGGTGGCTCTCGTGGGCTTACCTGAGCTCCATTCCACCATATCTTCTTACCTCCATATGGAGCCGTTGCCCATCAACACTCTGGCTCTTCCTGACTTCTCCAAAGTGGCCGTGATTGGAGGAAAGGAGCGCAAGCCGCCTGATACGAGGTTGCCTCCGCCTGTTGGTATCGTTAAGATTGATTGGCTCTGGAAGCACCGAACCAAAGTTCCTGCTGCCCTCGTTGTGCTGCTTAGCCGGGATCAAGTGTATGGAGATCCTGCGCAATGGTTGGAAGTGTGCACCAATCTTGACAACATCAAGTATGTATAGTAAGAGGTTGCAACGATTGGATGTTTCATAAATGTAGTGTCTTAGATGCGTATAACTCCAATGACGTTCGCGTGTGAAAGGGTTAAAAAGCGTGAGCCTGTTTATAGATTTTAACAGAGGCTCCTTTGTCGACTAAGAATTTCAGATCTGTTAGTTCTGCTGAATTTGCTGTGTCGGGTAGTCTTTTCGAATTGTGCATCACAAATACGTGTCAGATGGCCCTGTGCATCACAAATATGTGTCAGATGGCCGTGGATCTTTCTGTACTGGTTCGTTTTCTCATGACTACTCGCTGCTCAGGCTAGTCAGGGCTAAGCCCTTGAAGCAAACGCACGGCAGTGGGTGAGTTAAATATGACAGGTCAATTATGGTGTAAGAGAAACATGCCGTAATATAAATTTTAATACAGGGGATTTTGGGATCTTTCCAACTGAGGAGGGCAGCTTATCCTAGGGGTACTGATGAAATCATAAGCATTGTTGTGCTTATTGGAATAGTTTTGTCTCTGATTTTTACATTTTGTTGTTTGATTTGCCAATCTCTCTCTCTCTCTCTCTCTCTCTCATCCATATTGCCACTCTTACCTTTGCTTCTCTTTGTTCTCAACTATGTAGGATTGTAAAGGTATGTCAGGTAGTTGTGAACGGAAAGCAAAGGAGAGATTGGTGTGGTCCTTGATGCAGGAGACACAAAGATTACTGGTCTATGAAATGGAAGACTGATGACCTAATCATAGAACATCTGAATCGGCTGGAATGGAAGAGAAGCTGCAAACATATTGGCTTTACTTGGGCAACTTCAAGCTTGGGGTTAGGCATGACCTCATTTCTTTGCTTTTATACTGGCCATTGGTTAAGCCAGTTGATCTCATTATTATGCCAAAAGTGGTATTGGTTTTGGAATTGCGGTGTTATTATCATACATCATATTAGTTGTGCTGTCTTTTGAAGCCATGATCACAAGTTGCAGCCTAAGGCTACAAGAATACTGGATGGCTCATAGAAGGGTCTTCTCCGATCAGGGGCAGTTGCGGTACTTTCTGCCTTACTACGTGCAACCGAATCATTTGTGGCTCGATTAACGCGGATGCATATAGGGCACTTTCTTGCATATTTTTGGTCATTGCCTTGTGATAATTACTTGCATGCTAGGTCCTGTGGGAGCCTTGCATTTGTGTGTTTAAATCAAAGCCACAAAAAACTCTTCGTAAAGATCTCATGCAATTATTTCCCAGGACTATACCTATTTGTCCCTTGCCCAAGGCAAATAAGTCTCCTGCAAATTAGTAATCATGTGACATTGGAACTTGTGCATCATGTGCTGCCATTGAAAACCTCACTCCTCAACCCCTGGTCACTCTTAGTGTCTCAGTGTGCCAGTTTTTTGTATTGATGGAAGTATGGGTACTTCGGCTGTTCACGACCATGTGACCAATCCTGCATTGATTTGCCTTCTCATCTGAGAGTGTGGGCATTTCTGGTACCCATGAGTGCATCGAGGGATGTCAGTACAGCTCTGGCTGTGTCCAAATTCTGCTGCTCCTCATCAAAATGAGTGTTACCCTCAGCCTTACTCTCTGCATGGAATGGCAGTGTCATAGTGCTCAATTGATGCAACTTTGAATCCTGGTGTGAGGAGGTAACAAGGGGCTGAAATGTATTTCTTTGAAACCTTGATTTCGTGGATGTCATATGCAAGCGTAGTGCTGTTGGGTTAAGCCCTAAAGAGGGGATCCGATCAGACCCTGAAACTTACCATGCATCCTCGAAGGGTTTGTCTCCTCGTGAGTTACCACAAGGATCTTAGGGACAACCAGAAGCTCCTCATGCTCATCTGACAGCTCTCCTGTTATCTAGGTTTTTTCATCTTGCATACATCCCTTCGCTCAAGGGTCCATTTCTCTCCCCATCTAAAAACTTGTCATAAGTATATCTAATGTAGTGCTGTAACATACATGTAACCTAACCGCTACACATGTGCTCAGTGCTTGCTACTGCTGCAGAAGCATGTTTTTATGTATGCATGTTAATGAGGATTGCAAGCACATACTAAGGCAATCACTCAAAAGATACAGAATTGGATTGCAACCTCACCACCTCCTCCCTCACCTTGAAGAGGATTTCTGTGTTGCCTATGCCAAAGTGCTGAAGCATGTAGCTGCTCCATCCTCTGCAAACACAGAAAGGCATTCGCTGCTTTTCCACATCGTGTACAGGCATGGTCCCATGAAGCGACCCCAAAGGCTGCTTTGTGTGGACATCTTAATGCTGCTGCCATCATGTTCTTTGAGAGCTGAATGCTCCTCATCTATGCCACTTGACATGGGTGAGAGTATGCTGGCCTGCTAGATTTGAGGATGAATGTAGGGATGAAGGCTGTCTTATTTAGGCTGATCCCTCCCCCAGACTAGTCCAGCTTCTGAAGGTGGATTGAGGGTCCCACTTAGCTTTGAGCAGATGGGAGCAATGTTGGTACAGGTGAGGACAAAAGATGTTTGACTAAAAAGATGGCAAAACCTATGTTGCATCAAGCAAGGCCAAAGGCAAGGGAGGGTGCCTAGGAAGGCAGGCCAAAGGAGGACAGGCATTCTTCTGATGGGGAGAACCCTTTAGAAATGGGGACAGGAAGAAAAATAAATGTCTCTAATGCAATAAGCATAGGTCTTTTTGCAAGGGATTGCATAAAGAAGAAGGCGGATCTAAAGAAGAATGAGGAGGAGGAGCCCCAAGAAGAAGAGTCATGTCAACATCTCTTAGTAAATTAAAGAACTTAAACTAGCTATTGCACATTTTAATGCACATGCAGCCTTATTTGGGCGAGAAGAGTTGATTGCAGACAGTGATGCATCCGTGCTCATGTCCAACAAGCATGAATGGATTCCGGAGCCTGTAAATCCAAATCCGACAGTCACAATGTGGAAAAGCTAGAGTTGCACAGTTGACAGGATTGGCAACATACTCAAGATAAGGATGAGGCAGATCGCTCGGGTTTATGGCATGCTAGGCTTGGAGACATTGGCTGCCGCAACATTCAGCGCTACTGGAGTATCATGAGCTAGATGGACTTCGACATATTGTGAGCACTCCAGATAGGTGCCTTGGCCCTGGCGTGCTTTGATGGCAAACAAACAACAGGATCTGTTCCTGACAGAGGGTACATGGCTAGCCATTACCCCACTTGAGGCTGTGGACTCTTGACAGTGGTGCGGAGGTGGCACCAGGGTTGGTAATTTCTTCTCAGTAGCTTGTTTTGGAAGCATGGTCTATCCAGATGTTCTCAGGTCCATTAAGAATGGAAGGTGTGTTGGAGAATCACTTCTCAGCCCTCTGGACATCCACGTAAATTAGACACTCACATGTATGGCTCCCAAAATGAGGAGAAGCTTTTTTGAAAAAAAAAAAAAAAGAGGAGAAGCCATGAGCAGTAGCATATATGCATCCATCTATCAGCCAGGCGCACATATGGACAGCATCTTGGGGTGCCAATTTTCAGCCACAGACGCGCTGGTTGCTGTTGTGTCATCCAGGCATGATGGAGTACAACATTGTTCACAGTCTTGACATTTTAGATATGCAAGTGTATTTTAGAGGGTCTGTCAGTGTAAATACTTGCTCTCGGAGCTGAGATGAGATATGACACCCATGAATGATTCACACGTTTGTATTGCCACTAGCATTGCAACTTGAATGTTTTCGCTTCATTATGCCTTAGTTTTTGCTGCTGGCTGTATTGATTGAGCTGGTTTTTTCTCCTCTTAAAGGGTCCCAATACTTTTGTGGCTATAATATTTAGAATTCTCTCTTTTTGTTTCAGAGACAGCTAACCAAAATTGTTCATCTAGATTTAAAAGTACCCAAGAAAATGTGTTCTTGATAGTGCACCATTCCAATTTTTTTTGCAGTTTATGTACCTTTCACTAGCGAACGGAGACATTTGTATTCTCATGAAAAGAAAGACCAATGAAATTGTATAAAGGTAGTGGTTTGAGGCAGACTCTAAAACAGTAGGCCTCACATAATGATGCAATGCATCATTATGTGTAGGCTGTTTAAATCTATGAATACATTTCTATATGTAGTACAGCGGTTTAAAGTCAATAGGCTGGCTTTTGGAAGATTCTAGTTTGCTATCTAACAACTTCATTTCTTAATGATGGGAGAGCCAATATACAATGAATCATTCTACATTTATGCTAGAAAAAGATAGAAAAGGCTCTCAAGCTACCATGAGGCTGTGAGGGAATTGAGAAGATGGAAATAAAAGTCTAACTACCTTAAGGCATTGTTTTTGGAATATTGTGGGAGCATGCCTTTCTATGTAGGAGTACTTTAGTAAGACTCTTATGTTTTTAGTGTTATTAAAGGCTGATCTTATCAAATCCATATGACGAATGTGTTTTGGCATTTGTTGGATGGGATTTCAGGAATGTAATACGGGGACGAAACACAAAGCTGGTTATGGTAGTAGTCCAGCCGACTCTCTTGAGTGGTTGGTTTTCCCAAAACACTCTGCGTTGATTGGTAAAGGGAATATTGGATGAATATTATTTAACTCAAAGCTCTTCTACTGTTTTGCTTGAAATCCTTGCGATTGTTATATGGATGCATTGGGTCGACAAATGTTATTATAATATTGAACTTGCATATTTAGCTTTTTGTAAATGATGTGCTGCAGGGTTCCCGATTTTCAAAGTTTTGAGCAGACGCTATGCTAGACAGATTCGAACCTTTTCAAGTGGATGGATAGCATAAGAAAGAATGTCTGGATAAAAAAATGAGCAACTTTTAGCTTAGTCAGGAATGGATAGCTTAAAAAAGAAAGTCTGGATAAGAATGATAAACTTGTAAGCCTGGCCAGAATGACATTAAATAATAGGCATCTTTTACTCTAAATTATTGCAATTGATGCACAGGGATGAATATGTCTAGCACCAATGTGAAGGAAGGTGTATCCTTTTCGCAATTTCGAAAGGACCCTAAGCTCATAAACGGATCGTAATATAATCATTTTAATTACCAATCTTTGTCTTCAAAGTGGCCTTGTTGTTGAAACAAAGAAGTAACCAATCTCCTTCATTGAACTTTTCTACCCTTATTGCTTATCCACAGCCACACTGTCTGATGCTTTTGGGCTTGTAAAATATGCTGATAAACTGATTTACTGCGAAATTGTTGTCTTTTATGTGAATGAGAGGAAAAGACCTCGGCCATATATAATCTCCACTGCGGCTTACCTATAGATGAATGCACTATATTATTCTTTGCAATAGGCAAATACTTTTCATAAAAACTTTGTTGATCATGAACATAGCTACATAAAAGCTCGAATAAGGTCTTATTGGTGGCTTCTCTTTGCCATTTAGTCTTCAGATGATAAGTAGAAGAAAATTGCTTCGGCCCCAGGTTGTCAGATAATTCAGATACAATGTATTCAAGAACTCTATGTGGACAAATAAATGCTTAATATCTAAAGAAGCCACCTTAGTAGCCTTGATATTTTTCTCGTGTGGAATAAAATGAGCTTTCTTGCAGATTATGTCAACTATCGTCTAGATTATATCACCAACTGATCCAAGATATCGTCAATCTGGAAACCTATTCTTGATTGTATCGTGCCCAATGCGTGGTAGTCAACACACATTTGCAAAGAACCAATACCACAAACACCAAGCTGCCCCGTATATATTATGGCCCCTACTGTTGGAATGGTCAACCCCCCATCTGTAAGCCCCGAAATGAGGATTGCATTTGGGGGGGTGGACCATAGGTGGCCACATGGACAGCATCTTGGCTGTCATGCGCGCAGGGGACTCACGGTGGAGAGGGGCCTGCCACATGGGCAGGACCTCACAGGGACAAGACAGCCAGAGTCTGCAACATGGGCAGCACACAGGCTGCCATGTGGGCATCTGTCAAGGCAGGGCCAGTGGGCTGACAGAGGCGCAGCATGGCGTGAATGTATGGGCTGGAACAGGCCCCTGACAGAGGCGCACAGGAGGCGGAACAGAGCTGGCACATGGCGCAGCATGGCGGACCAAAAGGGCACCTGCAGAGGGCAGCACATGGGCTGCAAAACAGGTGGGGGCATTGGGCAGGCAAAGGGCCTGCAGTGGGCTCCAACTGTGACAAGGCAGCAGCCCAAAAGGGCCTGGCATAGGCCCTTATATAGGGCTGGTTGGACCAGCCAACCAAGTCAGCCAGCAAGCCAACCAAGTCGGTCAGCAAGGCAGTCGGCCATTAGGGCTGACTGGTCGGTTATTTTGGCCAGGTCTGGGGGCTATATAAAGAGGGCCTCCAGGCCCTCATATCTTATCTTCTGGAGCAGCAAAGCAGGAGCAGCACATATCAGCTCACTTGGAGCCTAATCCTGGGGGACCAAGAGAGTTGGAAGGCTGCAGATCTAGCTCAGCAAGGTGCTGCCCACCTAGGCTGATTCACAGGCAGTAAGGTGGAGAAGAACATTCTGGACAGAGAGTGTAGTACGCTCGAGGTGGAGCACGCAGACTCAGGGTTCTAGAGGAGACTACAAGATAGAGAAGGACCTCTGGTAAGATTAGAGGACCACACCATTGGTGGGACTCTGGATCCCTCTCTTTTGTTGTGCCCATAGTTTTGGACGGAAATATATTGTTTTGGTGGATTCTATATCTGGCTATGTCTACTGCCTATTTCCTTATCTGCACATCTATATGATGCACATTTAATTAAAGAAGTTTGTGATTCCACACCCCACACACACTGTGTGAGCTCCTAGGCTATTCTATCAGTCTTCCACTGTACGTACCGTCTGTTGGTTGATTTCTAATACCTACATCATTATCCACAAAGTTGGGAGTAGCATTCTAGTTGGAGCAACCACCCACTTCAAAAATCCATGATGTGTTTCATATCTTGTTATTGAAACTGCATGTGGATCAAAATGTGCAAGCCTTCTCTAGCTGCCACCTATGTATTGGGAGGACCACATCCTCTGCATACCTGGAGTGGTTCATGGACTTTTTAAATTAGGTCCTTAGAAACAAGATTTACATAGAGTATCTCATGAAACATAAGGGCCTACCAAAAGAGCATTAGTTTATGGTAGAAATATTGAATTCAATTCAAGAATCAAGGGTACCTTCTTACAAGGCTTTAAAGATAGCATATGGAATTAGTAAAATTAACAAAGATCGAGACCTTATCACTTGTAAAAACCATAAGCTTTCCATTATGAATAATTCATGTACAAAAGTTTCATATAGGATAAAAAAATTCAGTTTGCATTATTGTTTTTTACCACTGAAGGAGGAATGCTACAACTCAGTATGTGTAATACATCTTTAGAGCTAGACTAGTAGCATAGCTTCTCTAGTATGTTTCCCCAAGAATTGAGAGTACAGAGCTAGACTAGTAGCTGCAAGAGAGGGCTAAACAAGAGGATGTGGGAGATGACTACATAAGGTCACTCCACTTATTGTACTCATGATTGGATTTGACATGTCATTCGCTTCAAGCACTCTAATCTCCCTTTCAACCTCTCTCTCTCTCTCTCTCTCTCTCGCACGCTACTCCTCCGCCTTCCCTCGCAGCTCCTACCTCCGCCCTCCGGCAGCTCCCCCTCACGCAGCCACCTGGCTGCTCACCGGCAGCCTCTCGTGCCCGGCTGCCTTTCGCCTGCAGCCCCTCTGCAGCCCTTCCACCTGGCTGCCTTCAGTCTCCAGCCCCTTCCCTTGCAGCCTCTTCCCCCAGATGCTCCCTCCTTGCAGCCCCTCATGCAGCCCCTTTCCCCCACCACGTGCTGCCTACCCCCCCCGCGTCCCTCCAGCCCACCCTCCACTGCGCCCCCCCCCCGCGCGGGCCACCCTATAGTCCACTGCATGACAGCCCTACCCACCACCACTGTAAATCCCCCCCCCTCCCAGCTAGCCATACCTGTCTAGCTCTAGCTGTAGCCCTACCCCACTGCCCCTACATCTCCTCCCCCCCGCTGAGATGAATTGAATCATCCTAAGGGGGGGGTTGTCTTGCAGGGTCTCTAATATGGGTTGCTCTTCGGCCTGGCCCCCCTCCTGCAAAATAGGCAACGAGTCAACATCAGTTCGACGTGGGAAAAGGAGAAAAAGAGAAAGACTTTGAGAAGGATAAGTACTAGAAAGATGACAAGAATCACTAGTAGCAGTTAAAGCTAAACATGTGCTTCAACTGCAGTGGGCTTGGAGTGGATAGCTCGGTGGTACAAAAGACCTCCACCTCAGCAGTGTCTACCTCAGCTACATCCTCACAAGGCGCTTGATATCGGCCTCATTTCATGTCACCATCATCGGAAGTGACATACACATGTCCACATTACTCCTTTCTCTCACCTCTCCCTTTCAGCCAACCACCCCTCCCGCCTTGGACGGGTATCACCTCTCCACTACCTCAGTCATCTTGACACCACACCCAGCATACTCAGTCACCACTGACTATTCAGCCTCACCCCCTGCATTCATACCATGGCCTTCTCAGTTTTAGATCCCTCGAGCTGATCCTCTAGATGTCTGGGAGTCTCTCCTCATAGAGGTACACAGTATACGATCTCATGAGGTGGATTTGACCCACTTCGCACAACAGTAGGCCTGCTTCACCCAGGATTAGACCCGTGTTATACAAGAGCTACCATAGCTACACCAATGGATGATACGACCACTTTTGTAGCTACCACCTTAGGAGTCGCAGAGTCCATGATAGAGAGAGCTTGGCAAGTGGGGAGAGATCCCAACCGAGAGTAGCCCCTCATCATATGATTTCATGATGCTCAAGCTCGACTAGCAGCATTACGCGGTAGATCGATTCTGTTGGACCACCCATCGATCTCTATGGATAAGGATTTGACACCCGTGTAGGTTGAGGAGAGGCGCACCTTGATGTAACAGCAGGATTTGGCCCGCAAGAAGGGGAAGTGGGCGGTGGTACGAGATGGATTACTCGTTATAGGCGCCTATTGAGTACCTGCTCCCTTCCCACCATGGGGGGTGGCGTCTATGAGATTCAGGATACTAAGACCTTGTCTTGTATTATTTGGAACTGTAATGATATCTTATGGTCAGAACCTGGGAATTTCTTGGAGTCCTATACAGGCCGAGACATTATTTGCGGGCCCCAGTCGTGTCTTATGGACATGCATTGTTAGATTTGGGTAGGATGCACGACTTCATTATCTACAATGGTCTCAGTCGATGGCCCTCTTCAGGTGGTTTCACTTGTTTTCTACATGGGGGGCTCCAGCGTAGTCGACTACATCATGGGATTCCCTGCCTTCGTTTCTTGTCACACAGATTTCACTGTTGCACCGCCTCCTCTAGGTGTAGACCACTCGTACCTATTCTTCCGCATCTCTACTCCCTATCTTGTAGTAACACATACACCACCAATCACTCATACCACCTATCACGACATACATTTCAATCGTAGTCTTTCACCTAGAAACTTTGACTAACTCTATATACTACTCACATATATCGGTTTTATACCTCTTCTAGAGGACTGTGTAGCTTTGGCCACGCGTTCACTTGACGAGGCTGCAATTCACCCCTTTTCCTATACCACTCGCTCCACCCGTCCACTGCAATAGCTGATACGATGATGAGTGTAAGTCTCTGTGCCGTCAACTTCGATTTGAGACAAAAATGTTACGAAAATTATATCTCTGGTATATGTTGCTTTGGACATTATTATTTTAGTCAAGTGTGACTATGGCAAAGTACTCCATAGGAGCGCACCGGACGCGGTGGAGGTCCTAGTGGATACTTTGTGTGGTTAATTGGGGACGCCTGACTAGCTTGTGTTTTGCCATGCTAGATGGTCGGTATTGTGGGTGATTCCATGTTAATATTGATGTCGCTAGTGTTATTGGTGTTGTGCTTGATTATTGTGCTTTGAGCGCGGTTATGTTGGGATTAGTTGATTCGGTGATTTGTTCAATTGATTGTTAATAACTAATGTAATTGGCGGCTTGAGTACAGGTGATGGAACTCATAGCGAGGATTGGAGTTAGTACGAGGATACCGATTGAGGTGTCGCACAGCGCATTATATATGGCCATGGGCCAATTTTATATTTGCTTTATTATAATATTTTGTAGTGGACATAATTCATTTTGGGCTCTAAGATGGTTATGTAAAGCAAATTTCTCATTTTGGAAGAGGGGGATAATTTTGGCTCCTTGGTGCTTTTATGAAATATCATAAATACTCTAGATGAGGAAGCGTGAGCCCCACTTATCTAGGGGGGGGAGATTGTACCCAGTCTACTATCGTTTTCGTGATGTGATTGTGTTCTTCTTCTGTAATTGATTAAGTGGTGAATTCGTGTTGAAGAGAATTACCTTTAAGGCTTCAGTGGTATCAGAGCCTTGATCACGCTCTTGTGAAGGAATTAAAGAGAAGCTCCCTCGTGTGGAAATTGAAAGGGAGAGAAGTCTTGAAGAGGACTACATGACACATATGCAAAAACAGAGTTCGTGGGGGAGAGAAAGCTTGCATCGAGGGATGTGTGCATCCAGTCTTAGGCTTTGAATTTTGAAGATCGCATCAAGTACTCAGTCGGACGTCATCATCTCGGGAGCCCTGCAAAAGTTTGTTCACTTTACCCGTGTGAACTTTGAAGTCGACTCCAAGTGCGCAGCCTAGATTCCGTGCCCTCGTGGAGTCACGACCCTTGGGACTTGGGATCACTCAAGAGTTAGCAGTGAGCAGCGGCTCAGTAGCCTGGCGTCAGTGGCCCATTCACTCGAAGTACCAAGTCTTGCATGAAAAGATTGGCCGCCTCTAGTCTTGGGAATCTCCCTCTGCGCACGCCTCACTGTAGCCTCAGTGTCTGTGAATCTCTGCGGGTATGTACTCTGTCCGCGTGCCGTGCAACCGTCTGCATAGAGTTCGCCTCTATTGTCTCTGCAGACCTACAGTCATCGACAGCTCAGCCTCTGCCCGCGCGCAGTGCAGTCGTGCTACCTCTATTACTCTGGCAATGCTTGTTGACGCTTTGGGAGTTGATTCCTCCCTGCGCGGCGTGGACCCTTCTACTGCATCACTGCCCACGCTCATGCTGTGTGAGGCTTGAGCCTCTGTCCTCTGATAGCAATTAACAACCTCATCAGCTCTTGGTCTCCGTGCCCTATTCGCGCGGCCGCTACAATGAAGTCTTTGCTGCTTTGAGAATTGACACGCAACACTCTCAACTCAAAGGACTCCTTTGACTTGCTACAAAGCAAGGATAAAGAACCCCAAGGTTCAAAGGCTCTCTTAAATTTTTTTTAAAAAAAAAAGGAAATTTAGTAAGCTACGAGGCTCAATAAGGCGATCGGAGCTCAACAAGGCGAAGATCACAGCTAAATCTAAACGCTTGAATCAAGAAGGCGATTGGAACCATGAAAATCACCGTGCAATTAATTGGAGATCGGTCGAGTGCAAAGACGATTACGTGCGACATCATCGGTCACATATCTCCCACTCTAGTCGTTTCTACCTCCGAACAAAGAGCGAGATAAGTGATTTCTTTTGCTTTATATTTTATACACTTAGTATCTTCCACCATCCGTTTCTTACCATACACTTGAATGCCATTTTTTCTTTCATCCGTGCAATTCTCATACACTTATTATCCTCATTTTCCTCCACTTCGCTTTATTTGTATTTATTGCATTATCATGGCGCATCAGTCACAACCACCCACGCTCCAAGAGCAGGTTTAAAATCTAAGTTGAGAGCCGAGATTAACATGTTCCATCCTCGCTCACTGAACTTTGCGATTTCTCTTGCAAGGAATTGTGAGAGGAAGAATGGGATCCCAAAGGAAGGGAAAGATTTGGAACGGCATGTACCCTCTCATAAGTAAAAGAGGTTTGATAAAAAGCCCTTCTTTAAATCTAAAAATGGTTTTGTTCCACAGAAGATAGATTCTTCTTCGAAGCCGAACGGTGGAAATTTTTCGAAGAAAGAAATAAGGTGTTTCCGGTGCAACAAGGTGGGACACAGAGCTATTGAATGTCTGAAACCTTAAAGGTAATTCTCTTCAACACGAATTCACTACTTAATCAATTAGAGAAGAAGAACACAATCACACCACGAAAACGACAATAGACTGGGTACAATCTCCCCCCCCTAGATGAGTGGCTCACGCTTCCTCATCTAGAGTATTTATGATATTTCATAAAAGCACCAAGGAGCCAAAATTATCCCCCTCTTTCAAAATTAGGGATTTGCTTTACATAGCCATCTTAGGGCCCAAAATGAATTATGTCCACTACAAAATATATTGCTCAAACTTGCAATAATAAGGCAAATACAAAATTGGCCCATGGCCATATATAATGCGTTGTGCGACACCTTGATCGGTACCCTCGCACTAACTCCAATCCTCGCTATGGGTTCAATCACCTGTACTCAAGCTGCCAATTACATTAGTTATTAGCAATCGATTGAACGAATCACCGAATCGACTAATCCTAACATAACCGCGCTCAAAGCATAATAATCAAGCACAACACCAATAACACTAGCGACATCATTATTAACATGGAATCACCCACAATACCGACTATCTAGCATGGCAAAACACAAGCTAGTCAGGTGTCCCCAACTAACCACACAGAGTATCCACTAGGACCCCCGCCGCGTTCGGTGTGCTCCTATGGAGTACTTTGCCATAGTCACACTTGACTAAAATAATAATGTCCAAAGTAAGATATACCATAAATATAATTTCCGTAACATCCCTCTTGCTTGGATTGCAACTGACCTCAGTTGCATGTTTGATTATAGGAACTAATGAGGTCTGGAAAAGTTCGAAAGAACCGCTTAGGCATCCACTGAGCATCATCTCTCGGATGATTCTTAAATTTGAGCAAGTATTTAGTATAGACATTTTCTTTTTGGGTCGAGGTCTGTTGATGATCAATAATGCATTCGGGTTCTAGAATTTCTTCTTCATCAACAATCAATGGAGCCTCTGCATAAACAGGATGAATAGGTAAAGGTCCTGTGAAGGGCTTTAAGAGGCTAATATGAAAAGCATTATGTATTTTTCAATTATCAGGTAGTTCAAGCCTATAAGCTAGATCATTGATTTTCTGAATCACCTTGAATGGTCCATAAAAACGTGGGGACATCTTGATGATTGGCCATTTCTCAACACTCTTCAATCTTCTTTTCTCAATCCGAAGAAGTACATAATCACCTTCCTTAAAAAGCATGTGTTTCCGTTTCTTATTAGCTTGTTTTGTGCACTTGTCGAGCTATTGCAATGGCTTCTCGACCTCTTCGAGAATATTTTGATAGTCATGGGTAAATGCATCTGCTGCCTCTACTCTATGGGTCAATTGTGTGATAGGAATAGACCTTCCCATAGATAATCTCAAAGGGTGCTCTTCCAGTTGTAGAATGAGGAGTATTATTATAAGCAAACTGTAAGAGATGAATGTATTTGTCCCAAGTATTTGGTTGACTTCTCGCATAGCTTTATCATATCCAGAATAGTACTATTTGTAACTTCAGTTTGTCCATTCAATTCTGGATGAAAAGTTGATGAGAAATCTAGCTTAGTGCCTAGATTATGAAATAATGCAGTTCAAAAATTACTATAATCTTTGGCAAGCCATGATGAACAAAGCTGTACTTGATGAATAAATGTACAGCTTGCTGAGTTGTTAAAGTCTTCTTGCATGAGATGAAATAAGCTTGCTTACTAAATTGATCTACTATCATCCAAATCATATCATTTTGATTCACTGTAGTAGGAAAACTTGTTATGAAATCCATAGATATTTGTTCCCAAGGTTACGTAGGAATAGGCAAAGGCATTAGCAATCCTGGGGTCTTTCCTTTGTAACTCTTGATCTTCTGGCAAGTGATGCATTTGGCTACAAACTTAGCCACATCTTTTCTTATAGTAGGCCAATGAAATTCCCTCGCTATCACTTGTAAATTGGCGGTCACACCCCTATGTCCCATATATGGTGGTTGATGGATTTCCTTCATTACAATTTGTCTAAAGGATCGAGTGATGCATAATTTCTTTTGATAAAAGAGGTATCCATCATTGCATGAATAGTCCAACATAGGATTCTAATTATTATTCTCTAATTTGTTCCATATAACGGAAAAGTATGGATCCTCTTGATAGGAATTCTTCATACCTTTGAAAGGCTAGGTCTCTACAGCAGTGATGTGATTAATACTTGGCTTTCTGCTAAGAGCATCAGCAACTACATTTCTTTTCCAGGTTGATATTGAATCATGGGCTGAAAACTTTGTATAAATGATGCCCACTTGATGTGCCTATCGGATATTAGTGGCTGAGTCAACAAATGTTTGATACTTTGCTGATCGGTTTTGATAAGAAACTCAGCTCCCATCAAATAATGTTTCCACATTCGTAAGGCATGCACAACAGCGGTTAATTCTTTATCATATGTACTATAATTGCATTTTGCTGGTTTTAATTTTCGGCTCTCATATGCTATTGGATTTCCATCTTGCATAAGTACGGCTCCAATTCCATATCCTTTAGCATCAGTTACAACTACAAAGAATGGTCTAGAGAAATCGGGTAGTTGCAACACAAGAGCTTGTGTAAGAATGGTCTAGAGAAATCGGGTAGTTGCAACACAAGATCTTGTGTGAGAGCTTCTTTTAAAGCTGTAAAAGATTTATCTTTATGCTTGGTCCATAAGAAATGCTTGGCTTTTCTAAGAAGGTCTGTCAATGGATGTGCAATGTATGCGAAATTCTTGACAAACTTTCTGTAAAAGCTACACAATCCCAAGAATGATCTTAAATCATGTATATCTTGGGCTTTAGGCCATGTGACTATGCACTCAATCTTCTTTGGATCTACTCGAATTCCATCGGCGGATACTATGTGACCCAAATACTCTATCTGGTCTTGAAAGAAACTACTCTTTTTAGGATTTATGTACAATTGATTTTCTTTCAAGAGTGAAAAGACTAGCTTCAGATGTTCCTCATGCTCCTTAATATCTTTGCTAAACACCAGAATATCATCAAAAAATACTACCGCACAATCTTGGTGTTTAAGAAAGATTCGGTTCATCATTCTACTAAAAGTAGCTGGAGCATTAGTTAGCCCAAAAGGCATAACTAGAAACTCATAATGTCCCGTTTGAGTTCTAAAGGCAATCTTGTATATATCCTCTTCTACCATACGAACTTAATGATAGCCGGATTTGAGATCTATCTTACTAAAGACCTTGGCCCCTTTCAATTTGTCCAAAAGATCATCAATCTTAGGGATTGGATATTTGTTTTTCATTGTGATTTTATTTAGTGCACGATAGTCCATGCACATTCGATAGGTTCCATTTTTCTTTTTGACTAATAAGATAGGTGCTCCATAAGGAGAACTATTGGGTCTTATTAATGCTCTCACTATCAGTTCCTCCACTTGCTTTTGAATTTACTTTTGTTCTAGCTGGTTGATTCTATAAGGAGCTTTGCAAGGTGGAGTATTGCCCGGTAGGATTTCTATCCTATGATCCTCAGGTCGAGAACCTGGTAGTCCAGGCGGTAAATCCTCTAAGAAACAATCAAAAAATTGAGAAAGAAGCTTTTGGTGTGTAGGCTTAGTGTTTGGTTGAGTAGCCGTTACTGTATTCACCAAAATCATACATGTCTTCTCACGTTTTCTAATCGCTCTTTTGGCTTGTGTGTGGTTGAGTAAAGGACTGATCTCAGGTTTTGTTGAGCTTTTCAGACATATTTCTTGTCTGTCCTTCTCAATCCACATTTGGTGTGAATTGTAATCTATCTTAGGATTATATTGATGCCATCATGGCATTCCTAAGATGATGTCCACTCCCTGTAAGGGTGCCACTACAAAGTCTCGTCTATCCTTATAGGGTTTGATTGAAATTTCAAGATTCTTGACTTCTCTAGTGCAATTGTACTTTGTCTTGGTAAAAGCAGCTTTGACCTTATAGTTAGATGGGAAAGACTCTAGGTTTAGCTTTGCTAAGGCTCTTTTCGAAATGAAATCATGTGTACTACCATCATCATGTAGAATAACAACCTATTTGCCATTAATGAAACCTTTCATTTTTAGAAGAGCATGACTATTATACAGTATACTTATCACCGATTGTTGCACCCATCCACTACAATAGCTGATACGGTGATGAGTGTGCGGCTCTGTGATGTCAACTCAGATTTGAGACAAAAAATACCCTTTTGAACGTATTAGAGACGATGTGTGAGTATCGTCGATGGTTGCACCAGAAGAAGCAGGTGTTTGTCCGTTGGATTACTTAACATCATATTTAGTAATAACTGCAAGGAATTACGGCGGAAATTCCTTGAGAGGTGGTCCCCTTCACCTCTCACAGATACTCAGGTTCGCTTATGCACGCACATTATACGACGTTTCATACCAGCGCGTTCCTGACCTCGCACACTCATCTCGCCCTACTTCATGCACTCTCTTCACTAAAGGTGGTGTTAAGGACGCCGTTCGAATGGCCGAGCGAAAGATCACAAGGGTTTACGTATTGAATTTATTGCATATGGGATTAATATCCTAGCCCCATTCTTAGCGAAGCTCTTTAATGAAGTTGTTTGCCTTGGCTTTCCACACACCTCGACCCTTAATACCAGTTCACCTATTCATAAGGCAGGGGATCCCATGAACTTGGAGAACTACATGACCGTCATGATTGGACATATCATGTCCAAGATCTACGCGTTAGTACTTGATACCGAGGTCGGTTGATTTGTAGAGATGCAGGGTCTCAGAGCTCAGAAGCAGGCCGAATTTTGACGTGACCACAGGACCGTGGATCACATACTCACACTCAGGTGTATCATTGAGGAGGCTAGGGCACGGAAGCAGAGGGTCTATTTTTGCTTTGTGGATTTTCGCAAACCTTTGATATGGTACCGAGGGCCCGTCTCATTAGACGATTGCAAGAGTTGGGATCTGACCAGGACAAAAGAGATTATGAGTATTATTGGGGTCAAACAAGGGTGTCTTCTCTCACCAACCCCGTTTGGTCTCTATATAGATGAGCTTGAGACATTTATGTAGACTTTGGGAGGGGCTCAATGCTCTTTTGTTGGAACTTTGATTTAGATCTTACTGTACGTAGATGATGTGGTGCTTTTATCCTCCTTTGTAGAGGGCTTCCGGATGATGTGGTGCTTTTCGATGCCTTACGGTCCTTTTGTGAGTCACATGATTTGAAGGTCAACCTTGGTAAGGCCAAGGTTATGATCTCGAGTAGCTATGCAAAAAGAGCAATTTACCTTGGATGAAGCACCAGTTGCTAGTCTTTGTCATGGCTGAGTTTGCCCTTCACCTCCGGAGTGTCGACAGAAACTCAGTACGAAGACTTTGTATAAATGGATGCTCAAGTATGTGTGGGTGTGTGGATTTGTATGTGTGAGAGCATACTTTTATACTATGGTCTACACCCACTGTTGGGCGCTGATGACGTCAGTGGGGATGTCATAGTAGCTAGTCCCTGCTATGCGTGATGGAGTTTATGGTTTTCAATATGATGAGTGACTCTCGTGAGATTGAAACTGCACTATGTTGTATTTTTAGAGGATGAGTTTGGGAATGTTCCTGGATTCAGCTAGGTATATATTTACCTTGGATGAAGCACCAGTTGAGATTGTTTTGTCTTACACATAGCTAGGGGTTCTCTTCTCTAGCCCTATTTTTACGATAGACTGGCGATGCAGGCCCGTCTGAGCAAAGGGTATGCCTCATTAGCTAGGCTGGAAAGACGATGCTTCCACTCACACTTTCAAGACTCCCGGACCAAGGTCCTCTTCTTCGACTCCTCGGTCCGATAAGCTAGGATGTATGGCAACCCTTGTTCGGGGCCGGATCTCTTGGATGTAGAGTGAGCTCGAGTGGAGCATCTCCAGGTTTTCATGTTATCATGGATGATTCGCAATAAGCTGTCGGCTCCCCACTAGATCATCCAGGCCGAGTTTGGATCGTCTCCACTATAGCTTGATGCAACATTCCAGGTCATCACATATCTATATTGTGTTAGAGAGTACAGAGACTGTACCTTAGGACGTCGGAGACTACCATGACTGGCATTGTCCTCCTCTATGGCCCTAGCAGTTGAGGCGCGAGGGTGACCAGAGATGTTGGTACACACACACAAGTAGGTGGTTGGAGAGATTGGGACTTCTCATGGATAGACTTCCTCCCTTCCAGTATAGCATTGACGTGCCCATTCTCCCACTTAGGTATCACAAGGTCAACTAGGTCATACGCGAGGACCTCCTGTAGCTACACACATTTCAGACCTAGTTGGAATCAAGTGAGCTCCCGGTGAAGCTAAGCTTCTATAGAGATTATTGCCTATGCATTTCTGATTGATCCTCCAGGATATTCTTCCCTATTCACTGAGCATCTCTATTGGGCAGTTCCGGGTTTCTTCACATCGTGAGAGTGGACGAGCTGAGGGTGTACCCAGGGAGGGGTGCATACGCACTTTGTGTGATCTATGGGAGGTCGAGTTAGAGGAGCATTTCATCTCCAGGCGCCCAATGTACTATGAGATACGAGGCCGATATAGCTTCGGGCTGCTCTTTCGCTTCCTCGCTTTTCCAGACCAGAGATGTTTGGTCGCATTCATGCATGAAGCAATTAGACACCGAGAGCATTTACTCCGATAACCGAGATAGGGGCGGGACACACTGGCAGATTCTTCTCAGAGTATGATCACAAAGTTTTTTCAGCTGGACCATACAAGCTCTCACCCCGAGGGCCTCCGACACAGGCGTGACTTGGAGTCAGTGACACGACATATTTGATAGAGGATGGACATGCATATTATAATCACTTGGAGACATTCCTTCCATGTTTGGGGTTGGTGCACGACCAACAGAGGCCACAGTAGCCCTGGTTCGAGGATGTAGTATGGGTGTCGATGATCGTTTAGTAGTTCTACCCTTTTAGCTTGTTGTATCAAGTTTCTCACGGTCTCGTAGACTGATCGGTCTTCGAAGACTTTGATAAACTGTGTGTGTGTGTGTGTTTACCCCCCCCACCCCCCCACCCCCTTTTCCCCCCTGCTACCCACTCCCGCTATCGCCACTTTATCTAACTCCTACTGTGATGGATCTTTTATCAATAGATGTATGGTTGGATTGTAGACTTGAACAAGGTGGCTACTAAGCATGGGGACTGCACCTCTAATTGATCTAGGCTCTCTTGGCTAGCCCTTGAGTTTGTGCTCTATTTTTGAGGTGCTGTATGCTTAGGTCCTTGCATATTTAGGTCTCTCGGTTTTTGAACATGTGCCACCTAGTGTTAGGGCACAAAGCTCTTCCAACACAATTTAAACCTCTTATTAAATAAGACCTCATGGAGTTACAAGTAACTAGGCAATGGCTTGCACCTATCATGGGAGGGAAGCTTTAATTCTATTGAGAACATTGCACTCTGGATATTTGACCTAGGTTGTGAGAGTTTACAATGGTATGGTGTTGTACACTAGACTTAGTGTTTATTTTTCTAAGTCTAGTTTATTTTCTTCATACTTGGGTTTCCTATATGTCCCAAGTCTTGTACTTTCATTTCTTGAACTATTCAGTGGAACTTTCTGTGTGGACTACACTCTTGTGTTAGTTGTTCACTCCTTGTCTCCCCACAGTTCCAACATTTGGTAGCAGAGCTTGACTCCCATGTTGCTTCTCATGCTTCCTCCGCTCCCGGGCACCAGGTCTGTCGCGAAGTTTTCAGTCCAACCAGCTCGTTTTTGATTGCAGCCACTTTCTGAAAGTGTTCTAGAGCTGGGCCCCTACTCTTGGATCAGTTTCTCAGCTGGGTGATTTGGTCTTTGCTGAGGTCAGGGTCGTTTTCTGCATTGAGTGCAGATTTCCAGCCCCAAAAATCAGCTTGCCTCTCTTGGAGCCTCCTCTGAGCTCGATGATTTTATTCCAGGTAGTTTGGGTGCTTATTTTCGACATTTCCATCCCCAAAATCAGATTTTACTGATTCCAGGTGTCTATAAGCTGAGCGATTTCATTTTGGTCCTGTGGCACGCATTTCAAGGCTAATTTCAGGTCTGTTTTGCTGATTTTAGACTGTACCATCAGTTCTGGGACTGATTTGAAGCTTTTGGAGCTCTCTTGTTGCTGTCTTGGATCTATTCCAGGCAGATTTGTGCAAGGACAGCTCATAGTTTGCATTTTTGGGTGCATATTTAATCCATTTAGCGGTGGTATATGCCGTGATTTGCTTGGTCAGCCAGTGCATTGGGTTGTGGTCACTTTGCAGGTGCATTTGCAATCAGGCTTGGCTTGCAACCAAACATGTCTCTTTCAGAGAGCTTTGGGACTTTGGCTGAGGGTGATTAGTTGGATGGCTCAAACTATGCCTTATGGTTGTTTATGGGATAGTGTTTGTTGGGATGAGCTGAGGCCTTCTACTCCAATTGTTGCCAGCAGGGCAAGCAATGAAGGCTCATCTGTTAGCTCATCCCAGCCTCTCGGAGAGGAACCGAAGAAGTTTGAGCATCGGAATGCCCAAGCTTTGTATTGCTTTGTTTGTGAAGAGACACATTATGAGGACCATCAAGTCATGCACTAATGCCAAGGATGCTTGGGACAGATTGGCAAATATGTACCATGTTAAGAATGAGGCAAGGGTCATTGCAGGCATTTCGGGGAGAGGCTGTAACTACAGCGACATACATACAAAATAGATGCCCTACAAAAGCACTAGTTAATGTCACACCTTTTCAGGCATTCTATGGCTATAAGCCAAAGGTCTGTCATTTCAGAGTGTTTGGTTCAGTGGCATATGCTTGGGTTTCAGAACAATATAGATCTAAACTTGATGATAAAGGTATCAAATGCATTTTAGTGGGTTATAGTACTGGAAGCAAGGGCTTCAGACTCTACAATCCTGCCACAAGAAAGATTATCATTAGCATCGACATTGACTTCAATGAACATGAATGCATGATGCCTGAAAACCTTGGAATGCCACTTGATGTTGATGTGCCTTTGGATGTCATTCAGTTTGAGCCTAAAGAGATGCCACCTCATGAGGGAGATCCCTCTTCTTAACATGTACCTGAGGATCCCACTTCTTCCTCAAATGCTTCAGCTGGGTTGCCACATATTGAGGAGATTGCTTTCCCAAATGTTGTAGCTGAGCAACTAGCCATTGAGGATAGACAGCCCATTGTATATCAACAACGTGGGGTACGTCAGCAAGTGGTACAGCCAATAAACCAATTCCAAAATGGGCTAGGTTGACCATTCAAGGCACACAGGATCAGCCTTCTTTAGGGAGAACTAGGGCCCGCTCAAGGCAAGCAAATAATCAGGTCAATTATGCCTTAATGAGCACAGTGATGGAAGCTGAAAGTGAGCCTCAATGTTATGAAGATGCGCTGGGGCATTCCCTTATGGCAAAAAGCCATGGAAGCTGAGATTAGATCTATTGAAAAGAATGCCACATGGGATTTGGTTGAGCCTCCCATTGTGAGTGAGTAGCCTATATAAGGCTTGTACTTCTTTTATCTTGTCATACTTGATGAATGAATGAAAGCCTTCTTTATGTCTTCATTTGAGCATCATTTCCTCACACCCTAACCTTCTTTGTCTCTCTCTCTCTCTCTCTTCACCATGTTTCTAACATGGTATCAGAGCAGGTCAGTCCTGCCCTAATCTGCCCCACATCATCATCCTTTCAGCCCGAACCGTAATTTCATCTATGCTGCCTCCTCTTCTCAGCTGCCTCATTTCCGCCTCTATTTGGCCTCCTCCTTGCAGTCATTAGTTTCTGTTTTGGCCTCCTCCATAGCCAGCCACCTTTTCATACTTTCCTGCCTCCATTGCCGCCTCTTTCCTCATACCAGATGCCTTCATTTGAGACCCTCTAGAGCAATAGGTGGCTATATTGTTTGCTGCTCGGCAGTTTCTGCAAGGTCACACCTGCACGCGTGGTTTCCAAGGCTCCTTTGGAGCTCTTCATTACCGTTTTTAGGGTTCCTAAGCTGCTGCAGCAGAGCCAACCATCTGTTTAAGGTTTTGAGGTTATTTACGACTTGTTCTGAGGCTGCTGCTGCACTTTCGAGCCATTCTGAGGCTGCTGCTGTGCAACCGCCTTCAATAGAGGCATTTTTGAGCTGTGTTGGGGCCTTCAACACGTCTACATCAGCTGTCTTCTGCATCAGATAACAGCTACAGCATTCGGAGCTGTTTTGGGGAGCCGACTTTCACATATGAGACCAGCTGTTCCGTTTTGGTACAACCACACACCTGCTGAAGCACCTCGGTGTACTTTGGAGCTATTTGTTGAGCTTCTTTACAAGTTTCGAGGCATATCTTTGCTGCTCTTAGATTCGGGTTTTTTAAAGAGTATCTCTAGGCATTTATATTTGTTCTTTTGCACACAAGAAGATTGCTGGTTCTTCATCATAGCTTGCTGCCCGCCTTCATGAAGTCCACTTCCTTGTCTTCAAGTTAGGACAGCTTCACCAAAAGCCTCTCTGTAGAAACTTTTATATATCATAGAGATGGCTTGGGAATGAGAGACATTCAAACAATGTCAAGGGAGGTTGTAAAATGACATTGTTATTCATGCTTACTCCCATATGTTGCTTTATCCATATGGATGAACATGTGCAACCATGGTACTTTAAGTACCCTAGGTACTCCTGAGACATTTTCAAAGTACTTCAGCTATACCATTGAGGGGGGATTTGTGAGAGTTTACAATGGTATGGTGTTGTAGACTAGACTTAGTGTTTGGTTTTCTAGTCTAGTTTATTTTCTTCATTCTTGGGTTTCCTATATATCTCAAGTCTTGTACTTTCATTTCTTGAACTATTCAGTGGAGCTTGTGTGGACTACACTCTCATGTTCGTTGTTCACTCCATAGTTCCAACATAGGTATCCAAGTATCCATGATCTCTATGCTTTATACCCATGGCCACACAATACTACATACCTAGGAGCCTCAGATATGCCGATTATGCCAATTGAATGAGGTTGAGTTAAAGAAATACTTGATATTCAGATGCACATTGTACTATGTGATATGAGGGTTGGATTAGGATGGATGACTCATGGCTCCACTATATATTGTTTATTGTATCAAAATTCATGTATGAATCATGAACATTTATGATTTATGTAAATGCATCATGCTTTATGTTTAGCTTCTAAGTTTCCAAGTGTTGAGCTAATTCTAGCTATGTGGAGATGTATGTTGCACCTCCGAAGTGACGACAGAAACTCAGTACGAAGACTTTGTATAAATGGATGCTCCAGTATGTGTGGGTGTGTGGATTTGTATGTGTGAGAGCACATTTTTATACGATGGTCTACACCCACTCTTGGGCGCTGATGACGTCAGTGGGGATGTCATAGTAGCTAGTCCCTGCTATGCATGATGAAGTTTATGGTTTTCAATCTTATGAGTGACTATCATGAGATTGAAACTGCACTATGTTGTGTTTTTAGAGGATGAGTTTGGGAATGTTCCTGGATTCATCTAGGTATATGTGGAGATGTATGTTGCAGCTATTCTCAAGTGAATTAGACTTCTCACTGGATATAGATTCTCTTTGCTAGTTTTTTGTATGGATTGGAGAAGCAATTCGGCTCTCCTTTGGCTCTTGATCACAAATGAAACGTCCTTCGTTGAATATATAACATTTCAAAGCATGCAACAACCCTATTATTATGACATTTGTCACTCGACATTTTAGTTTTAAACATCTATAATTATATTCTAGGTTCTTTATAATGGAATTCGGATTATGGAAGGATCATAGATGATGGGCATATTTTACACTGTTTTAGAACCAAAATGACAAGGTTGGCTTAAATTGCTGTTTTTTGGAATTTGCTCACTTTCAACATTTCGAAATGTTCCGTACTACTATGATCATAGTATGTACTTTTTTAGTCTCATAGACCATTTTGATCTCTTATAGAATGAACTCTTCCTTTCTTTCTCATTACAAGCAATCAAAATGAATAACACTATTTTATTTTTAAGTTCATATTAATGCAGATAAGGTGATGCATCTTTGGGAAGTCTCTTCTGTGACTATAGTTTGCTTCAATGCACTCTATGATCATGTAGTGTTTTGTAATTTAGTGTTAAATTTGTGTCTTTAATCTATGATGTAGGTGATGTGATTGAGGACCGCATGATGGCTTTAAGAAAGCGTGCAGAAGTTGATGCCAAGTATTTTGTCACCTTCATTAGTCAAGAGCCATTAGAGCAAAAACGATCACTTGCAAGGTTTTGTGAAATCTGTGACAACAATGCTTGTTTTTGTTTGTGTTCTACGTTATAACAAAGAAATTTTTTCTCTCAAATATTTAAAGAGGGTTTATGTTATCTCACTTAGTATCTTTCTCCTAGGGAATTACTTTGCAGGGTGATAAGTTTGCCTGCACTCAATGTTTTGATAATAAAGGGTTATCAATGTGGGTGATTTTATTTGTAGTGCTATTATTTTCTTGTTATGCATTATGCGTATCTATTGGTCATTGCCTTGTTAGGTAGTATGTATGCTTATTAATCATTCTTTTGCTACACATATGTCAGGCTTGGGAGCATTTTGGCAGAATTAGTTAGCACATTTTATAAAGAAGAAGGACGGAGGGTTAAACTTCGACTGGATAAAAGAACATTTAGCTCTACTGAATTAGGTGTTCGGTACAACTTGAAGGCATGCTCTTTTTCTTCCTTTTAATATAGGGTTTCTATTTGTGTTTCAAGGTATACGTGAGATGTGCTCATTTGCGGATGTGAACATATACTGTGTAACTGCCTTTACAATACCTTTTATATGGTTGAATGTGGAGATTTTTATGATGAATTTATAATGAGGCAAAAGATTCTTAAATTTATAGAGCTAATGTAATTTATGTAGCTCTGCTTAGGTATGCCAAGCCAACATGCCATTGATTTAGTTTCTTCATGTGATAAAATAAGTGTATTTAGTGCTAAAAGGCATTTATCTTGTTACATGCTTTGATTTTTTTGCAACATTAATCTGGAGCTGATAAGCTCAAACCTAAAGGGTCTAGTTGACACTCTACCATAATCATAGGCCTATTGTCCCCAGGTGAGATAGACTTCAATGTAAATAATTGTAAAGGAGGAAATGGACCAACATGAACCACATAAGAATAAGCTAGCAGACTCAACTCCCAGCCAGTCTGCTAGTATGATATCATGTGGACTGCATCTCTTCCCCTAAGTTATCCATGAGACTGTCATGCTCTCATATCCAACCCACTCATCCTCTCTGATGTCTACAGCCCAAAAGGTATACACATATAGAGCTACTGGTTTGACTAAAGAATCTATAAGGAGGGACTTCATAGTCACATGCTGAAATTGGGCCTAGAAATATTGTCTCTCCAACCTCGCTAATGAAGCATGTTTGGCAGCTGGTTTTATGTTGGCCTTGTGATGCACCTGAAGTACACATAAGATGTGTCAATCTCAACCGGTAAAATGACTCATGATGGAGGTGGGCATTGCTGTGTTGAAGATCATGACCGTAGTTTTATCAAGGTTGACCTTCATGTCTCAATCATCATGACATGCTTGTAAACTAGAAATAAAGTGCCTGTTTAGTTCCTTTGCTCTGTCAGAACTAAGCACATGTCACGAGCATAAATCAAGGTGTCATGAGGATTTGGACCACTGTGGAACCCTATATTCCCAGTCTGTCCACAAAGGATGCTTTCATGGATCATCATAGGGTCCTTTCAAAACCAGAAAACACGATGTGTGCTGTTTCTGAAAAGCACGACGTGCAGAAACACAATTACAACAATAATATAATATTCTGCCCAAAAAAAAGAATAATATAATATTGGAGAGAGCAGTTTTTCAAGCACAAGAACATAATGCATTTTCACACTAGAAGTCAGGCCATGGCCATGCACGGACCTTTATATGACACTATCTGCTAGTACAGGGCTTTACTTTGAGTATATGGTAGAAGGCCAAATATATACAGACCTGTATCCTTTGTTGGAAAGGTCACCTCCCCATCTGTAAGCTCCCATATGAGGAGAGCATGGGGGAGGGAGACCTAGGGCAGGATGTGCCCAAGAGAAAAGAAAGAGGGGGCTGCCACATGGGCAGCACCTCACATCAAAGAAGAGAAAGCCATGGAACCCAGGAGGCAAGGACTGGGCAGATGTGTTTCCTACAGCAGGTGGTGGGGCAGCACAAGAGCCTGGCAGAGGTGCAAAACATGGCGGCTGTCTACAGGCAGGGACGCAAGCAGTACGGCAGCATGGTGGATCCATGGGCAGGGATATGACCTCCAAGAAGGTCCTGAAGGTGGCCTGGCAGCAGCACAGGAGTTGCAGGGAAGGGAGGGGCTGCAGTGGGCAGCACCCTGCCCTTGTGTAGGGCCAGGAAACTGGTGGGCCACATAGGCCAGCCCACAGCCCCATGCATAGAGGGGAGTGGGAGGGGGCTGGCACACAAAGCAAGGGGGCTGGGCCCCCATTTCAAGGCAGGGAGCACACAGCCCAATAAATAAGGGCATGTGGGGTCGGTTTTATGGCAGACTGGTCGGCCATATTAGGGTAGGCCAGTTGGTCACTTCAAGGGGCCCTTTGGGCCTATAAAAGGAGGCATCCAGCCTCATTCTGAAGGAAAGGACCATTCTGAAGGTAAGGCGGTAAAAGGAAAGAGAGAAGGAGAAGAAGAACCCTTCCAAAAGCCACCCAAAGGAGGGTTAGGCAAGGGCTCTACTCAATCACGAAGGGCTGGCCAAGAACGTGCCAAAAGAGAAAAGAGAAAGGGCTGCCCTGCTGTCTCAAACCAAGCTTCCAAGACGAGCTCGAGAACAAAGGCGCTAGGCATTGAAGACACACCTCAGGAGCCAAGAAACTGCTCCATACTTTGAGCAGCAGACCAGGCCCCCAAAAGCTGTCACTGGCCAATGAACAGTAGCCTCTAGATGAAGCCGAATAGAGGGGTTGCTTCTAGTATCCAATTGAAAGAGAACATGAGTCCTAAGGCTTTCACTGGAGCCTGAACTCCAGCTGCAATCAGTCGCACTTGTTGAAGGAGGTGCCACAAGCCTATAGTGTGCAAAAGGGTGTTCGCAATAGGCCACTTGGTTTGCCCATCTTCAGAGACCCCCTTAAGCCAATCATCCTACAAATATAGTCAAACTTCTAGCAAGTCACATATCAAAGTCATGCAAACCAATCTTCTCAGTCAAGAAGCGAGGCCTTCAATCTAGTTACAGAGTATCTCTTCAAAATGTGGAGGAAACTCAAAATAGGGCATACTCCTTCGAGACAATGCAATTTGAATACCCTCATGAACTCAACAATGACAAAGTGGGGGAAGCAATAAAACACTTTGAAGATGCCCATTGATTTGGGAATCCTCTAGTTTGACTTATCACAGAGTGCTAAACCACAAATAGCTCACTCGGAGCCTCTTGCCTCACCTTTCCTAACTCTCCACCACCTACTTTAGTCCGTTCTAAGGAAGTGAAGACTTCATTCATAAAATGTGTTCCTTACAAGCTATTTTGTTTTATGGATTATGTTTGCCCATGCCTGCCCATGATGGATTGAATGCATCTCGACCATGGGCTGAATGTGGGTGGGCAATCTTGCCTATCCACGATCCTTGGGTGCTATGTCCGCCCATGCCCGTCCATGGTGCATTGAATGCAAGTGGGTTGTGGGCTGGACGTGGGCAGGCAATCTTGCCAATCCATGATCCTTGGGCGTGCGCACGGTGGGCTAACTTGTAAATACTTGGGCCAAACCAAAGTATGCAAGATCACTAATACTCGCTCCCTTCTCAAAAGCATCACAGGTTTAACATCGAGCCCAACATTCCCTCTGGGCTTATCGACATCTGCCTCTTCCCAAGATTTAGTCGATCGCTTGTTTCACCATTATGTCCCGGATCCGGCAATCATGGCAACGATTAGCTTCTTCAATCTGCCCAACACCTTAATCTGGGGCACATTTGAGCTGGAGATCAACCCAAATATTATGAACATCCAAATGGATATGCATGGGATCTCAATGAAGGGCCACAGCTTAGAGTAATTATCAATACATGAAGCTCCGGAAGCTTCAATGTAAACATCTCCAAACCTTTGAGGGCATGTTTGAGTCCTGTATAAGTAGCCCAATATTCGGGATTAATAAATGTACGGTAGTACTCAAACTTATCTCTATTTTCAGCTGTTTGCCATTTCCTGTGTAGTGCATTCAGCAGGTCATGATGAAAGGCATCCTCATCTACCTCCTCTGGAGAGTAGTCCAAGTACCTCTCTACCTCCCATTTTTGGAACCATTTTTTTAAATCTAGTGCCCATCCAGATGCCAAAATCTTAGCCTTATTCGTCTTTTGGGACTTTTGACTTTCTACCCATGCCCTCTTTGGCAGCCTTTCATTATTCATGCGCTTGACCTTTGTGATGTATTTGAGTACTCTCTTCAAGGCATGCAACTCTATGGGTATGCATCCTATCTCTAGGAGTAGGAGAGAGTAGGGTGTGGTAGCCTTGATGCCAAGGTGTCTTCTAATGAAAGATTTCTGCATTACATTATTCCATTTTGATGATGGTATACTCCCCCCCCACACCTCTACCCCATAGAGCACTGTTTGTACCACATATGCCCCAAAAATCATGTTTCGTACTTGCCACCTTCTTGTGTTGGTATTGCTGCAGTCATTTTCAAATTGATAATACTTTCCCCATCCTGCATCAATTCTCCGTTGCACACAGCTGCTCCATTTGTTATTGGCTGGAATTTCAATGCCTAAGTATTTGAATGAGTGCACTGTATCAACAAGTTGACCCATATATGAGATTGAAGGGGGATTACTTGGCTGTATAGTCTTGACTATCATGAGTTTAGTTTTAGAAACATTCACAGCCAGCCCACTTTCCGAACAGAACACGCTGAGGATATCCATCATTTGTTGCATCTTACCCTCACTATTAGTGAAAACAACCACATCATCCGCATAAAGAAGCAAGTGAATCTCAAAATCTGCTAGGTAGAGGCTGGACAACCCTCTTTTACCTGCTTCTGTGTGCATCAGTTCGTCAAGTCTATCAATGCATAAACCAAACAAGGTGGGTGAGAGTCGGCATCCTTGTTTGACCCCCATATTGCTATAAAATTTTTGTGACATCCCATCCTTACATTTTAATTGACATTTTACTTTCTCATAAAGTCTAAAGACAGCAAACCTTATTTCCTGAAGCACTTCTATGCATTCCATTCTCTCCCATAGCACATCCCTAGGCACCGTATCGAATGCCTTCTTAAAATCAATGAAGCAACAAAAGAGTGCCTTCCCCTTAAGGCGGCTGTCCTCCATCAACACTCGGAGAGTAACTAGATTATCCACAGTGGAGTGTTTGGGCCTGAAACCCACTTGTCCCATTGCCCTCTTCGTTTCTTTCTCTGCCCAAGCACTCAGCTTTGCCTCTACTATTGTACTATATAGCTTGGCTAGAGTAGAGCATACCATAATGGTTCTGTAGTTTGACACTTGATTGCGGTCACCTCCCTTGTAAATTGGCTTGATCCAGTTCTCTTGCCAATCGGTTGGGAAACCATACACGAATGCTTGGTTTAGTGCCATTACTATGTGCCTTTGCGTGTGTTCATTGGACCACTTAATGAGTTCTGCTGTGAGGTGTATAGTGTCTGCTGCCTTCCCATTTGCCATTTTCTTTAGGCCATCTTGCACATCTTCCAATGAGAAAATACCTTGAGTATTACCACTGAGAGACATGCTCGCCATGGGCCGAGCCTTGGGATGCATGTAGAGTTGTTGAACATACTCAAGCATCTCTATTTCTGTAAAATCTCCCATGATGTCATTTGGCCTTTGTTTAACTCCTTTCCATGCTCTTCTAGGGTTCTTGACAAAATCAGACCATTCCTTTTTCTCAATATAAACACGCCTCTTTTTACGTGTGAGAGCATGGAACTGCTTCTCGGCTGCTCTTCTTTCATCTCCCATTGGAATCCCCTTTAGTGCACTCCTAACTGCCTTGCATTCAGCATCAAACCAGTCATTACATGGCAGCCCTTTCTTACGCTCTTTACTGTTCTTTTTGCACCCTAAAACTGTCTTAGCTGTGGTGAGAATGGCATTCTTCAATTGTGCCCAGCCAAATTTCTGTTTTCTCAGCAGACATGCTTCTAAACTTTCAGCATATTCCACCTTTTTTGCCTCGTTCACCTGATAGCCACACTCAGCTGCTTTATGCTCCTCTAAAGTTGCCTTGGCCAGCAATATATTAAGCTCTACATAGAGTGGTATTTGATCCGAATCAAGAGATTTCTGGCCAAGTGAGAAATTGTGTATAAGATTGCAAGCTTCCAGATGAATCAATGCATAGTCAATTACACTAGCCCCCCCACTGGCAGGGAAACAAGTAGGGGAATTAGATTTTGGGAAAAGGGCTGTGCCATTTACCACCAACATGTGCATACCATTCATCAAATGCTCCAATGCTGTACCATGTGCATTCACCACTTTATCCTTCGAGCATCTACACCAGCTGGGGTCAATGTCTATCTCATGCTCCTTTATGTATTCTTGCTGTGTGGGATATTGAAATTGTGTGTAGAAGGGGGATTCTCTATGAGGAATGTAGCATCCTGCAATATACAATGGCAAAGGGCTTCCTTTTACCATAACCCATATGTAGTGCTTATGGTTGTCATCTTTGACCATAGAGGTCTTGTCGTGTATATGGTCTTTGTATATGCATGCTACCCCTCCCTGTCCTCGTAGGCCTGATTGCTTTTGCTAGACGGAGTGCACCAAATAGCCATCCATTTTAGGAATCCTGCGTATATCCCTTTCCCAAGTCTCTGCAAGAAAGATAATGTCTGCATCATGTAACACTTCATTTAGAGCAGCTCCTTTATGCCAAGGAAAGCCTCTACAATTCCAAAACATGACTTTCAGTTTCTTCTGGGTCCCATAGGCCTCGCGTTCCTATTGAGCTTGTTCAGCTCCTTGCTCTCTTTTTTTGACTCGGGTCTCATACATACGTCTCCTTTCTTCTTGTTGCATAGGGGTGCGGTCTTCTGTCACGTAGAAAGGTGTTCCTTTTAAATAAATCCTGCTGCTGTCCAGGATGATTTCTCTCTTACGTGTGTCAAGCATTGTGCAAACAAT
This sequence comes from Dipteris shenzhenensis, assembly GCF_047967505.1. Classification (NCBI taxonomy): domain Eukaryota; kingdom Viridiplantae; phylum Streptophyta; class Polypodiopsida; order Gleicheniales; family Dipteridaceae; genus Dipteris; species Dipteris shenzhenensis. Next base: position 8,683,870 of record NC_141601.1, on the reverse strand, counting down.
TGCCTAATGACTTGAATTTTCATCCCTCTTTCTTCCTACCCGGTGTGCCCCAAAGACCACAACCTCTTGCATGGCAAAGTGCTCAGCAAAAAAGTCTTCTATGTCCTTTGCAAGTGAGAGAGGTGTTTCTTTTTCTTTTTCAGATAGACCCCGTAGGACAATATTTTGTGACCTTTTTTCTCTCTCTTTGTACTCATTGGCATCTATCCCTTCTTCTATTTTTTTCCCCTTTTCTAGAGCATGCCCATTTACTACCTTACTTGCCCATGTCCCCGAGGTGCCTATATCTTGCTTGCAATCTAATTGAGGCTGTTGCGTCGTATTTGCCCTCATTTTTTCCAAGATCTGTTCCATTTCAGCAACTTTCTCCTCTTGGATAACAGTCTTTTGCTCCAAGCTGGCTATGGAGCTCTCTTGCATGGCCACCCTTTGCTCCAAATCTGCATTTTTGTATTCTAGATGTTGGCATTTCAGTGAAAGTTGATGTATCTCCTGCTGTTGGCGGTCCATTGTGCCTTGCAAAGCTGTCAAAAATGTCCAGATTCCAGTTTCATTAGAGAAAGTGTCTGCTGTGTCACCTTGAACTGACATGAATGGAGCTGTTAGAATGTTCCCTTGTGCAGGAATGAATGGGGCTGCCTGTCCATCTAAAATGATGGTGGGTGGCTCAGAAGTTGCTGTCATTTGCAAAGCACTTGTTCTAGTTGGCGTTATATACAGAGAGTTTTTCATACTGCCTCCAGAGCTCTTTGCCAAGGGAGTGGAATGTGCTGATAGACCACTCCTATTGATTCTTTTGTTGAGACTGGTGGAAGCCATGGTTGAGCCTGTGGCGCATCAAGAAACTGGCGATTGACAGCGCACGCACGATAAAAAACAGGTACAACAGGTATGAAAGTACCAGGAGGGATGAGGGGGCGTAAAAATAATGCTGACGGCAAACCGCATTGGGGTTTTACCCCCCTTTCGAAGCTGATGGTGGCCTCAGATTTGCGGCCTGAGTTGAAGAGATGCCTCAAACTTAAATCGCGAGTAGCGATCGCCGCGCGCGACAGACAAGAAGAGGAGTAGGTGTCCCGAACATGGATGTAGATTACTGGCACAAAAGGATCCCGATGGTCAACTGTGTTGGGGTTTTACCCCCCATTCGGAGCTGTTGGTGCAGTCCAAATTGCAGAGAGAGAGAGAGAGAGAGAGAGAGAGAGAGAGAGAGAGAGATTAACGTCCACAGAAGGCCTCGCGGGCGTATGAGACAAAGTGACACCAAAGAGAAAAACTCATACAAGCCACAAGGGGCTGAGGCAAAGGGCGCGCTAAGACCCTTTGCTGAGTATTGTGCTGAAATAAAAAGAGTTCACTGGCTCAAACAGAAACAAGTACAAAAATAAATAAATATATCATATCATATCATGTGCTATTTGCTATTGGGAGCAGGCTGAGAATTGGAACTGGACTGGAAACTCAGAAATTGAAACTGGGCACTGTGGTGGCTTGTCTATGAGCGGTGAAAATGTCTCGAAACTGAGTTTGTCTGGCTGTCTCATACTGTGGCATTGGAGGGGGGCGTGGTTTCCTCGATCTGTGAACCCGTTGAGCTATGTTCAGAGTGACCCCTCGTCTCGGGTGGTCCCCTCTGAGGAAAGGGCACAGGCCGCAAGCAGTTTTTGTTTATGTAATCAATGTCAGGGCTTGTGTTTGTACATTTTTTGAATGAGTTCGGTGCTTCAATAAATTTGCAATTGTTTTGTCGCATCATAGATTGGAGCTCAAAGCACTTGGGTTTTGTGTGCCAATATGTGTCCGTGATAGATTCGAGCTTGTCATTGACCTTGAAGACCCAAGAATCCTTTACTGGTTTTGCTTGGTAGAAGTCTCCACCACAGGCAATAATGTCGACACCCCCAAAGATTCCTTTTAAGATTGCGCATCCTTAAGTCTACAAAGTTCAATGTCCTTTTGCCAACCAAAGAGATTTCATCAAACACAATGAGTTGGACTTGAGAATACATGGTGGAAAGCATGTCCAATTTCTCTCTTGACAAGGATGTAAAGCATTTTGTATGTGTTGGCAAGTGCAACACCGAGTGTATTGTGCTTTCATTAATGTTGAATGATGCTTGATCAGTGTATGCTAGCATCAGTGCCTTGGGCAAGTTGAGGTCGATAAATGGGGTTGTTTGATTGTTATGTCTCAAAAGGCCTTGGATGGTTAAGAGTAGCAAGTATGTTCCCTACCCCTACTCCTCCTATGAGGAATAAATGGAGTTTGTCCAATGGATATATTCTCTTTTGAAGTAGGAAGTCGTCAAATAGAGCTTGTTGCTCAATATTAAGGGAGCACAGTCTTTTGAAGTAATGGTCGTTGTCAAATAGTACTTGTTGTTTTATGGGTACGATTGAAGTGGTCGGTACTTGGGGCTCTTTTAAGGGAAGGCATGTCTACTAAAATGTCATAGGGGCTACCATCTTTGTCCATGTTCTCGCATGCAGTGATAGTGTTGTTTAATTCCTTGTCCTGGTTCTTCTTTTATAGCTCCTCATTGTTAGGGCCAACCTCAATCGAGTGTGCTCTGGGCGGTCTCCGTGTCGTGGGTGGCCTCTGTAGTCCTCTCTCGGTAATCCAGGCTGCCCGCATAGCAGCTAGCTCCTCCTTCTCCACCCCACTGTGTCTTGGAGCTGACTCGAATGCATAAAAATCTGTGACGTGCCGCTGTCTGTGGTCAGCCTCTGCATCCTATGGTGTGATCGCCTCCTGCTGCTCTTTGATCTGTCGTAGCAAGATCTCCTTGTGTCGGCGCATCTCAAGTAGGTAGAGCCCAATGCAGACCTGGTCATGGAAATGGATCAAGCGTGATAGTGGGCCGAAGCCACTCCCGTCCTAATAGAGGTAGTGGTATCGTTCCCGGATCTCGTAGTAGGTTGGGCAGGTGCAAAGAAAGTGTTCCTCTGTCTCAACCACTCCCAGTGTGCATAGCGTGCAGGTCCGTTGCTCTCTAGGTATACGTGGTGCTCTCCCTGTCTCAATCCTCAGTTGATGGGATGAAACCCCCATCTGCCCTATGGCGATCCTCAGTGCATGTGAGACTCTTTTGTCCTCGAGATATAGGGGTCTGATGATGAATCCATCCTCTGAGACATTCAGGAAATTGTCACGGTAGAATTGTGTCTTGGTGGGGAGCTCTTGATCTCCCTCCCAAGCTCGAGACATATGGAGCTGGAGAAGATCTAATCGTATGATACGGTTAATCTCATCTCGCGGGATCGACTTAGGGGGTGCATCCAAACTATATTGAAAGGGGGGGAGCTTGTCCATCTGAATCCCGTGTCTGGTAAACCATGTGGATATGTTGAGAGTTCACGCTCAACATCATGTGATCATGTGTGCATAGCACCATCACGTGATCATATGTGCATAGCACTAACCTTATAGAGTGCTATAAAGGAAAGGGTTAGATCCCCTAACCCTAACCCTAAAAGGGTTTGTATATATTCTATTTTTTCAACTAATTCTAGTGTACAGTTAGTCATTTGTGGTGTGCTCTCTAGCTGTGCCCTCTCTCCTCATCTCCACTCTTCTCCTCTCCCCTCTTCATATTTTGTCATGGTATCAGAGCTTCCTTGTCTTCCGCTGAGACATTGAGATTCTTGAGAGTGTGAGAGAGATTGTGAGATTGAGAGTTCTCTTGAGTGATTGTGAGATCCTTCCCTTCACTTCCGTTGAGAGAAATTTCTATTCATGTGAGAATTCCGTCCATGAGAGATTGAGAGATTTCCGTTAATCTCCTTTGCTCATTCTAGGACAGTTCCGTCCATTATTCTTTCTTTGAGTTCTTTGAAAGATTTCATTGCTTGAGAAAGAGAGTATTCCTTGTTTATGAGAGAAAGAGAGATCTAGATCTTAGTCTTTGAGAGAGTTTTTGAGAGATCTGTGAGAAAGAGAAAGAAGCTAAGCCTCTCCAACAAAGATCCTTCGACGGCCGTCCCTAGCGAATACCGCCTCTACTCCTTCTGTGAGCTTAGTCTAAGTCTTGCCTCTACTCCTTCTGCGAGCTATCTAGCGAATACCGCCATCAACCCTGGCAGTCTTCAACAACAACGAGCAGCTACCTTGCTGCTCACAAGCAAGGCAAGCGAAACAGCAGCCAACTTCAACGACTACATCTCCTTCGAGCTCTCTATGTCAGCCTCAACAACGACCTCTTCCAAACGGGCTATCCACTTACGGCCGTGACCTTCTACAACGAGAAGCTCTTCCACCAGCAAGTAGCGACGGCCAACCCTCAGCCGCCTCTTTCGCAACTAGACGATACCACTTGGTCCAGGCTTCCGTCAGCCTCATTGGAGTTCATTGACGTGCAATACTTCTGGGTTCCGTCGCTACCATCGATCGGAGAAGGAGAAGAAGGTCTACTTGATTGCTTGGCCAAGAGCCACTCCAGCCACCGCCATCAGCTCCAAATCCTTCTCGGAGCATCGAGTTGCACAGTCGATGTCCTCTATAACCTCAACGCGACCAGCTCCTACAACAGCCTTCTATCTCGAATGATGAACGGTCGACTCTACAACCAACGCTTCACACAATGCCTCCAAGCTTCGAGACCTTCTTCACGACCACAACCGATGGGCAGTTGCATCATCTCTAGACACGCAGCTCACGGGCTCCCAAGCTCCAGAGCAGAGCCCCCTGCTCAACGCCGCCTCCTTCTCCATATCCGCTCCACAGGCGACCGGCTACATAGACCTGCAGCAACAAAACGCGACTCAACAGCCAGCCTGCTCCTCCTGCAAGCTTATCCACGGGTCTCTAGCCAAGCGCTGTAGCTCGCTCCTCCGCGACGGCATCGGCATCTTCGACGGAATCAAGATTCCGTAGTATCCATAGATTCCGACGAATTTTTTTTTTGATTCCGGTGGCTCACCTTGCAACACGTGGCAGATAGGGTTGGTCAGCAACCCTAGGTTTGGTTAGCCACCAGTGGTCAGTTGCTTGACACATGGCAGATAGGACCTAACCAGGGTTAGGTTCAGTCAACCCCTACTTAGGTGGTTTGATCACAATTGTGCCACGTGGCAACGTCATCTTATCTGCCACGTCAGCTGACATGTCACCGACTGCCACGTCATTAGCCTATCCACAATGCCACGTCATCAGTGACACGTCATCAGCCACGTCACCTGACACGTCATCAGTGCCACGTCATCAGGCCACGTCATCAGTGCCACCTTAGCACTGCCACCTCAGCAGTCCAGTCAGCACTGACCCTCTGCAGGCACAGTCCCTTGCCAGGCACACTGTGCACACACTACATGTGCACACTCCTGCCACCTCAGCACAGAGCTTCACTGGCACACCTCTTGCTAAGCACAGTGCCACATCATCACTGCATGTGACTCACAGTGACACATCATCATTGAGCACCATTTGCACTCCTTTTGCCCCTCCACCTAGATCAAGTCATATCTCTTGATCCAGGAAGAATTTGAGGGTGCTCCAAAATGGAAAGTCGCTCGGTTTTTCGTGCTCTACGCGCTCGTCACATCACGCGCACATTTCGGCGCAAGCTACACTCACATCTGTGCCTTGCCGACAAAACCACTTCCTTCACGCACATTTGCCTCTACATCGACGCATCTGACCCAGCACTTAAAAAGAACAAAAGAAAAGGAATTATTTGCTGCTCTTTCATCGATCGACGGTTGGTTTAGATCTAGATCAGAGTAGACTAGATTGCTATAGAGGGGACGCTTTGAATTCCCCAAGTTGCCAATCTAAGCCATGCCCGAAATTCCCGACTAGTACCTACTCGGAGTCAGTCCATACGCTCACATCCGATTTCACATCATTACATTACCTGAAACCTTACGTTCATCAGTTCAGTGAGCAGACTTCAGAGTACAGAGGCATTGCAGATTGGTTCAGTGGGCAGATATCATTTGATTTCACACACACATGCCACCATTGTAAAGCCTATTCGGCTATCTCACGGCATCGTGCACATCATTTTTAGCCTTGTAAAGTCTCTTGGCTATTCCCGGCATCATTGCCACAAGCCTTGTAACACAGATCAGATCTTATATACTGCAGTTCTATCTTCACCGACGGTACAGAGATTTCACTTGGCATCTTCAGTGTATTTGCAGTTGATTCATACAGAGTTTTTCAGGACACTTTTGAGTACATTGTTTGCACCATGTCGACTAGCAACCTCAATCTGGAGGCATCTGCTAAGTTAGACAACTCCAATTACGGTACATGGAAATACCGAATGGAGACCATTCTTGTGCTTCAGGACAAATGGGAGTATGTCGATGGATCTATACCTAGACCATTGGCCGATCCAGCCACCAGTAGCTCTACTCCATCTGTTGTCACAGTACCAGCAACGGGATCTACATCGGGATCTACATCTACACAAACAGTTTCCGCATCAGTAGCAGATCTTGCCATTGCCCGAGCTCAAGCAGAATGGGATAAGAAAGACAAGTATGCCTATCACCTGATCAAGCAGAACGTGCAAGATGTCATGCTAGGACAGCTCAACAGAGTTAAGACATCAAAAGAAGCATGGGTTATGTTCGCAGCTCTCTACGAGTCCAAGAACACATCCAGGATTCTCACCCTGAGAAACCAGATCAACCAGAGTTTCCGCAATAGCAATGAAACCGGTCATGCTTATGTACTCCGCATCAAAGACTACAACAATCAACTTGCAGCAGCAGGAGAGACTATGAATCCCGCAGAAATGGTTCAAGTAATCCTGAATGGACTAGGAGAAGGATATGAGAATCTAGTCCAAAGTATTGCCATCCAACGGCAAATTCCAACACTGGAAGAACTTCAATTAGTTCTACTTGGTGAAGAACTCAGGACTCAGGCCATTCAAGCACGTAAAGGTCATTCTAATGATCAGGCATTCACAGCTTCAGACAGAAGCAGAGGCAAAGGAAGAAACAGAGGTAGATCATATCAGAAAAGTGGTCATTATCAACAAAATCAAAGTCAGAATCAGCATCAGCATCAGCATCAACATCATCCTCAGCAACATCAGAATCAGCAAAGAGGAAATCATTCCAACCGAGGAAGATTCCAAGGACGAGGGAATGTATCCACCAATGTGTCAAACATTCAATGCAACTACTGTCACAAGTTTGGACACTATGAAAGAGATTGCCGCAAGAAGCAGTATGACCAAGGCGGTCAATCCAGCAGTAATCGAGGGAATTCCCGAGGAAGAGGAAATCATCGTGGTGGACACTCTAGCCACAGTCATTTTGCAAATGAACATGGCAATATGTTTCTTGCAAGTGAGGAATTGCATCCGACTGATACAATGCACCTAGACACTGATTTCAATCCCAAAGAGGATTTCAGCTATCAAGTCGACCAAGTGGAACAGGATCCTTGGTACATCGACAGCGGTGCATCATCTCATATGACAAATCATCAGGAATGGTTCACAGAAATGAAGCCATTAGAAGGTCAAAAGAATGTCATCTACACAGCAGACAATACACCGAATCCGGTTCAAGGGACAGGGGTTATCCCTCTGAACAATTTCACTGGTACAAAAGGATTAGTCAAAGATGTGCTCTATGTTTCGAAGCTCAGCAAGAACCTTTTGTCAGTAGGTCAAATGACGGAACACAACTACAAAGTCATCTTCGACGGTGATGAATGCACTATCAGAGACAAATCCAAAAGAGGTCAGCTAGTAGCAAAAGGTGTCAAGGAAGGACGCTTATACAGGATGCTAGCTACAGTACCAGATAAGCATGCCATGTCAGCTCAAATGCAACAGATGCCACTATCTGCAAAATGGCACAAGAGATTTGGTCATGTCAACTTCAAGTACTTGTTAGATCTCAGGAATCAGAATCTGGCAATTGGGATTCCGAAGCTACAGTTTCTTGGAAAAGTTTGTGAAGCATGTTGCTTCGGCAAACAAAAACGAACCAACTTTGTCAGAAGTACCTCTCGTGCACGAGGTATTCTTGATTTGATTCATACAGATGTATGGGGTTATGCCCAGACCCGCAGCATCAATGGTTCACTTTATTACTTGACCTTCATCGACGACTACAGCAGATATTGTTGGGTCTACTTTCTGAAAGAGAAATCTGAAGTGTTTGCCAGATTTCAAGAATTCAAAGCCATGGTAGAAAACCAGACAGGCAGAAAGATCAAGGTCATGAGATCCGACAGAGGAGGTGAATACATGTCTTCAGCATTCATGAACTTTTACAAAAATCACGGCATTCGAAGACAATTCACATGTGCAGATACTCCTCAGCAAAATGCAAGAGCTGAAAGGAAGAATGGGACTTTAGCAGACAGTGCTAGAGCAATGCTTAGTGAAAAGCATCTTCCGAATCAGTATTGGGCAGAAGCAATAGCTACAGCTAACTACTTGCTTAATCGGCTTCCTACCGAACCGATATAAGGTATGACTCCTTATGAAGCATTCACTAGACACAAGCCACGCATTGGGCATCTCCGCATATTTGGTTGCATAGCATATGCCCACATACATGATGATCATCGCAGGAAATCAGATGCGAAGTCACGCAAATGCATCATGGTTGGCTACAGTGAAGAAAGCAAAGCATACAAATTGTATGATCCCATCAACCGCAAAGTCATTATCTCCAGAGATGTGATCTTTGATGAGGAATCAGAATGGAAAACCTCACCTACACAGGAGATAGAAGCATCGACTTCACAGTCATCTACAGAACAGGTTGATGAAGAAGAGCAAGAATTGCCAGCAACACCCCAAGCAGTGCCACAGCAGCTCAGACGGTCTACTAGGGAAAGCAGACCACCAGCTAGATTGACATATGCTCAGAAAGGCAAAGCAATTCAGGTGGAAACCACCAACTATGCTCTTATGACTACCATCATGGCTACAGAAGAGCCAGTGTACTTCGAAGACGCAGTAGATAAGCCAGAATGGCAAACTGCTATGAATGAAGAAATGGATGTTTTGTATAAAAATAACACTTGGGAATTATGCGACCTTCCACCAGGAAAGAAGGCCATAGCCAACAAATGGGTATACAAAGTGAAGTACAATCCAGATGGCAGTATTCAAAGATACAAAGCCAGATTAGTTGCAAAAGGATTTGCACAACAATATGGCCAAGATCATGATGAGACTTATGCTCCAGTAGCAAAGATGGATTCCATACGGTTCTTGATATCACTAGCGACACTCAGTAAATGGAATGTGTATCAGCTCGATGTCAAGAATGCATTTCTCAATGGTTATCTAGACGAGGAAGTCTACATGCAACAACCCGCAGGTTATGTTGAACCAGGAAAGGAGAACAAGGTTTGCCATCTCAAGAAAAGTCTCTATGGCTTAAAGCAAGCACCCAGAAGTTGGTACAGCAGAATTGACAAGTATTTTGCTAATCTGGGATACATGAAGTCCAATGCAGATCATACTCTCTACTACAAAGTTCAAGGGGAAGATATTACTATTGCACTTTTGTACGTAGATGATCTGATTGTGACAGGAAGCAAGGATAGCTTCATCAGAAAATTAAAACAAGACTTATCTGCAGAGTTCGACATGAAAGATCTTGGACTTATGCACTATTGTCTTGGAATTGAGTTCTGGAGAGATTCAGATAGCACATTCATGAGTCAGCTCAAGTATGTTGACAGTCTCCTGAAGAAGTTTCATATGGCCGATTGCAAGATTGCTGCCACTCCCATGGAACAGAGTTTGAAACTTACTAAAGATTCAGAAAAGCCTACAGTCAATGACAGATACTACAGGCAACTCATTGGATCTCTTATATATCTGACAATCACACGGCCAGATATTTGTTATGCAGTAAGCTCACTAGCACAGTTTATGGCAAATCCAAAACAATCTCACTGGAATGCAGCCAAAAGAGTCTTGAGATACATCAGAGGTACAAGACAATTTGGGATAGAATACAGAGGAAGTCATCCACGGTTGCATGGATACTGTGACAGTGACTATGCTGGAGATCATGAGACCAGGAGATCGACACAGGGATATGCATTTTTCCTTGGTCAAGGTGCTATATCATGGTTGTCAAACAAACAGCCAACTGTTTCTTTGTCTTCGACTGAAGCAGAATATAGGGCACTCACTACAGGTGCATGTGAGGCTATATGGCTCAGAAGACTATTGTCAGAAACAGATTACTTTGATGAGTCAAAGCCAACAACAATATACTGTGATAATCAATCGGCTCAAGCATTGGCCAAAAATCCAGTATATCACTCCAGGACAAAGCACATTGATGTCAGAGAGCACTTCATCAAAGAAAGAGTGTTACTTGGTGACATCACACTGCAGCATTGTGATAGCAAAGAAAATGTTGCAGACATCTTTACCAAACCACTCGGTAAAGAGCTATTCGAGAAACACCGACTAGCTCTTGGTTTGATGCAGAGGAAGGACATTCCCATTAAAGGGGTGTGATGGAATGTAATGCTCAGTCCTTCTTCGATTCCCTAGAATCATCATCTTGAGGGAAGGCCTACTTCATGATGTTGATCTTGAGGGAAGGTGTTGAGAGTTCACGCTCAACATCATGTGATCATGTGTGCATAGCACCATCACGTGATCATATGTGCATAGCACTAACCTTATAGAGTGCTATAAAGGAAAGGGTTAGATCCCCTAACCCTAACCCTAAAAGGGTTTGTATATATTCTATTTTTTCAACTAATTCTAGTGTAGGACTATGTCATCAGCGTATAGCAATATCTGTATCATGAGATCGGCCAGTGGTGATCCTTCGCCCCCTAGGCGGTCTATGAAAGAGGTGATCTCATTAATGTACAGCCCGAAGAGAGTCGGTGAGAGGGGACATCTTTGCTTCACTCCAATCGTACTCTCGACCCAATCTGATAGGCCTCCTGGGACATGACTCGGCCTCTGACTGACTCATATAGGCTCATTACCCCCCATATTAGTGTCTCTGGAATCTGCAGCTCCTGTAATCCCCTGATCATGCGGGATCGTGGGACAGTGTCAAAAGCCTTTTGAAAGTCTACAAAGCATGTGTAGACTTTCTGGTGTGTAGACCTCGCCTCCTCAATGATAGCCCTCAAAGTGAAGATGTGATCTAGGGTAGAGTGCTGTCTCCAAAATCCTACTGTCCTAGTGCCCGTTGCCCCCGAGCCTCTGTATGACTGCTGAGTTCCCTCTCTAGAACTGATCCATAAAGCTTGGCCAGAGTGTGGCCAATCATAAGGGTCTAATAGTTCCCCGTCTCCATAGGGTCCCTGGCTTTGTGTATCCGTATAATAGTGGTGATACTCCAAGAAGGTGGAAATCCGTGACAAACAGCCTGGTTGAACATCTGTGCTAGGATCGGGGCTAGGACCTCCTGTCCATGTGCAAAGTGCTTAGTCCGGAGGCCCTCTTGGTCTTGCGCTCTCCGATTTTGTAGACGGCGAAGTGCAGCCCGTACATTCTGTGTGGTGAACAGGTGACAAGTGGTGGGCCTAGGTGTGGAGGACATATCCGGCGGTGTCTGCATCTGGGCATCATAAAGGGAGCATGCATACGTGTGCCACACATCTGGGTCAGAAATGGGGATAGGTGGCTTCCCCTATGATGGAAATCCCCATCCAGTGGTCGGGTCTCCTCCTCGGAACGATGTGACAATCTCATCCATCCTCTGTGTGAGGAAAGCTCGTCTCTTACAGCGTGTCAGTCGTCGATAGATCCTCTGTGCTTCAGGTGGTGTCAGATGACTCAAAGTCTGCTACTGTGTGAAGTGGGCTCTCGCCTCTCTGCACTCGTTGTCGAATGAAGGGTTCTGAGCCATCTTCCCATCTCTGGCCCGCCTAGATCGGGTCGTGGGAAAAGATTTGATAGCAGCATCCTATACCACTGAGACAAGGGTGTCGGAGGCGCTGGTGAGGTCTATGTCATCTCCAAGTATAGCCAGGATCTCCCTGGCTAGGTGGCTCATGTATACTGGGTCAAGAGCACGGTCAAACTGGATCTGAGTGCGTGGGGGCGTGGGGGGAGCTCTTGCTGTGGTTGGCGTGGTGGTGGCGATATGGAAGGTCAAGTATGAGTGATACAGCTCCGAGGGGGGGTGGGGGGGTGGGGTTATGGCGAAGTTGTGTATCCGTGAGATAAAGTCTAGTGGGCCTAGTAGATAGTCCATTGTACTAGATCCACAACCATGTGGGAAGCAAGTGAGTCTTCCAGAAGATGGCCATCTGTGAAGGCCATTAAAGATGATCAGGTCGTGGATTGCCCCCAGCTCAAGCAGATGTCGTCCATACCATGTCACCTGTGGGGTATCTGTAGAATGCCTTACTATCCCAAGCTCAGCTGCATCTAGTTCCAAGACCGTGTGTGGGTCTCTGTCATCATCTGAGAAGCCAAGTAGGCCCACCTATCTATTTCCTGTCCGTGCATTGAAGTCCCCCAGTAGGAGAGTGTCTCCTTGTCTGGAAAACTCTGTGATGTCATCATGGATCGTCTCATATGGACTGTGTCCATCTGTAGTGATCTCTCGTGCATAGGATGACGTGTCTGGAGGAAAGTAGCATATTGCAATGAAGATAGGCCGAGCATCTGGGAGCTTAACTCGTATCCACATGTGTTGTGCATGCTCCTCTCTCCGAACCATCGATATGAGTGGTCTCAATTGTGATCTGAAAAGGACAGCCACTCCACCGGAGCCACGAACTCCGCTATCTCTTCTCAACTCTCTTCTGTGAGCTGATTCCCATGTGTATCCAGTCACTGTGGGCAGCCCTCGCTTTGGGCTCTCGTGTGTGTTCGGTGTAGAAAATCATCTCTCTATCATTATATGGCTCCAGGAAGCCCCCTGGGTCAAACCATGATGTGCCATTACAATTCCATACTGCTATTTTCAATCCGGTATGTGCACACAACCTATGAGCTTGACACCGTCACAATTCTCCCTCTTCCTTCTCTTCCTTCTCTTCTTTATCCTCCTTATCTCCTCTTTCTCAAATAATCACCCTACCATCCCTATATACAGCCCATACATTTCCCTGCTTCCCTTGCTGGCATTACTTTTATCATACCTTCCCTGCGATGTTCCTGTTGTAAGAGTGTGAGGTCGTCATCCAGGTAGATCCTTGTTCCCTTCGAAGTCTCCCTCGTGCTCATGAGGGTCTTCCTGTCCATGGCTATCCAGAATTTCAGCACTAGTGGCTTTGAGGGTGCCTCAGGTTTACCCACCCTCCAGGCTGTCTCACAAGTGAGATTGACTCCCATTTTGGTGAACAGTATTTTGGCATCTCCCATCGGAAGCCCCCTCACTAAGACATTTAATGTTTTTCTGGTCCTTTTTTCCTCCTCAAGTGCTTCGGAGATAAATTCTTTTTTAGGGGCTGTTGTGCCCTTTTTGACCACATCCTTCCATTTCAACATCTTAGCTTCCCCTTTGCTGATTTGTTGTTTAAGCTCAGCATGTGTGCCTTGCATTGTTTCCTTTCCTGCATGGTGGCAATGTCCTTCCTGAGAGTGGCATTTTCTGTTTTTAGCTCCTCCATTGCTTTGCAATTTCCTTTGGGGGGTGCTTTCATGTCCTTTATTTGCTGCAATTCAATCTCCAAAGCATGTACCCTGTCGTGGAGCTTGTTTTTCTCGCATATCCATTCACCCTTTTCATTCTCCCATTCCTCCTTTTTGCCCCTTTTGTTCCTTCATTCCTCATGCATTTTCCCTCCATGCTTTTTCACTTCAGCTAGTTTTATCTACATGTGCCTTCTCCGCAAGGAGGGCCACATTAGTAGATTCCAAGCTATCGATTCTTTCAATCAATGCAAGGCATATCTTTTGGAGGCTGGTGAGGACATTGGATGTAATGTTTGGAGTGGTCCCTGCTGTGTAAGCTGTCATGGCATTTTCAAGTGCTTGTTTCCCCCAAATGTCCTCCACACATGCTCATGTAGGCATTGTGCAATGTAAGTATCTGCCCTTGTTTATTTGCTGAATTGGAAAATGCAGTAAGAGAGAGAGAGAGAGAGAGAGAGAGAGAGAGAGATTGCTTCTTTTGATCTTGTTTATGGATCTGGATGCATACATGCTTGACTAGCGATTGATTAAGCTTGTTTAGGGTTCTTGATTGCCCTTGGTTGAAGAGCTTGAGAGACTCACTAGAGCAAAAGGAAGGCAAGGAAGGTTGAGATGGGCTTCTCCATAGCCTTGATACCTTCTATTGCTCGTTATCCAATCCTCCATGGCCAAGGGTTTGACATACCCTTGAGGAGTTGGTGAAGCTACCCTCTCCACAAGGGGTTGAGCATCTCCAGTCACTTCACTCCATCTCCCTTGGATTGGGGAGAGGTTCACCATTGAATTAACAAGCTGTAAACAAATGTGACAACATTTGGAAGACATATGATCCATGAAATATCAAGCTGCAAACAAATGCGACAGCACTGCAAGAGACATCTTCAAGTTGCATCTATTCCAAATCTTTGACCGCTTTCTCACCATGAAATTGATCACAACATATCCTGCGATTAATACCATCCATAAGAATACATCTTGAGCTGGAAGCCAATGAAACACTTCCTGTGCTTCTGCAAGCAAGGCATACATATCAATCCAGGTCCAAGGTAGGTACAACCCGCTTCCTTCAATCTCAACCTTTATTTCCCGGACCTTATGTATGGCTCTTATGCTTTGACAAGCTTTCAAGCTGCAAACGAACATCATAGAAGCATCCATTCAGTTTGGGGAAGGTGTGAGCGTCAGAGGGTGGGCTGTGGACAGCCTTATGGGCAGCCCAAACAGGTGCCCAAGTTTGAACCTTTTTATGTTTTTTGGGTCACGATTGGTCCAAAGTCGAGGTTGGCCAGCCAACCAGCCTTCCAGCCCATGTACAAGGGGACGGAAGGGCTTGTTCATTCCCATCTTCCACTTCTTGCATGCATTGCCATTACCTTCAAGCAGCCCCATCCAGCAAAGAAAAGCTACCATGAGGCAAAGAGGTCAAACACAGGCAGTAAGGAGGGGGCCAATTCAGCAGCCTTTTTGAGCAGCACATATGCATGTAAATGCATCTTCCTTCTCATGAAACCACAGATATCAGGTCAGTCCAGTCGATGAGCAGATTTAGCCCCAATCTCGTACTCATTGTAGAGCTGCAGCAATCAATGGGTGAGGTCTTCAGTGGGTTATTGGAACCCTATCCTGTGTACTGTACTATATTGTCTCTCCTCCCTCTTTCTCTTGCATTCAAGCGAATAAGTGTTTTATCTACAATCTAACAAAAAACCGATAAGTCGGTTTCCCCATGCTACATTGGTATCAGAGCTCTGTCTTGTGAGCTGTGCGCAGAGAGTTGGACTTCATTCTTGCTCAGTGGATGGTTTATTGAGCTCCACCCGCCAACCAGGAGCCACCCATTTATGTCTAGTGCGCTTTGGAAAGACTGTACAGCATCCCACTATAGACTCGTAAGAACAGAAAGGTCCACAACCAAGACAATATCGACGATTACCGGTGGGACCGATTCATGGCCAATATGAAACACCAGTTCCTGCCACCACAGTATCTAGTGCCACTTGTGGATGAGTTCCATGGATTGTGCGGGGCCTTCCTTTGACGAGATTTACTAGATGAATCCAGAGTTGTTGATGGCTGGTCCGAAGGCAATGTAGACCTGGTCAACAAGTTAAGGAGGCAGGGATGTCACATGCATCCCTCACTTGGATGCCATGTGCACATATTGTACAGACAAGTGCAAGACTTAAGGTGAAACACTGACAATTTTGTGAGCCCTTCTCCATGAATGAGTCAATAGTGTACCACCAAGGGTAATCAGCTAGATTTAATGCTCGTTTGGGAGAGACTAAAATGAAATCGTTTAGACTTCACAAGTAGTTGTAGCTTGAATGAAGAGATTTTGGACTACTTTTTGATTAGCCTTCTCCTTTAGTGCGAGCCTTCGTCATGGCTGAGTCTGCCCTTCACCTCCAGACTGCCGACAGAAACTCAGTGCGAAGACTTTGTATAAAAGGATGCTCAAGTATGAGTGGGTGTGTGGATTTGTATGTGTGAGAGCATACTTTTATACTATGGTCTACACTCACTGTTGGGCGCTGATGACGTCAGTGGGGATGTCATAGTAGCTGGTCCTTGCTATGCGTGATGGAGTTTATGGTTTCAATCTTACGAGTGAGTATCTTGAGATTGAAACTGCACTATGTTGTGTTTTTAGAGGATGAGTTTGGGAATGTTCCTGGATTCATCTAGGTATATACCACCAAGGGTAATCAAGTGGGATAGTTCAAGCCCTGCACAGTCAGGTCGCGCCAGTTTGCACAAAAGATGTAACCCAGTTGAAAAATCTGATGTCTGAACACTCACCAGGTTTTGGTCGAGCATGAGGACTACCCAATCAAAGTCGGCCAAGGTCAGTCCAAGCTCAGCTAGGTATGAACCCCTTCATGGCAGGTACTAGCAACAGCCAATAGGTTTAGGAGGAGTGTGAAGGCCACGAAGTGGGCCCTATGGGCCCCAAACAGGCACCAGGTGTCCAAGGGAGAGACCCAGGTTTGAACCTTTTCATGGGATTTTGGACAAGAGCAGATCAGCCTTGTCTGACCAGGGGGTTGTTGCAGGGCCTCCCCGTCTGTTCTTGCATGTGTCACCCTTCTAGCAGCCCTAGGCAGCAAATGAAGGATAATGCAAGGCAAAAGGAGGGCAAACAAGGGTCAAACGCAGAAAGCAAAGAGGTAGTCAGTTCAGCAGCCTTTCCAGTATGAGTCAGTAAACACATGCTCCTTCTCAATAAAGGCAGATATCAGGTCAGTTCCGTTGGTGGGCAGATTTAGCACTGATCTTGTACTCGTTACAGAACTGCAGCAATAA
Organism: Dipteris shenzhenensis; assembly: GCF_047967505.1. Classification (NCBI taxonomy): domain Eukaryota; kingdom Viridiplantae; phylum Streptophyta; class Polypodiopsida; order Gleicheniales; family Dipteridaceae; genus Dipteris; species Dipteris shenzhenensis. The sequence continues at coordinate 8,667,005 of NC_141601.1, read as the reverse complement.
AACAAATAAAATATCCGTGGTGGGGCCCTTCTGTGGGTTATTGGGACCCTCATGTACTGTGTTCAAGTGAATAAGTGTTCTATCTGCAATCTAACAAAAAGAGCCATAAGCTTTAACATGTAACATGAATTGCATGTGCAAGTGGAACAACAGCTTGGGCAGGATAGATACACCTAAAGGGCGATTTTCACACCAAGAAATTGGCCGAGTCATGGCCCCCTTCAACCAGCAGGCCCAGTAGGCCGCCGAATGAGCAGTGCCCAAGTTATAACCTAGCGGGGCAGCCCAAAAAAGGATTTATTAGGGTGATCAGCCTTTAGCTTGGTTGACTGGGAGTATAAGCCCTTCCCTGCCCCGCCCGCCCCCCCCCCCCTTCTTTTTCTGTCATCGTTGCCAGCAGCACTTCAGAAAGTCCTAAGTATCAGGGCAGCTGCCACTACACTTCAAAGAAAGCCATGGATTGACCAACTTTCTTAAGTGGCTGCTTACCAAATGATGTACTCGCCTTGCATCCAATCTCCACTTATGAACCATATAAACTGGTCTTTTTCTGGTATTAGACTATGTTTTGAACGAGTTTTTGCAAGTATGCCAATGCGTTCTCTCTGTACTCTTGAAATTTGTTTCACCAAGGTGCTCCCTTGATCTCAAATGCACAATAGCCCTAGAATGGGACTCTCTTTTGATTTTGAATGTTCAATAGATGTGGAATAGGACCATGAAAGTTTGCATGAACCTTTCTTAAAAATCGCTCCAGGCACGTTTGAAAGAAGTTCAAACAGACGTTCATTTGAGTTTAAGATGAGAAAGAAAGGCAATGTGTACCTTTACGGGATGCGCTAGTGTGTAGTCAGATCTCTGTACCTCTTGATATTGCCTTTAAGGGATGCGCTAGTGTGTTGTCAGAGCTCTGTACTTCTTGGGTAAGTCCAATGTTAAAGATGTACATTTTAGGTTAAATGAAATTAGTACTCTCGGTTGCAATAAACATAAGGAGGCTCGCTAAATAAACTTCTATTTCCATGCTCTTATACTCTTCAACCCCGTGAAAAGTGGGAATATTTATTTACCCCAAAGAAGGCATGCCACCACCCAACAAAAATGCCTTCTATTCTCTCCAAAGCGGGGCACTCTATATACCCCAAAGCAGTGCTAAGGTGAGAGAAGGCACACCACCACCCAACAAAAATGCCTTCTATTATCAATGCTGTGATATCTCCTTGATTTCTATCTCTAGTGAAGCACTTAAGATACACATAACGATCCACAAATGCAGGATCCACATGCTGAGCTTCAGCAAGATCATCATCCACAAAAAGTACGTTGAAGTCAAATGGTGTGAGAGAGCTGTAGAGCAAATATGCAAGAAGCAAGCGACCAATCCTTCCGTTGCCATTGTGGAAAGGATGAATAGTCTCGAACGTCATGAAGAAAGCTCCGGCAAGCATCAGCAAACTTGTGACAAAATTCTCCTCTGATAGGGTCTCCTTTGAATCGAAGACGTGACACACCAGATGATTTGTGTCCTGCACCAGTTGCTTGATAGCTTCGGGGATTTTGTGAGGACTCAGGTAGGATAACACATCTCCATCAAATGTCTGTGTCCATGCAGAGCATCTGCGAAACCTTCCTGCATCACTCCAATCTTGGGTGTTGTGGTACAAAGCCTCATGGAGCTGCTTGATGAAGGCAACATCAAGCTGTGGTGGATATACTGCATTGCACCTTTGGAGTGTAATCAGTGCCGCAGTGTGCAGGTCGAGGGTGGATTTAACCCTCATACAATTTTCAGGGCATGTTTTTGTGCTTACCTCTATGTCCTCAATGACTGCAAGAGCAGGGTCCTCTTCTTCATGTGAAGAAACTTGTTCCCTGCCGCTAATATTACTGCAAGCTGCTGTTGTATAAAGAGGTGTCTTCTTGTCAATGTGCGTGCTGCATTTGGAGAGGCATTCCTTTGTTAAGGCCCTCGCCTTGAATATTGGCCACAAAAACACAAACTCGGCAATGGTGTTTCCAAGGCACAAGCTCTTGATGCAAGCTGCTTGCTCGTGTGCTAGTTCTTTGAATATGTGGATGTGGTCGATGATGGCGAGGATGAGAGAGGAGGTACTGAGGGTTTCTTCTGTCGCTACTTTGGAAACTCCGAGATCTCGAAAGCCATTCACCTACTGCTGTGGAGAGATATGCTGCTCTCTGTGGTTTTTGTTTGATTGATCACAGAGGCTCCAATCCTGTCCTCTACCCTCGCATTGATTGGGGAGGACTAGCCGGCAATCCCGAACACGCACGGCGATTTGATTTGGGTGGATGTGTGTTAGCCTGCAACTGATGAAAGTCTTGAAGTTTCGCTTTGCTATCTGAGGACGAAAGCTCAAGAAACACATCTCATTGCTACAGAGGTCCAATACAAGAAAAGTAGGGAAGTGCATCGGAAAGAAGAGTGCTCCAAAAATTTGTGCAACTTTTTTCGCTAAGATATAATTAAATTGCCTAAAATTTTGGAGATTTTACAAAATTGTGAAAATATTTTTTGCACGTGGAAGTGAGAATGTTGCGGATCCATTGTATATAGTTTTATAGGTTTTTTGTGAACATTGGTGGGGACGCCTTTTGTAGCTGTGCCATAAACATCGACGACAACTGGCAGATAGGGGCCGGTCTGCTCTTTGGAATGTGCCTTTGATTCCCTTTTTCGTTTTCAACAAATCCTCTAGCTCATAGCAACTCAATTGTGAATAGCCACAAATTCTTAATGGCATTAATTGCAATAATGTATCTCAACAAAGTAGCAATTAATGGCTTGATGTTACTATATTACTTTTTGCATCAACCATTAGTTGCTACTTCCAAGAGGAAGCAGAAGAAGAAGTGCTTCTATTGTGACACGCCAGGTCATTTTGCGAAGGACTGCAGAAATAAGAAGGCGGATTAGAAAAACAAGAGGAAGGAGTCCGACTCAGATTCAGAGGGTGACACAAAAGCCAAAGCTAATGTGGTAATCGAAGAGTTGTTCTTGGTGACATCTCCATGTGTTACTGAGGTCAGATATGCCAACCTAGAAACCACAGTGATGATGTCTGACATTGAGATGTGGGTCGACGAGGAGTCAGATGCCTTTGTGAAGGTGAAGGACAGCATGGAGTGCTTGGTATCTTCTAGGTGCGTGGCTGCTGATACTGACACGAGGGTGGATTTCATGGAGTGCCCTGGGGTTTCATGTTTAGATGGATGCTGTACTTCAGAAGGGGACAGTACATGATTATATAGGCTATTGGTATGTGCCTCGATGAGGTGCATGGTTTGCTTTCAGAGCAAGCACACAGGCAGTACGACGATTTACGTGATGTTCTTCATTTGAGACTTTATAGCATGTTGTGGAGAGACTCTACTCTTCATTTGTCTCAAGTAATATGAGATTGGAAGGAATAGGCCTTCTTCAAAGGCAGAAGGGGAAGTGTGGGTGCTTCATCAAATCTCGGACATAGATTGCTGGAAGGTGATGGACAAGGTGTACTGAAGCCAGAGAGTACCTGCTTGAGAGCTCAGTGAGAGTTCGTGGTCCAGGTTATCTGGAGATACTCATTTGTTGCGGACCTTGCTAAAGGAAGGACGGGTTGAGACAAACCCTCAGAGCATGGTGCCTGGAAGATTCCAAGTTGTTCACTCAATTGGAAGATCATGGCGTCTAGATTGCTCGAGTTCTAAGGCGGGAACGTGATTGAGGGTGGTGGTGCCAGCATGTGCTACCAGAGATGGACCTGTGTAGTACTAGGATGGTATGCGCAAGCGGAACGAGACCCGTAGGAGCAGGAGCCATTGGATGAAAAGCCAGGAAAAGATTTCGGCACCAAAATGTTCCAGAGGACTACGACCAGGGAGTTACTGGAGCATCGTCATCGACGTGTTGGCATTGGGCCAAGATGTGTCGGTGAGAGGGGGTGTTGGAAAGGTCACCTCCCCATCTGTAACCCCCATATGAGGAGAGCATGGGGGAGGGAGACCTAGGGCAGGTGCCCAAGAGAAAAGAAAGAGAGGGGGCTGCCACATGGGCAGCATCTCACATCAAAGAAGAGAAAGCCATGGAACCGAGGAGGCAAAGATTGTGGGCAGATGTGTGCCCTGCCCTACAGCAGGTGGCGGGGCAGCACAAGATCCTGGCAGAGGCGCAAAACATGGCGGCTGTCTACAGGCAGGGACGCAAGCAGTACGGCAGCATGGTGGATCCATGGGCAGGGATATGACTTGCAAGAAGGTCCTGAAGGTGGCCCGGCAGCAGCACAGGAGTTGCAGGGAAGGGAGGGGTTGCAGTGGGCAGCACCCTGGCCTTATATAGGGCCAAGAAACTGGTGGGCCACATAGGCCAGCTCACAGCCCCATGCATAGAGGGGAGTGGGAGGGGGCTGGCATACAAAGCAAGGGAGGCTGGCCCCCCACTTCACGGCAAGCAGCACACAGCCCTAGAGATGTGCCCACAGCCCAATAAATAAGGGCATGTGGGGTCGGTTTTATGGTAGACTGGTCGGCCATATTAGGCAGGCCAGTCGGGCACTTCAAGGGGCCCTTTGGGCCTATAAAAGGAGGCATCCAGCCTCATGTCATGACAAGAGAAATCACTAATCTGTGATTAGTAGACATTAAAATATTGTAGTAAATTATACTTCAATGGTGTAACATGTATATGTATTTATATTGGACATCGACCGATTTGATATGGCGGTGGATCACATGACTAGTCGAGCAGGAGCCACTGCTTTAGACGGCATCAAATTTGGACATGTGACACTTATTCTATTAATAAAAATGTGCACACACGTGTCTAGGTCCTAGGGGCAATAGGAAGGGAAGGGTGCATTAAGGTGCATTGAATGGTAGATGCATGGGTCACAGGCTAAGGGTAGGTGTAAATGGGAAGATGGAACTTGAGTGATCTCAAGGGACATTAATGAAAGGGTATCACCCTTTCATTGTGAATCTCACGTAGCATTCTTCATTCACCTTGCATTCATCTGCCTTCTCTCACACACCTTGCATGTAGGTCCAAAATAGAAACAAGTACTCTCACGAGGGGCGCTCTTCCCCATTGGAGGGCCAATCGGCATTCAAATTCTGCAGGCATTGCCCACATTTGCATTCTCGAGAAGGCTGGTTCTTCACACCTCATTCGCCTCATTCTTCATATCCAGCAGGTCAGCCATCAGAGGAGCGGATAGGAGCAGCATACCTCTTCCCTTGGCCTACAATTAGGAGGTAAAGGAGTGCTGGAGGTGCAGCTGCAGACTTAGCTCACAAGGCTGAACCCTACGCTGCCTACCAGGGTAGCAAGGCGCTGAGATCTAGACAGAAAGTCTACTTATGCTCGAGGTGGAGCACGTGGGCTCGAGTCTAGAGGTAGCCGGTAGATAGGAGGAGGACCTTGTGGTAAGATCAGAGGACCACACCATTGGTGGAACTTTGGATCTATCTCTTTTGTATTGTGTCCATAGCTTTGGACGGAAATATATTATTTTGGTGGTTTCTATTTGTGGCTGGTTCATTGTCTATTGATGAGTTTGCACATCTATCTGATGCACATTAAGTTAAGAAGTTTGTGATTCCACACCCCACACTACACTGTGTGAGCTCATGGGCTATTCTATCAGTCTTCTGCTTTGCGTACCCTCTCTTGGTCAATTTCTAACATCCTTTGCATTCTCTAGTGGAGGAAGCATTGGTTTCCTATAAGCTGGGTAGACTCTAGAGGCATCCTTCCCAACCTTCTTAGTTTAGTACTCAACTAAAATAAGGAAAGACTCTGAAATGATTATCTACTTTAAAAGGATGTACTATCAATATAAAATCAAAATTTCCTAGGAGGATGGGATCTTTAGATTCCTTCTCATTTCCTTATGTATCTCGGGTCTCTGCCTTGTAACAGTATGTCAGCATCTCTTGGGAATTTTCTATGTAAAGTTTAAGGGTATTCCACTTTTGTGGATTCTTTCATGGGTGCCTTCAGATAATCATAATAGTTGTATCTGAAATTGAGATATGGTGAGAATGAAACCTAATTTAAAGTGGTAACTGATTCAGATAAAGATAATAAATGGTGATCTCTTGAAGCTCACTTATTGGAAGCTATAGACTTTCATGTATTCCTTGTTCAGCCACAATATCTTTCTGTCACCTTTGATAAAATATATTGCACACTTTTATGTCTTTCTTTTGGCATAGAAAACTTTTATATTGTTATCATGTTTGCAGGTTGCATTTTATGCAGAATTCAGGAGAGACTGGGTGGAGGCTCTAAAATTTTATGAGAGTGCCTACACGCTTTTGCAAGAGGTGCTTGCTTTCACCATAAAGCTAATCTTCTTCGTCTGATTACAATGGACAATCGATTTTTACAAGGGTCTTTGGTATGAGATACATATCGTTTATGAAGTGAAAAGCTTAAGAGGGCCGGTGGGATTTTGGCTTGGTATTCTATTCGTCAATACAATATGGCCACATCTTGCTGTGATAAGTCCCTTCTGAGGATAAACATTCTACATTGTGGATTTTTTGCATTTCTAATATCCAAGGGTATATGAGTTATATTCTTTTGTCTTTCTAGAAGTGGTGGTTCATAGACTCAAATGTTTGTTGTACTGTCATCTTCTTTTAATATTGAGATGAAATGACGGGTTTGATAATGAAGTTTTGTTTCATTTGCTCGTTACCGCCTTCCCTAAATTTTTTTAAGAGTGCATATATGCTTTTACAAGAGCTGTTTGCTTTCACCATGAAGATAAATCCTTTTATTTCTGAACACAATGGATTCGTGCTTAATGTTGAAATATTTACTCTTTGTTTATACAAAAGGTCTCATGATAGGAGAGATGGATTGTTGATGAAGTGAAAAGTTTAATGAAGTTGGGGGTGTGTTGCCTTATATTCTATATTTTAATACAACATAGCCATTGCTAGCTGTGATGAGTTTCTTATAGATTTTTTTGGTTTGTAAGGTCGAAGGATATATGAGCTATATTCTTTTGCTTTGCTAGAAAGTATGGTAGTTTATATGGCTTGATTATTGGTTGTACTCCCATGTTTCTTGAATGTTGAGATGAAATTACCCGTTTGCTTGTGCTCGGGTACCGATGCTTGCCCTCATAGATTTGCTGACTAAATACTTTTCTTTTCACTTTTGTTTCATTTGCTCCTTAAAGCTTCCTCCCCTTGACCTCTCTCTTGAGAGTGTCAGAGGAGAGACTTATCATCAGACCCCGTTTCTTGAGGACAGAGGAGTATCACATGCGTTGAGGATTGCAATTGGTTTGATGCGGGTTTCATCACATCAGCTGGGGATCGAGATAGGGAGAGCCACAAGCATACTTATAGAGTAACGGATCTACAGACTATGCACACTGGAGATAGTTGAGACACAGGAGCATTTCCTATGTGTTTGCCCAGCCTAACTATGAGATCCGAGGATGCTAGCATTGCCTCTTTCAGGTGGGACATGGCTTTGGCCCACTCTCTCGATTGATCCACTTCTATGATTAGGTTTGTATTAAACTTTATCTGATCGAGATGAGATGACACAGAGTTGCGCTACTACAATAGATCAAACAGCAGTATGCATTGACTGCACCATAGGGTGCCGAGATAGACCGGTCACAACGACATGTCACAGATTTCTATGCATTCTAGTCGGCAGTGGAGGATGAGGAGGCAACAGACATATGAGCTGCATGGATCAGTCGTGAGGGATAACATAGTACGATTGACAGAGTGCTACAGAGTCCGCGCAGGACACTGAGAGCGATCGGGGCACGCACGATCATGGTTTGACCCATCTCCGCCCTCGGTGGAGATCGCCCGAGATGAGGTGTCACCCTTGATATTGCTCTTTGGATACAGAGGGTGAGGAGACCATGCCCTCTGCCACCGCAGGAGACATCTTGACAGATGCAATTCTAGGATATCTTTGTAGCAACCGGTGAGCTACCACAGTACCGGGTTTTGGCTACTAAGCTTTTGTATCTCAGATTTTTTGTTTAGCACTCAGCAAGGGAGTTAGTGAGCCCTTTGCTTCAGCCCTTGTGGCTTGTATGAGTTTTCATTTTCATTTGCTGTACTTTGTCCCATAGGCCCCTGAGGCCTTCCGAGGACGCTGATCCGCTCAAGTCTTCCAACTCAAGTATATCTTCAGAATACCTGAACCATGAGCTCCCAATGAGTTCTCAAGCAAGTAATCTTCTGGCTTCAATACAATCTCTCACCTGTAGATGTTCCTATATCTGCTTCAATAAGTTCACCTTCCAGTAACTTGCATTCAAGATCTGAAGAAGCACTAACTGTTACGATTAAATTGTTATGCCTAAACTTTTCTCTTGTAAATCACGGGCATAGGCACACACAATATCCTCCCAGCCAACCTCGGTGGTTGCAAACTCAGAATACAAAAATTACGTGAAAGCTCCTGCTTGCAAAGTTCCACTGAGCCCTAATTTCCTAGATGGATCTAGTATGCCACATGTCCACGTTTGAGGGCATCTCCTCAATGCATCACTTATCCCTCTCTTGGGATATCATTGAATCATTTGCCCCTTGGCACATTTAATGCATTTAGACCCCTTAGCCTTAGTTCCACCTAGTCTTGTGCCATGTCACCCTCACCAATCACCTTGACCTTGATTCCCTTGTGATCATTTATGTGAAGCCCAAACAAATATAATACAAACATTGTTCCTTCAAAGGAAAAGGTCTACTGACCCTTCCGAGGTCATGTTGCCTCAACTTGAACGTAACATTTCTTTCCTCTTCAAGCATTAGCGTCCTCGATGATAAAGTTTGGGAACACTCTCCGTAATTGGTATACGGATTCCTAGGTAGCTTTTGATAGAGGTAAACCATGCCTTGCAACCAACACCGTGGGTATCTTCCGATTGCGTACTTGCATTGTTCCTCGGTCCAAGATTCTTGTTGGTTTGTGTCTTGCATTATCCTCTATCTCCTGAAACAAAACAACACCCTCGATTAGTGAGTCACCTGTATGCAAAAATTTCTTTAAACGAGAAACATGAAACACCAGGTACACCTTATAACCCTGTGGTAATTCTAATTTATAGGCTACCTTGCCTATTCTTTTTAGAATTAACCACGGCCCACAATATCGGGGTGATAACTTAGCACACTCTCCTGCAGTCAAAGACTTAGAGTGCGAAGGAACTCTGTCTGGATGATCCCTACTACTCATTCCCAACTCAGTCCTTAGTGTCTCAAACACAAACACTGCAGTCCAAAAATGACTGGTAAATTTGACATCCTTGTATGACACTATGGATTTGGGTAATCCATGCAAACGAAATATATGTTTAATAAACAAATCCGCCACTTGTGGGGTACTAATAGACTCTCTAGTTGGAATGAAGTGAGCCATTTTGGTAAGACGATCAACTATCACAAGGATAGAATCATATCCACCTTGTGTTGTAGGCAGCAGACCTACAATAAAGTCCATGGAAATGCTCTCTCACCTACCTAGTGGTATTTCCAAAGGTTGTAAAAGTTCGGTTGGCTTCATCCGCTTTGCCTTACTTGACACGAAAAATAATGTGTCACATATTCATGAATATGTTTTTTCAATTTCGGCCAAAAGAAATCTCGTTTCACGAGATCATACGTTTTCTCGACTCGTGGATATCCCGCACATGGGCTATCATGGCATTGTTGAATGACTCTCTGCATGAGATCATTTTGATTAGGTACTACTACCTTGCGATTTCTTTTCAGTATACCATCTCTGATGGTGTATCTTGCATAAGTTTGGCCTTTTTTTTGGATGCCAGGTCATCCTTTTCCCCGGGTTTGAATACATGAGCCTTAGGCCAAAGGCTCTAGACGAACTCGTCCATCTTTTGAGTTTCTCTAATCTCGGTCATTAGAGCACTCTCTAATACCGTGAAACTCATATTATGCATAATGCGTGACAACGCATCAGCAACTTTATTATCCTTCTCTCTTCGGTACCGAATCGTCAAGTTAAACTCCTGCATGAGTTCTACCCACCTAGCTTGGCGGCCTCTCAAGTTAGGTTGTTTACAAAAATGTTTCAGAGTATCATGATCAACATCAACATAAAACTCTGATCCATATAAATAATGTCTCCATGTTTTCAGAGCATAGACAACAGCATACAACTCTAATTCATGAGTTGGCCAATTTCGTTGAGAGGGAGAAAGCTTCTTGCTTTCAAAGGCTACTGGCCTTCTCTCTCGGAGGAGAACTGCTCCTACTGCAATGCCACTTGCATCGGTTTCAAGGAAAAACGGTTTCTAGGGATCAACTATTTTTAACACCGGTCCTGAGACCACAGCTTGTTTTATGGTGTTAAAACTCTCGTGTTGATTCTGTCCCCATATAACATGTACTTTATCTGAGGTCAGATCAGTCAATGGTGATACTATTTCGGAATATTCTTTGATATGCCTTCGATAAAATTGAACAAATCCTAAGAATGATCGCAAAAAAGCGGTCAAACTCTGAGGGATTGGCCAAGTCCGTATCGCAACCACTTTCTTGGGATCCATTTCTACCCCCTCAGGAGTAACAATGAATCCTAAATATTCAAGTCTTACCATACACAGTACAGTTTTCTTTTTATTTACATAAAGACTGGCTTTCCTCAAAGTATTGAACACTATTCTTAAGTGTTCGTGATGCTCAGCAATACTTTTGCTGAACACAAGAATACAAACTTCCCGATATACGAACGTAGTAATTCGTTCATAAGCATGACGAATGTAGCTGGAGCATTGGTAAGTTCAAATGGCATTACCAAAAACTCATAATGTCCAAACTTGCTTCTAAAAGCAGTTTATGCACATCCTCGGCTCTAATATGGATCTGATGGTAGCCACATTTAAGATCTATCTTACTGAAAATTACGGCCCCATGTAATACATCTAGCAAATCATCGATCCGAGCCATCGGATACCTGTGCTTAATAGTGATATTATTCAATGCTCTGTAATCTATACAGAGACGAAAAGTATCATCTTTCTTTTTTAAAATATCACTGGCGAAGCAAAAGGTGAGAAACTGGGTTGAATCTACCCCAGCTTGAGGTATTCTTCCAGTTGTCTTCGTACCTCCGCTTCTTCGATAAAACTTAACCTATAGGGAGGTCTATTTACAAGTTATGCCCCCGGGATTAGTTCAATCTTATGCTGAACATTCCGCTATGGAGGTAACCCATAAGGTAACTAATTTCTAAAACAATCAGAGAACTCCTCTGCTATTTGATCAGCCAACTTGACCATCTCTCCATTTTGGGCAACATCAGTGCTAGTTGAAGGACCATCAATCGGCTCTACCGATGCTGTACAAAGAAACAAAAACTCTTCTTGAGCTTTTCGAACTTCCATTACGGAAACTAACGGTCCTTGAGGTATATCTTTCTCACCTTGTAAGACATGCATTACATCATTCATCTTGAATTGATAAATGTGCTTTCTATGGCTGGATTCTTCCTAGAATGCCAAGCCTTACCCAAGGCTATGTTTGCGTGAGCAAGCTTTGTCATTTCAAAATCAAGCTTCTCAGTATAGTCCTGAATTCGAAGTTCCAACTGGGTAACCCTTTGGTCCCATACTTCAGTTGAACTTCCGTCTGCCATTCTGATTGTATATGCATAGTTAGATGGGCTAGTCTTTAATTTTAGCCTCTTTACAAGCTTGGAGTTAATTTTATTGCGCGTTGATGCTGAATCAAACAACACAATGACATCATGATTGGCTACTTGCTCTTTCATCTTAATTAACTCCATATCATTAAAGGCTGTATACTTCGTTGCTGCGAGCTTTGACAGGACGTTATTAGGTGCACTTGTTACTAGCTTAGCAACAGACACACATAACAAAACGGGTACTGACCTTTGAGAAGATCCCGCTAGCTGAATCTGCATCTGTTCTGCTCTGGGACTTCCCTCCATTTCCACGTCGCATTCTGAGATCACCATCTCAGCCATCCGACGATCTTTGTTTCGTGGACAATCTTTCCACTGATGAGGCTGAAGGCATCCAAAACACAAGCCTTCTCTCCTCGCTTTTTCTTTTTGCTTTGGGTTCAAAGAAGACTTTGACCAAGCCTGGGCTGCCATTACTGTTACTTTTCTTTTCATCCCAATGGTGGTACTTGGTTTAGGAGTCTCAACTGGCTTCGCCTGCTTGGCTTGACCACTAGGCTGTGAGGCACTCCCTTTGCTAATCCACTTCTTCTTAAACCCAGTTTTCTTCGGGTTCTCATACCGACTCCAAACTTGCACAAACCCACTTGGTCTGTTCCCTTTTGCATCCTCATAGTTCAGGGCTATGGCAATTGCTTCATCTAGTGTGTTCGCATACTTAGCCGGAACTTCCATCTTGATCCGATCATTCAGTCCAAAGATAAAATCTTTACTTGGATTGATTGAGGTAGACGTTCACAAACCTTCATTACACTTTCTCTGAACTTATCAGTGTATTTTGCCACTGATAAATTTCTCTGACGAAGGTTTCGATACTGGTCCCAAGCTCGAGATGCTTCGTCAAGAGGTAAGAAGTGCTTTCTAAATTCTTTTTTAAATCCCTCCCAAGTAGTGGATGCCATTCCATCTTTCTACTGTTTTATCCACCATCTATGTGTTGCCTCATTAAACATATGGGTGGCCTCGCGGATTTTCTTTATATCATTCCGGATTTCACAAATGGCGAAAGCCTCGTCCCATTTGTGTAACCAGGTCTCTATGATATCGGAACGGTCAGATATCCGACCAGAATACTTTTTTGGCCTATAATTGGCAATTTCGGGCTGTTTCAAGGTTGGTCGACCTGTTTTTTTGCTGTTTTCAGCTGGTTTTCAGCTCCAAAACTGGTTTGCCTCTCTCCTGGAGCAGATTTTCAACAAGGCAAATTGTTTTGTGCACCTTTGGAGCTGTTTGGAAGCAGGGCAACCTGTTTTTTGCGGGTGCTACTGATTTTCAGACGCAGCAGCTGTTTGGAAGGTTAGGCACACATTTCAATTGTTTTCCAAGACTATTTTGTTGTTTTGAAGTTGTTCCATTACTCTTGGAACTGTTTTGGGGCTTCTGGAGATCTTTCCTTGTTGTTTTCAACCAGTCTCAGGCAATATTGTGCAAGGACAGCCCATGGTTTGCACTTTCGGGTGCATTTTCAGTCCACTTAGTTAGGGAACTTGCTGTTTTTTTGCAAAACAATGATGAAAATCAGCATTTTGGGAGCTTTTATTCCATTGAGAACAATCCTCACTCTGCTAATCATCTCTGTTGGTGGTTCATTTGCTATATTTATGATTTTTGGTCCCGAATTCCAGACGATTGGTTGAACCATACAACCAAAAGTCACACCCACCCTTCATCGCACATCGGGCCAACTCTCGTCTTCACCCATCACTCGTTTACGTTCTTGAAAGGAATAGGGCTTTGCAATTGGCTATTAGTTCAGGACAGAGGTGCCTTTCATTTGGGTTTATGCCTTGTTGAGCCAAGCGCTTTTGAGAGAGAATTCTGAGATTGGGGCACATATTCCAACACGGGATTTTTCTAGCAGATTTGAGGTGCATCCTCAAGCCTAGTACATGCTTTGGCAGTGATTTCTTTTGCTTGAAAAGGGTCTTCGCAACACATGAACTTTGCTGAGATTTCTTTGCCTCTTTTTGTTTGCTCAAATGGCACAACAAAATCCGAATGATGTCTTTCAGTTCTTGCCCAGGAGGATCGGTTGGATGGCACCAACTATCCTCTTTGATTTGCAATTTGTTGGTTCACTTGGTTGCCAAGGGCGTCTGGGATTATGTTATAGGTGATGAGAGGCCCGTCCTAGTTTGATAGCACTAGGTACTTCTCCACAGCAGGGGGTTTCATGGTGGTGGTGCAGGTCATTGGCAACAGGGCAACAAGCTGCCCTAGTTGGGCAAGCATCTGCAGGTATTGCTCCCGAGCAAAGGAGGTGGGATACACGTAATGCTCAAGCCTTGTCTTTGATTTCACTGAATATCAAGAGGTTTATTGTCCTTCGTATCAGGTCTTTGCTAGACTACTAAAGATGCCTGAGATATTTTAGAAAATATGTATCAAGCTCGTAATGAGGCGAGAGTCTCATATTTGCGTAGAGAGCTTGAAAGCGTGCACATTGATGAGGGTGACTCTATGCAGGAATATGTCACCAGGATCCAAGATTTGTGAGAGCGACTCCTGAACATTGATGAAGTCATTTGAGCTTGTCACCTCAATTTTTAAGAGTTGGTAGCACTCTTATTGCAGGAGAAGTAGACGCGAAAGAATATGGCTTCACGCTATCGTAATGGGAGGCATGCTGTTTCAGCAAAGGATAAGGGCGTTCAACCAAGTCATGCCTGCAGGCAGTGGTTTTGGACATGAACATGCGGGTGGGAAAGATAAAAAGGATGCCTCAATGCCTTTCAAGAGAGGCAAGTGCCATTATTGCAAAAAGCTTGGTGATCACATCTGTGAATGTCCCAAGAGGTTTGCAAAAGAGAAGAAGAAAGAGTCTGGTAGGCAATTCCAGGCTCAGCTCATCATGCAGGTTCCGACGGTACTTTTGCTCATTTTGTTGAGCATGATTAGGCCTTCTTTACTTGCAGCTATGATGTTTCTTTTTGGAGTCACGCATTTTCAGCATGAATGAGATGGCTGATACATGGTACTTTGATGCGGTGCTTCCGCCGTATCACCTCACATAAATCTCTCTTTGATAGGTTACCTAGTGCACCAGTTGACAAGTCAATTTCTTGTGCCAACGATTCTTCTTATCCAGTTAAAGGGATTGGAGAACTTTTACTCACAGTCATGGATGGGTCAGATATTTGCTTCTATGATGTTTTCTACGTCCCTAGATTAATAAGAACTTACTTTTTGTCTCTTCTTCCGGTTGAAGAGTATCTATGAGAATGATCAATGTGCAGTCTGTGACAGGGAGAGACTATGCCTTGGTTTTCACCGGTACATTATTTCATGGGTTATTTCAGCTTGATGCATGTGGGAAAAGAACATGTTCACCTTTTGTGGCTTCTACCCCTGCCACCCAGGATGCAGAATAATGGCATGCCAGGTATGGGCATGTAAATTATGGCTGCCTTATGTTATTGCAGAAGCTTAATATTGTTGATGCATTGCCTCATTTGGAGACCCCTCCAAATAAAATATGTGAGGGCTGTATTTTGGGTTAAATGCATCGTTTTTCCTTTCCCAAGGATGGTGTAGTCCGGGGGCTACACGTAAATTACAGCTCGTCCATATTGATGTTTGTGGACCCATGCACACTCCATCTCATGGAGGTCATCTTTATAATGTTACATCCATAGATGACTTCACATGTTTTACCTTAGTCTTTGCTTTTAAGAAAAAGTTGGAAGTTTGCAATGTGTTCACACACTTTGTTGCCTTGGTTGAAAATCAATCTGAATGTTAATTGTAGACCCTCCATTCAGGTGAGGGGGGGAATATCTATCCAAGGCATTGCAACATTTTTTGTTGTTGAGAAGGGCATTACATGTGAGTTTATGGTGAGGTATACTCCTTAACAGAATGGGAAGGGTGAAAGGAAGAAACGGTCACTTAAGGAGATGGGAAGATGATGCTAAAAGCAAAAGGGTTACCACATAAATTTTGGATGGAAGTCATTATGTGCTCGAATCATATTTGGAACAGGTGTCTCACGAAGGCTCTTAAGGTCATGACATCTTATCAAGCATGGTTTGGTCATAAGCCTGTTTCTTGGGAAGAAATTGATGATGCTGTTGCACGTGATGGTATAGCAGCACAGGAAGCAAGATCAGTATCCCATTGGCTGCTCCGCACTCTTGAGGATGGCAAGCTTGCTGCACCATGTCATAGCCATACAAGGAATGGCACTAGAGACATTGATGATTCCCATTTCTGAGTCTACTTTGCTCAGCAACATACTTGAGGCAGATGAGCCTGACAGTTTTGATGATGCATGAGACAATGTGCATTGGATGTAGACAATGTAAGTGGAGATTGACTACATTAAGAAAAATCACACTTTGGAGTTGGTGGACTTGCCTGCCGGCGGTAAGAAGGCAGTTGGCACGGAGCGGGTGTACAAGCTCAAAAGAATATCATATGGTTCCATAGATAGGTACAAAGCTCATCTCGTGGCAAAGGGCTATGCACATCAGAAAGACATAGATTATGATGTTCATTCGAGCTTGAGCTTTGACCATGTTGTCCTTACACAACTGGAGAATAGCTGCCATATGGATCCAATCATCAATAGCTTGTTGATTGGTCATAGACTCATAAAAAACAGTAGATGGAATATGCACCTTGTAGCCATACAAAGCCTCAAAAGGGCTCATCCCAATAGGAGAATGTTTTGGTGCTGTTATAGCACAATTCAGCCAGATGCAGCCATTTTTCCCATGTGGACTGAGCATCAAAACAGTAATGCCTGAGATACTCTTCTAGCCACCTATTAACTCTCTCTGTTTGTCCATCAGTTTGGGGATGGTAGGCTGTGCTTGGAGAAAGACGAGTACCCATAGCTGTGAATAATTGCTGCCAAAACTGTCCCATAAATTTTGCATCGCGATCACTTGCTATGTCTTGTGGCATGCCATGTAATTTAAACACTTGCTCCATAAACCGAGCAGCCACCATAGATGCTGAATATTGTGTCTTAGTGGGAATGTAGTGTGCTTGCTTAGTTAGTCTGTCCACCACCACAAATATACTATTCCATCCCTTTGCTGTGACAGGTAAGCTTGTTATGAAGTCTATAGTAATATGGGACCATTTACCCTCAGGAATGGGCAAGGGCTGCAATAGTCCTGCTAGTCTGAGATTTAAGTCCCTGTTTTGTTGGCATGGCTTGCAACACTGGACAAATCTGTAAACATCTCTTCATAGCCCCTTCCATATGAAACTCTGCCTAACTTTGTCATATGTTTTGTACAGCCCTATGTGACTCGCCATTGGAGAAGAGTGCATCTCCTGTAAAACCAGTAGCTTGTAGGCTGAATTTTCCACGAGAAAATTTTTCCCTTTATACCACAGCAAATGTGTAGCTTGAAGTTGGGATGGTCATCACAAGAGTTTTGTAGGTCCTGAAATATGACTGCGGCTTCATTATCTGAAAGATACTCCTCTTGTATACTATGGATCCATTCTTTATAGACCTCTGAAATGGAACTCAAAGTACATGTCCACATTCTTGAAAGTGAATCAGCCACAATATTCTCCTTCCCTGCCTTATATTCAATCTCAAAATCATAACTTTGAACTTTGGAAAGCCATCTCTTTTGCTTTGGGGAAAGACTAGCTTGGGACAGGAAATATTTGAGGGTCCTATGGTCTGTCCTTACCTTGAAATGACTCCCATAAACATAGTGGTGCCACTTTTCTATCGCATGGATATAGCCACCATCTCTTGGGCATAGATGTGGTAAGATAACTCCTTGTCATCCAACTTCCTGCTCTCAAAAGCAATTACTCCATGAGGCTGCTTTACGACAGCACCAACTCCTCTCCCACTAGCATTAGTTTCAATATTGAAGGGAAGAGAGAAGTCTGGGCATACCAAAATAGGAGCTGAAGATAGGGCAAGCTTCAAGTGCTGGAAACTCTTTTCTGCCTCAAGAGCCCATCTAAAAGAATCCTTCTTTAGCAAGTCTGTAAGAGGTGCAGCTATCTTTGCAAAATGCTTTATAAACCTTCTATAGAATGAAGCAACACCAAGAAATCCTCGAAGCTGAGTCACATTGTCTGCTGAGGCCACTCCACAATGCATCTCACTTTATTAGGGTCCACCTTTATCCCATTGCTGCCCACAATATTACCCAAATACTCCACCTCAGTAGCCATAAAGGTACACTTGCTCATCTTGGCAAGAGTTGATGGAATCTGAGAACTTCCAGAATCTGTTTCACATATGCAAGGTGGTCCTCCTTGGATTTGCTGTAGATAAGTATGTCATCAAAGAATACCAAGGCATATTTATAAATGTATGGCTGTTAGTATCTTATTCATCAAGGCTTGAAAGGTAGCTGGGGCATTAGTGAGCCCAAATGGCATCACCTTAAATTGATACAACCCCCTTTCAGTTCTGAAAGCTGTCTTTGGCTCATCTCCTTCCCTCATCCTAATTTGATGGTACCCAGATCTTAAGTCAATCTTGGTGAAGAACTTTGCCCCCTTTAATTCATCCAATAGGTCATCTATTCTAGAATAGGGAACCTGTTCTTTATAGTAATTTTATTGAGATCCCTATAATCAATGCATAACCTGTAAGACCCATCCTTCTTCTTCACCAATAGGACAAGAGATGCAAATGGAGATTGGCTGTGTGAAATAAAGTCCCTGTCCAATAACTCTTGGACCTGCCTAGCAACCTCCTCCCTCTCCACCTTAGACAACTTGTAAGGAGCCTTATTGACTGGTTTAGAACCAGCTTCAAGATTAATGGCATGATCAATGTCTCTTTTGGGTGGAAGGTGATGTGGCAAGTCAGCAAATACATTTGAGTACTGCTGTAACAGTTCCTGCATATCACGATCTTCAACCAAGAATTCATTGGAACCCTCAGACTTGGAAAAATGGATAGCATATATGGCACACATGTTTCTGAGATCCCTTTCCAATTTCCTGGAAGATGATAGCCAGTTTAGGTGCTTCATAGCCCTTCAAATATATCTCCTTACCTTTATGGGAAAATCTCATAAACCTTGTGAAGAATCAGCCTTCTCAAGAATGCAAATGTGTGCAATGCATGCAAAATTTGAATGCCGATTGGCCCTCCAATGGGGAAGAGCGCCCTCGTGAGAGTACTTGTTTCTATTTTGGACCTACATTCAAGGTGTGTGTGAGAGATGGCGGATGAATGCAAGGTGAATGAAGAAATGCTACGTGAGATTCACAATGAAAGGGTGCTACCCTTTCATTAATGTCCCTTGAGATCACTCAAGTTCCATCTTCCCATTTACACCTACCCTTAGCCTATGACCCATGCATCTACCATTCAATGCACCTTAATGCACCCTTCCCTTCCTATTGCCCCTAGGACCTAGACACGTGTGTGCACATTTTATTAATAGAATAAGTATCACATGTCCAAATTCGATGCCGTTTGAAGCAGTGGCTCCAACTCGACTAGTCCTATCTACTAAGATGATCCACCGCCATAACAAATCGGTCGGTGTCCATCATAAATACAAATACATGTTACACCATTGGTGTATAATATATAATAATGTTTTAATGTCTACTAATCACGGATTAGTGATTTCTCTTGTCATGACACTCCCTCCTGCTTGAATGGGCAGAAGTCCTCTTCTGGATCCTCTCTTGTCTCTTTCTCTTACGTACGCTTCTCTTTTACTTCTGCATTTGCATCTCCTCTTCATAATCTGCAAATAGTCTTCTCTTAGTAGCACATGATCTCTTCTGAATCAAAACTTAAATCCCATCTTCAAGTTCTGATTCCTCTTGATGCTGAATATTGAAAATGTAGAAGTACCACTGCAGTGCCTCTTCAATATCTCTTCATACTCAGAATTCTCTTTTGAATACCAAGCTGTTGAAATCTGTTTATAGTAACCTGCTCAATAAGCTGAAACATATTCTCAACAAAGTGGTCAGTATTCAAAAGATGTTCTCTCACCCCAAATGTGTTATTGAGCTAGGTAGAACTTGGCCATAGTTGATTTTGCAATGGAACTACTTAGTCTATAGAAACTATAGACCTTCAATCTCTTTTTCCAACTCTTCTGTTTCAATCCTATTCATCCTATTAGACGCTCTATACAGAGGAGAAAAAAATTTATTCTCTGTCCATACTCTACAATGAATATGCCTACTCTCTATTCAAATCACACATCCATACACTAGTGTTGGCTGAATGGATAGTATTTACTCTTGGTTCTATGTTCACTGTAGAGACTTGGGATGAGGAGGTAGAAGCCTCACCCTCTTGCTTGGATGCTTTGCCTTTCCCTTTTACAGAATTGGTTTTGGCAATTTTGGCTAATAGAGTAGGACATTTATGCCATGGATGCCCTGGCTTATGTTTCTTACGTCCGAAACATTTGCCCTTCTTAATTAACTTTTTCTTCTCATCATCAGTCATGGAAGGAAACGGTATTCATCCAGGACGTGATTGGCTTCTAACATTTTGTACAATAGCTTTCGTCCGCTAACATTTTGTTTCTTACGTCCGCTAACATTTACCCTCCTTAATTAACTTTTTCTTCTCATCATCAGTCATGGAAGAAAACGGTATCCATCCAGGACGTGATTGTTTACGAGGATTCAATTTCCTCTTAGCAATCTCAGCCAATTTAGTGAGTTCTTTCAAGGTGGTTGGGTTGAACATTTCAACCTCATACCTCACTTTTGGGGTTAGGGCCGCTTCTTCCTTCTATCATCCTCGCTCTTCTCAGGTAACTCTAAAGAGAGTTTCTAGAACCTAGCTGTAAATTCAGCGTTACTCTCGTTATCAAATTGCTTGAACCTTTCCCAGCAGAAGGTCAATTCTTCTTCATGCCTTGGAGGCATGAAAGTGGCCTTAAGATGCTTTACAAATTTGGACCATTGAAGAATAGGCTCTTTTCCCGTTTGTGATAAAGACCATCACATCAAAAAGCATCCTTCTATAGATGCAGTGTGGCAAGAGCAAGCTTCTCGTGGTCGGTCTTATCTTGATGGGCAAAATATAGCTCAAAATGGTGAATCCAATTGAGGATTTTATTTGCCTCTCTTGCTCCATCATACTTTGGGAATTCTATTTTCTCTCGGGTTTGGAATTTGGCTCTCTTCGAGGGGGTACCTAAATCTTCATCCCCAAAATTCAGTACTCTCTTAGTCCCAAATTTTGTCATACTGTACTGTTCAATTATATGGCTAAGTTGAGAAACCAGCTTATCAATGGGAGACTCCTCTCTCCCTCTTGCACTTGGATTATAATCCACGTGTACGGGATTTTGAGTTAAAGGCGTAATTGAGCACCTTGCTCTTGGATGAACTCGTTTCTCTCTTCATTTCTGAAGGAAAACTCCCTATCAAGAGATTCTTGAAGGAGAGATGAAGGTAATTCTATACGTGGGTTATCATACTCAATATGTGGTAACTCTCATCTACATTATCCTCTTCAGGAGGAGGTGATGGTGTTCTCTCCCTATCTCCTTCTGGTAGTGGAGGAAAAAGGACAAGCTCATTGTTAAATATCCCTTCTCGTTCCATCCTTTCCTTTTAGTAATACAAGAGAAAAAATGACTTGCTGTAATTTCAGAAAAGGGGTTTATTTTACAGCAAAAGTCAAGTGTTGTAGAGTTGATAGTACTTATCCGACTCCCGCTTCGCTTGTGTCGAAAAACCACATCAAATGACCTCTTCTTGCTTCTCTTTTAGCCTTTCTTCCTTGTTTTTATGCTGTAAACTGGTACACTCCGTTTGGGCTACTTGTTTTGAGCGGATTGGTGCCCTAGATACTGTTATAGGGGGTACTTGGTGGGTGGATCCCCTTAAAATCTTGTTCCGATCCGACTTTCCGTTAGGGAGAACAGGGGGGGTCTCTTTTTCCCACGATTTAAGGGTTTTAAGGGTCTATTCGCCCCGCGGGAGGGGGGGTGGGGGAGGTTCACCCCGTTGGGACACCCCTCCTCCATCTGTTGGGCATTTGCAGCCACATGTGCAGCCAAATATTCAGCCTGATATGCCTCTGATTGATCAGGACCATTTGCACAGAGCTCTTGACCGAGAAAGAACTGAAACCCAGCAGCCCAAAAAGGTCCCCCGTTGGCTCCTTGACACATTAAAAGACAGCTAACAAGATACTCCCCTGCCAGCCCATACTAGAGCAGCTGTCCGGAAAGAGCATGCTAGTTTTGTTGCTTATGCCTTGGTTGCTACAGCATGCAATGAAGAGCCATTATGTCATCAAGATGCCTTTCAAAATGATTATTGGTTGAAGGCTATGCAAGCAGAATTGGATTCTATCCATCAGAATAACACTTGGGAGTTGTGAGATTTACCTTCTGGGAAGAATGCAATTGGAACTAAGTGGGTTTATAAAATTAAACAGAGACCAGAAAATTCAGAGAAATCCCTTACCTCAGACCCTCCAAAATCCAAGGTTTGCAACGATAAAAAATATCTTCCTCCAAAACTCGCACCTTTGCTTGCAGCTTTTTGTGGCGACCCTTCCAATCCCCCGTTGCAGCCAAGCTTCTCCTGGCCTGTTTGGCTGTTGGAATTAAGGAAGCTGTGAGTACTCCCACTGTCAACCAATATGTGGACGGATCGGCCGGTAATTGTCCTTGAAGCCTAAGTGTATGGGCATTATGAGACCCCATAAATGCCTCTGGAGAGATGCTGCAAGCAACAGATTGGGTATCCCACCATCATCCACACAAGGGTTCCCATCTGATTCTCTGTGCACCTCAAGTGATCATCAATTACTTCAACCCTCCATTGATGGCATTTACTTGAATATTCTGATTGCAAATCACCATCAGTCATGGCATTAGAAACAATACACCTGCCTAGGTCGAATGGAAAAGTGGGTTCACGTTTGGAATCGTGAGAAACATCATTGTCTCCATGATCATCACCTACACAGTCATGGGATTCAACCTCTGCAGTAGTGTCTTCATAAGAAGGGTCATCATCAAGCTCTAATATCATACTCAGTTTGGCACCTGATTTGGCCTTACACACATTCTTATGGTCTGGAGTCCATTTCCCTCCACATAAGTAGCATAAATTCTTCTTCTTTCTGTCCTCTATAATAGCCTGTGACAATTGCTTGACCACTCTATCCTTCCTGTCCTTGGGGTCCTCCTTATAACTAGGTGTAGTAGAGGTATTCATATCTCCTAACCTGAGAGATTTCGCCTTGCCCCCATTGCTGCCATAAACAGTACGGTATCTTGGGATAGGAATGGATGCTGTAGTAGGTGGTACTTGCTTGGGAACCAATGGAAAATTGCTCTTGTTGATAGGCCTACTGTCCATGTGTCCAATGCCCAATCCTTTCTCCTTTAAGCTGTACTTAGGTTCAAAAAGTTCTGCCAAACATATTGCTTCCTCGAGAGTAATAGGTTTGAGGGCTGTCACATCAGCAGCAATGCTTGGATGAAGTCCATAGATGAACATGAGCAGCCTACTTCTCTCATCAATACCATGAACGAACAAGGACAATTTCCAAAACTGTTTAATATAGTTCCTCATAGAACCTTGCTGAGGTAAGTCATACCATTGGCAAACAAGCTTATCTCTAGCAATAGATGATACAAATGTCTGAAACATCTGCTCCTTGAATTCGTCCCAAGAATGAAAAGATTCCTCCACCAAGAATGAGCATAATCCTCCATGTGTAGGGCTGCAAATCTGATTTTTCTTTGATCACTTCTAGGATAGAGCAGGAAATAGTCTTCCATCTTGCTCAACCATTCCTCCAGTTCATTAGGAGTGCAGGTATCCCCCTTGCACTTTGATAAAATAGTCTTATCCTTGATATCCTTGTCCTGTTGAGAAAGACCCTTAGCATCAAAAGAATTTCTCTGTGTGGAACTGTTTTCCATAGGGGAGTGTTTCATGAAAGTTCCTTGTATTGGTGGACATTCGGCTGGGCAATTCTTCTTGCAGAAGCCATGAAACCCACTGGTCTGCCAGTAGTATCCTGATTAGGAACTTCTTCTTCGTCATCAGAATCACCACAAAAATGCTCCATAAGCTCTTCCCCTCATGTATCTGAACCTTCTTGATCTGGTCCAATTTCCTACTGAGTGGCAAATGAGTTTTGCATCCTCACTCCATTTTCTTTTATTTCATTTGTAACTTCTCTAGGTGCCTGTATTATGGGATCAAGTTGACCACCTCCTTGAAGTTCTATACCTTGAGAAGTCTGCATTTGAGAAGGTCCCTCCATATTAGCTTGCTCACTGCCAGCAGGAATGTCACTTTGACCCCTATCAATCATTAGGTCTCCATCCATGGCAATACCCCGTGATGTTATTGCATCAGCCACCACTTCATTCTCCACGTGTGGGTCATCTTCTACTGGTATCTTCCTCGATTGAGATCCAACTCTCTTGGGAGCCATAAAGAAGATCAAAGACCAATCTAAGCACTTTTGAGAGCCCGAAATTGGGTGAAAACATATAAAAGCACTGTTTAGAATGCAATAGTACACATGAGCATATAAAAGCGCTGTTTGGGCTCAATATATCAGTGTGATAGAACGACTATTCACTGGACTGCAAGAAACTGCTAGAATACGTGGCAATTAACTGTCCTGCGCTTGCAGTTGCAGCTGAATTTCGAATTGCTCAGTAAAAAAAAATTCAGATCACTATCAAACCTTATCAACTGCATCCATAGAGCTGGGTGACCATATGCACTAAGGCTGACCCGAAATGGAGTTGTAAATCTGAATTTCCGCAGCAGTTCTTCTATTCCAGCCAGTCGAATTTGCTCATAGCTCCTCCATTTGAGCTCAAATCTCCACGAAAGTTTAGGAGCAGCACCTAGAGGCTATGTCGACCAAAACAAGCCAAATATGATGAGATTTGGTGTATTCCACTCGTAGATCGCTGACTGGCTGTCAATTCCACCTACGACTGGATTTCGATTGCAATGTGGGGTCAAACCCTAATAACTTCGTGATTCCAGCACATAGGGGAGATCAGGAGATCAAGAGCTTTCCATTGATGCAAAAAGCCCCAAAATCTGAGCACTTAGAATATTAGGGTTCCTCACAGGCTGATACGTGGCAGAGAATAACAGTAGATAGTAACAAAGGGAAAGGACAGCATGAAATTCATGTGCAGATTCATATTGGTACCTGGAATTAAGTGTAGAACCACAACTAGTGATGGGCTGCTGTAAACTACTTGGTGCTTTCTATCAATTCAGACAACGGATTTTGTAGAGGCGTTTGAATGAAATGATTGCGAGTTGCCAAACACATATACTTGAACTTAAGAGTTTGCAATTAAGCTGGAATTAAGACTTATATAGCTTAAACACAAAGTGACATCATTGGAAATTGCAATATGATTGAGGGGCCAAGATGGCCTCCCCTCCCTTATCCAAGCTCACTTTATTCTTGAAAATGGAGATACAAGACCAAGGTGCAATGTACCTTCCAAATTGATGAACTCAGTGAAAACCTAGGACCTAGATACAAGACTCAAGAGCATATGTACAAGGTAGACAGCAAAAAGGAGGACTCCAAGCTTAGGTTTCAACTCTTGACTTGCCGAAATGAGAACAGCTTAGAAAAACAGCCTATAGGCTAGAGAGAGAAAGCCTTTATGGAGTGATAGTTATAGAGAGAGAGTACCAATGCTGATCCCAAGGGAGGGGATGTAAGAGAGGAACTGCTGCTGTTCCAGAGGTGCACAGAAAGGCAGGTTTTTGCAAGGGGAATGGGCTGGAATAGTAGAGAGAGAAATTTTGCAGTAGAGAGAGAAAGACTGCAGCAGGAGAGAGAAAGGGGCTGTGGCTGCTCCAGGCTAGGAGAAGGAGAGAGGATGTTGCTGCTGTTCCAGAAGAGCTGAGAGGGGACAGATTTTTGGAGAGGAGGGGCTGGAACTGTAGAGAGAGAATGTGCTGCTGTAGAGAGAGAAAGTGCTGTTGAGGTGAGAGAATGGCCTGGGGAGAAGCTGGCTACACCCAAGGAGCTGGAGAGGTTCTGCTGCATCAACCAAAAGGAAAGAGAAGAAAAGTGACGAATTTTTCATGTAGGGAATGAAGGGGAGAGGCCTTCTTTTATAGGCTCAGCCACCCCCTAGGCTTATAGTGGAAGGTGGACACTTGTCCCAGATTTTTGGTGGGCTGCAGTCCCAAAGAGGACAGCCCACAACCTGCCCCAAATCTACCAGATTTGGGGCCAGACACTTGGCCTGCATGCCCTGCCACTCGCCATGCATGTTGCCACATGTGTGGCACAGGTGGACTGGCCTGCCAGCTCAGATTCCATGTGGCAGTCTGCCACGTGTCAGTTGCCACGTGTCACTCCCAAAAACCCTAAAATTTCAAAGTTGTTAGAATTCAATTCTTATCGCACCCACGGGTTCCTAACAGCTTGGACTATCTATTGACGTACTCTAAGGTCATAATTGAGCCATACTGAGCTCATTTGTTTGTCGTCTTATCTTGTATCTCCATTACTCTTGGCATGCTGCTAGGCCCACACCCAAAGCTTAGGGAACATTCTCTTGAATGGTTCCTAGGTCAGTATGCAATCTGTGCATTTGATTGGTCCCATGTTTGGGTACTCAGGTGGGGTGTGGTTTCTAGATGTCCCTCTCAAAGAGAGGCCATCACTCTTGTGGGTCACTAATGCCCATAACCCCAAGCAAGGGGGTCCACCCTCAAATGGTAGACCTAGTTCCCATTGTCCGTAACTGAACAGTAGGAAAACATTTCATTTCTTAATAAGCATACTATTGAAAAACAAAAAGAAATAGTACCAAGTAAGTGGATACATGTTAAAGCAGGATGACAGCTGCACTAGCAACAGGCTAGGAAGGGAACGGAACTTCTTAGGCTAGGATACAAGTCCTAGTTCAAGACAACCAAGAGCAACGTATGCTCAGCTGGAAAGAAGATGTACTAGATTGCAAATCATAAGTGAATGTGTACAATAGCAAGGACCCCCTCCCCCCCCCCCTTTCCCATTTATAGGTTTGGGTCTAGCAACAATAGCAACATGACTTATGGGACAGCCTCCCTAAGATGCCACGTGGCAACATTTGGCTTCCCACTTAAATGCTACTTAATGACAAGCCATTTAGAAAGAACCTACTAGGCTAAAATGACTAAGTAAGGATCACCTGTGTTACATTGGCAAGCTATGAAGCGTGTGTTCTGTTATTTGCAAGGCACCCGATGTCTTGGGTTGCTCTTTCCCAGGGGGGTGACTTTCACTTTCATGCTTACAACGGTTCAGGTTAGGTTGGTGATCTTGATATTGGTAGTCCACTAGTGGTAGCTGTCTCTTTCTTGGGCATTGTGGATTTCTTGGTTAAGCAACAAACAATCTACGTTGGCTACCTCATCATGTGAGGTTGAGTACTGGGCAGCCTTCACGATCACAGTTGATTGTATATGGCTGAGGCGTTGGTTGGGTGATCTCCATGCATCATTGGAGGAGCCTCACTCTCAGTTAAGAGTGCCATTGCAAGTGCATGGAATGTTGTGTTTCATGCTCGTACGAAACACATTGATTATGTCAGGGAGCAACTACATGCACGGGACGTCAGCTTGGTCTTCAGCCCTACACAATAGAATGTGGCAGATCTCTTCACCAAAGCATTACCTCATCCAAAGTTTGAGGCTTTTTGCAAAGCTTGAAACTTATATCCGTTTGTTTACCTTGTACAATTGTGACATTGTAACTGCAGGGGGGTGTTATTTATATTTCCTAAGGTAGGGGCACTTTTCCTCTTTATTAAGTTTTTTAACCCCTAACCTTAGTTAGAGGTTGAGTTTGTGGATGAGTTAGGCACCACACATCTTTTGACTCTAGTTAGGGTTCATTCTAGGGTTTTGTCTCTATGACGACCCTAGCTTTGTAGTTCATTTGTGTTGCTGCAATTTCATTCCAGCTTGCTTCAGCTCCATTCTCTTGCGTATTCTCACTTCCATTTTCAACAGAAATGAGTTTTGGATTCCCATATAACACCACTGTGTGAGTTCTTGGGCTCTATTAGTATTCTGTTACGTATATCCTCTATTGTCATTCCTAACATCTCATTGGGATGCTAGTGGATTGTCCCTTTTATAGAGATAAGTGACCACCTGAAAGACTACATCAAGCTATAGAGGGGTAGGTCCAAACTCTGCTTCTGTGGGACCAATGGCTTGCCACGGCATCCCTTTTAGTCCACTATACTGTGGCCACCCCCATGAGGACAACATCTATATCCCTCCAATGCTGGCCATCGCAAGGACCCATTGTAAATGAGTAACTCATGGGTGGTGTACACATCTAGTAGACACCTCCCATAGTATGTGACAGTGGCCCCAATATGTATATCCTCTGATCTCCGACTAAAGCTGAGCTCTCCCAATGTATATGGGAGTACGGTAGCATCCTTCTAGAAATCTAGGATCTCCACCTGCATATCCCTCGTTTTGGCATTGAAGTCCCCCATAAGTAGAATCTCACCCTTTTGCAAGGATGGTGAGATCTGCCCCTTCCTAGTGGAGCTTCTAGCATATCTAGACTTCTGTACATGTCTGTGGTCTCCTAAGTGGGATCCACATGTTTAACGTATATTTGTACTAGGGACTGTGATCTGTGCTTGGAGGTGAGAGCAAAAAAGGAGTGCTGTTCCAAACCCTCGTACCCCTCCATTTGAACGAGTGTCAGATCGGTATGTGGACTCGACATGTACCAGTATACCATGGATAGTCCCCTCTCTGGACTGTTGTGTGCCTCCGTGTATACAATGAGATCTTTTTCCCAGAAAGTCTTGGCAAAAGTGCCTGGTGAGGACCTCAATGTCCCATTTCTATCCAAAGAGCAAGTGACAAGCAATATTGGTTCCACAGGCTGCGTATCCCTATTTGGAGGGCTCCAAGAGGCTCACGAGCTGAATCAAGACACAGCGTTGTTTTCCTTTCTCATATGATTGTTTTGCGAGTGAATCACACCAAGTGGAATATGACTGATTTTCTTTGTGGCACTCTCTAGTAAATTTTTATTGTTCTATATTAATTTAGTGGGACACAGTTTGGTAGGATTAGAATGAATGAATTTTTTTAGTGATGATGTAGTTTTGTTGCTGATTTTTGCCACTTGTTTGTTCTCTACTGGTTCTCAATTCAAGATACCAATTGTGACAACTCCAATTGAGTTGCAACCAGTGCAATGGTTAGTTGAGTTGAAGTCTGTTGCAGAGCAGTTGTATTTTAAAGTTTCAACATTGCTGCTACATGGTGGGAAAGAAGTAGAGGCAGTGAAATGGTTTAGACAGTACATAGCGTTTTACAAGCGCCTTGTTGGGCCAGCAGAAGGCGTTTTCATACACTTGTCATGGGTTAGCAAACAGTTCCTTGTTTTCGGTGATCTCCTACGGAACAGTTCCACAGCTTCTACTCCCCCACAATCTGGGTCAACTGTTCTGCCTGAGCCACCTGTGACTGAACGGGAGCTTCAGCCTGGTTATTATTACCAGGTGTGTTCCTTTTTCTTTTTATGCATTTGCGACATTAAAAAAAACTAAGGATATTCCCCCGCTTTAAATTCCAGGGCTTGTAACTGTTTTGTTGGCAATCTTCTATCTTTTAAAATGGTCTATCACCATAGATTCTGGCTGCGACCCTGAATGTGGTGCTTGTGAAGGTCACAGGTGGCAGCTCACTATGTGATTGAGAGACGTCGCAGTTTTGAGTCAATTTCGAGCATGTTTGATTCTTTTGAAGGTGGAGCAATGGTTGATATGCTGGAAGGTCTTCCAGAGGATGTTGGCCCACCTCTCTATGTTGGGCAGGCATCTCGTTTGCTCAGGCGGGGTGATTCTTTTGATGTTCAATGGTAGAATTTCTAAAAGCTGAAAACATGCACTTTCTTGAGTTTTCTCTTAGTTAGGTTAACTCAAGGAGTTATGGAAGCTTCTAATTTTGGATTTTGAATATGTTATTCAGGACTCATTTGGGACGTTGTTTTTGATATAGCTTATATAATGCTGATAATTTGCATGTCATAGTCCTACAGACAGAGAGTACATGTACCATGCTGTTGTGCAAGAACGAATGTTCCCTCACTCTGCAGCTGCTATCAACCTATTGAAAAAGGCTTATGAACAATACAAGGCCATACAAGCAGGCAGGATGGTATATCATGTGGCTAGTGAGATGGGTCGGGAGTATTTCAATGCAAGGGAGTATACAAATGCAAAGCAGCTATTTGACACTGTTGCTGTGATGTACCGTCGAGAGGCTTGGGTGCCATTATTGTGGGCTACTCTAGGGTTTTTGAGGGAGTGTGCAAGGCAGATTCGGCTGCTAAGAGAATATATTGAGTATTCTCTAGAGATGGCTGCTTTGCCCACTTCACTTGACTCAGACAGAAGTTGGCATAGGCATGAAGGTGGTTTGGGACCAGAAGTTGGACCTGCAGGTCCTCAGAGTCATATCCAAAGAGAGCAAATATTTAAAGAAGTCTTTGACCTTTTGCAGGGAAAGCATTCTGTTTTACCAGCCCGGGAGGGAGAGACCGGGTTGACTGTTGTGGAGTCTGATCCGGTGTCTTTGAGCATAGATGTAGCTAGTCCTCTCAGGGCAGTGCTTGCGGTCTGTGTGGCTTTTCATGAACAGGCGGTAAAACCAGGAACGACGACCTTCCTGACATTGTCATTACTGACACGTTTGCCACAAATGCTGGAGTTAGAAGAGCTGGAAGTGCATTTCAATCAGTCAGCATGTGATTTGGTTCTCTCTAGCAGTAGAAGTAGTGCAGCAGAAGAGGACAGTTTACAGAGTAGTGCACACGATGAGATCAAGGTAAAGGGTGGCTTTGATTTGCACCTGGAGCCAAACAAGTGGAAAAGATTTTCAATGGATATCATCCCAGGTATGTTACAGACATGCCTTCCCCCCCCCCCCCCTCCCCCCAAATTTCTGGATTTACATGTTGTGACCTTACATTTCACAATTTATTTCGACCAGTAACTTTATGTAGGAAATTTTCAACAAGCTAACCTTTTGTGACTCATGCAGGTCAAAGTGGTAAGCTGGAATGTTTGATGGTGACAGCACGTTTGGGAAAATTTTCAAGCATCTCTTGTCAAGTAGAAAGTCCAGCATCAAGGGATGAAGTATCATACTGGAAGTTTGAATCCCAAGTGGAGACGTCGCCTATGAAGGACAGTTCTCTTTCATGCTTTGGACAGAGAACAATTCAGGTAGAAGAACCAGATCCTCAGATTGATTTAGTGCTGGAAGCTTTTGGTCCTGCGCTAGTAGGTGAATTATTTCCGGTAAGTGTATCTGTCAGGTCAAAAGGGCATGCAGTGCATGCAGGTGAATTGCAAATCAATGTTGCAGAATCATCTCCAATGTTGACAATTAGCTCACCTTCAACTCCTTCAGATGCAGTGGATTCATCTTTGGTCGAGCTTTTTATTGTTGGTCCATTATCTCATAAGGACGATGACCACATGGACTTTCAAAAGTTTTCAGGCCATATAGCAGTACCACCCACTGCAACAGAAGACAGTTGGTCGGCACAGCTTTATCTGAGATGGAAAAAGGTTAAACCTGTTAGCCTGTTTGTATCACTTGGGTATCAGTCTGAAATAGCAATTAGTGGAGCTACTCAACCCCTTCGGTTTTTGGTACACAAAGGTTTGCAGTTGGAATGTGAGGAACCATTCACTCTGAAGCATCGATACATGGCTCCATTTCGACGGGATGCTTTGCTTCTTGAAGGTCTGAAAAAGGGCAGGGGACAACAACGAGAAACCCTGTCTATTCCTGTCAAGGAAGCTAGTACTCTAATGTTGGTTTTAAGAAATTCTAGCTCTGTCCAACTGGAGCTTCTATCAATCAGTGTGGATGAGGCTGATACAAGATTATGTCCAGTCAGAGCAATGAGCGATGCATATGAGGTATCACATTTATCTACTACAGTGGATTGCAAGAGGCAAAGCAGGGTTACCTCAGCCATGTCAGGCAGCCTCCAAAGTGTGGCTGTCATGCCTGGAGAGTCTTTTACTAAGCTCTTTTGTGTGCAGCCAATGGAAGCAAGTCCATTTATGGCCATAGGAACTGTTTCTGTGAAATGGCAGAGATTGGAGTCGCAAAGAATAAGTAATACTGCAATGAAGAGGCCTATTGTTGAACAGTGCAAGGCAGAGACAGTTGTGGTCACCAATTATGCACTACCTGCTGTGAAGGTTGAAAAGCCGCCACTATTGGTCAATTTTCATTGCCCTCCACATGCTATATTGGGAGTGCCTTTCACTATCTCCCTCGTCTTAGAAAATCTCACCCCACTTCTTCAAGAGGTTAAGTTCTCTATTACGGATTCTTCAAGTTTCATTCTGTCTGGAGCTCATAGTGACACTGTACACATCCTTCCATATTCTAAAGATGTCATCTCCTACAAGCTTGTTTCAATAGCTTCTGGCCAGCAACAGCTTCCTCAATTCAACCTTACAGCTACTCGGTACAATGCTGGCTTTCAACAATCCATCTCCAGCATCCAGTTATTCATTTTCCCATCTGAACTCAACAGCTCATATGGCTCTTGCACCTAACGCTAAAGCTCAGCTCAGTCTGTAGAATATCATTATGGCATTGAAAATTTGGCATAAAGCAAGCCTTCTACAGTCTTCACAAGCCCACAGGTTGAGTAAGCTCTGGCTAGTGCATTGAACGTTTAACCATTATGAGTATCAATTTTGCATGTACGTGCTATCTCAATATGGACATTGAGACTCATATTAATATGATGCGGTATCTTTCATCCAGCTGCTAGCACGGCAGTAAAATAACCATGCACACAAATGCTCCTAATTGCATTCTCTTCTTGACACATCATCATTAGATGCTGTGTATCACTAGACTCCAGGTTGCCTTGCTGCCTATTCTTTCTGGGACCAATAATTTGAAGTGAGAGGCTCTTGTGCTCTCTTGTGCTATGTTGGTATTTGTAAACTGGAACCAATGCTACCACCTGCTGCATGCTTTGTATGTCTTCGATGGAGGAAAATGTTACTGCTTGTACAGAAGTGGACTGCTGCTTGCTCTTTAGAGGAAATTTATGCACTGTACTGCCAAATTTTCATTCCGTTTTACAGAAGCCGTATAGCATTAACAATAGATCATAGTATGGGAATCTGAAGCTTTATTTATTCCACATATCATTCAGGATTATGAAGTATTATTCTCCTTGTCTTTTAGTGCTAGATGTGCAAGAAAGGAAATGCATTTCAACAGAACACATGCTACGTGTGCAGATTCCAGAAAGAATTTTCTTTAAAAATATTATGCATACATGGCTCAAGTGCAATCGTCTCGATGGAAGCAAAATTGTGGTTGCTGGCACGTTGCCGATGGGGACTAATTTTTTTTCTCATATATGCAAATACAGTTGTGGTTTCTGGAACCATTTTTCCAAATTCGCCACTTGGATATAGTGCACCTTCATGTTGTGAAGTAGGTAGATGGCAGCCCGTTGAAAAGGGAGTGCGTGGTGCTATATACAGGGAAGCATCCACAAGGGTGGCCATTTTTGAAAACCCAAAATTGTTTCAATTGATTTTTGAATGTGCCCAACTCTCTCTCTCTCTCTCTCTCTCTCTCTCTCTCTCTCTCTCTCATTTCTTGCTGCTCCAGGCTGCCCCGTATTTGTGCCTGAGGATTGCTTTAGTTCTGCTGCAGATTTGTGCCTGTACAAGAATCACACCTGCTGAAGAATTGCTCCAGTTCTGCTCCAGATTTGCGCCTGTTCAAGAACTTTCCTTGTCTAGTGTTCTGTTTTTGCCATAGTCTGACAGGCCTGCAGCCTTTCTTGACCGCTGCCAGCAGCTCCAGCCCTCTGCATTTCCAGCTACAGTTTCAGTAATCTATTTGATGAATAGACATGCAATCATAAAGGGATTGCCTTAGTGACATACGGAAATAGTGAGACATGGAAAAAATAGAATCTCCAAAGACTATGATTCTTGTCTTTCCATAGAGTGCACAGTGCCCAATATTGAACCCAAGTGAAAAAAAGGTCACTCTCGCCTGTGTGGGTAAATGTCGAAGAGCCAAAAAAGATTGCCAAACCAAGTAATAGAAAACAAGGTTGCTAGAGAAAAAGCAGAAAGTTAGGAGTCATAGGGCAATGCTAGAAAAGATGGAGCTAGATAGCAGGAGCAATATGTCTATGTACTAGGAGCTGGCCAAAGGGAATAAATTAAGAATCACCCGCCATAGAAAAACCTATGGGCGAAGATGAAGTTTGCAAGATCAAAGATAAGTCAATCTTTTATGCCAGCATTTGGGATTACAATTCATAGACCAAAGCTGATTTTTCCGATGTGAACTTCAAGGAGGTGCAGCAAAAACTTGTATAGATTGGCCATGGAGACATCAATTGGCCGTAAGGGGTGAGTGGCAGAACCCTGATGGTGTATATTCCAATGAGTAAGACAATAAGTAAGCTCTAGCTTTGATACTGGAAAGAAACAATGAAGCATCTAGGAAAGATAGTGCCAAAGGGGTCGATAGTGCATCCCCAAACCATGTTGGAAAGAAACAATGAAGCATCTAGGAAAGATAGTGCCAAAGGGGTCGATAGTGCATCCCCAAACAAGGGAAAGGTAAATAGAGTACAATCAGCACGAAGCACGTCACCTACTAATTGAATCCCTTTGGATGAAATAAAATAAGAGCGTCCGGTTACTACCAGGCAAGAGGATGATCAAACAACTTTGACCAATGCCGACTCTCGGCGTACAACGAATTTCCAACATGAGGGTCACAAACATGCCATTTGAGATGAAATAGAATTTCTTTCCAAGTTGAAAACATTTGGGAAGAAAAAGGGCATCCTTTAACTCTGCCATCAATATATTCCAAGGTTGATCTCCTTGTGAAATCTTCCCCTTATGTGCCAACATACGAATATGAATATTTAATATATTTAAATCACCATGCATCTTTGGTGAACAGAGGTGCTCCATAGAGAGTAATTCGATACTCTTATGGCCATGCTTAGAGCGCCAGAAAGTCTCCATAAGAATGGACACGAAAATAGTAGTATCTATCTTATCAAACATCATCAAAGGCAAGCAGAATTGAATGTAGGCAACCAAAATGCTTGTACAATACAAAGTCGAACATGAAGAAGCCAAGTGCCTAGCTTCCAATATTCCAGTTTCTTTTTGAGCTTGGCAAGCACCAAATTTGTTTGTTGGTGGCGAGTGATCATCCATCTTTGGGGACAGTCAAGATGATGAATAAGTTGATTGGCAACACAATTTTCCTAGGCCACTGAGAGCTATGCTAGTCTTTGACATGTAAGGGAGAAGCTTCCAAAATTTTTTTAAAGTTTACTTGCAAGCCAACAACTATTCCATACAAGGATAAAGCACTTATAAGTTGCAAAAAATCTCTCTCTATGTTCTTTGGAGTGAAGAATGAATCATCAGCGTAAGTTTGTGCAATCATGGGCTTTCTTCTAGCTACAAGATGATCAATATAGCAAAGCATCGAATGAGTAGCTATTGCATAAAGCAATGCACTAAAGAGCATACCTGTCTCATTGAACGATATAAAGTCCACTCATAAAAAATATCTCTAGGCAAAATGCAAATGCAATATTGTCACCATATAGCCAATAAATAACATGTTGCATCCCATGACCAGATCCCAAGGATTGCATGGTCTATGAGATAAATCCTCATTGTACAATATTGAAAGCTTTGGCGATGTCTACATGCAGCAAGAGTAAATCTTGTCGAGTATACTTTGCATATTCTATTGCAACATAGGCATTGGCAATATTATTAGTCATGTGTCTGTGAGATATGAAGCCATATTGGGTAGGATGTAGACCATCATGCAGAAAACCTTTTATTCTATCAACCACCTCTTATAAATGATTGGCATGAGTTGCCAATCAGCCAATGATTCACAAATATGTTTTTTGGGGATCAACTTAACCAACCCTTTCTTCTAAGCATCTGGCATTTGCTACTTGTACCAGGCATTATTAATCATATGCAATACATGCTGAAGGGTATCCAAGAACTCCATTGTAAGACCATCCCAACCCAGGGACTAGGAGCTACCTTTCTTTGAAAGATGTCTCAAGCTACATAGCCTTGGTAGGAGTAATAGTGGGAGAGGCATGTTGCAATAACTTCCGTCTTGCCAGCAGGACCTCCTGCGAATGGGGCTCCAAATTCGCAAATTGTCGAGTAAAGTGATTGACACAGCCTTAAGCAACGTGTGCCTATAAGGAAGTCCAACAACTATCACATGTCAAAACCCAACAAATATTATGAGCCTACCTTTTATAATGTAAACTTTTGAAGAACTCTTTCAACGAGCAACCTTTTTTCAAAAGAGCCTTTTGCTTGGCTTTAGTTTCCAATTTTACAATTTTCCTATGGTCATTCGTCTCTAATAGATGCTTAGCATTACATCAACACGCAAGTTCAGGTTGAGTTAAATTCCTGACATGGCTGATAAACGTCAAATTTTGACAGTTTACTTTAGCATTAGTAGCTGCTTTCCTTAAGTCATGTAGGTAATTCTTCCTATAGTCACGAATTACTAATTGGATGCGAGAGGTAAAAGCATTCTAAGCATAATCAAGATCAATTTGGCATTGTTTTCAAAGGGGTCCAATGGCATTACCAACCGTTTGCTTCTACTCATCATGCTCCAAATAACCGATCACAACTTCTCTATTAAATGAGGGAAGAATGTGGCTCTTGGATCCTCTTCATTTGTGCATGTAGGTATCTTAGGCACTCCAGTGCTGTCCTCGGCTTCGAGAAACTCTTTCTTCGCCTGGCTAACTTTGGAGAGATTGATTTTGTACCTTATACTTTTGGAGATGTTGTCCTTGGTATTCCTATTGACAGGGCATCTCATTCTAGAGGTGTGGGAGCTCTTTCCCTTGTAGATTTCCCTCCTCTTTATATTCCAAGAGATCTTCTACTCAGGTTTTCGCCACCAGGTTGGGTAAGGTGTGCACCCTAGCTCCTCCCGTCGATGAGGATTGTTAGCTAGAAGATACGGGGCCTTGGTGGTGTACCTCATCGCCGTCATAGGCAATTGATTAGGAATCAAGTTCATCCAGGTGTTACTGGGGGATCCATTAATATACCTCTTATTCAGAAACACAAATTGGATGTTGCCCAAAATCAGGTCAACTGCTTTCAGGTCATGCTCTTTAGTCTCTTGCTTTGGGCGCCAAGGGGGGAACATTCATGTCAGTGTCATATTCCTTTATTCTCCTCATGATTAGACATGGTGTCATTATACCCTCCAAAGCACATTGGATCATTTTGTTGACAGGGGGAAGTAAGGTTGGTCTTCTCAACCTTTGCTCCCCAATACCGTAGGAGGCTGTGTTCTTTTTGGGAAGCAACTTCTCTCTTGGGTCTCTATCACAGATGCTTTGACTATTGGTGGTGACTTCAATATGGTGGAGTTGCCTTCAGACAAAAAAGGCAGGAGTGAAGGTGGCATTCATTCGCTAGAGAGCGCATCGTGCCAAAAGTGGTAGAGATGCTTGGATAGATGATGCCTTTCACACTTTGCCGCATTCGCTCTTGTTCTCTTAGTCGAATAGGAGTTAGCCCATCCATGCATGGTTAGACAGATTCTATGTTGAGAATTGGGCAGTGGACAGAGGTGGTTCAATATGCATTTGCACCAAGGGTCTCCACTCTA
Source organism: Dipteris shenzhenensis (assembly GCF_047967505.1). Taxonomy (NCBI): domain Eukaryota; kingdom Viridiplantae; phylum Streptophyta; class Polypodiopsida; order Gleicheniales; family Dipteridaceae; genus Dipteris; species Dipteris shenzhenensis. The sequence goes on along the minus strand of NC_141601.1, from coordinate 8,629,591 downwards.
GATCATTTTTCGGTGGTGGTGTTGATTTCTGAGACGACTTGAGGCACCACTCTGCCAGTATTGGGAGCTGGCCTAACACATTGTATGTAGAGGAGCGCCTCAAGGAGGACGTGTTACAGATTTGGGTGTCTCATTTGCAGGGTGGAGTGGGATCTCCCTTACATGTCACAACAGCCCTCTCTAGTATTAGTGACGTTTATCGCCCTATTCCCAGTACCAAAAGAGCTGAGATTCTTAGATCGGGGATTGGTCTCAGACATGAGTTAGCAGCAAAAATGGCCAACCGATGCTTGGACTTAGGAGCGCCTTGCTGCAGCACGGGCTCATCAGTAGGTTTTGCTAGATCAAAGAGGAAAGCATGCCTTTCATGCTAGTGGGTCCTTTTGCATACAGATGGGGGGTGGAGTCAATAAGCATTTCTTCTCTATGCATGGCTTGAGCCATGGTAGAGAAAGCACTTCACAGTTTATTCACTCACACAAGGTGCTACAATCAAATCCGGATGGTGTCTTAAGCATAGCTATAAATTTCTATGCATCCTTTCTTTCAGTAGATCTTGACACACCCACCAAAGATGATGCCAAACCTAAACCCATTACTTGAAAGTGGAATCCATCCTAAACACTAGACTAGGGAATCCTCCCAAGTCCCACATTTCAATATGGGTTCAAATTTTGGCCTCCAAAGGACCTATAGCTAAGGCTTCTACAATAGAGTCGAGCTACAAAATTTCAGCAAGCTCTATCTACAATGACTCAAGAGAAATCTCTGTGAATAGCCGCACCTCTCAATGAGCCTCTTCATTGGCCGACTAGCCTTCAAATGACTAGCCTTCACGGGCGTCTCCTTAATGTGACTCCAACAGCTACACTACATCAAACTGCGATGCTCCTACGGGCTGCCATCATTGAACTACGCTGTCACCAGAGTGTGGAAGGAGCATCGAACTACAACTTCTCCTATGGGCTTCCAACAGCCCAAATGACGGGACAACTCCTCCACAAAAGCTTAGTCTTCCAGGCCTACTCCCATGTGGCCAAATCTTAACCATATTGGGAATTCCCAAACTATGTGAAAATTCCCAAATTTCCTAATATGGTATTAAAAGGACATTTTAAGCATTTATGGTTGGGGAGACCTCTCATCCAGCGTTTGGACCCATGGTCCTCACTCCTAGCCATTGATTTGATCTGCAATCCAAGGGTTACATTCAAATTTATGGCAGAGCACTCCCAGCCATTAGATTAATGGGTAGATCTAAGGGGATGAGGCGAAATAGTGTAGAATAAGTGGTTTCCAATGCAGTGGTTGGTTACAAACTAGTATATTAACTGCCACTAGCGTGGTGGTGGTTTAGGATATACTAAAAACAAGTGTGGGATTTATCGTTTGGGACTTACAAAACAAGCACGGTGGTTAGTTTGGGATTTACTAAAAGAAGTGTAGTCTCAAATGGATAAGTGGAATACTGATTCCTACTTTATTGGTATTTTAGTCCTTGTTGCAATAAATCCTAAATGAGGGCAAAAGAACTCTGAACCATGGTGGTGACTGGAGGCCCGGTGGTGCCATCCAGATAATCATTTAAACGTGATTTAAGGCACACATTGTAGATTCTACTCTGAACTGGATGTGGAGATGTTCAAAGAATAATGCATTGATGATATCATCAACAAAGTCCGGATTTGTCCAGCCAATGCCCCTCTTGATTGGGTACTCCCTCCTTGATGAGTGTGGAGACCATCCCGTGCCCCATTCAATTTTTGAAAGGGAATTCGGTGAAAATTTTGTATACATGTCTCCTAACTAGTCTCCACCAGCCATTTGTTTAGAGAGGATTGGCATTGTACAATATTTCTCATTCTTTACACCTCCATGTATCTTGCTTTTTTTTTTAATTTCATATTTCTCAATGTAATTGCAGTTGTTTATATATATATATATATATATATATAAGTTGTGCACCCCTTTCACTTTCTGTAGGCCATTTCTGAAGTGAGAAATGGCCTACAGAAAGTGAAAGGGGTGCACAACCTAGATCAACTAGCTACAAAGACAGTGATATTAGCTATGTTGGTGTTCCTTAAAACAAAGGAGAAATGGCTTGGGCACACAATGTTGAAGATGTTGTCAATCAGAAGGACCAATGTGGCTCTAGCAACGGTTGAACGTAGAGCAGAAGCAATGCATGATCATCCCGATCCAAGAAGTCTGTGGGTTCAACAAAATGCAAGAAAAGGAGAGAGAGCCTGTGTAGAAGTCATTGCTACAATGACAACGTTTTGGCATGAAAATACAAGGGTTTCTCCAAATGAAAAGGACATCTATAAAAAGTAGATGGGATGCAAGGTGTCTGAGGAGCACATCATACACATGCTAGATACAACACAGGTCAGTGGTGCCTAAACCAGCCTGGTGTTTGTTTGTGATTGAGCTTTGGGATAGTTAACTTGTTTCATTTCTTAAACCAGGATTGGACTAAATGTGATTGTCCTAAACCAGCTTGGTGGTTGGAATATCATGCAATCGTAGGTTGGTTCAACTCAATTGCCAATTATGTGATTGTCTTGAACCAGCATGGTTGAACATACATTCATTAGAAAAAAAGGGATCTCATTTTGGGGCCCTGAGAGAAATTCACAAGTTCTTCAATTTTCTTTCCTCTAAAACACTAACATACGACATAACTCCACTGATGCACGGTGCAAAATTTGGTACTTTTGACTCTAAAACACTAAAATATGACATAACTCCACTGATGCACGGTGCAAAATTTGGTACTTTTGACATCACCGATGCATCTATAAAACCCCTAAAACAACATTTGAAACACTGAAAACGGGCACCCAGAGGCCCGAAAAAGGCCAAAAAGGCCCTGCAAAAAGTGTATGAAGAAAGCGATTTGACAGGTTGGTTGGATCATAGATAGACTATCATTGCAAAATCACCCCTGTCCAAGAATTTATAGTTCCTTGGACTAACTAGGAATTCATAGGTAGATCAATTATACCTAAGAAAACTGTCGAGCGCAAGACCTAATTTTCCTTGTTATCTATCAATCTCGTTTTGAGATCCCTCGGTCTCAGTAGAGGGAGATTGGACGAGAAAGATTTCAAGTCCAAACAACCTGTCAAATCGTTTTCTTCAGTACACTTTTTTTCCGGGGCCCTTTTGGCCTTTTTCGAGCCTCACGTACAATCATTTGCTTGATTCTTCTATGCTTGATGCCAATCTGCTTGTTGACTCACAAGAGTCCAGGTCATTGCAATGCACATACCGTTTCTACATTTTAGATGATAGGGAACGTGACACCTTATTTATGAAGCATGCTTTTCTACTGCATTGGGAATGGCTGAAAAAGGAAAATCCCCATGCAAAAAATATAAAACAACATTGGCTGTGGTCAGATGGTGTTGCCTCTTAATTTAAATCAGCTCGTAAATTCTACTTTGTCTCAAGGTTCAAATCCCTGAGCAGTCTAGACATAATGTGGAATTTCTTTGGGTCTAGCCATGGCAAGGGTGAACATGATGGATGCAATGCTGTTATTGAGCAAGGTCTGTTTAAACACCAATTAACATGCCCTCAAGAAAAACTCAATGATGCCCATGATATTGTAACATGGCTTATAGCCAACCTCTCCATAGGCAGGCATTCAACATACAATAAAAAAAGCCTTAAGAATAGTGTAGTACGCAGAGTGTTCCATGAAGTGAAAGTGGATGAAGTGTAAAGGAGAATCTGGCACGATTGCGGGAAAATTAAAGGAATTCATGGTCTACACAGCATATGGGGATTTTCAAACAACCAACTGATTAAAACAAGAAAACTTTCTTGTTTTTATAGTGCGTGCATCATAGGGGATCATGATGATTGTGAAAAATTGCAACTGTGAACACATGGGAGCGAGTTCAAGTTTTCCCTCTATGTTTAGATGGAGTGACAAACAATGGAGAGACAAACCATGACTTGCCACAATTTGGGGAGATTTTTGATGAACTCATTGACTGTCTGGAAGAGGGGGATAACTTTGCAGTTATCGCTACCTCTGGGGAGAATGAGGAAGATGACCCATACTTTCTATTGGAGTGCACAAAACCTAAGCACAAGGTTGAGGAAGCATTTAAGGATAGCTGGGGAACAACCTATGAGAAGTGGGATGTTGTAGTTAGAGCTTTTTGGTACAAAAAAACATCCAAAAGAGGCCGCAATTACGAACTCCTACATAAGAGTCCACAAATATTTGTGTATTCTCATCTAGTAAGAGCTATTAAGTTCCAGATGCACCTTGTGCCACAATGAAAGAAGGGCAAGAGTGTCTTCAAATTAGATTTAGACACATGAGCACATCTTGGGGTGTCTTGGAGTGGTGGACGAGGACGACTGAGATAGTACTAAGAAAATGTAGTCTCATTCCAAGGAAACAATATTCCACTTATCCTAGAAAAAGGGAAATGTATTTGAGACTATGCTTCTTTTAGTAAATCCCAAACTAACGACCGCAATTGTTTTTGTAAATCCCATGCTTGTTTTTAGTATATCCCAAAAAACTACTGTGCTGGTTTTATTAAATTATTTTTGTAAATCCCAAACGATAAATCCCATGCTTGTTTTTACTATATCCCAAACAATCACCGCGCTGGTTTTATTAATTTTTTTTTTGTAAATCCCAAATTATAAATCCCATGCTTGTTTTTAGTATATCCCAAACAACCACTGCACTGGTTTTATTAATCCCATAACAAGTCTGCACATCCACAAATCCATTCATCTTGTAATAATAGAAGCAACCCATCGTGCTGGTGGTTGTTAATATCCTAGTGCAACCAACCATCACACTAGCAACCACTTATTCTGCACTACTCCCGTGCTATCCTAAAATTTGTTGCACAATGCTATACTAAAATAGTCCCCTTTAGATTGGTTATCTTTAACTGTCAGATTTCAACCACTGGACTACTTAAAACATTTAAGTTCTAACATGGAAGCAAGTCAACAAAATATGAGGTATTAGGAGCATCATAGATTATGGATGACGGCAGGCTGAGAAAGTCCACAAGTCCAAGAAATGCCTGCAAGATTTTTACTTTTTCAAAAATAGGACAACATTTTGCGGCTCAAGGAAATTCCAAACTCCCAACTATCTTATTAACCTCTCTATAGAAAGCATCTCCCAACTCTTTAGACCAATCTAATGAACTATAGCAGACCTCTTCACACACTCGAATCACCAACTGCTTGCTTGCCTCAACCGACTTGTATGCCCATAGTAACTCCTTATTTCGCTTGGGGTCCTCTTCATCCTGGTATTTGCGCTCTATATAACTTCATTCCTCCATCACATCTTGCCAAAAGAAACTACATCATGAGCTTGACAAGTACCTTAAAGGAGCAAGAAAAACAATAGCCATAGAAATTAATATTAACCGTCTTTGCCAACTCCAAGTAATACACCCACCACCAAAGCATCTCCTCCTTATAGCTACTTTCCTCCTTCTTCTTCGGGTCTGTTTCTGTGAGGAGGTCATCCAACATCAGTCTCAGAATGAACAAAAGCATTCCAAAGTATTTTGGGTATGCCATAGATTCACAATAGGTGGATCGGTGTATAGATTTTTGGGGCTAGAGTTTATGCTGTTTCTTAGTTGTGTCTACACTCCACTTAAATAGGGAAAGAGTTCATTAGTTTTCTAATCAAAATCTTTTAGTCTCACATTAGTTGTGTAATTGAAATCTTTTGACTCACATTAGTTGTCTAATCGAAATCTTTCATCTCACATTATGGTCCTTGCTGTGTCAAAGGACACTATCTCATCACATAGTTGAGAAAACATTGTCCAAGTAAACTCTGGAGAAGATTAATAATTCAATAGATTACACACATATTACATAGATTACATCTCAAATACTCCTTTCCTTCATATTACATCTCTAGGACTCCTTTCCTTCAAGGGGCTGGTTGCACATTGCTTTGAGCAGGTTACCTTTTTGAGCTCTGTGATTACAAGCTTGGCCCTCCTTGCTCCTTTCCAAAAGGGTTCTGGTTCCTTCCTTCAAGGGATAGGCCCCTCCCTTCATGTCGCTTCCTGGTTGCAAGCTTAGCCCTTCTTGCTCCTTTCCTGAAGGGGGCTGGTTCCTCCCTTTAGGCTCCTTTTCCTCGCAGTCTTGGCCTTCTTCAATTTGAGTTCCTTGTCTTTTGCATTTTTTTCCCAAATGGCAAATTGAGTTGTAGCATCTACTTTCTCGTTGTAGATAGTTGTAGCAGGAAGGAACATTTGGTCAATGACAAATGGCATTCTCTGCATAGCGATCTTGCATGCACAAACACACCACATCAAAAAACATGCATAGGGTGGTAGCACGCAAGCCATCGGATCACATAATCATCTATGATGGGGGGTATGGTAGACCATGCATTTCAGAGCCTACTGCATAGTTGATTTCACATCCGATTTACCTATTGTGACCAACAATACCATAGTCTTGCTCTGTACATGATGAAGTTGCTTCTTGATTCTTGCCTCCCTCATCCTAAGGCTGTAGATGTTTTCCTTCATCTCCTCCACTCTTTGCTCACTCTATGCAACAACTTCATCTGAATCCCTTAGCATTTGTTGAAGCTACTTAAATTTCTCAAAAACATCAACATGGGCCGTTTCCCCAAGACTTCTACTATAGTTTGGAAATCTCTCAGGACAATGGACAGCTTTTCAAAACTATTGAAAGCCACGGTAACATCTTCATTCATTACTCTTATTCTCTTTGGTTTCTTTTCTACATCTGCATGGACTCGCTTTCTTTTCTACATCTACCTGGACTCGCTTTCTTTTCATGCATATGTATGTTTGTTTCTTCTGTACATCCTTATTTGAATTTGTGCACTTCTCCCCGTCAAATTTATTTGTCACTTTATTTTCATGGGATGTTGCATCCTTCATCTTATTACAGTCAAACTCAAATATCGAATAGTCCTTTGTTGGTTTCTTTTGTACATCCTTATTTGAATTTGTACAATTCTCCGTGTTGAATTTATTTGTCACTTTGTTTTCATGGGATGTTGCATTATTGATCTTATCACAATCAAAGTCAAATACAGAATAGTCCTTTGTTGATTTCATTTTTTTCTTTGAAGCAATATTCGGACCATTCAAGTCAATATCCATGTTGTCCATGTTTGATAAGCCAACACTTTTGAACTCTTTGTGCTCCTTGTCAATGTGTGTGAATTCATCCACTCGAGATAAGACCTCACTTTTGAAACCTTTTGCTTTATCAGTACCAATGAACTCATCCACTCTCGACAAGATATCACTTCTATAGTTAAGTGCATTGAAATCATCCAAGTTTGAGGAGACAACATCGATGATATCTTTATCCTTCTCGACGTGCATGAATTCATCAACTCTAGATAAGACATACCTTATGCAATAATTTGCCTTCAGAGTACCACTAAACTCATCTACTCCTAATAAGTAGTCACTTCTATAGATGATTGCATTGAAATCATTTTCTGAATTCTTTAATACCAATGAGCTCATCCACTCCTAATAAGATGTCACTTCTATTCTTGGGTTCATTGAAATCATCGATGTCTGAAGAGACAAAGCTTGGCTCATTGGCATATTCTTTAAGTCCTTTGAAACTGTAGTATACCTTATCTTTATGATCATTGAAAACCATATCTCCTTTTTTAATCTTCAAAAATTGCATGCTCCATCTCAAATCTTTTCCTTCCTCATAATAGGGACCATCCAATGATGATGTGTTATCATCCATACCATCATAAGTAGCTTTCACAATTCTCATTTGCGCAAATGACCACTGATCCACGTGTTCAAACCCCAAAACTTGACCTTCCGCGATGTTCTTATTTGCAAATGATATCATTTGCAAAATATCTCCCACACCGAATCCAAAGAAATGCACTTTGTATTCCCGATGATATGTATTGGATAAGTCTCATCTCTATCCCATGCAATAAATGATTTATTGAAAACATTATAAGGCATAACATCTCCAATTACTTCCATATCTCCACACTTATGCTTTAGCTCAACATGTGCACTAAGAATCTTTGATACAATAACTGCCACCTTATCTTTGCTAAGTCTTTTAAAGTGACAAAGAGAATTTGGATCACTATCATGGATTGTAGCAAATGCAACTACTTCTCTTTGGAAACATAATATCACCTCCATCCCAGGAACAAAATTTGTAGCCATCTCCCTGTGGAACAATTATAAAAAATATTAGTCTCTTTTGAATATTTTTCCTATTAGTTGTAACTTTTTATTAAATTTCTCTCTTTTATTTTACTTTTACTTTATTTAATTTAATTTTGATGGTGATACAAATTTATGGGTTTTCAATAATGGATTCATGTATTTAGCTAATAGAATCTCTGATTTAAATTTGTGATTATACGTTTTAGAATAGTACATGATAGTATAAAGACTTTAGGTCCAACAATGAGAGACGGGGGACATCAAAAGATACCTAAATTTCGAAAATGGATCTAAGGGTATAAGTGTTGTACTTTTTTACATGCTCATGATGGCTTTATAGCAACCCTTTATCTATTTATTAGTAAAACAAGCGCCATTGACAACTGCTTTAGAAATGCATGATTCAATTTTGAGAGGACCACACAACAATCGAGCACCTATTAAAATCATTCATCTATGTATTAGTAAAATGGGTGCCATTGGCAACTACTTCGAAAAGGCATGATTTGATTATGAGATGACCACACAATGATCAAGTACAGTGAGAAGTGGTAGCGAGTGGGTGTGAGACTTGTCACCCATCTAATGCTTTGTAGAATTTAAAAAGACGATCAGAGGAGAGGACACTTGTCACTAATCCAAAGCTTTGTAAATTTTGAAAATGATCTAAGGGTGTAAGTGATATATATTTTACATGCTCGTGGTGGTTTTTTAGCAACCTTTCATCTTAAAATAGGCATCATTTGCAACAGCTTTAAAAAAGGAGTGATTCAATGGATAGGCAGTTGTGAGTTCCTGCTAAGGAGGTGGAGAGGGGGGCAGAGGGGGAGGGAGGAGGGAGGAGGGAGGGAGGCGGAGGGAGGGGGGTGGGTGGTGAGAGTTATCATAGTAGGAGGGGCGAGGGGAAACCAAGAGGGGGGGGGAGTGGAGAGGGAGAGGGGGAGGGGGGGGGGATAGGGGCATCGACCACAGGCCCCCCCTACTGGTCAAGCTCATCGGGGCTCTAGGTCTGCTCATCCTTAGTCGCCACTGCTAGGGTAACATCTGCAGCTTCCACCATTGCAACATCAGGAGCTCCTGGAGCTCGCTACTAATGCAAGCGTGAATGCAGACGCTGAACCTCCAACATAGGAGGACCATCTGGCTGGGCAATGGCCCCTTCCGCTGGGGGAGGTGGGTCTCCATGTAAGGGCTCTTGCTGCTCGTCCTCCTCAGGTGCGTCTCAAAAACCTCTCTCTCTCTCTCTCTCTCTCTACGTCTGGCCCTCTTCCTGTGATGCTTGCGGGGTTGTTTACTTGATTTATTTTTATTTTTAACTTGGGTCCATTACCCTTCTAAGGGGGCCACACAAGGGGTCTAAGAATCCTATTGCTCCTGTTTGGGGGGGTGCTGGGGGCTATGGCCTACTGACTCTGCCTTCTCTACAAGGGTGGGGGGGAAGCGCTCGGCCATGGCCATGGGGGCTAGGTGACCCATCTATCTACAATGAAGACACTAGCTTGGTAACCCAAAAATCTCCAATCGCTGGCGAAGTGTACCCCCTTCAAGGGGTCTCTAGGAGAATCAACTCTGGGAGGGACTCTAGGCTCTCAACCACCAGTCTAATCTTGGGGACTTTGTCATCTGCTAGCACAGCTGTAGCCAAATCTAGAGGAGACTCGAGCATGGTGCCAAATGCTCGACCAATGGAGGGGAGGATGGCTCTATACTCCTTTGGGAGCCTTGGGAAGCAGAGCGTAATCGGGAAGTGGGGAACATGGTGTGTCCATGTCATCCACTGTAAAGCCATGGTACGAAGGAAAGAGGTACACCAAATGCGGGCCAAGGAGGATGGGGCTATGCTCCACAAGTGTTAAGGTAGTATTAGGGGAGCTCAGTTGGATGAGGAAGATGCCTCTTCCATAGACAGTGCCAAGCTTGCCTGGATCCCCACTCTCACACCTATCGCCTTGCGGGTGTGAGGCCCACAATTTTTCCCACAATCGCCTTGTCCTGGAGGGACTGAATTGCTTGCTATACCTATTGTTTGTTAGCTGGAGAAATAAGGACCTTAACGGTTGTGGGATTCAAGGGTGATTCCATAGAGCCCCTTTGGCCACCACCAAGATCTCCTCCTCCTAACAAACACAAATGCTCCTGCTGCGAGTGAAGAAGGGGAAGGAAAAAAAGAGGAGGTGGGGCGAGGGGGGATGGAAAAGGTAGGGGGAGGAGGTGAAGAAAGGAGGCCAAAAAGGAAGTGGGAGGAGGTAGGGGGCAGCATGATGAGGCGAGGCAAAAAAGCAGCAGGGGGGTCGAGAAAGGGGGTGCAAGAGGGTGGGAAGGAGGCGAAGGGGGAGGAAGCACCGAGGGGGGCAGGGAGGAGGCGAGGGAGGCGGAAAGGGGGGGAGATGGAGCAGGGGTGAAGGCGAAAAGGAGGCAGGGAGGGGGGAGAAGGAGGTGGAGTCGGGGAGGGAGGGCAGGGTGAAGGCAGAGAGGAGGTAGAGCAAATGGCGGGAGGGCGAGGAGGAGGCAGAGACAGATAGAGAGGATGGCGAAAGGGCAGAGAGGAGGCGGAGCGAGGGACGGAGAGGATGGTGGTTGGAGCCATCATGAACTCCTTTTATATTGCTTTAAGACTTCTTTCTGACTAGTTGGAGCAATGAATACCTGCTTTGAGACTTCTTCCTGCCTGTTGCTGACTGGTTGGAGCCATCATGAACTACTTTTAGACTACTTTTTAATTTGTTGGAATAACAAGTAGCTACTTTGAGACCACTTTCTAACTATTTGAAGTCATGATGAGAGTAACTACTTTTTCTCCTCATTGAGGTTTAATGGGGTGCCCAAAAGAATGCTTGGAGCCTATTTTTTATGTTAGTCTTCCAAAGCATGCACAAATTTTGAAATACCTCCTTTTCTCTACTTCTACTCTATTTGTGTTTGGGTGTGATCCTCATTAATAAACATAGATGTCCCCTTCAAGATGGTCTCTTTTTTGGGATACTCCGTCTTATTTGAAGATCTTTAATATTGATGATGAAGGGCCTATCCCTTGTGATACCCTTTCCCTTATTGTCTTGAATTTTTCAAACCTCAAATTACTCATGCATAAACTTTCTTCTTGCATCCAAAAGGCTAGAATTCTCCTCCTTAATCCCAACTATCTTGAGATTGAGAGATTTGTTTTGTCTTATTATTTCCTTCCCAAAGGCCTCTTGGATGACCTTGTGGGATTTGTGGCCATTCAATATCCCTAACAAGTTTTTGCTTCCTTTATATGACTTCTAGTTTGGCATACATCTGGCCTCAATTTTCTTGGACCTCTGTTTCCCTTTATATTAGAATTCTTCACCTCTTTTAAAATGCTTTTAAATATGAATTCTTCTTCAACAAGGCATCTTGGATTGCCCACCATTCCTTCTTGAGCTCTTGTCTAGTTTCCTCTAATTCCAACTCAAGTGCGTTGCTGTTAGAAACCTAATCAACTTTCTTTCATTTCAATGCATCATTCTCTCAATTCATAGCACAAATTGCATCTAGTCCTATTAGGCATAATAGTATAGCTTCATTGAACACTTTGAAGCTACCTTTCATTTATTATTATAAAAGGAGAGATGGGATGAGCATCTGTACTCCTCTTGAAAGCCTCTTGGAGTGTGCTTTGAGAATTCTTTATGGTTAGAGCCATTACAAGCCACTCTCTAACTAATTGGAGCCATGATGAACTACTTTAAACACACTTTAAGACTGAATTCTTACAATTGGAGCCATGATAAACTGCTTTGAGAGTTGTTTTAGACTACTTCCTAATTGGTTAAAGCCATCATGAGCTGTTTTTGGATTGCTTTAAGACTTCTTTTTGATTGGTTAGAGTAATGTGTAGCTGCTTTGAGATTTCTTTCTAACTAGTTGGAGCCATGAGTAACTAGTTTGGTCTATAACACTTTGTCCTCTTTGCTAATAGGCCAAATATAACTATGGCCAAAGGGTTGAGAAGGTTAAGTATATGCCCATAGTTTTTACCAAAATAGATATGATACCCACTTTATAAGAACTAAGGTTTCCTTGAAGCCCACCATTCATTGCCATCAGGTCCAACTTCCTTACCAACCTGTGGATTGACGACTCCCAATGCACAAAGTGATATAACAGTTTGGGCCACAAAGGACCTATGGGATGGTATGGATGTTGGAATACAGTAGAAATAAATCATTGCTAGAGGAAACATTGGTTCTTGTAAAGTGGATGAGATTGTTATGAGAGTAGTGTTGTTATTATTTAATGAGATTATAGTGCAGCTAATTTTTTTTAAACTACTAGAAGAGAAAGAGCTATTCAAGAGAGGATGAAAGCCAACAAAGACAAAAAATTCCTCTACAAGGGTAAGAAATAAGCAATAAAGAATGCTTTGAGGAAGGGCCATTTGACATGAATGAATAGAGATGATGAAAATAGACAATGAGGAGCCAAAGTTTGATGACCACTAGCTATAGTCTATGTACTTGTGGTAGTCCCATTGTAATTGATAAACAATATGTACCCTAGTTTTTGTGTTTTCAAGCAAGCACATATCTTTGATGGAGTTTACCTTAGCCTTCTCATGCTCGATACATATATCTCTTTTTGGGAGATCCACCTATTTCACGTGCCCATGTAACATTCACAATTTTCTAATGATCATTCGAAATTGAATGAATACCTATAAAGACTTGTGCCAATCATGGGACTTGAGGCAACTAAGCTTGTTTTCCTTTGTACACGCTCCTTTCAAGCAATGCACGTGTCCCATTAGTGTGTGAAAAGAGGCAATGTTTGCCTTAACCATTGCCTTCTCTCTCTTGGAAAGGATGGTGCTTTTGGGAGAACCACTTTTGAACCATGCATTTGGGGCCACAAGTGAGGCATCCTATCCATGACTTGCAAGCCTTCTCTTACTCCTCTTGTCTTTGTCAAATAGAAGCCCCCACATTCTTGAAGATATGCATGGGATCCAAGAGATGATTGATTTGCAATTGACCCCAATATGAAAGCTCATGAATATCGATAGCCTATTCATACCATGAGGAGGCTCCTCTCCATTCTCCCTCCAAATTGCTTTCCTTCAAGGAGGGTGGTGGTGGATCAAGTTGACCTTCATGCACAAGATGGTCACATAAAAGGTATCCAACCTGACCTTCATAAACCATTTTCCTCATGTGTTTGAAGTGTCATGCAAGCACATTCAAACAGCTATCATAAATAGGGCAAGCATGGTACCCACTTATAGCAAGTTGTACACGCATGCATAAAAAGGTCATTATAAGACATGCATACATCACATCACAAAGCAGAAAAGTATCATTAGGCATGCCCAGGTCTACAAGCATGTACTGAGCACTCCCCATATCCTAGAAAGTCCTGCATGGTCCACATCAAAATTTCTTTAATGAAAATTTCCTGGGTCTGGCTTGGATCTGTAAAAATATCAAAGACATGTATGTCGCTTCATAGGTTTTGAATCTTATCTATCAAAGGTGCCACGTACATGTCCAAATTCTTATCCTTGTACTTCCCTGGCACAAGTAGAACAAGCATGAGGTGTCCCTTCTTTATTGTTAGGCATGGTGGGATATTGTAATTCACCAAGACTAAGGGCCATGTTGACCCTTTTTTATTGTTATCCATGGTGGGATATTGTAATTCACCATGGTGTCCCTTCTTTGTTGTTATCCATGGTGGGATATTGTAATTGACCAAGACTAAGGGCCATGTTGACCAAGACATTGAGTGTAACCCAAAAGGGTTGACAATGTCCATTGCAAGCCCAAGATGTAAGTCATGTGGCTCCCTTGCAAAGTCTGGCCATGTTATCTATATGCTTCCAAGAAGCACAACCTAGAGGACTCTGTAAAGTGGCATCAATGGATCGGTGTGTAGCATGCCATGCCATCAACTCCTCCATGGACTTACATCTAAACATGTGTTGTGTTTAGGCCATGATGGAAAAGTGTCTCAAGACCTTTATTGGGATCTTCTCACCCTGCAAGTCCTCTCTATAATGCTGTAACCCACACTTTGGACAACTAACCAAATCCCCATGCTCATGATGAAAGAGAATATAATCATTATGACAAGTGTGGATGGTGTCATAATCCATCCCAACATTTTCAACATCTTTTTTGCTTTGTCTCTTGATGCATGCATGGTATTGGGATAGGCAACATCTTTTGGAGAAACATATTGCAATTGACATATGATGCAAGAAACTTTAAGAATGAGATACTAATAACTATTAAAACAATTAAGATCCAAACATCCATTGATATAAATTATGTACTTTGCAAATTCAAGATTGAGAGGCAAGCCTATAATTTTGGCATTTGAGCACCATCATCCAAGTGTGTTGATTGCAATTCCCACACCATGGTCTCAGACTCAAACATCACATGTACATGTGATGTCATGTCTCTAGAAATAGAATCCATCATGTCCACCATACCCTCGTCATCATCTGGCATATCAAGGAAACTATCCTTAGGCTCAAATGTGCAGGTGCACGTGCTCCCTCACTGCCCTCGTATTCCTATATAATGGTTTCATGTAAATTCAAGGTTAGTGTGTGCAATATTAATCATGAACTCAAATACCATTGACTTACCAATGATCCACTAGCACCACCGACAGCTGGTACTTGTGATGACTCCCCGTACGCTTGCATGTGCCATATGACAATACAATGTTGATATCAAACTTCTCGCTTGCAACCTATGCAAGGATAAGGCAACCTCTCCTTAAGTAACTCCATGCTCCCAAGAATTGGCCCCTCATCTAATGAGCTTCCACTCATCCTCTCCATCTGTAGCCTCCAAAACCACAACACAAAACCAATTCAAGACCCAAAAATTCAGAAATTACCCAAGCACCCATCAAACTTAGAAATATCCCCTGTTCTATTGGTATATACGAACTCCATACCGTATTTCCATTTGCTATATACTAACTATAATACCCTAAAATGTTGGTATATATCGATACTGTGCTTTTCAAACTGTTGGTATATTCTGATGGCTCATTGGCAAAAAAAGTCGTGCTTTCTCTCCCACGACGCCTCATTATATTTTCATTGTTGTGCCCTCCATTCAAATAGCTTGCCCTTCATTTTCCATCCCCCTTACAATCCCGACAAACAAAGCTCTCTCCCAACCTCCCACCTCTCCATAAATCTCCCTCTCCAATTCCTCCCTTTCCTTGAAGGTATGTGTTTCTCTCCTCTTTCTTTCATTTCTTAGTTCGTGCTTTCTACGTTATTCTTTTATTATGTCTTCCCTCTACTTTCCCTCAAGTTTTCATCTAGCTTCCCTCTCTTGTCCCTCTAGGAAGGACCATAATGAATACCAAGATGCGCTAAGAACCATACCTCTCATTTTGGTTATTTGCTTTCTCTTTTGCTCTAGTTTCTTGCTTGTAGAAGGGCTTTCCCTTTCTTTGTTGCTTCTTTCCCTCGCTTTGTTGCTCCCACTAGTTCTTGCTTAACCCATTGGTTTTTTTTTTTAATGATGTGTTTGTACAAAACCGGTCAAAACTGCAACCTTGCGCTCTGAGGTCGTCTCTTGTTCTTGAGTTCCAACTTAAAAAACTTCTATTTTCATCTCTTCTTTTTTCTATTTTTATGTTACAATAGCCATTTTCTAGTGCGCTAGCAAATGTGATGGGCCTAGGAAACCCTTATATCCCATTTCCTCCCCTCTCTTCTCCTCTCTTTCTCTCTTTCTCTTGTCTTTCTCCCTTCCTCTTTCTCCCTTTTCTTTATCATTCTCTATTTCTTCCTTTTCTTTCCCCCTCTCTTTCTCTCTTTCTCTCTTTCTCTCTTCCCCTTCTTTCTCTCTTTCTCTCTTCCTCTCTTTTCCCTTCTGTCTCTCTTTCTCCTTTTCTCTCTTCCTCTTCCTCTCTTCCTCTTTTTCTCTCTTACTCTCTTTTCCCTTCTTGCTCTCTTCCTCTCTTCCTCTCTTTTTCCTACTCTTCCCCCCTTTTCCCCCTTCTCTTCCCTCTATTTCCCCCTCATTTCCCCTCTCCCTTCCTCTCTCTTTCCCATCATTTCTTCTCTTCTCCTATCTCTTTTTCCCCTACCTTCCTCTCTCCATTCCTCTTCCTCTTTCTCCCTCTCTCTCTCTCTCTCTCTCTCTCTCTCTCTCTCTCTCTCTCTCTCTCTCTCTCTCTCTCTCTCTCTCTCTCTCTCTCTCTCTTCGTCTCTTTCTCTCTTTTGTTTCTCTTGTATTTCTCCCTTTCTTTCCCTCTTTCTCCCTTTTCTCTTTCTTTCTTTTCTTTTTCTTTCTCTCTTTTCTTTCTCCCACCAAAAAGTAAATACAATGTTTGAAGATCTCTTGAGTTTTTACAAGGTTTCCCAAAGAACATGTGCCCAAGATTGTAAAAACCTCAAGGTGCATCTTGAGTGCTTGGTGGTGCATCTTGGCTATCTATAATCTATTAAGTGCATGGTGGTGCATCTTGGCTAACAAAATTAGTTAACTATGTGATGAAAATACTTTGATGAAACTTTTATCCTAAAACACTTTGATCAACAACTTGAATATAATGATACATTGTCATGTTTACAATTTAAAAGTATCAATCCCACAAAGAAATCAAATTTTACAATTGATTGTATTTTGAATTTAACTTTTAAACAGTATTGATGCATTGTAATTTCAAGAAATATCGATCCCACAAAGAAATGAAATTTTACAATTCATTGTATTTGAATCTAAATTTTAAGGAGTATCGATGCATTGAATTCGGATTTAAATTTCAAGAAATGTCGATCCCACAAAGAAATCAAAGTTTACAATTCAACAAATTGCTCATCATGATACAAATAGCATCAATGTTTTAAGATTATATGTCTCATGTTCCAAAAATATACAATTGACATGTTCCATAAATATACAATTGTCATGGTGGCAATATATAATCATGATTCATTCATCTTTTGGTATGAGCCGGTTGAGACTGAGTTGTAGACCACATCTTGGTGCAATGTTTAAATAGACCAAAACTCTACTGTATAAGGATGATCACTGGGCTAATGTTTGCTTGGGTGTAGCCAATTGCGAAACTATTTTTGGGAGCATTTTGGGGCCGTGATGCGACACACTCTTGGGTGAGATTTTGAATTTGGGGTGGACCCATGCTCTCACAAAAAATTCTCTCGACATTATGATGCCACACCAAAAATTCTCTTGACATCATGATGCCACACTGGCATAATAATGAGACACAATCTATTTATTCTGAACACTGTAGAGCTCAACACATGATAGCTATGCCTTGCTTTGCACAGTGCAATCTCTGGCTTGACTATATCATGCATCTTTGTACTTATTCACTCAACACAATGACCGCCTATCAATGCATAGCCTTTTGCCACATCTTTGCCACCTATCACTGGGCAATGCACCCATGCAAATCATGAAAATTCAAGGTTGGCTTGGAGCAACCACCACGTTGGTTCTTGGCATATAATGAGACGTAATCTATCATTTTGAACACCATAGAGCTTGACACACAGTAACTCTGCCTTGCTTCGCACAACACAATCTTTGGCTTGGCCACCTGTCATTGCCCAACCGTTTGCAGTAGCTTTGCTGCCTATCTCCGAGTAGCGTGCCCATGTAGATCAAGAAAATTCAAGGTTGGCTTGGAGCGACCACCCTACTGATTCTCAGAGTTATGGAGTTACCTATTTTTACTTATTACAGAAGGAGATCTATGATGACCACCACACTGTCAAACAAAAGGAGATCTATGGCAACCACCCCACTAGCTCTTGGAGTTATATATTAGTGCTTGGAGTTGTCCTTGAGCTTGGAATAGATAGGCTCCCAAACGAGTAGCTAGACTATAGTGAGTAGCAACCATTAGTATATTAAATATTCAAGCCATCCCAATTTGAGCAAGCCAACCATCTATATTAGATAAATATAATCATTTATGCCTAGCTTGAATAGGCAACCTATATATGCACACCTCAGCCTCAATCATTCCTCATCCATCAGATTAGTGGATCATCAATTCAAATAGGTAGAAAAGAAGATTGTCAAGTGTCTTAGAGCTTTTGCAAATGGACCACATATCCATCAAAGCATTGGTAATTATAATACCTACCAATGGCTTTCAAGGTGAAAAAATGTTTAGATCCATGGCATGAGTTCTTCGGGCTTTGTGAGTTGCATCACCTCATTGTCTGCAAGATAATTAAGGGACTCAGTGATGACGCGGCACGAGGTAGTCAATAGAGCGAGCAAGAAAGCGAGCGAGCCCAAAAAAGCGAGCGACAATTAGTTGAAGTGGTTGGAAAATTAAGCAAGCAAAGAAAGAATCTAAGTTTTTTATAAAATAATTGCTTGAAGTACAAAGTATTCAAAAAGGTGGTTATGTGTCACAAAATTTATATTCTGATGCACATAGGTTTTTTAGATGGTGCAAAAAGGCATGATATTCATCTAAATCATGCCTTGTCATTTGATCTGATATGTAACATTATGCCATCTATATTTTATAATCAAAAGATGCAAGGATTTCAAAAACTCATCTTTTGGGCCAAAACAATCAAATGTTGACATTTTGCCAAAATATAAGGATGTGAAAATGTCCTCTTTTGGGCCAAAACAGGGAGCGCGTTAACGCGCTCCCTGTTTTGGCCCAAAAGAGAACATTTTCACATCCCTGTATCTTTTGATTTACAAGTCCAAACATGGTCATGTTACATATCAAATCAAATGGCAAGGCGTACTTTAGATGATTATCATGTCTTCGTGCACCATCTAGTAAGATTTAATGCACCAAAATATGATTTTGTGGTTAACTTGCTACATTGTAAGATTAGTGGGAAGTAAGAATAAATCATTAGGGAAGGATATTTTTACAGTAACAAAGAAACATGGGTTTTGTTCCAAGAGTGAACAAAGTTAAAAAAGCTAAGCATTTACATATGCATGGAATCTATACTAATCCATGCAAGGAGTCCTTGGAAAGATGATCTCAATTACTCTAGTGGAAAGAGAGAACTTGATTGCAATAGCGTTTGTCTTTGATACAAACAATGACTTGGAAATTAAACATACAAACTATCTCATGGATGATGTGAAATTAGTGTTAATGGCTTTAAAGTTATATGCATGTTTAACCTTCTAGGATTGAGGGAACATATGCACTTTTGAATAAGTTATTATTTTTTGCTACTAAAATGAGGGATTTATAAATCTTTTATTGTTTTTTATCGCTCGCTTTTTTTGGCTCGCTCGCTTTTTGTCGCTCACTTTTTGGTAATCCTCACGCGGCACCAGCCTTGAAAATTGAGAAGAATGCAGGACTCACACTATGCATAGTGCACAAATGCAGGACTCACACTATGCCCCCACCCAACAAGACAAGCATTAGAGGAGAAATGGGGTCTCAAAAGGGCCTCGTCAGGAATGGGTTAAGATAAGCGGAAATGAACCTACTATGGTAATCCATGGGGTAAGGGCCCCAAAGCATTGATTCAGTAGGCATGGGTACCTTTATTTTGAATTTGGGCAACCTTGGCCTTTGGATGGAGGTGGTTGGTGGATGGATCAAAGTTCTAGAATGCTCAAATTGGTGGGAGACGCCTTTAGTGGACCCCAAACTAGCAAAGGTTGACAAAATGGAGGTGTAATAAAGAGGGAGAGGTCGCCATTTGATGTGCACCATTAGATCTAGGATAGATCTAATGGTGGAGATCAAAGAATCCAATCAAGGGCCTAGATCTAGGCGCATTTTGGAGGGTGTAGATGGAGCACTTTAGATCGATGTCTGAGATCTAGGCGCATAATGGATGGCCCAGATTTGAGCAGCTTTTTCTTACATCTCCACCCTTGGATCTCCTTGAGATTAATGGACCGGATTCTAGCGCCTTTTCCTTGCATCTCCACCCTTAGATCTATTTCTAGATGGATGGCTTAAAATGAACCCCCTTCTCTTTTAATCTCATCCATTAGATCCTTTCCATTTTCAAGGGTTCAGATTTGATCCCTCTATCCTTTGATGGTGTCCATTGGATCTACACCTTGATCTAATGGTTGGGAGTGTTCTACCACAAATTTGAATGTATCCCTTGGATTGGAGATTAGTTCAAGGGCTAGGAGTGAAGACCATGGGTATAAACTATGGGTTAGAGGCCTCCTCTCCCATAAATGCTTTTGTCAACTTCAACATGACATTGCCCCACACCTCAGAGTGCTCTCATTGGTACACCTCAAATCGGTCTCTAATCCCTCAAAATTAGGAAACACTAATTTAGGGGCCCTTTGGAGATGCCAATTCTCCCCTAATGACTACTGTGCTATGAAAATCCTTAGCCCTTCGTCAACGTCTCTAGGGAATCCATAGAGCACAACCATATAGAAGCTAGAGGTGTGCATGCCATCCAAGATGGTGACATGCAAATGTGGGGGGAATCGACCAAGGGAAGAAAAAAGAGATTCCACAAGTGCGAGCATTTCAAATCCTAATGAGTGCAAAGGCATAATCAACCCAAATCTGAAGTATATCCTAAAAGCATAGGCTTCAACTCCCTCCAAAGAATATACATGACCAAGCTAAGAGATTGATTGGGACCAATGTCGACATTCCAGTGTTAGCATATGAGTGTTACCAGAAGTATTATCCCCTTGCTGGGGTGCATTGTTAGAATCCCCACAAAGAAATGCATGATGCCTCCACAAATATTGCTGCATGGCCTCCCAAATTAAATGCTCTTCAATGAGAAGATTGAGGAATGTAAATAGAGGCAAATTCAAGTGTTTTACCCTAAATTAGACACTGAATAATAATCCACCTGCCTTCGTTTTCATTTAAAGCCACAATAGGTGAAGAGAATGCTTTACAAGAAAGGCAACATAAAAAAAGAATCCTTTCTAGCATAGAAGATATCTTAACCAGCAAAGTGACCTATCCTCCTTGCATACACATGTTGATTGTGCTATTGTAGAGCCACTATACTACAACTCATTCATGTATGCCTTTACAAGGTTCCATTTACAAGTGTCATATAAACCCTATACATTGAAAGTCAAGCACTTGATTTGTTCAAGCATATACAGATGTTTTATACAGCTATGTACAACTGAGAATTTTCACGAAAAGAAAATGCATTAAGTCTGCATGTCCACCTCAAGGTATTGGCCACAACAGCCTGATCAGAGGATAACAGACCAACAACTTCTTCTTTTGAGAATAGAGTATTGTTCGCTGTTACAATAGAGCAGGGACTGCCAATTTCTGAGTTTTCTGTAGGAGTATGACCATTGGAAGAAGTACCATTCCATGTTTAAGGATGTAAAGGTCTCCTAGCTGAGACAATTTTCCTCAAAGTCTACTAAGTTTCAATAGCATTCTTTTCCTTAGCTCTAGCCTGAGACATAGAAGGCACTGAGCTAGAGGCATTTCCATTTTTTATGACTTGATCCTTTCCTTTATCCTATGCTGCATTTGCTAGTTTGTTATCTTTATTTTCGAGGCAAGAAGGCCTATGCACGTCCTTGTTTTGCACTAGAGTAGGCATGGCATCCAGGGACATTTTTTGCAGAAACAAAGGACATTGCGAAGCCATATACCCAAACTTTTTGCACTCAAAGCATGCTCCTCTAAAAAGATCCCATTTCAACCTACAAAAGGCACTTCCATAATAGCCACGTACACACACACACACACACACACACAAACACATTAACTTTCTTAAATAATTTAGCTCACACACACACACACTCTCTCTCTCTCTCTCTCTCTCTCTCTCTCTCTCTCTTTCACACTCTCACACACACACACACACACACACACACACACACACACACACACAAAACTTTTTATCTTGGTTTCTTCTTTATAAAATTCACCTAATTATTTTTTAGCAATATCAATTGTGCTCATTAGCATTGCATATTTATGACCCCCTAATTTTATATACTCACACACCCATACTTACTTTCTTTCCCATTCACTAAGAAGCTTTAAAATTCCTCCTTTTTACATTTTACACACCCTTTAGTCCTCTGTATTAAAGCAATTATTGTCCATTTAAACCCCCCACCTTTTCCCCCCCAATTTGTTCGTGTATTCCTTAATCTTAGTGTTATGACATTAATTAGAAACCCTTCTACATACAAAATTTGTTTCCACCCCTCTTTATTCACACATTTACTTGTACACACCCTTACTTTGGGTCAATTCTACCCCCTTTCTTATGACCGAGACCCAAACTTTCTACTAAATTAAGAAAACACTTATGCATATTGAGGATTTTGTAAAGATATATTATATGTATGTATTCACTTACATATGTTTAAGAAATTCCCAAAACCTGCCATGGTCTATGTTTGGACCTAAATAATAATTTTCATACTACCGGCTTACTTACATCAACTTAATTTCCCTTTTAAACCTAGGCCTAGACACCATCCTCACCCCCCTACTCCTTGTATGACATGAATTAATTATGCTAGGCTCTTGAAATGTGGTCTCTTGTAACATTTTTTTATCTGTCCTCCACCGCCCATCTCTCTTTTTCTTTACCGTGCCTTGAGCGTCTCAGTGTCGAATCGTGATGGTTGTTCCTTATCCAACCTTTTGTTTTAATCCTCACATCGCTCTGCTGTTTTTCTCTTCTATTAATTTATTCCGCTACCTCACCTGTCACCTTTTGAGAAGCAACTAGCTGTGTTAGCACTTCTTTTCGGCACTTTTGACAAGAATTGGCTTCGTGAGTCACCCCCCAGTTCTTAGAAGGGAAGCTATCTAGCTTAATTGTCTCCCAATGACTTTGATGCGCTTGAATCTTTCACACTGCTACTGTCATAAGTGTTGAGTGCCTCCACTACTTGTGCACGGAGCGCTACTCCTGTTGATGAGAGCGTCAAGACTTACTTGCTGGCGGCATTTTATACCTCTTCAGGCTTCTTGAAAGTTTCACTCACTGACGTCCGCAACTTGGTTTCCTCCACCTATATTTGTAATTGTAAAAGAATGAAGAAGAAAAGTTCGTAGTAGTACTAGTCCCACAGCGATCACAGGAGCCACAACCAGTTTGACAAGCTCTTGCAGTTTCTGATACAGCTACATGCATTGAACTCCTTCATCTGTGCTACGTTTGTCTCTCAGTTCCATGGCTACGGGTGTGATAGAACCTCGGTGCGCAGCACCCAAACGGCAGCAACAATTCTGACTTTGTACCAGAAGGAAAAAATATATCTTATCTTCCAAAAAATAAATTTGCTTTCTACTTTGAAGTGATCCAGCAAACCTCAAAGCGTTATGGTCAATTCTTTGACTGTGTAATCTACAGCAGCAGCAGAAACTCTGGAGCAGAACAAGGACCAAAGAGGAGCCTTCTAGAGATCAAATTGAGTGAGGTCGATTTGTAGAGAAGTCCAAGATGAGGTCTAACCCCCTGGGATAGGCCATGGAGTTCAGCCTACCCAGGAGTGGGGAGAAAGCGATGGAGAGGACAGGAGAGGAGAGGAGAATTCGAGTCAAAATCTCAAAAAACAAAACCCTTATTGTATTTTTCTATATTTTTTTCTCTTTATCTCCTATTTTCACACACACACACACACACACACGCACGCACGCACGCGCACACGCACACGCACACGCACACGCAGTCTCCTTACCCCTTCCTTCTTTTTTTAAACCCTTTTTAGCTTCCCGTCTTATCCCCCTCCCCCCCCCCCACCCTCCCATTCCTTCACTTAGTTTTCCTAATCCAACACAAAGATGGACTTAAGGGATTCGGAAGGGTCAAGCTAAGATATCATGTGAGTTTACAATTTGGTGTGTTAGAAGTGTTACCCTCTTGCTTGACTTCGTCAATTACGTTAATCTTTGTGGTTGATGCCTTCTTCTTTATTATTTGCATAATGTCCCTCTTTGTGACAATTGAAACAAGTTCCCTTCTTCAAGTCGGTCTTCTTTTCTTCTTTTGATTTGTTGTGATCCTTTGAAGATGTGGTCGATGGCGTAAAGCAAGAGTATGGAGAGAAAGAGAGAGAAAGAGGGAGGGTGGGGAGGGAGGGAGGGAGGAAGGGAGGGGAGGCTCAGAGAGAGAGAGGGGAGAGGGAGGGAGAAGCCGTGTTGCCGTGGCAGCGCACGCGCATGTGAGAGAGAGAGAGAGAGAGAGAGAGAGAGGAGAGGAGAGTGCGTTGATTTTTTTTGGTATCGTGGCCCTATATAAGTGAACCAAAGAATGTATTAGCACATAAAAATTCTTAATAATGTACTCTATTACATAAGAACTACACTTTTATTACTAAAAGATAGAGCAAAAGTAGATGCAACACGACAAAAAAACATCATTCCAAAGTGGAGTATACTTAAGAGCGCTTTATGATCACTTAATAGTGACTCAGGACCACTTGACAGTACTTTTAGACCACATAGAAGCACTAAGTAGTGCTTCTGGAGCATGTAATACTACTTTAGAACTATTTATAAGTACCACAAAACCACTTAATACTGGTTCAGGAACACTCAATAGTGCTTTATGGCCCTTTACTAGTTTTTCATGGGTCATAGGATGATAAGGTTTAACCATGTTTTTATATGGTTGTGTGTGACATTAAGGCAAAAACGGTGTTTTATGCTTGATCGACAATGCAAAGCATATCCGATGGGCACAATACCTTGCACACACCTTGAACTAGGTGGAATTTACTTACATTCAAAGTGGCATTCCCATCGCATAGGTACTTGATCGGATAACACACCTTGCAGCGTGTTTTTTTGATAGGCCTCATGCTGTAAAATATCCAATTTCTACATTATAAGACGTGGTGACCACTATTTTTTGGAGTACTATTGATTATAATTCATTACCATTGTTCTCAGATTTCAGGATATAACCAAGTTCATTGGAGTTTCTTTTATATGACATGGCCCTTGTCATGATGACTAGAATCTAATGGCATTGCTTCACACCTGTGAAGACTTGGAACCTATTAGCTTAGAATGTTATCTCAAGAGAAAGTAGTTAAAAGTGATAAATAAGATTCTTAAGTGTGACTAGATAAAGAAAGACCTCTTGGGACAGATATTGGTTTGTCTTTGTATAATAGATATTTCTTTGTCTTTTTGGTGAATTCGGGGAGGTAAGACCATTATGGCTAATGCTTGGACAAGGTATTATACATTGGTAGAGCCTTGTTCATGATCCCATTTCATGATTTAGTATATTTTACCTTCTGATACCCTATTGTTATGGATTTCTTTGGGAATTGCAATCTTGTTATAATTAGGAAATTTGGACTTGGAATTGGACCACGAGCCTTTCCTTTGACCTCACAAAAGTAACCTTTATATTTGGAATTCCTTTAAAATAGGACTCTTCCATGGCCATATGTATTAAAAATTTGGGAATGGCCATGAGAGACTTGTTTCAGGAACCTTGGACGCAAGCATTTCTACATACGAAAATTCCTCTTCATCTTCCTTGGTAGGTTGTACCATTGTACAGGAAAGTATTTTAAGAAGGTATCATGATGGAAATTGCCCTGTTATGGGAATCTCCTTTTATTTCATGTAGTTCACTAAAACTTGTTGACTAATGCCAAGATTTTATTCATGCTGATCTAGATAGAGTGACATGGATAACAACTATGTGCCGGCATTGAAGCCTGGCTTCCACAAATAAAATGGATTGTTCTAACTTTCTTTTTGTTGTGATGGTGCCAGGTGATTTGGCACACCTCTCCATTGGATTTGCAAGTAGAGTCTTGGGCGGAAAAGGATGTTGGCAACCTTGAAGAATACACTTGGGAGACTTATGATAAGAGATATAGTACTCTCGACCTTGTCATGCACACTTACATAAATATATATGTTGGCAGTGAGAACAGGAAATTGAACTACCTTGTAACTTGTTGAATTTAGAAACTATGTTATGGTTTTTACCATTGGAGAAATTGATAAGGAGCTATTATCTTGGATTCTCGATTAGAAGTGTAGCTAGAATTTATTCTCTTGGATTTTTGATTAGAAATGCAGCTAGAGTAATCAGATGGAATTCTTTTTGCTCAATGATTCTCTTTGCTGCACCCTTAAGCATTAACACAAATGTAAACATAGTCATGATGAAACAATGGTTGCCGAGGGCCTTTCAAAGCTCTAACTAAGAATGTGGATTAGTGGAGATTTAGATTCATTGGAATAGTAGGTAACACACACACACACTTCCCCTTGGGATCCCTTGTGATTTTTGGGTATGCGTACTCATCCCCCTAGGGGAACCTTTTAACCTTTATGCGTGAGAGCATTTTGCATGAAGGACTTGAGGCTTTATTGGTGTTTTTCCCCCACTTAAAGACTCTTATTATTTATATTTTGTTGGGTCTTGCTAATACTTGATGAGTTGATTAGTATAACCCCCTTGGAGACTCATGCTCTAGATTTCCTTGGGAAGGGTTGTCCTTCATCCTCGTATAGGGCAAATGACATTTTGATATTCATTCCTTAAATAAAGAGATAAAGGGGAATATTTGCTAATTGGCAACCACTGAAATATATTTGTACTTAGACACTTTGCATTGTTTTGGGGGTATTGATAAATGGTTATTATAATGATTGGAAATATGTTGTTGCAACAATAAGATAAGAGGAGGACCACTTGGAGAATGGATGGATAACATACAACTGGTGAGGAGATTAAAAGATTTGGTACTAAATGAAAATGACCTTGGGTAATGGAGCTTTTAGAAGAAGATGCGAGAAAACCCAAAGAGAATGAGGAAGACTATCTCGAGGACTAGGGCATTTATGAGGTAGGACTTGAGGGGGTGTTTCTACCCCCGAGGTGCATATGCCACAAGCTCAATCCTCACCCTTTGAGACCTTGTTTGCATACAACTTAAGGGACTCGATTGGAAGACCTCACTAAGAATTTGGCAACTATAGACTCAGCCAACTCTGTGGAGGGATGCTTGAGGAGGAACTGCAAATGCGAGCATCAAGCAACCTATAGAAGCCAAACTATGCTAGGTAAGGGACTCCGTCTCCTTAGAAAACCCACTTTGAGCTTTTGGAGCTGCATGGTTATACTTGGCATCATGATTTTGATCGCTTAAAGCAACCCACTCATGATTTTTGCTATCCTATGCCTCGTGTTGTGGGATGCGCCTCCTCGATCATATAGAGTGACTTCCCTTATCTTAGACTCACTAAGTATGATGTTAGAAATCACATTACAAGTGACTTCCCTTATCTTGAACATAGCATACGCTATATGCATACTTTAACCCTATCGATTCGCCAAGCTACAGTTCATTGAAGGAAGCCTACTTATTTTTTTGTGTCACAATGTTTCCGCA
Organism: Dipteris shenzhenensis; assembly: GCF_047967505.1. NCBI lineage: Eukaryota > Viridiplantae > Streptophyta > Polypodiopsida > Gleicheniales > Dipteridaceae > Dipteris > Dipteris shenzhenensis. Next base: position 8,602,035 of record NC_141601.1, on the reverse strand, counting down.
TGTGGAGGTGCTTGTTCAAGCATTCGATGCAAAATCTGAGACCTTGGATTCACATTTCTCGTGCAATGTTTTCGCATGTGGAGGTGATGGCATTTGTCATATACTGATATTCGCCGCAAAATCTAGAGAAAGGGATTCACATTTCATGCGCCAATCCTCATCATCACTTATTACCTCCCCCAAGACATTCGTATTTCTATCGCCAATCCTCCTCATCATCACTTGCCTCCTACGTCAACACCCTCTTGGAGCTGTCCCTCGCGGTGAGGACATATCGACAGCAAGATCCAAAGGCTTTGCAGTATGCATTTTTGGGCAGCAATGATAACCACCACCTTTTTGCAAGCGTATACGCGACTGATTCTAGTGAATAAAGCTCACCAAATAACTTGGAGTGACAAAAAGCTCACGGAGAGGTGAAGGAAGAAAGGCGCACTGTCGCGACAGCACGCAATAGAGAGAGAGAGAGAGAGAGAGAGAGAGAGAGAGAAGTACAGGGAGAGAGGCAACGCGCTTGAGATTAAGAGAGGTGAAGGAAGAGAGACGCACTGAAGCGACGGAGAGAGAGAGAGAGAGAGAGAGAGAGAGAGAGAGAGAGGGGGGGGTGGGGGAGAGAGGCGCGCTACCGCGGCAACATGTGCACGCATGAGAAAGACAGAGACAGAGAGACGGAGAGAAAGAGAGAGACGGGAGGGAAGGGGAGAGGTGAAGGAAGAGAGGCACGCTGCCACAGGAGCAGACGCACGCGAGAGAGACACAGAGAGAGAGAGAGAGAGAGAGAGAGAGAGAGAGAGAGAGGTGAAGGAAGACAAACGCGTTGCCGCAATGTGTGCGCATGCGAGAGACAGCGAGAGAGAGAGAGAGAGAGAGAGAGAGAGAGAGACGCACGCGCACGCGCACGCGCGCGTGAGAGAGGAGGAGAGAGATAGAGAGAGAGAGGTGATGGAAGAGAGGCGCTGTCGCGGCAACAATTGCTTTTTTGCTTGATAGGGTTAAAAGCCTTTTCAAAAGATTAGACTAGCAAGATATTCTTGGAAGGTGATAACTATCATTGCTCATGTTGCTATGCTTTAAGGCAAACATTTATTGAAATTAAGCTCCCGAGAGAGAGAGAGAGAGAGAGAGAGAGAGAGAGGAGGTATAAACATGATGTGCATGAACAAGCAAGTGTACTAAAGCCTATACCCCACACACAATAGTTTCAATTTTTATAGTTTAGTACCTTAAGCTCCAATGGTTCAAACTTATAATGCAAATGTTGTAATTTCTTAGTTCTATTGACTTTTCCTAATTTACTCGGTGTTGATGCACGCATCTATGCTATAGTGTGCTCACAATGTTTGTGGGTATTGAATGCAAAACAGTCTTGGAGCTGCATAAGTTTGTGATACCTACCACATCTGGGACAAGGGGACCGGCTCGGCCTTGTAAACTACACCTTATTAAGATCCTTATTGTAAAGTACTCTACCTTAAATCCATCACTTTCAGAAATTGTAGACTGACCCATCAATAGAATGAACAGGGAGGAAAGGGAATTTACAGCCTTGTACAGGATATATATACAGTTGCAGTTAATAATATTTTTAAATAAAATACATCTTGATATGGAATCAATAAATTCCACTTTGAACTCTGATATGAAGCTCCATCAGAGGTTGCGTTCGTGAGGTTCGAAGTATGGGAAGCCAAGCTTGTCGAATACTTCTTCCTCAGTCTCACATGGTACAGAAATTTCACTGGATATTCCCTGCCCATAGTTAAATAGACATCTCCAATTTGGTTAATCTTGATAATTCATTCACCACCCGCACCCTGCCCCCCAATCCATTATATTATGAAGTTAATTTTTGCATGTGCATGTGCATGCGTGCACAAACACACACACATAGCCAACTATCCTTGATCACATAGGGCCTCCACGTATCATATGTGACTTCCTAAATGCCATACATGTCACAATATTCTTTATCAAATAGGCAAAAATACAAATGGATGAAGCATTACAAGAGTTAACATGAATCATCATCTTCCCATGGTTATGAAGGCAATTCTTTGTATTATTGTGTTTCTCACCATTTCCCTTGTGCAAGAATGATGCTACATTCAAAAATTCTGAGTGATGTAGCTTCTCTATTTATCATTCCAGCTCTGAGTGCTTGGCAGGCCGCAAAGTATAAATGGTCTTTGCTTCTACACAGTGTGGCTCACTACCACTTTTCAAAATCGCTTTCTCACATTTGATCACAAATCCTAAATTGCTAACACTCGAGCATCTTATATATTCTCTCTTCATCCCACTGAGAGCTACGGATCTATTCCAAGCTCCCCCATTCCTCTATCCGCCTACTGCTTGAACCCAGTCATTCAGTTGACAGGATTTAAGACAGCACAATGCAAAAACATGGAACATAGTCATAAAGCACGTTCTGAACCGAAAACCTTTTCCAATATAATTAGGTGCTTGTGTTGAGGGTGGAGAGAGCTACTCACATTTTTCCCTCCAACTCGCAGAAACAAGCCGCAATCATTCAACTTATAGCCTTTCCTCTGAGCAGCATACCTTATCCTGTCAGTCACACAGGAAATGAAGCTTGGACAAATTTACAATTTTTCCTTATGCAAAAAAAAAGGAAACAGAAAATTCTGAGTTTCCAACAGTTGAGACCATATACAACTATACAAATGGGACAGAAAACAAAAATGAAAATAGTCATTTATGACCCTTGTGCTTATTTATTGAAAAAAGAAGGCAATGGTGTTGACTTCTGTGGGACGCTCTTGAAGCTCTCCATTGCTTGTTTGCATATAGATAATGATCAGACCAAGTGAGATAGTGAATGCTGCTGCTGACTGCAATTGCATGGAATTGGAACTATTATAATTGAAAACATACATCACTGTGTGCCTGCTCTCTGCTTTCAAGCTTTTGTAATGTTTCATATCTGACTCGCTGCTAAGTAATGTAAGAGAGAGTCACCAAGTCTACCAGAAAACCTTCCGTAGGCCTCCTTTAGTACCTAAAAGTTTCAGAAAGTACTGCTAAAAAATAAATACCTTTAAAAGTCCCTTGATGATCAGTCAAAATTCTAGTCTACTTTTCACCAGAGAAACATACTGAGAACCCATCGTCACCTCATTTCAATGCACCCCAAGACGTCTCCTTGTGCATCGTTAACCTTAGTGAGTACTCCACAGTTTTCTCTTGCAGATGCTTTATAATGCTTACTAGCCTGAATTATGAGCCAAAATTATTGGAAAGTATATAAAAACTCACACCATTTTTGTCCTCTTGCACTTTGCTTTTTTTCCATGTTTCACACTCCTTGATAAGAACTTCATGATGCATTGATTTGCATTTGCATTATAACACTTTTCACATACAAGATACATTAGCCTTTTAAATTACCATTTCAAATGCAAACCTCTACCTCGTTCTACTAAGACACCCAAAGAAGTCGAGGAAATGAGAGTCTTCTATATACTCACTTCCTATTGAGAACATCATTTCCTGTAAAGTAGACCAAAGCAAATGCATAGGATTCCTTGGAGTAGACCTGCAAAGCATTTACAGCTTCGGGAATTAGAATTATGTGCAACATAGATTAAGCATACCTAATAAATTAATCGCAATAATCTTGGTAGGTGTTAAATAATACAGTAAGTGTGGATAAAAGATGGAGGCCCTTCAAAAGATGGAGGACACACATGCAAGATATTCACATGGAGGCATATTTGAGATACCCTATTCCAATAAATATAGCTACGTCATAGTTATCTTGCCCTTCTTTGAATTATGCCATTTTAGGATGCATTCCTTAACATGTTATGATAAGAAAGTCACAGAAAGAGGGGAGATGCAATACTCCCTTCCCATTACCTCAATATATTGGTGAAATACAGAGGGGAAGGAGGTGAAGGACAATAGTGCCACCTCATCCAAGCTAGCGAATGCTTGATTCATACGTTCTCCAACTGTCATTTCATGACAATTGAGGAGAAGTTTCCATGGCCTTTTGGAAAATCATGGAGTAAAAATGCTTTCATTGAGATATGAATAAAGCAGTCGAGGAAGAGTGGAGTAAGTATAGTGCATGGAAAGGCATGACTGCGAGGTACATCGATTTGTTAGGTGCTTTAAGTGGAAGAAGAGTACTACACAGCACCGCTGGAAGTAGTAATAAACACAAAAGCACAATCGCCAATCATGAACCACCACTCTTCAAAGATTCAAAGCTCAGAAAATGTATCCACCTGATTTCATTGAAGCTAATACATGATGCATCTTTCACAATTGCAGCTAGGTCTTGGTCTGGTCAGGGCCTCATGCTCTCCCAGAGTGTAAGTTCAGATAGTACCCTTAGTGGGAAGACAACCCCACCCAAACCTGAGTCTCGTTTTGGGGTAACTATGCACAAAGATTGTATGATGTGATGCCGCGAGGAGGACAAACAGGTCCTGGCAGGCCTACCACTCTCATTACCAGCTCTCTATAGGCTAGGCGAATTACTTCAATAGTCGTTGAGGGTGGTCCTGGCAATTCAGATTTTGAACATACAAAGGACAAGACAACAGACTAAATAGACCGATAGTAACAATTTTGATAGGGTCTTAAGAACAAACAAAATTTTAGAAGCCTTCTTCAAGTCATAGAGTTTGTCTAGATGTATGGGTGGTCAAATTGGTCCTATATCTGATAAGCATAGATAATTAGAGCCCTAGTTTTTGTTGGTGTACTTTGGAGTTTGTAGTGTGAACAGGCCTCGGGGCAGCAGGAAAAGGGGAAGGGTAGAGTTGAGCTTCTACAACTCTCACACTCATACTAAAGCTAGCTGCACCGTCCCCTGCTGTCCCTCCGCCTCCTCTCTGTTGCCTCCTGCCCCACTGCCTCTCTCCCCTCTTCCACCTCCCCTCTTCCTGCCGCTTCTCCTCCTTTTGACTCCCCTAACCCCGCTGCTCCATTCCCTTCCCCTGCTGGCCCTTTCCACGCCCCCTGCTGCCCCTTCCCGTACTTTTTCCTCCACCGCTCCTCAGCCTCTTTCTGCCTCTTCCCTCAGCCTCATTCTGCCTCCCCTCAGCCTCAGTTTGCCTCCTCTCCACTCTCTCTCCTCCTCCTCTCTCAGTCCCTCCCCTCAGCCTTTCTCAGCCCTTCCCTCTCTTCTTCATTCTCTCCCCTTCTCAGCCCCTCCCCTTTCAGCCCTCCTCTCACAGCCTCTCCCTCATCCTCTCCCCCCTCTCAATCCCTCATCTCTTGCTTTTTCCCTCATGACAGACAGATCTTCATTGTCTTTGAATTCGCCTTCTACCTTGCCGCAAGAGCATGCATTTTCTCAAAAGACGAGTTGCTGCAGCTTCAGAATTCGAGAGCTCCACCACCATCTTTGCATTCATCCATTGGTCCTCCCACCCCTTTAGGTAACAAGCCCTCGCATGGATGCTTGCGGCCTTACTTCCTAACCTAACCCCTCGCCTTTCTAATGTTCAATTATTGGGATGAGGTTTCTTTCAGGTGGCTTTTGACTCTCCTCAAGTGGGGAGCACAATGCTCAAGGCTAGCTCCTTGGCGCATAGTTCCAGGAAGATCTTTTTCAAACCTTTCTCTTTAGGCTTCGACCCTATAGAGAAGGACTGGCAGGTGACTTCACCATTCATCAAATTCCCCGGTCAACCTCAGGTTTATCATCGAATTTTTGCCACGATTGGAGCTTCTTTTGGGCTGGTCACAAAGATTTTCCTCCTCCCTGGTTTACCGTCTTCTACAACAGAGGTGATTAGATCTACTGGGGTCCCTAGAGTTAGGATCATCATGTCTAACGCTAACATTTCAGATGATCACATTATATGCTCCAACGTCCACCAAATGGCTCTCTTTTTTGGCACAGTTGAGATTGCGGCAGGTAAGATCAGTGTCGGATATGTAGAACCTTTGGGCATTTTGCTAGAAATTGCCAAAAAAAGAGAAAAGGTCCAAGAAGTCTTCTCGTGCGGCATGTCCTCGTCAAATTGTTCCATCGGCACCTCTTACACGTCCAGCACGCACTGAGTGTCCGTGCCTACTGTCCCCCATTGGGTTACAGTTAGAGTTGGCGCTCCTCCATCACCTGTAGATCAAGAGGACCCTTCTCTCGTCCCTAACCTAGATTTGATCGTGGCCAATGATGACCCCCGTTTTGGTCGCAGCCATTGATGCTCCTGCTCTAGTTTTAGTCTTGGCCAACAATGTTGATGTTCCTTCAAATCCTTCTTCAAATCCTAAACTCCCTTCCGAGAAGCCCCTTTTTGCTTCAATTCTCTACACGTGTCACTAATTGAGGAATGGATGTGGCTCCTATCTCCTCAGCTCTCTTGCTTGCCGGCAGGGATCTTACGGATTCCGGCACCATGCTTGGTTTAGAGGAGCCCTATCTCCTTTGGCTGATTTTGGAGAGGTAGAATTTGTGTCCTCTACCTTTGGTGACGTGTCCTTGGTTTTTCTATTGATATAGCATCCTATTCCATAGGTGTGGGGGTCCTTTCCAAGGTGGATTTTCCTCCTCTCCACTACTCCATGAGATCTTCTTCACAGAAGGGAGGTGTTTCTGCCACTAGTAAGTCGGGTAAGGTTTCCCAGCATACTTTCTCCCCCAATGAGGATTGTTAGCTGGAATACCCAAGGCCTTGGTTGTGTATCTCATTGCCGCCGTCGAAGGCAACTGATTCGTAATCAGTTTCATCCATATGTCACTCGGGGTGTAATTGACATTCTCTTTATTTAGGAACACAAGAAAGATTGTGCAAAGTTAGGTAAGCTGCTTTATGGCATACCTTTTTTGTAGGCCATCTGATGCGCTATCTATAGATGCCACTTATACCTTGGTATGAGCCTTGTAGGCCTAGTTATAGTCAGTTAGGACTATTGGTACAATTAGTTTATGTTGGCTCTCCCTTGAGCCTCCACACTTCAGTTTTGCAGCAATCTATTACAGCATCTCGTTTTTCTCCTTTGTGCTTCCATTGCTTCCAACACCCAACATTTTGGTCTCCTGCTTTGGGCACTAAGGGAGGAACTTGCATTTCAATTTCAGATTCTTTTCATTCCCTTGTGCTTGGACATGGTATCATTACACCCTCTAGAGAACATTAGATCGTACTTTTGATTGGGGGACGTAAGGTTGGTCTTCTCAACCTCTATGCCACCAACAATCGAGGGGATCGTGTCCTTTTCTAGAAGAAACTTCTCTTCTGGGACCAATTACAGACTCATGGATTATTGGAGGTGCCTTCAACATTGTGGAGTTGCCTTCACACAAAAAAAGGGGAAGGAAATTGGCATTCACTCTCTTGAGAGAGCAACTTGGGATGCCTTTCTTTTCTAGTTCAATGGAAAAGATGCTTAAAAGATGATGCCTTTCACACTGCCTTTCACACTATGCCTCATTCACTCATGCTCTTGTGGTCGTCAAATAGGAGACATCAGATTCCCACCCATGTGTGGATTGATACGTTTTATGTTGATGATTAGGCTAGATAGAGGTGGCTCAGTATGCATTTCACCATGAGTTTCCATTTCGGATCACTTTCCGGTGGTTTTCATGGTTTATGAGCCTTGTTTCTACCAGTATCGAGATTTTGGACGCTTTATATGTAGAGAAGGACCTCACACAAACAATGTTACAGATTCGCGGGGCAAAGTGCCATCTCCTTCACTTGTGGTGGCAACCCTCCCTGGTATAGTGATTTATACCATTCCATTGCTAGTACCAGAAGACATGAGATTTTCATAGGGAAGGCTGGCCTCTGTTGGTATTTAGCAGCCCTACAAAGGGAAGAGCAGAAGCAGCCTACAAATGCTTGGTTTCAAGATTGCCTTGCTATAGCATGGGCTCAAAGAGCAGAGTATACCTTTCATGCACGGGAGTCATTTTGGTCTTAGATGTAATCGGTGTGTTCTTTGTGTGCCTTGTTTTATAAAAGGTTTCGAGTCGTCCTTTATCCCTATTAGGGGTGGACCAACTAATAGTCTCGGCTTTAGTCCTAAGCTGATTGAGGGAATAGCATGGCACGAAAGGTGCGCATGACTAGGTCACCCCTTTGCAGTGATGTGATGGCGTTGGGACAATTGGTTGCTTCTTTTATGTATGGGTCTCATCACCCTTTTCTCCGGCGTTGCGGTATTTTGGAATTTGTAGCAAGGCTAGGGCTCTAGCCTTAGTATGAGTGTGAAAGGGGTGGAGTTTGTCTTTGGTATGTTTGAAGGGTCACTTGACCTTTGGGAATTAGATTTGATTTGATTTGATTGTGTGACATCATCATTAGTAAGGTATGTGTGTGGGGAAGACAAGGCTGTTAGAAATCAACCAATAGAGGGTACACACAGCGGAAGATTGATTGAATAGCCCAGGAGCTCACACAGTGTGTGTGGGGAGTGGAATCACAAACTTCTTAAACTTATGTGCTTCAAATAGATACGTAGATTAGGAAATAGACAGTAGACAAAGCCAAATATAGAATCCACCAAAACAATATATTTCCGTCCAAAGCTATGGAGAGATAGATCCAAAGTCCCACCAATGTGTGGTCCTCTGATCTTACCAAAGCTCCTTCTCTATCTGCTAGTCTCTTCTAGAACCCTGAGTCCGTGTGCTCCACCTCGAGCGTATGTAGACTCTCCGTCTAGAGATCTCAGCTCCTTGCTGCCCTTGTAGACAGCCTAGGGTTCAGCCCTGTATAGAGCTAAGTCTGCAGCACCTTTGCTCTTCCTTTGCCTCCTGAATGTAGGCCCAAGGAAGGGGCTCTGGCTGCTCCTTCTGCTCCCTTGTATGCTGACCTGCTGGATGCTGTGAATGAGGCCAAGTGCATCTCTTTTATAGGACAAAAGGCGGGGCTACCTTTGCTGCTGTTCTCCCTGCTCCATTCCTGCGCGTCTTTGCTCCTGGATTACCACACCATGCTGCTGCTCCAGATCTGTCTCCTGCCAGGCCAGATCTAGGGTTTGCTGTCCCCGCCATCTGCTCCTTCTATAGGCGCTTTCTGTTGCAGCCATGCTGGTCCCTCCAGGTACCTTTCTCTCCTCTCTTTGATTCCTGCCCACATGACAGTCAATACCCTGCCCATGTGTTAGTCTCTCAAGACCCAGGTCCACCCCCCAATGCTCTCCTCATATGGGGGCTTACAGACGGGGAGGTGACCTCTATTCCACCACCCCCTCTCACCAACCAGTCTTGGCTAATTACCAATCCGTCAATGCAGATGCTTTAGTAACTCCTTGGTCGTAGTCCTCTAGCATATTTCAATGTCGAAATCTTTTCATCCAGTGGCTCTTGCTAGACCACGTCCGCTTCCGTAGCACCTCCTGGCACCATCACCGTCGGTCACGTTCTTACCGTCAAACTCGAGCAATCTAGACGCCATGATCTTTCAGCTGTCCCCCTCATAATGAGTGAACATTATGGAGTCTTCTAGGCACCATGCTCTCAGGGTCTGTCTCAACCCGTCCTTCCTTTGGCGAGGTCCGCAACAAAAGAACCATCTCGAGAAATAAAATCCCAAGAATATTTTCAGATAACCTAGACCACAAGCTTTCATTGAGCTCTCAAGCAAATACTCTTCTGGCTTCAGTACACCTTGTCCATCACCTTCCAGCAATCTGTGTCTGAGATTTGAAGAAGCACCCACACTTCCCCTTCTGCCTTCGAAGAAGACCCATTCCTTCCAATCTCGCATTACCTGAGACATTTCCCCTTGCCGTCCATCACATCCTTTGGGTTTGCCTCCACTCCCGTTGTCAGTTTCCATAGTTTTCGAGCCACTAAATGACTTCGGATCTTCACCTTCCAGATAGGATAGTTAGTCCCATCCAGTTTCCCGGACTCTCCAAAGTTAGGAATGGTGAAAGAAAGGGCTCAATTGGGGTAGGAGGAAGGGAGAGAAGGGGATGAAGAGACTTCTGCTTCTGAAATTTAAACCACACAACAAAATTGAAAAGCAAACTCAACCTTCTGTAGACCAGAACTCTGTACGCACCTGACTGAACATGTGTCACCCTCCTTCTCGCAAGGGCACTGTCCTCCAGTTGTGGAAGCCAATTCCCAAAAGCCTCTAAATCAGGGTCGTCCTTTAGCAAGGTAGGGACCTTCAGGCTCCCATGCTTGTAAGCCTCCTACTTGGGCTCTGATACCACGTTAGAAATCGACCAACAGAGGGTACGCACAGCAGAAGACTGATAGAATAGCCCAAGATCTCACACAATGTGTGGAGTGGAATCACAAACTTCTTAAACTTATGTGCTTCAAATAGATATGCAAATAAGGAAATAGACAGTAGACAAAGCCAAATATAGAATCCACCAAAACAATATAATTCTGTCCAAAGCTATGGACACAATACAAGAGATAGATCCAAAGTCCCACCAATGTGTGGTCCTCTGATCTTACCAAAGGTCCTTCTCTATCTGCTAGTCTCTTCTAGTACCTTGAGTCTGCGTGCTCCACCTCGAGCGTATGTAGACTCTCCGTCTAGAGATCTCAGCTCCTTGCTGCCCTTGTAGACAGCCTAGGGTTCAGCCCTGTGTAGAGCTAAGTCTGCAGCACCTTTGCTCTTCCTTTGCCTCCTGGATGTAGGCCCAAGGAAGGGGCTCTGGCCACTCCTTCTGCTCCCTTGTGTGCTGACCTGCTGGATGCTATGAATGAGGCCACGTGCCTCTCTTTTATAGGCCCAAAGGCCCTCTAAGATAACCGACTGGCAGCCCCTTAATGGCCCACCAGCCCTGGGGCCTTCAAAACTAGGGCTTGTGCCCTTATTTCCATGCAGGGGCCTAGCCCCTATGCAGGCCGACCTGCCTGGATGACCTGTGCCCTTTATAGCTGGGCCCTTGGCCCTTCATTCCTTGCAGAGTCCCAGCCTCTTGGTCTGCTTCATCCTGGGCCTGGTTGGCTGGCTCCAACCAGCCCAACCAGCACTTCTTCTGGCCACCTTTGCTGCTGTTCTCCCTGCTCCATTCCTGCGCCTCTTTGCTCCTGGATTAGCATGCCATACTGCTGCTCCAGATCTGCCACCTGCCAGGCCAGATCTAGGGTTTGCTGTCCCCGCCATCTGCTCCTTCTACAGGCGCTTTCTGTTGCAGCCATGCTGGTCCCTCCAGGTACCTTTCTCTCCTCTCTTTGATTCCTGCCCACATGACAGTCAATACCCTGCCCATGTGTGAGTCTTTGAAGACCCAGGTCCACCCCCCCAATGCTCTCCTCATATGGGAGCTTACAGACGGGGAGGTGACCTCTATTCCCAACAAAGGCATCTTTTGCCTATAAATGAGGCTCGTACTTTGCTATCAACATCAATCACGTTCAAGCTATTTGCATCAACCTTGTCTCCATTTTGCAACTATCTCATTCTATCAAAAGCCAAGAACACATTCAAGCTGCCTACACATGAGAAATCAAATCAATCAAGTTTGCAAATGACAATGAGATTGGACATCCGTGCATGTGTAAGGAGGAAGATGGAACTCATTTTCCATGTCTGAACAAACTTCACATCCAAACAACGCAAGAAGTTATTGAAACAGAGAATCCAATCATGAAAGAGCACACACAGTAATTGATGTCCACATTCAATGCCTTTATTGTCAATAAGTATGGACATATGTAGAAAGATTGCATAAAGAAGCAATATGACCATGGTCAGCACACAGCAAAGTTAGTTACAGACCAGGGGTCAAGGGCGTTTCAGAAAGTGAGGGTGTCACACGTAAGAGAAGCCATTGTTGGCTAGTACTAGCCTTTTTGTCAGCTCAGCATGTGATGCGCATGCATTAGATCGTAGTAAGCAGATGTCTCAGCATCTCTAATGAAGTCTACCATTGAGGATACTATGATTCAAGCGATTGATAAGATTTGCAGTTGAGTGGATGAGGTCCTGATGAGTAACCAACTCTGTGAGGCTTCATATATCCGAGTCTCTTGCAAGTCCTCCTTCCATTGTTCACCTTCTGCAAGGGGAACAAGAATTCCAAGTATGGATGTACAGGATCCTAAAGCTTAGGCCATAGATATATTTAGCAGGGATGTGTTTTAAGAGTCAATAAAGCCTGGAGGGGCTAGACTGGCCTTCATTCCTAGAGATCTAGTTTTGGGAGTGGAATTCCAGGGACATCCTCAGGAATGGATGTCACTCATGTGGGTATGTGAAGCATACAAAATAGCCCTAGGGTTAGGCCAGTAGTTCGATACATATAGAGATCCTATGGTTTAGAGGTAACTCTACAAACCAATTTAACTATGTTATAGACTGTAACAGGAGGGAGCAGCTCTGGTTACCTCCTTGCGATCTCTCATCTGTACCAATTGTGATCTCTTCATCCTTCTTCGTACAACTCTAAATTTTGAGAAGCTTTTCAGATGTTTTTCTAAAGAAACTTCAACTCTTCATGCATTCGTGAATTGAAATGAATTGCACTGTTATTAATTATATGACATAGAGACGGTTTTTTTTTGTAATAATGAAAACATTTATAACTTAGGAATAGAATCTCTAAAACTTGAATTCATGGATAATTGCCATCAAACTTGGAAAGATATTGACAGTGCTTGGGAAGACATGATGTGTGATAAATGTCATAAAATGAGATGCATCATCTCAGTGACTCCTATCCACACCATGTGGAGCAAATGAAGAATAGATATCAATTTAAAGTTCAGCTGTATTCCCAAACTTGATAATAAAAACCTGCACAATCTCACAAAAATTTATATATTGTTATGGCATCCCTACTCACATCATCAGTGTCAAAGAGTTTTCAGTATAAATAGCACATACAAACACACGCGCATGCCCTTGCCCACGCCCACACGCACACATGCTCACACACTCACACATATATGTGTGTGCATTCTCTCTCTCTCTCTCTCTCTCTCTTTCTCTGTGTCTGCGTGCGTGTGTGCGTATGTATTAAGATGACCACACATTGTTATTTTCCTCATTAGCTTTTTGTAAATATTTGTAATTAGTAGCTGTTCATTTTGCTACATCCTAGAAAAATGTGTGTGACAAACACATTTCTAATAATTATTGCACGTTTTTTAATTCACAAGCCTTTTACTAGAGCGTTAAAAGATGAAACATAAAACGAACTTGAATAAAAGTGATGAAACACTATATTGAAAAAATGAGGTCGACCTTGATATCTATCCGCCGATGGTGTTGATGATTTGGTATCCTACAGATACCCATGAAAGTATCTACCTTGTTCTTGGTGCTCTGATTTCACAATAAAGGGCCTCGTTAGGATGAAATCATAACTTTTGAGCAACACCAAGAAGAAGAATACAACCTAGATTCAGATTCATGTAACAGACCTCTGAGCAGTGATCCGTGCAATGAAGGCTTTCGGTGATGAAACCAGTAGATTGCAGCATCTGAACCATCTTCACCAAAAAACCTCCATGACTGCAACCACTAGAACATATTAAGCTTTAAAATTTGTGATTACTTCTCTGCCCTCATCCCCTCTGTGCTCCTTCTGAAGTATTTGGAACTGGGGCAACCATACTAACATTAGCAAATTATGTGTGATTTTTTTTTTTGGTTGGATCATTAAACAGTCGGTCGGGGACAAACCAGGGATTAAAAATCAGAGAAAGGCAAACCTGTAACCATCGGGATGGGTAACTAAAAAGTCAATGTCACCACAGGTTGCATGCCCCCTTCTAAAGGATCCAGTGACTCTTATCAATATCTGCGTCATTATAACCAAGGAAATGAACTAGAGAGATAATCAATAAGTCTTCATACAAGGGAAGACAAGATGATGCTAGTGAAACTCACCCCAGAACAAATCTCTTTGGCTATTCTTTGTACATACTTCTCTGCCTCCTCAACTTCTGCTCGAGGAATACGTAACCTTAAGTCGTGAAAGTATGTGACACCAATTTGCGCCATGTGAGACAAAGAGGTCTCTCTTGACAAATCCTCAATACTTCGGTGACCTTGTTGATAGAGCCTTTGTGCCTGCTTAGGCCCTATACCCCATACAGACGCAAACTGCTGTATTATTTGAACCTGTCAAAACAGCAGTTTCCTCATCCTGTTGGTGGCCTCATGATCAACAAACCCTACTGCAATTTGACATTCTTTTGGTATTATTAAATAAATTAGTGTTTTGTTTAAAAGAAATCAGATTAGACTGGATTATATTGGACAAATAAAAGTGGTTTTATGGATGAGTTGGAGTTCCAGGATCAGTTTTGAGTACAAGGGAATTCTCCAGACAGTTTGTTTCACGTTTGACAACCTTTCACCAATGTAGGTGTGTAATTTTGGATGCTGCACGTACTGGACTCCTCATGGATCCTCATGCAAGCACTCTGTCACATATGGAACAGACTTGATCGAAAATTGTAATCATGGCTGGAATTTTTTGTAAGAAGCTCAAGGCAGGCTTATGCGGCTAGGCCTGTGCAGCTAGGCCATGGTATTTTACGACCACCTTACTTCCAGCCAGCTTGTTTCACATTTTGCAGCATGGTATCAGAGATCTGGCCTTCAGAGTAGATGCATGAACTGTAGTAATGCAATGCTGGTGGTCAGTTGTGGGTGTGTCATGGCTCACAATTGGCAGAACCTGAAGCTCAGTAATGAGCTTGTTGCGCTGTTGCAGGGATGGCAGCCTGTAGCAGCTAGCTGACTGAATTAGTGGACTAAATGCTTCACATGCATTGCAAATGTAATGGCTGGTTCTCAGGAGATGCTACATGATTGTCTGAGGAGTGCCTGTATTGACATATGCTCAGGATTACCAGGGATTGGATAGCATCTTGGTGTTTTGGTCGTGGGGGTGTTGGGAAGTGCAGCCTCAACCACTTGTGGAAAAATTTGGGGGGCCTCTGAGTCAGTTGCATGTGTTAAAAGATAGTGGAACTTGGTGAGGCTCAAGGGCCTCATTGAGGCGGTGTGACTTGTATCCAGCCTTGATTAAATATAATGTGTGAAAATTAATAATGTGGACTGGACTCTTTGCAAAGTAGCCCAGAGGGGCTTGGGGGCCATGCCCTGAGGATTGAGGACCCCCACAGGTGACACTTCAGGATCTGGCTCGTATTTCATGACAATCCGAATCACCAGATTATATTTGCACATCAATACTTATGCATCACATCTTCTTTACATTCACTGATTAGGAAACAGAAGGAAAACGTATGTATCAATCATAACATTCAAAGCCAATTTGAATTCCTATTTTCATCAGTAAATGCAAATTAACATAACATTATAATAATGGAAACCCATAATTTCAAATCCACAGTTGCAAAACTTCAAACCTGTGGATCCGATTTCAAGTTCTCAAGCTTTTGAAGATGCCCAGTACATAAAATCTCTTTAATCTTCTCAGAAAGGGAAGAGCCAATCCCAAATATATTATTCACATCTGCAGAGCTAGAAATCTTGTAAGGCAGTTTTTCAATCTTGGTGACCGCCTGCATCCATAAATATGCCCTTTTGAGCAACAGCCCTCTTCATTCATTGTCTATAAGAAATAAAACCTGGAAGTCTCAAACATCTTACTACATATAAGGTATTCATCAAGAGATTTTAAATGTGAAGTCTATGCAATTCATGGAAGCTTAGTTCAAAACTAAATTCATGGATCCAAGAAGGATGAACCAACCTTTCGATAAGTTACTGATCTCCACTCATCCCCTAGAACCTCTTCATAAAGATGTGACATCTCCTTCAACAGCTTGGTGATATGCTGGTTTACATCCGGAGGTTCATACATTAGCAAATTATTTACAGGTTTCCCTGAATTCTTTTGCATATGCTTCTCAAAATGCTCTTGTCTGGTAGCTTTCATCCCCGATTCAAAGTTATTAGAATCCCTGCAAATATCTCTCTGCTTTGTTTCTTCGCACATACTATCAATCTTGTCCACATTTTTTCCCATGTCTTCAAATGCCCTTGATGGCAGTCCTGAGGGTTTGCATTCAAAAGTGGACCTATCTGTTGCCAACAGTTGCTCCCGTGTTGGAAAACAAGATATAGAACTATATTTTCTAAAGGGCTTTTGAAGTTCGTAAGCTTCATGTGGAAGGATCTTCCCCTCTTTCAAGCAGTCCTCAATCCATTCAAATTTCAGAAAAAGCTGCAAAAACAAGACCCTCAGTACTGAGGTATGGAAGCTGTACTCGTCTTACAAATCAATCCACCTATAAAAAGAAAAAAGCATGCACTTATGTATTTACAATCTTTCTTACAAAAAGTAAATGTGTACATCCATTTGTATGTATGTATGCATGTATGCGTGCATGCATGTTATGTGTGCCTGTGCATGCATACAGGGAGAGATCTATACTTTCATCTACCAAAGATGCATAGATGAATGCATGTATGCATGCCAATTTCTATGCTTGCATGCATGAGTAGAATAAAATGGTTAACCCAAACTTTCCTTTTGCTTGGTAAACGGAACATCATATTGTTTACGAAAAATAATATTTTTTTAGCTTCTCTCTTTCATTTTTGAAATCACTTTTTATTAGAACGAGTCCAACTTTCAAGCTTAACATGTCAGCATATAGAAAATAAAAGTTGAATACAAAACGATAAGGAAACTCTGAAAGACAAGGTGCCTGGGTGCACTCAAGCACTGCCCTTCAATATCAGCAAATGTGACATGTAAAGAATCAGGGGAGCACTTACGCTCGAGTGCACTCCTACTATGGATAAAGGATATATGGTCAAAATAGATTTAATAGAAAATGCATTAGAGGAAAAAAAACAGGTATTTCTTATGGACATGGATAAGTATACATGTCA
Source organism: Dipteris shenzhenensis (assembly GCF_047967505.1). Taxonomy (NCBI): domain Eukaryota; kingdom Viridiplantae; phylum Streptophyta; class Polypodiopsida; order Gleicheniales; family Dipteridaceae; genus Dipteris; species Dipteris shenzhenensis. The sequence continues at coordinate 8,585,248 of NC_141601.1, read as the reverse complement.
GAAATAATCTGGAAAATATTCCAACATACAAAATGAGACTTTATATCTATTCTTGGAAATGTTCTTAAGAATCAATGATTGTGTTCTTCTGATCACTAAGTGCTTAGACAAAGATGTGCAGAACATGAATGTGGCATGCTTAATATCATGTAAAGTAGAAATTGTCGAAAATCAATGGATTGGGCATTCAAACTCCTTTGAAACTACATCTGGAACATAACACAAGTGAAACTCGCTACTGAAGCATTCCATTTGCCATTGACATAACAGCAACGACGACAGAAAAATTTTCATGCCAAATTACCCTTCTTTGTTGAAGGAGCTATGGGGGAAATTAGCCATTCTAAGACTCCAAGTCTCAACCCAGCTTTCGCCCCGACCTTGGGAAATGAGTGCCCAGAAACAGTTGGAAATCCATTGACAGTGGTGGCCTTCGACATAACCCTGCTGTTTACATTGGGCAATGTTTTCTACAGCAATCTCCAGAATGGGAAGGGCCTCCTCTTCTCAGGCCAGGTTCTCTTTAACAATCCTTCCATGCAAGGCGGGGTGAATCAACTAGCATAATCACGAGACCTCTTTAACAATACTTTTGCGAAATCGATGATAGCTTTGAGCAGTGCTGTGAGCAATCAACCTGGGCCATCGGCGGAGTGTTTTCAGTGTGTTCGATTTGTGAATCAGACCTTGTAAATTGTAGTTGGACTGACTCAGAAATCGTCAGTAATCTGCTTACACATTAGAATGCTTGCGTATACACTTAAACAAGGTTGATTCATACAAGCCTGTACGTATTTGTGATGGTGCCCCAAAAAGTCAGTAACCATTGGGGGATCAACCTCATCAAAGCCTCTACTGAAGCACTGTGTCCAAGCAAGAGAGAATGTCACTGACGCAACAGTAGATACAAGACCATCCAGGCTTCCGAAGGGAACGTCCCAAGATGATCCACCAGTCTGAAGAAGAAAAGGCAGGATCAGTGCCTGTGATTTATTATGGCCACATGTTAGCTCCTGTTCAATGATGCTGAACTGCCAATTTACCGTAGTTGCCCAAAAATTTCCAGATCAAAGCACTAGGCAAAGTTACTCACAAAGACAACCACATCTGGAGCTGATATCGGCACAAGAGACGACTCCATCGCACATACTTTCTACAGCCTGCTTTGCTTGCTCAATTGCATCAAAACCTTCTTGATGTAGGCTGTGATTATCTGAAAAAAAACTCTCGATTTGGTTGTTTGAAATCAAAATTGAGGCATCACAGATCGTGCTATCCTAACCATGAAATGGACATCGACAGATGATGCAAGTGATAACCAGGTTATCCCGGAGGATCTCATACATCTACACACCTTCAAGGAGGGCTTCATCGATCCGCTAGGCTACACTTCCCCACTCTTTGAGGATTTCAATCGGACATTTGTGTATTTAATCACACCGACTACGCATTGCGAATGGATGGCTGAGATATCCCTAGAGAGGGCCGCATTTGCACTCTATGTGCTCTACAAGAGATTGAGTTAGAAGAGCACTTCGCTTTCAGATGCCCTATGTGCTATGAGATCTAAGGTCATCGCCACTGTCTTTCCAGGGATGGATTCGGACCCTCTCCTCTCACCTGGATCAAAGAAGTTTCGTAACTTTAAATCATGAGGACATACGACAGAGAGACCAGCTGCTCAGGGCACATAGATGAGATCAGGGTGCTCAGCCAGACCCCACACACCATGTCATTATTGAGTTTTCCCAATTAGATAGCACGGACCAACAGAACCCACGGAGATGACATAGCCGAGTACAACAACACATCAGTCAATCAATGCACATATCAAGCTTGGGGATCTTCCCTCCATGTTCACCAGATCAAAGGCACGACCGAAGGTGTGACAATGACACTTGTTTGATGCAAGGCCATGGCTAGGAGACAACAGCAGATCATGCATATTGACCGATGTCAGTGCTCTATCACAAGTTTTATGCCGTCATAGTGCTGTACGCCACCAAAGCCTCTCTGCCGAGGCCCACTTATTCATTTTTAGTCGCCACATGAACCTGGTTTCTCAGACAACATACAAATGTCCACCATAGTAACACCCTGCCACAGCTCCATGGGCACAGACACATTCCACTAGTGTTTATGTTTATTTTTTGTCTTGCGTGTGTTGGAACACTGAAAGGAGAGAGTAGAGTTGACACAAAATCAGAATACTTGCTTATAGAATGAAGAAAAGAGAGGTCCTTAAGTAGGCACCTCATACAAGGTCACTGACATCACTGATGACCTCAAAGCTCCACAATCATCTCCTCAATCTGCTCCTAGATTCACTCAATCATCCTATGTGGCTTTTCCACCACCTAACTGTACTTGTGGGCACCTAACTGTGCCTCTAGCACTCACACATAGAAAGATAAGGTGTGCCTGAGGCATACACCTTGAGATATCCCAACAAACCCCCCCTCAAGGAAATGCCTCAGGCTATGTCAAGGATACATCTAGTCTCATAGTTTCTCATGCCATCTCATGGTGGTCAAGGATAAATCTATGGCTAGGTTCTCATGCTAGCAAGGGTTCCCTTGGGTGTAAGGTAAACAAAAAGGGATACAAACAGACCTTCCAATGGTTATCTCCCCTGCATGTACATGCACACAATGTCTGCAGGAGGTACCATGGAGCAAAACATACACATGGCCTATATCATAAGGTGACCAGAGGTGTTTACAAAACACACAACACACAATAATTTATTTTCATTCATTTTGGAGGACTATCCAGGCTGAGTACCTTGACATAAAAGAGAGATCTGGAGCATACATAGAGATGAGTTTAAAATGCATAATCTTCAAAGGATGCCTCATCTTGTGGAGGCTCATTCACTGTAAGTAGATTTGCATTTTCTGTCTTTGCTTTGGCTCTGCAAAACTTCTCACTATGGTTGTTTTTGCCACAGTGCTTGCATGGATTAACTTTGAAGCAGTCCTTTGAAAGGTGATTTGTCTTTCCACAGTGATTGCAAGGAGAGTACTTGCCCTTCTGGAATTTCATAACATAAGCAGTGTCATTGCCTTTCCTTAACTCCATGTGTCTTTCTTCTTCTTGGAGAGCTGAGATAATGCCTTCAAGGTTTGGATTGGGAAGATTCTTCAAAGTGCTTACAATGTGATCAAAGCTTTCAGGCATACTCTTAAGTAGTACTGCCATAGCATCATCAGGGGTGATAGGAGAGTTGATAGAAGCTAACTGAGTCATAAGACTCCGCATATAGTTGACATGGGCAGCTAAAGTAGTATCACTTGCCATCTTTAATTCAAAGAAAGAGATTTTAAGTGATAGTTTAGAAATATGAGAGCTTGCACCAAAAATCAAATCTAGCTTCTGCCATGCTTCCGATGGAGACTCCAAGTCAGATATATGATGTATGTAATCATCACCCAAAGCTAAAGCAATTATACCATATGCTTTTTCTTCTCTTGTTGGATCCCTTGCCGGTCGTGTCGGAGCTGAAGATTCCCCAGCATTTGAGGCCGTAGAAGAAGCGGTAGGAGTAGATTTGACAAGTCCCCATAAGTTCTCCCGCATTAATGCAAATTTTACCTTCATTTGCCAAGTATGGAACCCCTTTCCATTGAACTTCTCAAGATTATATAAAGTAGCCATGAGAGGGTCTAATCCAGATATTGGGCAGTATCTGTCTCTCTTACAAGGCAAAAAGAACTGAAATACTTCCAAAGTATAGCCACTTGATGTAGCAAATAGTAGTGACTAGTTTTCAAACAATGATGCTACTTTTGCATGCTTCATAGGAGTGAATGAAATAAGCACTTTCCAATCACATCCAAGTCTAGCAAGTCAAAACAAAGCTGAAGCAACACTTGTAGTGAAGTTATTAAGAACTTCAAAAGACCAGAAATGCTAGAGTAGCATTTTATGTAGCATCATTTTCAAAAGTATGTCAAAACTGTCAAAACTAGAAAGCTGAACTTGGAGGGCTCATATCACACTCTTCAAAGCAAAAGAAAGAGGGCGTTCTGAGGCAAAAGAAAGCTGGTATACCACAGTAGATCCTCTGGGAAGAAGAGGCGAAAATATGCGTCAGGTCGCCTTCACCTTCATGAACAAAGTCGACTGGTTTTTCTCTGTTTTCTCCTTCAATATGCAGCCATTGCTGCTCAGATTTCAGCACAAGGTAGCTCTAGGTATGGAGAAGCTTGCCCTGGAAGGAATTAAGAAAAGACAGAGCAGGTGCAGAGAACTTGCAGTAGAGGATTTCGACGACTTTTCTGCAATGGCGACAAGCAGCCCGCGAATTTCGTCGATTCCTTCCAGCCCAAAGTTCGCCCTAACCAGAGGGATCTCCAGCAGAAAGGGCGTGGGAAATGGTTGAGGATTGAAGGAGATCAAGCTCAAGCAAAATTTTTGGAGAAGAGGGAAAGATGGTGAAGAAGAAGAAGATGATGATGATGATGATGTGGCAAAAATGGGCTCAAGGAGGATCAAATGGCTCTGATACCATGTTGGAACACTGAAAGGAGAGAGTAGAGTTGACACAAAATCAGAATACTTGCTTATAGAATGAAGAAAAGAGAGGTCCTTAAGTAGGCACCTCATACAAGGTCACTGACATCACTGATGACCTCAAAGCTCCACAATCATCTCCTCAATCTGCTCCTAGATTCACTCAATCATCCTATGTGGCTTTTCCACCACCTAACTGTGCTTGTGGGCACCTAACTGTGCCTCTAGCACTCACACATAGAAAGATAAGGTGTGCCTGAGGCATACACCTTGAGATATCCCAACAGCGTGCAGAGGCCCACTTAGAGGCTCCACCCATTCAGCTCATTGTATCTACGTTTTTTCAGTCTCATAGACACTTTGGTCTTTCAAAGACTTTGATAAACTTTCTTTCTTCACAAAATAGAGGAATATCCCAAATCATCAACATCTACAAGATAGAACCAAATCTCAACCAAGAATCAAAGCTGAGACTTAGATGCTTCATGTAAAAGTCTTCTGATCATAATATAATCATATACCTTTTTTACTTTTGTCTTTAAAAAAGCTGAGATTTAGATGATCACATAGCAAGCACAAGTCTATCCCATAAGTTCTACATGCAACAAATCCTCTAAGAATATCAATTGCAAATACAATCAAAATCATTCTAGGAGAAACAATCAACAAACACACTGCCGAATTTGGAAAGCAATCAAACAAAACCCCTCCAATTAGTCAAATCACCGACTATGAGCACCCCAATACTGTTCCAGCCAAATAGCAATCAAGAAAAAGGCCAATTAATGCAATTGCAATTTATTTGAGACAGTTGCTGGATTAACGACGTCAGCCTTGGTGGTGTCTTAATGCCCTGATATGTAAAACATTTGTACATATCACCCCTGAGTTGTACGGAAGTCACACTGGAAAAGATCCATTCTCTAGTGATGTCCAATCCGAAACTCATCATACCCTATATTGATTTCATTGTGAATCCCACGAAACCATCTCAACTTCAGGCCCATGTTCTGTGTTAATACTTTGCCTCTCTAGGTTCAGAGCATAGCAAACAAAGACATATGAGAGATCTGATGTTAACTAGATGTATTTAAAATACCAGTTCTATTGATTGACTTATCGGGGACGATGATCAATGGTCAATTACCCAAAGGATAGTCAGTTCCAGAGACCACATCCGCCTCATGGTTTAAAACTAAGTGATCTCAATTCCGTCCTCATCAAGCGAATTTTTCATAGGTTAATTTAGTTAAGTCTAAATTAGGGTAACCTATGAGACTGTACTTGTAATTATTCTAATATAATTGAACATGCTCAGAGGTGAGGTGTTTTCTGTATCATCCATAAATGTAACAACAAACAGGGCAAGTTGTGCAAACCTTCACATGTTAGTAAATTTTAACCTGTAAACTTTAGCACCTTCAAACCGCCCACTAATGCTTTTGAGGTAGCCCAGACTCACAATAGTATTTGATCTTTAAACCATTTACCTCATCATAGCAATTTCTTTAATTTCAGTCATGCAACAAGAACTGATACTATTAGACCTGGAACCGATCAACGGTCTATCGCACAAGGTTTACCACCCTCTGTAGGTATACAAGCCACAACGTCCATCCACGACGGGAAGCACCGATGCAATCCTTGATCATGCAGGGCCCAAACGGTGGCACGCCAACGACGGCGCGCCCGTCCAAGACACTACTTGTAGTCCCTAATCGCCTACTAGATCGCCGGCTACAACGACCGTGCCCAATCTCGCAAGACGGGCACGCACGAAAACGGCCAAAACGTTCGGCGGAGAGAAGGGTTCACCCACCCATGGAGCCTTCGGTAGTCACAAGAGGGGTGGGGGACCAGACGCCTCACCACACCACGACCCTCGTTCAACGGTCGGCCTTTGCCCACAAGCAGGAGAACCACTCCCCATAATATAGTCGCTGGCAGCCAGTATCAAAGAGCGTGCCCAGAGCGTGCCCTATTGAAAGAATGATGCTAGAATTGCCAGTAAGAACATAAATACATACCTCCTTTTTGCTTGGAGAAATCCTTATTTTTCAACTTTAGCCATCCATTACAAACATCCTATCAAAAGAAGATCAAATGGGGGGAAGGCAACACATACTGAAGTTTTCATCCATTTCAAATGACTGGAATCAGAACAATTAATAAGAGATGCCTGATCAACCGCAAATACATGTGTCCAACGTTTCTGTACACCAGTTGGTGATTCCATCGCATATCCACCGAGGCTTTCAATGCGTCCTTTCCACACCTGCAAATTATATATGTTATCCTCTCCAGAATAAAGACAAGCATTGATCATTGCCATGCAAAGATTACTTTTTATGAGAGTGAAAAATTATAAATCACTACTGTAGTCTGGGAGCAGCTGCAACAATCCTGTTTGTTGTTACAGTCTCTGGTTGGTTGCTGTGTTCTTATTCCTTCTTTGCTAATTTCTGCATGCTGGTTTCTCGTAGCACATAATTACACTTCTATCAACCTAGTCATAATTGCGTACAAAGCCATGGAGGGACCCTCACAGAAAAATTTTCCACGAATCATGCCAGTCAACTTCAGAGAACGACCAAAGCAGTCCCATCACATAGTGATAGTCCAAGGAAAAGACTCGGCCCTATGTATTTGAGGTGAGATAGGTGTTTTAATTCTTTCCGATAGGCAAAGTTTTACCTATTCAAACATTGTGGAATATTTGGACAAAAAAATTTAGATGCAGAGGTAGACCAAATCGCTCTTGCTTAAAGATTCATATACCTTCATAAGACTACAACTATCCGATCTTACAAATATTTTTTTTTGTAAAACAAGCGAAAGAATCATTAAGATTAAGTTCTTTCAATGTACAATCCTAAAGCACAGGGCCTGACTGCATCCACCTCAAAAAAAACACTTGGAACAAAACTGGGGGACCATGCCCAAAGAATCCACAAATGTCAATACATTAAAACATACACTACGAAAGGCACTGCATGTGGGTTTTCTGTCAGCCTGGGGTACAATGATACTTTTTTCCCAATTTGTCAAATCCACATACAGGCCTTCTACATTGGATGCTAATAAGCTCAAATTATGGATATTTACATGAATTTACATTAGTAGCTAGTCCCTGCTATGCGTGATGGAGTTTATGGTTTTCAACCTTATGAGTGACTATCATGAAATTGAAACTGCACTATGTTGTGTTTTTAGAGGATGAGTTTGGGCATGTTCTTGGATTCATCTATATATCTATAAGTTCACTATAAAAGCTAATCAAACCGACTGTATTTTGGGCTGCCGTGGGAGTCTTTGTGCCCACCTATACCATTCCAACACAACCAAAAATCTAAACAAGGAATTCAGTGAAGTATTTTCCTGCCTCGTAATCCCTCCCCTGACCCCCTACATTCCCAACTGGTTTCCTCTCTTTTTCCTATGTTGTTCTGTATTGACAAACTAAGTTTCCCCTTTGTTCGTTTGGATACCTCCCATATCTCCCTGAATTCACATTTCCCTCCTCTGAATCTGTGTTTTTCTGCACAGACATTTGGCAAGCTTTATTTGGTACCAGAGCTCTGGTATTTCTATTCCAGTATCAAACCCACTTTAGCTGCATTCCCTAGCAATTAGTACCAAGAACATGATTATGAAATTGCAAATGTCTTTCTAGAATCGTATGAAAGCACACCTGCAACCGTTTTGGACTCACTCCTCCTCCAATAAAAAGTGCATGGATGCCCTTAAAAAAGCCACCTGTGCGCTCGAGTACGTTAATAGGTGTCTTAGTATTTCTGCAATTTCCCCTGCTGTGGTAGCAGTCATATAGTTAGTTGTGTCAATATATCGAGATTTCACAAAGTGTTCAAAGGCGAGCTCATCTCACCTAACGTTTGAGCGGCCTCGGGAAAGGCTACTGCACTTTTCATGTTTGGAGACCTTGTGACTTCCGCCTTTTGTATCGACTCTGACAACTTCAGTTCTAGTTCCTCGAATTTCACGACTGGTGCGTTGTTCCAATAGTGATGTAGGGTTTTCTGTAATCTGGATATCCATTTTTTGTTCTTTATCAGGGAAAGCGTCTTGTTCTTGATCGGAAGTGTCATCTTTGATTGCAATTTCTCTTGTCATCCTCTTGCGGTGAGAAGCGATCGCATTTCTCTCAGTCAAACGAATGGACGATGCATGCATCATGTCTAGCACCATCTGTCCACTCGCTTTTACAGCTGCTGAACGGTCTTCGCCTATGGTTTCTGTGTCAACAAAATTGGATTCCTTCACTAGCCGATCGAAATCGGACCTGCATGCGGTGTCCATCGAAGAGATCGTAGCCTTAGAACTAAGTCGGTACTCTTCATACCCGTACGTCAGCTTATAGCGAGCGTGGGTGCGCTGGTACGAAGATCAGAGAAGACCCAAGAGGACCGAGGCATTGAATTGTGTAAAATCTTGCATCGATCGAAGAAGAGGATCTTTAAATTCGTTAGTAGTCTGGGAATTTTGTGAACCAACACGGGCATCGTAGTTTTGTACCACGTTGTTGTGCGTCGGCTTGTTCCATGGAACCGTCCTACGTGGCCTACAGCCAATCAACAACTGCCACGTGGTTAGCAACTCAATGCACACATACTTACGGAAGAGCATCTCCCGACTTCTGCGGACAAACCATCCAAGTCTTCCTTGCATTTGGGGTGTTGTCAATCCATGGAGTCTCCATTGCATATGGGGTGTTGTCTGCGAAACTGGCCTCGTCAATTCATGCACACGCTTCACATCGCCCGCTCTTCCGACGTTAATTTTCCAACATCAGCCTTTCTTCCGAATTTAATGCTCACCTCCTTTCAACAACCATTGTCGACGAAGAAATTTGGAACACATCGTGGGAATGAACGTTCCGTGAAAATAGTGAGTGGATCTTGAGAGCATGGGAATGCTCTCTAAGCCGTCCAATGATGGCTACCTCACAGCTAACTCATACTCAAGATAGATCTCACAAGTGAAAACCTTACCCATGGTTAATCCCCTAACCCCTCCCTCTGGCCCTCCACGCAAGGGAAGGTGCCGCAGTAAGACTTTCCTAGGAGGAAAGTCCTTGGAATTTCACGACATGTGAGTGATTGTCAATAACATTCAATCAAATGTTGGCTTACCACTTTTATGCATCGCTCCATCATTTACCATGCCTTTGGCCCCACCATGAAGGACACCTTGGACGTTGGGATCAACAATCTCCAATCGGAATGACGACAAGAGTGCTCAAAGAATTTCATCCTGGTTGATCTACTTTTCCTCCATCCATAAATCATTAGATGCACAAGGCTTGACATTAGCATCCATGATGGGAGTGCCCTCTGAACTGAGTACGGTTGCTCATGCATGGTTGATGTTCACATGATGGATGCACTAGCCAGAATGATGCATCCACCATTACAACATAGTAGTTGCAACAGAGCTGAGATAGGACTAGAATAGGCTTGTACATGGGGGATAGAAGGTGAGAGTGGCTATCTGAGAGGGTAGTTACTATGAGAAAGTACATAGTAACCCTAAGGCACAAGATGTCACACTCCTTTCCCTTATTTAATACCCCACCTTCATTGATGTCTTCCTTCTCTCTTTTTTTTTTGTAGGAGAAGAGCTTTTTTTTTTTTTTAAAAGCCGACTTGTATTAGGGGGGAGGTCAAGCCCCAGGGAGGAAGACCTAGATACAACACTAAAACAAAAGATGGCCCAGCTAAAGGGCAACCGCCCAAGGCCTACACTACCACGCAATTCCCGGACACTACAAAAAGTGGATGATCTCCAAAAGACATGCCCCTAACAGAGAGTCCTTCCTCATAAGCAGGACCCCACAATTCGAGACTAACCAGTTAAGATTTGAATAGAAAATGGAATCTCTGTCGGGGCGAGGCGTGGTGGAAAGAGCAATTCAAAGCCATTTGGAAGTCTTCCCTGCTAGAGAAGCAATCTTTTTTGTTGTGGGAAATTCTTCATTGTTGGCTCCCGGTTAGAGGTAGATTGTCGAAATGGATGGCACTTGTGGTGCGGTCTTCCTTCTCTCTTTGACAACACAAAAGTCATTGTCTTGTGCCTCCATTATTTAATGTCCCACCTTCATTAATGTCTTCCTTCTCTCTTTGACAACACAAAAGTCAATGTCTTGTGGCCCAGACAATGACCACATGAAAATTTGGTGTTCTCATCATTTGATTCATATTCACCATGGTTTAATTCCCCAACGCTTCCTCACATTCAAGAACATGCATCAGAAGAGAGGGTTGGTTAGCTCTCAGAACATCGATCTACTTGATTACAACAATATACTTTTTTTGCCCCCTAATTCCCATAGTGCATAACCACACAGAGTGTGGGTAGAGACTTGGCATGCCATTCTTGAGGGAAGATGCTTCGAATGGGCCCTTCCCGGGGAGTCGTGATCAAGAATGTCATGGATAAGAGATAAGAGTATTATGGAGAGTGTCCGGGCCATCATACAGGAATCTTTACCCTACTATTGATGTTGTTGAAGAATGCTACTCAAAATTATCTCCCTTTATGCCTTGGCTTGGCCTTTAAGACTGAAAGCATCAATTCCTTCAAACACCTACACCCAAACAAGCACAACATTTCACTTCATGATTAACTAAGTAGTGAAACAAAAATAGTTGTGGCTAAGATATCTACGATAAACAAAAATGAAAGGACTTGGCAATTGCATGTGGTAGCCATTTGATTTGGGATTGTAATGGAGCGTTGGTATATCATGATTAGAGCACAGTGCTTAATTAAATGCTAACATATGGGGGGGAGAACATCTTTCAAGGAGGGAGAGCTTACAGCTTGTCCCTTGCATAAATGTCTTTGATTTACAAGGCAACTTACGAGGCAATTTATAGGGGGGAATGGATGGAAGGTCAGATTTAAACTAAATATTCCTCAACTGAGTAAATTTTGAGATGCACTCTAACATCACATCAGTTTGGCAAGCAACTTTTCTTGTCCTTGTACCCTTGTATTTAAGTCTCTTTTGTTAGAAATCTATTGTTTGACCCATTTGATCAAGTGTTTTGCATCTTTCAATTCCTTCATCTCCTATAGCTCTATCAGAATATGAGAAGTATTAGAAATGTTTGGTCTCAAATATTTCCAGATGGTCTAGTCTGCTAGCTTGGTAAGTCGACTCCAAAATTTTTCCTTTTCTATGTTTCTCTTTCAAAAGCAAATTCTCCTTCATAAACACAGATTTAATTTTCATTTGCCAAGTATGGAAGCCTTGGCCATAGAATTTGTCTATTTTGAAGGTAGCCATGAGAGGGTCTTACCTTTATGATTAGGCCGTGTCTGCTCTCTTACAAATGGCTATAAATCTCAACCATACAAGTGCATGTTGCAACCAATGAAATCAAAGAATCCTAGTCTTTTTGCATCATAATAATAATATGGAATTTTCTTCACAAGCTTTGTCACTTTTCTATTAACATATCCAGGTGCTTCTTTCTTCTTCTTTTCTTTTGCTTTCACATATGAAGCATTAGAAGAGCAACAAGATCTAGGCATTTTGAATAAACACAACTAACTGAAAGTTTGCTGACAGTAAATCATCCTCAACACTCTTTCAAGCTTGCATCAAGCATCCAATCACCAAAACTGTCCAAAACTATAGTGTAAAAACAAAGAAAAGTGGAGACCTCGATTCAAACACCCTGAAGCAAATTTGAGAGGGGTTTTGAAGCCAAAGTGAAGCTTGTATACCAACCCAAGACCACCAGCAAGGATAGGTGCAAAATGGTGCAATGTCACCCAAGAGAGCTTAAGCAAGCTTGATTGGTTTTTTGTTGATTTCTCCTCATCCACTAGAGCATTGGTGCTCAAAATGCATCAGCATCTTCCTCAAAGGGTCGCCCAATAATAGCTAGGAGGGCTAGGAAAAATTTGTCTCCCAGTAGGGAGAATTCGAGGTGAGGTTGCCTGGCAGAGTAAGTGTTGGCACGGGCAATAGAGAGGATATTTATTTAATTACTCTAAGCCAAAGGTGTGCCCTATCAAGGGGAAACCACAACTAAAAGGGCTCAGGAAATGTTGTAAGAATGAGCAAGAACAAGCTTAAGCAAAAATCACGGAAGAAGAGGGAAGACAATATGAAGAAGGAGAGAGATGGGAAGAAGATGATGATGTGGCTAGGGGGCTAAAGGGTTTTCTAGAACCTAGATCTCTAATACCACATGTTGGGAAGTGGTGGGAGAGAAGAGGTGCATCATAACAAGAGTTGAGCACACAAGAAGAATAAAAAAATGTGTTCTATTGATTGTGAGAGAGAACATAAGAATGTGTTCTATTGATTGTGAGAGAGAAGCCTCTCATTTATAGAGTGGGAGAGAGGGTGGCCTAGATCATAGGTACCTCTCCTACATTAAAGGCAACTAACCCTACATAATAGGGACTTCCTAAATTATTGAAGAGGGTGCCTTCTACTACATCATCACCTGTGTCATGGTCCTAGATAGCACTAATTGAGTTTCACTCTACACACACACACACACACACACACACACACACACACACACACACACACACACACACATGTGACTGCTACTAGATGCACACATGCACCTTAGAGTAAGCCCTTGATCACAAATGTCCCAACACCTTTCTGCTCATGTAAGATCCAATCATCTATATTCTTTTGAAGTCAGAGGACTAGAGCTTTGGCAAAGGTTTTATAACTATATTTTAGCATAATAAGGGGTCTCCAGTTCCTTAGTTCATCTTTAGGCCCTTGTTTAGGAATGAGTATGATAACACCTCCCTTAACATGGCTAGGTAAGGCTCCTTCCTTGACACTTTCTTAGAGAAGAAGATAAAGGCCCAATCACCTCCCAGAATTCAATTGGCAATCCATCTTCTCTCGGGGTCTTCCTATCAGCCATGAAAATCATAGCCTCTTTATGTTCTTCAAGGGAGAAATTCCTCTCAAGAAAGACATTATCAGATCCCTACACAGCATTCTCTCTCATAGCCTGGCAGAGTTCTCTGGCCCTTTGAACATCCTCATCTGTTACAATAGTAGAGGTAGGCGGAGATTGAAAGTGACACTGAATAAGCTTAATGTTCTCTTCTTTATTGTCAACTAAGGTGTTGTCATACCTCTTTAGTAGAGGGACTTCCTCAGTAACTCTCTTTCTTCTTATGAGCTTGAAGGTTTCCTTGGTTGGCCTGTCCATCTTGCCTGCCCACCATTCTTTGAATACACCTTAGTGTCATTTAGTATTATTTGATCCTATCTTCTAATGTCTTTTTATTTTTTAACAGTAGTGCTTGTGCACGGGGGTCTTCTATTTTGGCCAGCACCTCTAATGACTTTACAGTGTCCAAAATTTTGTCCATCCTTCGAGCCGTGATTTTTGCCCTATCTTTCTTTTCCTCTTTAAGCATAATCTGAGTACTTTCTATTGCCTTTGCCCATGAAACTAACACTGGTCTATGTTCAAAAAAAGCCTCAGTCCAAATTGTTTTGACCCTACATTGAACACTCTTTAAAGAAAATAACCTTGGGTCCACTTTGAACTAGGATGAGCACTTTTGGCCAAAACCAAAATCACAAAAGAGAGAAACAGGCTTTGGTCTGAGATACTGAAAGAAGACTGGGCTTGGGTTTTCATAGAGCTCATGTTACTTGAGAGCCACTGGGAGACAGAGAATCTATCTAGTCTAGCCTCCCTTCTGAAGTCACCTACTTGACCATTGTACCAACTATAATCTCCATCAATATCAGTGTCAACTAGCTGTACTGAATCTTTGAACTCCTCCCAAGAAGATAATTCAGCCCCTCTGACCACTGTCCCCTTTTCAAGCCACATGTACCTTTTTCTATCATATTAAAGTCACCAAGGGAAATACATTTGCCTACTACTTACATATTACTTTGTTTATGTGTTGCTTAGCTGAAAAATGAAGCACTTGCAAAGCATGAAGAGCCAATACTATCAAACTGTCAGTGCCACAAAACTTATTCTCATGTGTGAGTTTATCAAACATAGTAACTCCTTCGCTTTTATTGGATTTCTTTGAGGAATACTGGCCTACTATGTAAGTGGCTTCCTAGATTGTTTGCAGCTGAAGTCCCTTGGGTGGAACTTACTAGATGGTTTATTAACCATGGTAGTGGGAAGGCAGTGGTTCATGGAGATGCCTATCATGGTATGACAAGGTTTGCTCTTTGTTTCCACTTAAAATTCATGGCTTTGATCTAATCACTAGCTTGGTAATGGCATGGAAACAATGCTGTGCTTCCCTAGTCTTGAAGGGACGGAAGGGATTGAGAGGGGATGGTAGTCTTGCGGAGAATATATGGTGTGGGATGGCAGTGAAAGATGAATATTTCCCTTTAGTGTGCCTGGACCTTTAGAGGGCCAGAGGTTTGCACAAAAGAGGTATATAGACCTGGACCCAGCTTTGGGACACTAGGAAACCAGATTCGGTTCCTCTGTAAGAAATCATGCCTAGAATATGTATGAAACTCAATTATTGGCTTGGGTGCATAGTCTTATCTTGGAAGACTAGCTATCGAATGAGATTTAATCCAAGTCTTGGATTATGAATCAATGGGTTTCTGGGATGTATTCCAATATGCAAATTCATGGCCAAGATTGCCTACAAGCACTTACTCACCTAGCATGGATTCATGGAGGATCTAAATAAGAATTGGTGACTTAGAGGGGGTACTAAGTGGTGGACGACTCGGATTAAGAAAGTATGGAAGGACTGTAAAGTGGGATGGGCTAGTTTCTTACACTGTGGAAGTTGTTGCAACTATGGCTACCATTGAGAGGGAAGTTTGTAGAGTGCCTCACACTAAATCCTATGGCCCTCTATGGGGCCGGGCTATGGAATCTGTAAAACATTTGTTTTGGACCTACATAGAAGTGAGAGGAGTTTGGACCAAGATGGAAAAGGCAGTGAGAATTGGGTTTGATGCTTGGCTTCTATCTCAAAGGCGAGGTGGAGAGTTATCTTTCTTGGGGATATGATCGGGTTACCGTTGACCTTGGTAGTATGTTGGCCATATATAAGTGGTTGTGGATCTGTCAGTATGGAATCTCAGAAATCAAAGAGCTTTCCTTGGCTTTGGTACTAGTAGAGACCATCTGTGCAACCTGAGGTGATTGCTAGGGTGGTTGTTTACTTGCAAGATTTTGGGGGGTTTTTCTACAAATTTGATGGCCTTGTATCTTCCCTTTGAGGGATTTGGGTTCTACTCTTCTCTATGTTTAATTCAAGTAGATCTGCAGGCCCTGGGTAGGTCAATCTGGGCCACTTTTTGTAAGGGGCCTTGCCTTCTTGAGTTTATCATCAACAATATCTGCTGCGAGCTCCTCCGCCATTAGCCCGCTCTTTGCAACACAACATAGTAAAAGTGTTTATAGTCTTTATCTTCTTTACTCGGGTAAGTTGCCTTCTATTCTTTGCTCACCTCACAAGCTTGCTGGTCTCTATTTTGGTGGTGGTTCATTGATCGTCTCCATGGCTCAATGGCAAGATGCAACTCATCATAGCTTGAAAGAGAACTAGACCGATACTACCAGTAGATAGGAAATATGAAAAGCTTGGTCAAGTCACAAGGAATAGATTGTGTGGCAAGGATATTAATGAAATAGCAACAAAAGCCACTTTTTCCAGCAAAAGTGCAACATTTGCAGAGGGAGAAACAATGAGAAGTTGCATATGCACGCATTCAATCATTGCCATCATAGCGAAGAACACAAGCTATGTTCTCACATTTCATGGGAGCATTTAAGGCAAAAACATCAGGCCGTTTAGGTGAATACCAATCTCAACTCTTTCCAAGCATTAGCCTACACCCTAAACTCATAGAGTGACAACTCTATCAACACCTTTTGGGAGATGCACGCCCAAGAGACGATGCTCTCTAGCCTGAGAAATGGCCTATAGAAAGTGAAAGGGGTGCACAACTTAGATCAGCTAATTGCAAAGAGGGTTTTAGCTATTTTGGTATCCTCTGAAACAGAAAAGAAATGGCTTATGCACATAATATCGAAGATGTTATCAATCAAAAGGACCAACATGGCTCCATCGATTGGATGCAAAGTGGAAGCAACGTAAGATCATCCCAATCTAAGAAGTCTTTGCACAATGAGACTCTCAACAATTACTAAGTTGTTATAAATTGTCTTTGGATGTAATTTGTTTGTTCAACTTTTGCTCACTAAAATAGGAGCAGCATGACCTATGCAATGAAAGGGGGATAGGGCTGAATTGGTGAAGGCCAGAGATGGCAGGAGAGGGTGAAGAGGTTGCACAAGGAATTACATTTTTCTCAGTTTAGGATTAACTTTAAAATGAAGGAAAATGTATGTCCTTTCTTTAGGATTAACTGTTAAACAAAGGAAAATGTTTAAATTTTTGCAACCACCACTACACTAAAATCGAATCAGTGTGGTGGTTTGCAATGAAATAAATTTTCGTTGGTTTACGTTAGGTATTTTTTTATGTGGCCTCTTTTGGGATTTGTAGGGTCATGTTCTTTATATATGTGTAAGAGGTGCCAAGCCTAGTCAAGTTGAGCTTCCATTTTGTTATTAGCATAGTCTATAACAAAAAATTTTATCTAGACATTCTTTTAGTTGGAATATTCTTTACTATTATTAGTTGTATTTGAATATAAGCTTTGGGTTATTTGGTGGGTGAAACATGTGTGCATTTGCTGGAAAATGACTATTGGGAGTGTTGTTTCAAGTGTTGAGAAGAGAATTAGTGTAACCTTTTATTTTTTTTGTTTATGTATATATATACACACATGTATGCAAGGCATGCTATTTTTAAAATAGATATGTATATATAAACACATGCATGCAAGCATGCTTATTCCATGTAAAGAAATTACCTAGAATAGGATTTGATCACATATGAATCACCATACTCACATTCATCATTTAGATATTTCACTCAGATTAGCAATTTTTTGTGTAGATTATGAAATGCTAGCTCTTTTTATATTTTTCCTCTTTTGGGATTTGCAGAGTCATGTTCTTTATATATGTGTAAGAAGTGATGAGCCTATTGGGTTGAGCTTTATTTTGCCATTAGAATAGTTTATGATAAGATTTATGGTCTATAATTCTCTCAATTTGAATATTCTTTGCTATTGCTAGTCGTAATTCAATATAAGCTTCAAAGAGGGTTCTATCATGATGATCAAGGAAGATTCTAGTTTAATCAATAGATTTTGCATAAACATTAAGAAATTCATTTGGTGTGTCTTGAAGTTTGGTAGGGTATGTGTGCATTTGATGGAGAAGAATATTGAGAGTGTTGTTTTAAGTGCTGAGAAGAGGATTGGTAGTGTCCTTTTATTTTTTAAAGGTTAGCAAATTTTTGGCCTCCATGACTTTCAAAAGATATGTCAAAGTAGCTTGCTCACCACTTCTTTTCCAATGCATGTGCATCCAATTTCTACTTCATTTATATGTCCATTCTTTCCACAACATGTGTATTGCACACATGCATGCAATAAAATATCTAGGTTAAGGCTTGATGATCATATCAATTAGAATAATTACAACTTCATCCTTTAGAGATTCCACTCTTAGCAAATTTTTTCCCTCAACGACGTTCAAAAGATATGTCAAAGTAGCTTGCTCACCACTCTCTTTTCCAATGCATGTCCATCCAATTTCTACTTCATTTTAAATAAATACTTAATTATATTTCCACAATATGTGTATATCCAGATGTCTTCATCCTTGTCATTTAGGTTTGTTTTGTTTGTCTTGGTTTCAGTGACTTTAGATTGTAAGTCTTTCTTATCTTTCTTTTCTTCTTACTTTTAAAGAAATACTTATTTATATGTCCATTATTTCCACAATATGTCTTTATCTAGATGTCTTCATCCTTGTCATTTAGGTTTGTTTTGTTTGTCTTGGTTTCAGTAACTTTAGATTGTAAGGCTTTCTTATCTTCCTAATCCTCTATCTTTTACTTACAATATTTATACTCTAATAGAGTTTCCATTATGCTATGTAAGGCATGCTTAGCCACCATCTACATGGCCTCCACATATCCACTACATTCTTATGTGATGCCTCTTAGAAGAGGCCTACCTTTGCATTGCCATCATCGGCTGGTTTTCCAATTGCCACTAATTAATGAATGATAGCTCACAAACTACCCATAAAATGTAGCCATAAATTCTATCAACTCATAAATAGACAAAGCCAAATCCCATGAGTAATATTAGAAAATTTATCATAATATGTAATTATCCTTAAGAATCTTTGTAATGATAGTGACAACTCTCTCATTTCTTCACATCCCATGTAGATAGTTGGCTATTTTAGTTTCATTATTGTTGTTGTGGTCATTGCTACTTTGGAAAAATATTTTCAACATATATTTGAGTCTCTTGTGTTTCAGAGATAATTTCTTGCTCTACCTTCAAATTTGTTACTTAATGGATGGTCATGTGCTGAAATCTAATATTTGTACTACTTGGAGGAGAAGGAAGTTACTGTAATAGATTTGATTGTATAATGTTGTTTTTCTTCAATGTCCATGTGGAAAGTTACTTCAGACGTATCACCTTTTGGGATTATCTTGGCATCTCTTCAACATGGTGGAGACCATGGAAGGATGGATTTCACTATTTTTGGCCTAGTCGGGCTATTCAAAGCTAAGCTTGCCAACCTTGACTATTGGTTATTGCCTCTAATCTTGTGAGTGATTCATGTGTACTAATTCCAATGGCAATCTATGTTTCAAGTGATCATGATTTTTGGTATGTATAGCGACTTATTATCATAGTTTAACATATAGCTTTGGTAGTTAGTTTGTTTAGTGTGTGTCTAGGCTAGTTATATCCCTTATATGATTATAAGGACAAAATTTGACATTTTAATATTCATTTTGTCATCAGAATAGTATGTCACAAGAATTATGGAATAGAACTCTCTCAATTTGAATGTTATTTGCCATGAATAGTTGCTTTTGAGTATAAGCTTCTTCAAAGGTATACGTATCTTCACTTTGTTTCCTCCTTCAAATATTTTGAAACTCTCACACAGCATGTCCCTTTTTCCTTCTATTAATCCATACTACAATCAAAATGTTGATCTCTTTCATTTTTGTAATGGTAGCTAATTTAAGTGTGAAACAAGGTTGTGTAAAAATTGGTCAAGTAATAGCCTCATAAGGGCTTGGATGTTGTCACTTTATTTTCCATTGAATAAGATATTGTAAGGAATTGAGAGGATGAGTAGCTTGTGGATCATTGTAAATAACATGTGAATGAATTCTAAATCCTTTGATATGAGGCAAGAATGGACTGGGAATGTGGTATAGTGGGGACTATAGAAAATAGGGAGATTGAGCACATAAAGAAGTGGTCCTTATGTCTATCGATGCTCAATAATTTAAGGGAGGCCAATACCAATCATGTGGAATGCACATGAAGGAATGTGGAGAATTGTGAAAGAGTGTGGACTTCAAAGAAGAATCATTAGCAAGGGTTTTTCCTATAATGTAAGGGAGGCCAATCCTGATCATGTCGAATGTATATGAAGGAGTTTGGAGAATTGTGAAAGAGTGTAGAATTAAAAGGAGAATCCTCTAGAAATACTTGTGTGGAGTTGGAAGATTTTCCACGTGGAAAGTAGGACTCCATGTAGGCTCCAACTCAATTTGGCTATTATTCGTTGCATAATCAAAGGTGCCATAGGATATTTTGACAGGGAAAAGTATTAAGAGTAGCCAAAAAGGACATCGATGATGACATATTCTCTTATTTTTTGGGTGGGGAAAGGGTTTTATAGGCCAAAAAAGACATAGTTTATAACATACTCTTTTAGAACTTGCTCTGTGAAGCCACTTCCATGAGCCTTTCCCTTTTCCCCTTATGAGAATTTGTTTCTAGATTTATTCCATGAGTAGCCTTCTCTCTCTCTCTCTCTCTCTCTCTCTCTCTCTCTCTTATGTATAGGAGCTCTATCTCTTGTTAATGTGCTTATTTAGGTGAATTTGACTGAAATCATTTTTCATATGGCAATATAGCTCACTGCGCATTCTCTTTTATGACTCTTATCTCCTTTTCTTCTCCCTTGCTAAATTTTCTTCAAGAAGCATAAGAGCAACCTCCAGTTTGACACTCAATAAACTCAGCCAAAAAATTATTTCTAAATCTAGTATGAGGGCGAATTCCTCCCTCTTATGGGTTTTGGATCATTGATTGTGATTCTCTCTTGGGAAAGTAATTCCCCACAACTCTGTCAAGCTAAAAGTGGGAAACTTTGGGGGAGAAATTTACCCCCTAGTGGTAAAATGTTCATACCTTTGTGCTCACTATGATTTTAGAGGGACTTATATCTTGTAAATCTTTTTCAAGTGCATCTTTTTGGAATGGGGCACATTAATTTGAGTAAGTTTGTGATAGATTTGGAGACATATCTTTGCTTAAGGTGATGAGTAAAGAACCACATCATACAATGACACACTTCTCATTACAACCAAGAAGGAGGAAATATTACAAATTGAATCATCATTTATTACTACTTGAGCATGAACCATAGGTAGAACTGGTGGAAGCTTCCAACATCCTTTGGTCTAGATCATGATATTTCCCAATTTAGTCGTGGAGTTTTACACTCAAAACTGCACTTGCTAATTGCACGACCATCTAGAGCACCTAGAAGTGAGAAGAGACCTTGACACATGAGTGGGATCACTTGATATGCATATGCCATGAAAAGAGTCACTATCACACTGAATGTCTTAGGCTAAATAAGAAAGCAGAATTAGTCAATTAGAATTTCCTTTAGGATAAGGCACATTAAGCTATGATTTGCTATCAAACCTTAAAGAAATGGAATGGCATACTACATTTGTCCAATTGCTATCTTTCTCTCCAAAATTGCAAAGGGAATGGGCAGAATAGGCAAGCACAAGGTTTTAAATTGAGAACAAAGAAGGATTTCATGCTGATTATTCCCCGATTATTCAAATTATGGACATAGATTTTGGTGAAAATGTGCTCATTGGTTGATATAACCATTGATGGCCAACTAATTTCTAACATTTACCTTGGGCATTACAAGGTATCGGCTGCTTTTTATGTAATTTTTGATAGAAAATACAATAATCCCCCCCCCTCTGAAGGGTGAGTGTTAGTATCTTCATCGAAATTTCTATCAAAAAAAATATGCCAATATTTTCATAGGTTTTTTTGGTGGGGCATAATAGTAACAACGATATTTCTATCGGTGCCCAATGAAAATACCAACACTGTGGATTTTGAAAAAAGGATAGTGGGATTCACACTATCCATGGCGAGCCCAAGATGTAAGTTGCATGGCTCCCTCGCAAAGTCCGACAACTGATTAGTCAAGCCAGAGATTGTGCTGTGCAAAGTAGGGCATAGTTATCATGTGTTGAGCTATGCAGTGTTCATAATAAATAGATTGTGTCTCATTATTATGCCAATGTGGCATCATTATGTCGAAATAATTTTTGGTGTGGCATCATAATGTCGATAGAATTTTTTGTGAGAGCGTGGGTCCTCCCAAATTCAAAATCTCATCCAAGAGTGTGTTGTGCATCACGGCCCCAAAATGGTCCCAAAAATAGTTTTGCAATTAGCTACACCCAAGCAAACATTAGCCCAGTGATCATCCTTATATAGTAGAGTTTTAGTCTATTTAAACATTGCACCAAGATGCGGTCTACAACTCAGTCTCAACCAGCTCATACCAAAAGATGAATGAATCACGATTATATATTGCCACCATGACAATTGTATATTTATGTAACATGTCAATTATATATTTTTCGAACATGAGACATATATTCTTAAAACATTGATGCTATTTGTATCATGATGAGCAATTTGTTGAATTGTAAACTTTGTTTCTTTGTGGGATCGACATTTCTTGAAATTTAAATCCGAATTCAATGCATCGATACTCCTTAAAATTTAGATTCAAATACAATGAATTGTAAAATTTCATTTCTTTGTGGGATCGATATTTCTTGAAATTTAAATCCGAATACAATGCATCGATACTATTTAAAAGTTAAATTCAAATACAATCAATTGTAAAATTTGATTTCTTTATGGGGTTGATACTTTTAAATTGTAAACATGACAATGCATCATTATATTCAAGTTGTTAATCAAAGTGTTTTTGGATAAAAGTTTCATCAAAGTATTTTCATCACATAGTTAACTAATTTTTTAAGCCAAGATGGACCACCATGCACTTGATAGATTATAGATAGCCAAGATGCACCACCAAGCATTCAAGATGCACCTTGAGGTTTTTACATGGTCTTAGGCACATGTTCTTTGGGAAACATTGTAAAAACTCAAGAGATCTTCAAACATTGTATTTACTTTTTGGTGGGATAAAGACAAGAGAGAAAGAAAAAGAAAAGAAAGAAAGAGAAAAGGGAGAAAGAGGGAAGGAAAGGGAGAAATACAAGAGAAACAAAAGAGAGAAAGAGGCGAAGAGAGAGAGAGAGAGTGAGGGAGAAAGAGGAAGAGGAATGGAGAGAGGAAGGTAGGGGAAAAAGAGATAGGAGAAGAGAGGAAATGAGGGGAAAGAGAGAGGAAGGGAGAGGGGAGATGAGGGGGAAAGAGAGGGAAGAGAAGTTGGAAGAGCATAAAAATAGAAAAAAGAAGAGATGAAAATCGAAGTTTTTAAACTTGGAACTCAAGAACAAGAGACGACCTCGGAGCGCAAGGTCACAATTTTGACCGGTTTTGTACAAACACATCATTTAAAAAAAAAAACCAATGGGTGAAGTGAGAACTAGTGGGAGTAAAAAGCGAGGGAAAGAAGCAACAAAGAAAGGGAAAGCCCTTCTACAAGCAAGAAACCTGAGCAAAAGAGAAAGCAAATAACCAAAATGAGAGGTATGGTTCTTTAGCGAATCTTGCTATTCATTATGGTCCTTCCTAGAGGGACAAGAGAGGGAAACTAGAGGGAAACTAGAGGAAATCTTGAGGGAAAGTAGAGGGAAGACATAGTAAAAGAATAACATAGAAAGCATGAACTGAGAAATGAAAGAAAGAGGAGAGAAACACATACCTTGAAGGAAAGGGAGGAAGAAGTTTACTGCAAGTTTTGGAATTAGCGAGGGAGATTTATGGAGAGGTGGGAGGTTGGGAGAGAGCTTTGTTTATAGGAATTGTAAGGGGGATGGAAAATGAAGGGCAAGCTATTTGAATGGAGGGCACAACAATGAAAATATAATGAGGTGTTGTGGGAGAGAAAGCATGACTTTTTTTGCCAAGGAGCCATTGGAATATACCAACGGTTTGAAAAGCACAGTATCAATATATACCAACAATTTTAGGGCATTATAGTTAGTATATAGCAAATGGAAATAGGGTATGGAGTCAGTATATACCATTAGAATAGGGGATATTTCTAAGTTTGATGGGTGCTTGGGTAATTTCTGAATTTTTTGGGTCTTGAATTGGTTTTGTGTTGTGGTTTTATAGGCTACAGATGGAGAGGATGAGTGGAAGCTCATTAGATGAGGGGCCAATTCTTGGGAGCATGGAGTTACTTAAGGAGAGGTTGCCTTATCCTTGCATAGGTTGCAAGCGAGAAGTTTGATATCAGCATCGTATGGTCATATGGCACATGCAAGCATATGGGGAGTCATCACAATTACCAGCTGCTGCTGGTGCTAGTGGATCATTGGTAAGTCAATGGTATTTGAGTTCATGATTAATATTGCATGAATATTGCACACACTATCCTTGTATTTACATGAAACCATTATATAGGAATATGATGGCAGTGAGGGAGCACATGCACCTCCACACTTGAGCCTAACGATGGTTTCCTTGATGTGCCAGATGATGATGGGGGTATGGTGGACATGATGGATTCTATTTCTAAAGACATGACATCACATGTACATGTGATGTCTGATTCTGAGACCATGGTGTGGGAATTGCAATCAGCACACTTGTATGATGGTGCTCAAATGCCAAAATTATAGGCTTGCCTCTCAATCTTGAATTTGTAAAGTACGGTTGGTCAGACACAAGTGTCTCAGCCTTAATGAGGTTAGTACATAATTTATATCAATGGATGTCTAGATCTTAATTGTTTTAATAGTTATTAGTACCTCATTCTTAAATTTTCTTGCATCATATGTCAATTGCAATAGTTTCTCCAAAAGATGTTGCCTATCGCAATACCATGCATGCATCAAGAGACAAAGCAAAAAAGATGTTGAAAATGTTGGGATGGATTATGACACCATCCACACTTGTCATAATGATTATATTCTCTTTCATCATGAGCATGGGGATTTGGTTAGTTGTCCAGAGTGTGGGTTACAGCATTATAGAGAGGACTTGTAGGGTGAGAAGATCCCAATAAAGGTCTTGAGACACTTTGCCATCAAGGCCTAAACACAACACATGTTTAGATGTAAGTCCATGGAGGAGTTGATGACATGGCATGCTACACAACAGTCCATTGATGCCACTTTACAGATTCCTCTAGATTGTGCTTCTTGGAAGCATATAGATAACATGTGGCCAAACTTTACAAGGGAGCCACATGACTTACGTCTTGGGCTCGCAATGGACATTGTGAACCCTTTTGGGTTACACTCAATGTCTTGGTCAACATGGCCCTTAGTCTTGGTGAATTACAATATCCCACCATGGACAATAATAAAGAAGGGACACCATGGTGAATTACAATATCCCACCATGGTTAACAATAAACAAGGATCAACATGGCCCTTAGTCTTGGTGAATTACAATATCCCACCATGGCTAACAATATAGAAGGTGTAATAAAACAATACAACATCTGTGTTCAATAGATAATAGGATCTCGTATGCAAGAGAGAAAAGTAGATAGTATGGAGAATCAAAAATTTGATTACTGTAAAACTGATATAATAGATGGCGCTACCTCCCAACCATGTGCTCCTGTGTGAGAAGCTTGATGGCATGCTGGAAATAGTAGAGGACGGAGATTGGATGCTAAGGAATCAGGGTTGCTGTAGCCAGTGATGATGATGGGCTTCGCGGGCTTGCTCTTATATAGCCACCAGTCGTAGTCGGTTAGACCCAATTGGGAGACTGCCGACCCAGTCAGCCCAAAACAGCCGACTGGAGGTCAGGTCCCGAAATAGGCCACCGACCACACGATAGAACCATGGCACAAAATAGAGCAACTTACCTATGGTAACCGTTCAGACCAGAGCCATCCGGGATCATCTGGGGCTCCAAACGGGCTCTGCAACCCAAGAGTGGGCTGCCCCGAGAAATGCTCTGTCTACCCTTAATGCGGTCAATCATGGGATGCCTTCCCACACTTGCATGTAGCCTAGTTGGTAGTGTGCCAACTCTATTTGAAGGCGTCTAGCCATCAGGCCACACATGGCTCCCATCTGGTGTCCAAACCAAGACCTACCAGATAATCGAGCTACTCAAATGCCTTCTCCTCATATGGGGGGGTTACAAGTAGAGTTAGCTAGTTCCCGTGTAGTTACATGAGAGTGGAGCATTGATATCTAACACCCCCCCTCAATGTCCACCCGCAAGTGAACTTACTTTTTCGGCCCAATGCCAAGTCGATGAAGATGCCTCTCCAGCAAGTCTCTTCCAAGAGCCTTCGTGACGATGTCCGTAGCATTCTGTGTAGTCAGACAGTATAACAAGTCGACCTCTCCATCCATGATGAGCCGCGTATAAAGTGATATTGAATCTCAATGTGTTTTGTGCGAGCGTGGAACACAGGGTTCTTTGCAATTGCCATGCAACTCTGATTATCACATGATAACTGCGTAGGCTTGTTTTGCATTGCACCCATGTCCCCTAAAATTCTCCTCATCCGCACTACCTCACAAGAAGCAAAACATGCTGATTTTTTGTACTCAGTCTCGGTAGAAGAAATAGCAACTGTGGGTTGCTTCTTGTTGACCCATGACACAGCTCTAGATCCTAGTGAGAAACAATAACCTGTCACTAATCTCCTGCTGTCCAGGTCTCCTACCCAATCCAAGTCACAGAATCCGGTCAAGGTGTTGCCCTTGGTATAAGTGATGCCATAATCAAGTGTGCCTTTGATGTATTTCAGCACCCACATCCCTGCCCTTCAATGGTTCTCCCAGGGCTTATTGGAAAACCTGCTTAGTACACTAGTCGCAAAGCTGATGTCCGGTCACGTGTTGCACAAGTAAGTCAAACTGCCCACAAGCCTTCTGTACTTCGCTTCGTCCACCAGTGGTGATGAATCCTCATTTGAGAGCTTCACGTCAACCTCCATAGAGGTGCTAACTGTCTTGCACTTAGCCATGCCAACAGTGGTAGTAGATGATAGAGTCCCCAAGATTAGACTAGTGGTTGAGAGCCTAGAGTTCCTCCCAAAGTTGATTCTCCTAGAGACCCCTTGAAGGGGGTACACTTCACCAGCGAGTGGAGATTTTAGGGTTACCAAGCTAGTGTCTTCGTTGTAGATAGATGGGTCACCTAGATTGCCCCCATGGCCATGGCCGAGCACCTCCCCCCACCCTCATAGAGCAGGCACAGCCAGTAGGCCATAGCCCCCAGCACCCCCCCAGACAAGAGCAACAAGATTCTTAGACCCCCTGGGTGGCCCCCTCAGAAGGGTAATGGACCTAGGTTAAAAATAAAAAGAAATCAAGCAAACAGGTTCGCAAGCATCATAGGAAGAGGGCCAGACATAGAGAGAGAGACAAGATTTTTTGAGAGGCACCTGAGGAGGAGCAACAAGAGCCCTTACATGGAAACCCACCTCCTCCACGGGGGGGGCCATTGCCCAGCTAGATGATCCTGCCATGTTGGAGGTTCAGCATCCGCATTCACCCTTGCAGTAGTAGCGAGCCCTAGGAGCTCCTGATGTTGCGATGGTGGAAGCTGTAGACGTTAGCCTGGTAGCAGCGACTGAGGATGAGCGGACCCAGAGCCCCGATGAGCTTGACCAGTAGGGGGGGCGGTCGCCCCCATTCCCCCCCCTCCCCCTCTCCCTCTCCCCTCCCCCCCCTCCTAGTTTCCCCTCAACCCTCTTGCTATGATAACTCTCACCATCCTCCCCCCTCCCTTCGCCTCCCTCCTCCCTCCTCCCTCCCCCTCCGCCCCCCTCTCCACCTCCTTAGCAGGTCCTTTAGCCTCCCTCCCCTCGCCTTCCTCGACACCCCTTCTAGCAAGCAAGGGTAAGATGATGTCCCCTTCTGCTTCCTCATTGTAGCATCCGGTCCATTCGAAGAGGGATCCAGAGGGAAGGGGCTCATCCTCTCTGTCAACAGCTCCCAAGGGCATCCCTTACTACGAGAATTTTGGAGATTGGGACCCTGGAATTATCTAGAGATTTTAGACTCTTACCCCTTATCATTGGAGATAATGCTTGTGGTCTTGCAGCCTTGAAAGGGGGGTTCGATCAGCATAGTGGGCTCCCAGACACACCCCGTTTGGAGATTCCAGTTCATGTCCATAGGGTTGGAGAAGTGTTCCCCAGAAGTGTTTGATACTATTATGGGAGATCAGATTTCATGCATGATGGACAAGTGGATGGGGCCACAGGGAGTGGACCTTTGGCACGCCCATGGTGTGGAGGTAAATTTTCAGTTGTGCTTCATGTGAGAGAAGTTGATGTGTGGTTTGGTGGTACACGTTCTCAGATTAAACCTCTTCCTGGGAGAAGTCATGTCAAAAGGATGTCCACTGTCCACCCTACCACTGCCCTCTGTAGCTCCTGTCATAGTATCAAGTACTACGGTTGACTATGAGCATAGTCGTGCATCCCGTGCATGTTCCAACTCACTATGGTCCAACTCATGAGGATGGGGATGCAGAAAACAAGTCTCTCCTATGAGTGGGTGCCTATTCTAAAAAGACTACCTTTTGTCGGGCGTTTGGAGAGTGTGTATGTGTGTCGACCTACTAGGGTGTATACCGGCTCAATGCCAACCTTCCGACGAGCCCAGTTCATCATGAAGGAGACTTCCATCCCAAATAACTCTGTACACATTTGAAGGGGCCAGTAGTATGCTTGATCAACCTTTGCCTCAAGCGGCACTAGGAGAGAATGAAGGGGTTTGGATCTCGGTCTCATAGACATTGGCTCCAGAGGTCTACGATCAGGGCGAGCTTATCCCCGAATGGGCACTTTGGATGGAAGTTAGGATGGGAGAGTCCAGGATTGGTGGGATCTTGAATGTGTATGCCCCAGTGTGCAGACAGCATCACTCGACCTTTTAGAGGAGGTTGTGAGAGTGTCTTCTGGATGTAGACTCTTGGATTGTTAGAGGGGACTTGGAGTTTGGGGAAGACAAGTAGGGAGGTTCCTCCTTCTCTAAGATTCCAGACTTGGGAGCAGTTCATTTTCATGGTCAGTGGTGGCAAAGACTCGTTAGCAATAATCAAATTTTAGCAGGATACCTGGCAGCCTCCTCTTCTCCTTTGAACAGAGGAGACATGAGGGAGACATGATGGACTGCTCGAGAGACTAGACTACTTCTATGTTGGGGATTGGGCACTACATAGAGGCGGCTCTACCAAGATTCTGGTAGGTACCACGATGTCAAACCACTCTCCAATAGTACTTCACTTAGAGCACCTTCCCCAAAATGGGGTCCGCATTCCAGAGGACCTCCTATAAGACGAGGAGATTCAGTAGGTCATGGAAGGGATTTGGGAGCAGTCAGAGATGGCATCATGCGAGGGTTGGGCTTCATGGGTGGCTAATGCAATCCAGAGGAGTAGTGAGGACTTGTAGGCTCATGCCCTCAGGTGGAGGAGGACTCTTTACAAGTGCGAGTGGGCTTTGAGGAGAGACCTCACTTCCATAGAGTGGCTCAAGGAGTAGGACCCAAGTTCTCAGTGGCTTAACGATAGGTTTGAGAGCACTCACCTTGAGCTTCAAGGCATGGAGATTCAGTAGGTTGAGTTCTCCAATCACTCTTCCCAAGCCAGCTGGGTACACCAGGGGGACAGGATGACGAAGCAATTTTTCAAACCACTGGGCCCCAATCAACAGGCACACAGTGTCTTTGAGATCCGTAAGGCATCATGCACACTGACCCGCATGAGATTTTAGACATGACTGAGGGGGAAGAGGGAGCACTCAGGAAAGGATAAGAGACATCGTTTATGGTGGAGCAAAAGGTACTCCATCTTATTCCTCTATCATATATATATGAGTATACATGGGAACTATACAAGTGGGTGGGCACACTGCCCTTTACCCCAACAACCTCCCACTTAAAGGCAGTGTGCCTTTAAGGGAGTATAGTACACATATAATACAATCAGCCATAGGCTGAAAAACAAGATGGCCAGACCATCATCCTATGCCCATCAGCACTTTACAATGTGCAAAGTGCATAGAGGATAAGCTGCTAGCAGACATCAGGATAGAAAATGACAAGCTGTAGATGCCTATCAACCAAGATCTCACTGGGAGAGTGAACTCTCACCACCACGTGGTCCTGTGCTAAGTCCATAGCACCCGAACTGTCACCGTGCAGAGAAAATGTCTCTGTACCACCTGTGACCATAAGCACATAACCTACAATAGACCTCTGCTGGTCTACCCAACTTGCATCACCTGCATGCTGCTCCTAGAAGCATAAGGACCTGATGTCCACAACTGCTTCCCTACTACCAAAATCTACCATAATCATGCTACCAACTCCCACTGCAATGGAAGCAAGAACCGGAAGTGTAGCCCCAATGGCAAACATGTGAGAACCAAGTCTCAACATAGTCATGGATGCATGAAGTACTATGGTTGACATATCAACCATAACTTGTTGCTCAACTGATCTGTGATCGTCAAACCTGCTGTGTTTCAAGTATGGAGCCAATATAGGCAATGGAGTACTTAGTAACTTCCCCTTCTCCATACTGAAACAACCAAGTATCAGAAGACAAACATCATCAAGACCATGCAGCTCCCAATGCAAAGCATCCCTATCCATAAAGGACCATATGGCAAGTAACCTCAGAAGGATAGCAATCTCCTGATTACTAAGACCATAACCTGTCTCATTGCGCATCACATCCCGAGCTCTCATAACGGTATCAAGCCTATGAAGCCAACCTCGAAGGGATTGCTTCTGGCCATGGAGGCACTTACAAAGCAAACATATCAATGATTCCTGCCCATGCGCAATATGACCTGAGTCAATAACTGTAGAAACCACATCTATCTTAGCATAACCAACCAATGGATCATACCACGCATCATTAGCCAAGGTATCCTCCTCACCATGCATAGCCTCATCCTCATCTGCAAGAGGCACTCTGCATCCTGGGAGCAAACTGTAACTGTCCATAGAAGATGCATCAACAATCTCCATAGGAGTATAAACCTGTGGAATACTCAAAACATTTGACTGTCTCTGACCAAAATCAGGGAGTAATCATGGGTGTCCCAACTTTATAACTTGCTCACCGTGGGAAAAACCTCCCAGTCCAAGGCATATGGGCTGCCCCTGCAAAGAATTCGGAGGTATCAGTGCACTTACACCCTCTTGGAACACCACTCTCCTGCTATCCACTGTCCTAGGCTGTCTAAACATAGCATCCTCTCTGAAATAGACATTATGGCTGCGTATCAACTCCCTAGTTGAAGAATCCCATAACCTATAGTCCCTATTGGACTCACTATATCCAAGGAAGATACACCTCCTCGATCGGGAACCATGAGCATAAGCCTCATAGCCAAACACACGTAAATGCTCATAACATGGTGCCCTGCCTATCAAGAAGTCAAATGGCACTCTACCATTCAGAGATCTCCTGGGTGACCTGTTAAGCAAGTATGCAGCTGTCTTACATGCCTCAGCCCAATAGCATTCGGTAAGACCTGCATATTGTAGCATGCTACTAATCCTGTCCAATAGAATCCAATTTATGCCTTATGCCAAGGCATCATGAGCAGAAAGATGAGGAGTGGTCAACACCCTCCTGATACTAAGTGTATCACATAGATGCTGAAATCTAGAAGAGGTAAACTTTGCATCACCATCAGTCATCAAGCTCAATAGCTTCTTTCCTGACTGATTTTTAGCATTACCCAAGAAGCGCTGAAATGTATCATATACATCATGCTTCTACCGAATCGGATTTACCCATATGTACTTTGTAGCAGCATCAATAAATGTCACAAAGTAAGAGGCGCCACCCAGTGAAATGGTAGGCATAGGCCCACAAACTGCACTATGAACCAACTACTGCAATGGCTCAACATACCTCTCACTGACTATCTTCCTCACAAAAGAGGATCCTGACTGCTGATCATCATCACAATCATGACATAAAATTTGAGAGACATCCATAACAGGAATGTATCTCAATGTTGTAAGGGCTTCCATACCTGCAGTAGACATATGCCCAAGTCTGGCATACCACAAACTAACTGATGGGTGCTCACTAATCATAAGCATCTTATCTTGGACACTTGATACATGCAATGCATAAGAGAATCCAACCCATGATCCCTAACCATAACCAGATTGCCTCTAGCAATCTTCCATGCATGATCACCTAAAGAGACGTGATAACCTGCCTCAACCAACTATCTAGTACTGATCTTGCTCGTAGCAAGTCCTGGTATATGTCTAACCCTATGTAGAACAAGAATAGAGCCACTAGGCATAACAAGGTGGATATCCCCATAACCATAGACATCCATAGAATGATCAATGCCCATCAAACCACTCTCCACAATGCATTCTTGATATGCACTGAACCATGACCTATGAGGGGTCATATGACATGAAGCGCATGGATCTAACATCCAATCACCGAGAATGGGTACATCAGTGGCCAAGAAGGAGGTGTCAGACACAAAGAATGCCTTCATCACTGCTACTGTCAGTGGAAACCCTGGCATCCACACCTTGAAGCTCAATATGCTTCTTCTCCTTCTTCCTGTCATTCTTAACCTTGCTCTTCTTCTTGCATTTTCTTAGCCATTTCCAGCAGTACTTTTTCATGTGGCCATACTTTCCACAATAGAAATATCTAACACAAGTCCGAGAGCTAGACTTGCTCTTGGAAGTCCCCCTTGAACATGACCTGTTTCTACCAATTGATCTACCTCTCGAGTGCATATCAAGGCTGTATTTTAACACATCAGGGCATTTCAACCCATCATGATGTAACATAACACTATCATGGTCATACATCTGGCATATACGAGTATAAAACTCATAAGTCTACACCCTATACACCATCATGTACCCGCAAGTAGACTGACTTTGAGAGTGATGACTGAATGATAGAGCATGCTTGCTCATCCATGTCATTGAGAAAGATACATTATGTCCTTTCAGTTGCTCTATTGTTGCTTGAACTTGCCAAAACTTCATGGAGACTTCATGATTCCTCTCATATCAGGAAAGAAGTGCATTGTCTTCTTCAACACATCTTGGAGGTCTATTGGCAAGCATGGATGAGTATTTTCCAAGTGAAATCTTCCGAGCATTCGAGCGAAGGAAAAAAAGAGCTTCCAACTATGTAAAAATATGGCAAAAATAGATCAGAACAAAATGTAGTTTCACTTAGAAATATGCAAAGTATTATAGCAATGCGTATTTTATTTATGAATCTTACATGAATCTTTGGGAATGGTGAGTAACATAATGGAATGGCTTTTGAAGAAACCCACATGTAGAGTAGACTTCTTTATGAAAATTCCCTTATGATCCTTCTTACAACTTTTACTTAATAGGGGGTAACATTGAAAACCCTCTCTCAACCTAGCCTCATGAAAGGTTTTCTCCAAAGAAACCTTATTGAAGCAGCCCATGGAGGTAGTTTTGCCAGCGAAACCCCTTTGAAGTAGGTCTTCTAAGGTAGTTTCACTGGCGAAACTACCATGTCCAAATATAGTCATTCAGCCACTCAAATTGATTGGAAAACCCCATTTGAGCACATCTGTGGAGTTATATTTTGGAAAATCAAGATGCATATATACTATTAAATACTAGATATATTTTATGAGAGCAATATATAAGACCAAGTTAATACTTATTTATAGTAATATAAACTTCTTTAGAAACATATCCATAAATAACTTTTGCATATACTTCAAAGGAGCGAAAGCAAAATTCAATGCAAGGACATTGTAAATAGAACAATTCAGATAATACAAAGCTATTGACTCTACGTATTACTTGCAACCAAAAAAAAAGTTGACATTTGATGTATTAATACAAAATCATTACAAGTATCATCTGTTTTTCTATTATTTCTCAAAATCTATCTTTACTTTTTTGTAGTGGAGTCTCCTTCTGAGAATCTTCCATATGCTGCTCAGGTTGCTACTACTGTGGATCCTACTACTGTACATCCTGTTGCTCTACATCCTACTACTGCACATCCTCTGTCGGTACTGTCTCCTTGTGCATCGACTTCTCCTTTTGCTTTGGTGTCCCTACCTCCTCGTCCATGGGCTCGGCCTTGGCCTCGTGTTGCTTTGATGTCACTACCTCCTTGACATGCATAAGTTCGGGCTTTTGTGGTAGCTCTTCCTGGAAAAGATCGACTGTAGGCTCTCCTTCCACATCCTTCGAGAATTGTTCAAGCAGCTCATCAACACCAACACCTTCTAGAATATCTTCTAGATTGCTAGTGACAGGGACATTTTGAGCCTTTTGTTTAACCCGAAGATCCTCAGGGCCCTCTCTTGTATGGATTGTTTGGTCTGGTGCTAGACAATGGGAAGAGACCTCTAGCAGCTTCAAAATTATCTTTGCTCTGAAGCTATGTACATATTCAGAGCCAAAACTATCCTCTTTCATCTACAATAAAAACAAAGAATGTTTTCAATGTTTTTTGTATCAATGCATTGAATTTAGGACTTCTTAAATAGTATGCAATAAAAGTACTCACAAATTCAAGCTGTTTCTCTGAAAAGTATGTGTCCATCATATATTTTGCACTTATTAGATTCCTCCATCCACAAGAGAAAAGATCCTCCTATTGTGGTGTCTGTTTTATCAAAATAGGAAGCTAAGATGTATATTGGACTATGAAGAGTGCAAAAATAAGAGGGAGATAAAGATAAGTGACAATGATTACTGTCCTGGCAATGGCATTGGTTGAGTTAAATCTAACATCTTTAACTTTGGATCATGGAGGTCCAGTGCATCCATTAGTCTTTTGAGACAAATGCAATGGGAATGAAGGGGAAAAAAATATAAAATTCATACTTCTACATGTAAAAGCGATATGGCTGACTTTTCAAGAGAAAACCTAAAAATCGCATTTTAGAGCAAAAGAATGGGCAATTACTGACTTACAATTCTAAATCCTGGTGGGTACCCTTTAAGGAGTTGAAGGTATAGCATAACTTTTGCTGTACATCTATATGTACCAAACTCCAGTGATTGATGCAAGAGAAACAAATAACATGAAGGGATTAGACCAAGAGGGTGTAAATTTAATTTGAACATATCAGGATTTTGTCAATAGAGGGTAGTAGTGGAAAAGGTCCGGGAACATACTCTGAGCAATATGGGAGGAGAATCATATCAACCACATCCAAATTACAAAAATGAAACTACTTGGAAATGCTTTTGGTTGATGTCTTGTTATTCTTCAACTTGAAAGATATAGCTCGATCAACTATATATATAGAGTGCTGAAGGCTCCGGTGTATCTAACTCTTCAAAAAACTACAAAAAATAACTTCACTTAGCTTATGAAAAAGTGAATGCTACAAAGACATAAACACAATTAACATAGAAAGATATACTTACTATAGAGCTGCAAGCATGATTGTGCAAGTGACATGTTTTTCTTTCTATGCTAAAGTCATGATGCAATCTTCTGTCAAGTCCCAGGTCAGGTCATCATTCACATTCTAGATATCTACTCTGATCCTTGGTCCAAGTTATAGGAGCTTCTACTGAATTTGCACCATCCTCACTAATGTCTGGGATTGCAAGACAAACACTGTTTCTTTGATTCTCTCCCTGAGGGACTCTTCATAGGCAACCTTGCCTTTGGTCTCATGTTGGTGAGTGACCTCTATGATCTTTACTCCATCATCTTTAGGTTTCTTGGCTGGAGGTATCAACAAGGTATCTCTCATTTTGAGATCATCCCAATCCTCTGCATTAAGGATCTTGTCATATCTATACTTGACCCTCACAAGTGTTTGGATGCATTTTTTCATGATAGTGACCCTGTGTGCATGTGCTACTACCATCATGGTGTCCATGAAAAACTCTATAAGCCACTCTTCAGCAGCTTCTTGGAGAGCAAACAGTGCAGTCCTTTGCCATCTAAAGTCCGCATGCCAATTGATGCATATTGCCCTCACAAGCCTCTGGAATGGTGCCATGGGTACTGCATACCCTATGGCTTTCTGAGCCTTCCTGATCTCCATTAGGATAGATTTTCTTTGGCTCACTCTCTTCTTCCAGTTCCTTGATAGCTTCCCCTTCTTTGAGGATTTTGATCTAGATGGAGCTGTGGTAGCCCCTGCAATGTCAGGTCCTTTCCCTTTCCTTCTGGCTGTTGCCTTGGTTCTTGCCATGGTCTATTTTGTTCTTCTCCTAGAAAAAAACCCAAACATAACAAGGAAATAATCCACTATGCCATCTCCTCTTATCTTCACTTTTCTCCATCCATTCAACAGTTTTAAATCTTCATCTTCTTCCTCATCTTCATCTAGACAACACTTTACACCTTGCTTTTCTCCCATCATCATCCCCACCTACCTATACTTGTGCAAAAGTCATGGAGAGAAAGGATATAGGTACTTAAATACACCACAGTCTTGATCTACCTTTCCAAGTGTTTTCTTGATCTATCTAATTCTATTGCATCAGCTATTAGTCATTTGCTTCATCTTTTGAATGATCAAGACAACTATCTTGAAGATTTACCTGAATTTGTATGGACTTGATGTTTTATATGAAGCCTGGAGATTAATATTGTGTGGCCAAGGAGTTTTCTTAAAAACTCGATTTGAGCCTTATTTAGCTTAGGATTACCCCATATCACATTTTTGAGCAAATTTCTCACTTTTGCTAGAGTTGTTTTTGCATCAATAGGACTTTTTGCTAGAAAACATGATTTCAATGTATTTAACTAGAAAGATACTCATATCGCATTTTTTTGCAAACTTTCAAAGAGGAGGAGCTAACCATCTAGATGATGCAGCAAGACCTATCAAGAAGACCATTGACCTCTCAGCTTATGCTGTAAGGAAGGAGGAACTTTTGGTAAGAATTTCTTTATGAGTGCTTCTGTTTCTTTTTAGCTATATGTGAAGGACTCAATTTTAATTTTGTATGATGCAATCAAGAGAAGAAAGCCCAATGACAAGGGTTCATACAAAGGTGGACAATCAGTTGCTAAGGGAAAGGAGAAGTAGGAAAAGTAGTCACCCCAACTGCTCTATCTCTCTCTCCTTCTTCCCCCCCTCTCGCCTTCTCCCTCTCCCTCTCATTACATACCTATCCAAAAGAATGCGATTTGGAGGTTTGGGAAACTCCCAAACCCTCAAATCGCTTTCTTTTGTACACAAAGTTTCCACAAGGGAAGAGAGAGAGGGGGAGAGAGAGAGAGAGAGAGAGAGAGAGAGAGAGAGAGATACACACACACACACACACACACACAGATGGAGAGGGAGAGAGAGAACCTGGAAGCGAACAAAAATCATGAGTGATGGACAGGAGTGACCTAGGTGGCGAAGGGATATCATGATTGATGGTGATCCTCACACAAACAGATATTGAGAGGTGGATTTCGTGAGTTATATAGCTCTTGAAATTTCTACAAAAGTCAGAATGCTAGATGCACTATCACAAATACCATGAGATGTTCAATAAGGAGATGGATTTGCAATCTCTTCTAACACAGCACAAGGATTTTCTCAGAGAGGTGTATGAATCCTTCCACAAGCTAATAGTTGAAGGATCAAAAGTTGTCAATAGTAAGACTTTTGTACATATCAAGGACATTGCTGCAAATGACAAGATGAGGTATCAAATGCACAAGCTGTTTGACAGTTTTGAAGATTGCCACAAGGGAATCTGCACTGTACACAAGGACAATTGCAGGATACTTGAAGAGTCACTTGCATTTGCCATGTATGTACTCTATGCTGATGGATCAGTTGAGGACCCAAAGGATATGATGAGGAAGAGGAAATAGAAGATAACTTAGACCTACCAGAAGTGGAAGAGAAGATCAAATCGACAAAGGACGAGCTTGCACTTGCAACATTGGACTTAGTGACCTTAAAAAATGAGACCCTAAGAGATGCTATCATAGTGAATGACGTTGAGGCTAAGAGGTTTGACCTCATTGTGCCCATTCTTCCCTCATTCAATATTGAGGGAAAAGAGTATGTCTTGTTGTATGACATACAATTATTGTTTAATTTGAGAGAAGATTATGCGATTGCCCTTATTGCACAAATTTGCAAGGTTGACAAGGAAGTAAGGATTGATGACGATCCTTTGTTAGAGCTGGAGGACAAATTCAATCCTTCGGAAGCATTGTCCATCTATTTTGACCAAGCCAAAATGTATGAAGAGGAGGATGAGACAATCTTCTTGGAAACCCAAGCACAAATGAACCTCACAGTAAGCTTGGATATCAGTCACAGCTCCAAGGGGGAGATGGGTATCTCCTTCTTTAACGATGATATACTAGAGAATGATGAGAATATTGAGGTAAGGAACTACCTTTCTTAAATTTGGAGTTTAGATATGCAATTTGATGTTCTGTTTTAAATCTAAGTGTGTTTTGCGTATGGCAGTTGCTTGTTGAAGATGACACATTCCTCCTGAGGGCAGTTGGAAGTAGAATTCTTGGGCTTGGTAAACTATCAAGCCTTTCACATTATATTAAAGACCTATCTACTGCAAAGATACTGATTTTTAGAAGCGTTGCTCTTACTTATTTTTTCAAGTGTTTGTCAAAAGTTTTGGGTGGTCATCCTATATCGTGGCAAACAAATAAGATCATTTTGATAGAGAAGCGGTCTGCTTTAATTATTTTGGGTGTTATGTTCGAAAGCAAGGCTCAAGAGCTGGTTACTTTTTTATATATACTGCCTGGGCACTAGCTTGTGGTGTCAAGGATCCCCTCTCCTTGGAAGCTTATGGAAAGCATAAGCTCATAAGGAATCAAGAGCCTTCTTTGGTGGCCGTTCTCGACAAAATAGTTCAAGAGCAAACTATGACCACAACAACTCTTGCACAAGAAGGTCTCCAATAAAAGTCACAAGAACGATTCCAAGAAAAGTTGGCAAACCATTGGAAGGATAGCTTGAATGGCATTGTATATTTTACAAGATAGAAGTAAGGTTGAATTGTGAGAACACTGTCATTTTAGAATGTCTTAGTTATGTTTATGTATATTTGTGACAAAAACAATGTACATTTTGAAATAGAAATATGGTTGCATACAATGACTTCTTATGAATGAAAGATCCATTGAGTCTTGTTCATTGCAAAACATTTTTTGTTACATTTGATGACACCAATTGATGAACAAGATTTAACACTTAGCTTCTATCTACCCATTTGTGGTTTACAAATATCTTTGAGTGTCTCCACTGAGCATGTCTTTGTGTTGCATTTGAGTTTCCTAAAATCTGCCTCCTTCTTTCCTTTTGAGCCAACCAATCTAAAAGCTAGCTTAACCTATGATGTATTAACTTTCTTCTTGGCTTGAATTCTTTGTAGTATTCCTTGATAGAACCACTGGAAGACTTCTTTTAAACTATTAGCTTTCTGTTTTCCTCCAAAATGTTGTGTATGTCTAAAGAATGCATTTCGTGCCATGTAGTGTGATTTCTCCATTCCCTGTGTGGACCAAATTGCAGGGCATCCATATTTTTTAACAAAGAAAGGAAGGTGATTGTAGATTATATGCTATTTTAATACATAGGCAAGTGGGCATTAGAATATATAAAACTAATATTGTTTGCTTTTTAAAAAAACATGCACAAAAATAGGATATTGTTCTTACCATGTAATGAGTGATGTTACATGTTGTCCAAGCCTCTTTCATTGCCTTTCCAAAACTCTTTACCACTTTTTGCTTATTGATCATTTTTGCTAAAGGTGGCTTGGTCACAAAAAAACAGAAAGATTATCTAATCATTTCCACACTTCTGCCTTGACATCTCTTGCCAATCCATCTACCTAATGATCTTTGACAGCATTGTGTACTTTTCTCCACAAGTTATACTTTATCCTTGATATGTATGTTGTTTTACTGCCATTTGTTTTTCTTTTCTCTGGATGAGACAAAAATCTTCTAGCCTTTACTCCACCAATAGACGGCTTGATAGGAATATCTTTTCCATTTGTAGATTTTTAAAGATCCTTTGTAATATGTACATCTCCTGCATGGAGACCAATTTTTGATAGCACTGCTTCTAATGATTATAGTGCCTCTTTTCCTTTGCTCTCAGGGCAAAGTTTCCAAGCAAATCCAATATATAGGAAAACTAGTTTCTCAATTATCCTACATAATGCATGCAATGCACAAATGTGAACATTGTATAATGGGATCTCGAGAACTAGTTTGAAATTTTTATCTACTTTATCTCTGTTGGGTGCTCTTTTCCACCATTTAGAATCTAGGATATGCACTGGTTCGTTGCAGTACAAGCAAGGAGATTTTGAGTTAACCCCCTTTTCTTATATTGAACATACACTTCAGTGTCTTCAGGTCACCTACCATATGCCATTCAATTTGAAAATTACCCTTCCTTGGAACATGAAGATGGCGTCCTTGGACTTGACTCTTGATAATTGATGGTATATCTATTTGATGAATACTCAATAAAGTATTACATGGTCCTCAGTCTTCACCTGTAATTTAAAACCATAGGTTTGCAAGATATATGATATAAAATTTATTATATTTTGAACAAAGACTAATTTGGAAGGCGATAGTTTACATACCTTAAATGCGCCCAACTACCATACGTGCTTTTTCGACTAGACACTGAAGTACTTTGAGTTGGAATTTGTGATCGACTGATCAAGTGCTTGATTCATCAAAGTGATAGAAACTCTCTCTATCTTTTTTTCCTTGACCATTTCATACTCATTGAGCTTCACAGCAAACTTCAAAGCTCGTTTACATTCTTAAAATGTGATACTATAGAACTCAACCGTA
Organism: Dipteris shenzhenensis; assembly: GCF_047967505.1. Taxonomy (NCBI): domain Eukaryota; kingdom Viridiplantae; phylum Streptophyta; class Polypodiopsida; order Gleicheniales; family Dipteridaceae; genus Dipteris; species Dipteris shenzhenensis. The sequence continues at coordinate 8,544,564 of NC_141601.1, read as the reverse complement.
AGTCTTTGCAATTGTTCAAGATCTACAAAAATATTATTCCAAGCATTATATGTAGTGCTTGGCTTTTCACTTTCATATACACTTTCGATATGAAAGTACTGTCCAATAAACTTATCAATGTCTTGGTTGAGATGACCTCGTTCCTTCCACACTTTTGCTGGTGTTGGTAACAACACACGTTTTATCCGTTGATCTGTTGATGACACAACTCTAAATATTGAAGCACATCCCTTTTTTCTCACTTCATTTGTGCATCAAGAGCCTCTTGAATTTTTGTGACATCAGCTTTTACTTTCCGATATAAAGTCTTCAAGAACTTCACATTTTACCTTCTTAAACTTCTTTTCCTCCATCATGTTCTTTGCAACAATAGTGGAGACTAAACCCTTCATTTGTTTGATGGGAATTAAATTAGGATCAATGTTTTCTTTTTGAGGTCCTAAAAGTTCCTTGCAACAAGTACACTTTGCAATATTACAGATTTTCTTGCAAGACAGATACACATATACAAATACAATGGCTAAATAAGATGTACTCTTACCTTGCTTTCTATACTCTGTGCTTACATCCTCCAGTGCCAGCTTTCAACTCCACAATCTTTCAAGTGCTTTGTGAATGGAAAATTACCACGAAGGCTAAACATGGGCGTTATTAAATTAGTGCCAAGCCATTGGAGTATGCTCAATTGTGTATATAAGGTGATTGCTAAAGCTATGGTGAATTGGATAAAATCAACCCTTGGACAATTGTTTCATGCTAGACAATATGGTTTTGTACAAGGAAGAAACATTCAAATGCAGTTCTAAATGTTCTATTAGCAATTGACTATGTGGTCTTGCAAAATGAGAAGTATGTAATGCTAAATCTTGATCTAGAGAAAGCCTATGATAGGCTGGGACTTAAAACTATGGCTAAGTTTGGTTTTGGAGATGGGTTTTGAAGAATGACACAAGTGTTGTTCACTTATTCTAATTATGCCAAACTGTCATTGAATGGATACCATTACATAACCTTTGCCTTGAGAAGATCCATTTGACGGAGATGTTTGTTAGCACCTTTGCTCTTTGCGATTGCAACTGAGCCACTTCTATGCAAGCTAGACTACTTTTAGAAATTGGGAAGTGTCAAGGGGTTGTCTATGCTTGATGATAGTCATTTATACTCACAATTATTTGCATATGATAATACAAGTATAGTAATAGGGAATGAGGAGAATGTTAGGAATATACTTGTAGTTTTTGAGGAGTTTACAATAGTACCAGATTCAAGAATCAATGAAAGTAATACAACTACCCTACGGTTGGGATGGAATGAGATGCCCAATTGGATCCCTCCTAGTCTGATCATAAGATATCTTAGCCATCCCATGGGAAGTCTAGTGTTTCACTAAAGGAAAAGTTTGAATGGTGCTTTGCCAAGATTGAAGCAAAATTCAGCAAGTGGAAGAGCATTTGCAGGCACAATTTTGGTTACCAAGCACATATTGTCATCTTATCCAATGTAGGTGTTATGAGTACTTCCTTTCTTGAAGAGTGTGATTAAGAATATCAATGGGTTAATTTGGGATTTTTTGTGGAAGGAGCAGTGGCATGCCTTCCCATGGGAGATACTTGTAGTGGACAAAATGAATGGGGGACTTTCTTTAAGAGGAATGAATGCTAAGTGTAAGAGTTTATGCAGCAAATGGCTTCTTAAAGTAGGAGGATGTTAAACTTGGGCTATAGTGGCAAGAAATTGGATATTTGAGAATGGTCCATGTAGTGCCAAGTCTCCCTAGTAAGATGTGCTACTACGCAACTAGAATTTGAAGATTCCTAAGTTAGAGTTGTTACCAACTTGGTCAATATATGGAAGTCAGCAATTGTAAATGCCTTTTGGGTAGGATGCAGATCGATATATGGTGATGGATCTTAGGGAGATCATTATGGATTTCTAGTTGGGCTTCTAAGAACAATCTTATTCCTTTCAAGATGTCTCCAAGGCTTGTGAAAAAGTTGTATAGCAAAGGACGGCATGTCTTTTGAAATCTGTGGGATCTGGGTGGTAATGGTTAGTTACAATTGCAGGAAATTTGAGAAAAAATTCTCTTTGAAAGAAGAGAGTAACTTTATGCAGGAATTCATGGATAAGATGAAAGATGATTGGCCTACTAGTGTAACTTTCAGATATTTAAATGATTTCAAGGGTTTCATGCATGACTTTGGCAAACTATTACAGAAATGCAATCTTAAGGACGTCTTCATAAATTAGGATTTTGGAGGAATTCCTTGCATCATGGTTTGCAAGCAGTGGCTACTTAATGGTTCATTTGACAAGGTAGACACATGGAGGTATAGGTTGGGATACCACTCCTTCATTTAAGTTGAATGTACTGCTTTGGATATATTTAGTGGGGAAGATGCGAGTCAAAGGTAGTGGAACCCAAGAGTCTCACCTCTTTAACTATTTGCAGATTTAAGAAGGAAACACACTATCATGTGTTTTGGGAATGCTATCATACACCCAACATATGGAGACAAGTTTGCAAGTGGCTTGGGAAAGAATACATTTGCATTAACCCTGCAACATGGAAACAAGTGTTGTTAGGTGACAAAGGAAAATGAAATGAGGCATTGTATGAGATATGGCAATTATGAAGAGGCGTTGTTATTCAATAGATGTGAAAAATGCATAATAATTATGTTTTTAGGAATCAATACAGGTGTGCATATGTGCCCTAGGAAATTTTGGTTGACTTAAAGCTCTATTTGAGAGGTTTTGGTAAACCAAATAGTTTCCTTTGTCAAGCTTAAGAAGTGCTTGAGAAGATGCCTACTTGAAGTTATACTATCTGCTTGCCTTAATAGGAGGCTGAAGCTTTTATTTTTCTTTTAATACAATTGTGTTATTTTGCAAAAAAAAAGATATGGGCCAAGAAGGTGGAAATAATGACATTGTAATAGAGGAAGGTGGAGATCACGAGATTGGGGAAGAAGATGGAGATCATGTATTAATTAATATTATTGAAGAGGGTTAATTAAAGGATCAAGTCTTAGGTAGTATAGACATGTTAACAAAATTTTACATTTCTCTCTAGCAGCTTCTTGACCTTACCAATCTTAAGTTTCTTAGATCTTACTTATGGAAGAAGAAAAAATTTATTTTTAAAAGTAATTTCATTTTAATAATTTATATACAATGATGTAGTATATAAATGAATAACTTGAAGAAAATTGCAATAAGCAAAGCCTCCAATGGAATACAAATGGCCTCCATGTCATGATCATTAAGTTTTCAAGTGATGAGCACAAAGATTTAGTATAAATTTCTTGTTGCACACAAATGATGCATTATATTACATGTTTACTGAGAAACTTAAAAGAACATTATTTATTTAACCATATTCAGTAGGGAAACTATGTTGAAAAATATTTTAATAAGTATAAACTTGATAAGTAAAAGAACATGAATCATCTTTAAGGCACCACACGGCTTAAGAGAAGCTATGAAATTAAAAATCCTCTTAATTCTTATGAGTGTAATAGAACTAGTAAAGTGTCAATGGATGAGTTGAAGTTGATACGCATCCACTAAATGGTGACAAAGAGAGAAGTGCTGAAAAGCTAACCATGATCAGCGAATAAGAAATGAGAAGTTGACAACTTTAAAGTAGCTAAGGATAAAACATTGCAAAAGTCAACCAAAAGCAATGATAGGGTAGACTTCTAAGTAATTGAGTCTTTAGAAGTAGTAAAAGGCTTTAAAAACTTGAGCTTAAGTTGAATATTAGGTTTTAACATTGAAAGAAAATTGTATATGAACCTTAGGGCCTATTCCAACTACTAGTTAGGGAGCACTAGTTAAGGTTGTTAATGGAGTGTTCATATAAGTGTTGATTCACATTGGCATTTAGAGACTCAAGTTAACTTAAATCTCTTAAGATACTTATATATTTAATTTAGAAAAAGAGGTACTTAAGAACTTTGTGAAGAGAAAGAAGTTGGAATGTGGGAAATTTAATGTGGAATGTCACTTAAGCAATATCCTTGTTAAGAAATTTTCATCGTCAAGATCGACTTAACAAGGTCTTGAAAAGAAGAAATATCCATTGTGACATGAAATAAACGATTTCGTACAAAAAAAAAAGCCCCAAAAATTTAGTGGTCTTGATTTCGTACAAAAAAAAAAGCCCCAAAAATTTAGTGAAGACCACTTTGTGCATAACATATAGTGGGCACTACTTCAGATTATTATGCAACTTAGGTTATATTAGCGAGCTTACATAATAATCATGTGAACTTGAAGCATGCACTGAATAAGGCCTTGCAGTCCCCTAATACCTCCGACTGCCCCCGGACCCGGATCGTTTCGTACGCCCACGCACCTAGCAGCGCTCCAAACGTCGGTCCTACTATGTACACATAGATTGATTTGTAGCTGCTTGCCATTATGGCTGGTCCAATGGACCTCGCAGGGTTCATCGATGCTCCGCTCACGGGCCTGCATCCACCCACATATCAATCCTCCACAGAATGCACACCTTCTACGGCTTAATCGCATTTCATTTTAAGTTTTCCCAAACGCATGGCAGTCAATAATAGCCAAAAAAATTTGTCCGAACAATAGAGGATCTTACCCCGCAAAAACTCCATTGATTGCAATCGTCGCTCCTATCGCAATTCCTGCCAGGTTTCCAACCTGAAGAAGTCGAAACGGATTTCAGACATGCTAAATATTACTCGCAATAAGCTCGGAGAGATGAATCAGTTGTTTATAGACAAACCAGTGGAATAAGTTATTATATCTGTAATGCGGAACGTGGAGATGTACATCGGAAAACTAGGCACGATGGGCGAAGCTACTGTTCCATACGTACCGCACGAGAATCGCTGGCGACCGCGGAGATCACAAACATGAGAATGAAGGTGATGATGATTTCCATGAAGAAGGACTGGAGATCACCGTCTGATGGACTGTTGACAGCTAGACTAATTAATGATTCCCCCTGGTGAAGGACGAGCCGAAGAGCCAAAGATGCAAAGAAGGAACCTGCAACTTGGGCGCCCAAGTACAGTGGTACCTGCCAGAACAGAACGCTAAGAATTATGCTTGTCTTTTGCACGTGATAAGCTGCTGTGCAGTGTGTAGGAATCAGTAGGATGTATCTTCGAGTTCGGGGACGGGGGTATGGGGGACGAAAGCTCTACGTCTAATATTAATTTTAATGCTGCAGCAAGCGGACGGGTTTCTTGCCTGAGACCAGGGGAACTGGCGCACTGTGGCGAAAGCTATCGTAACCGCAGGATTGATGTGCCCGCCGGAGACGTGTCCGGTTGCATAAATCATTATCGTCACCGCGATCCCGAAAGTCGTCGCAATTGCAACATGACCAATAACCCCGCTGTGCTTGTGATCAACGAGGATGGCTCCGCACCCCGCAAAGACGAGGAAAAACGTTGCAACAAACTCAGCTATGGCCTGCTTATTAGAATCCGTGGAGCTGGTTAATAACCAGGTAATTTGCGCCATGCGTACTAAGAAACCATAGCTTCTATTAATTATGAACGAGCAAAATCATTTCGTGAAGTACTATACCTTTTGAATCAACGTGGGTGAGTTAATAAGATTGGCGTCGGGGGGAGAGGTTGTTTCCTTTATGTCAAGGACGGCATCTCTAGAACGAAGCTCACGGTCAGGAAAATTGCTATTGTTTTCTGGCTTCTTCGAGGAAGACCTGGTGAGTGATGGCATACCGCTTTTAACTTCTGCCATAGCCGCTGAAAGAATGACGCCGGTCGAAGAAATAAAAGAGTCAATATTGTATCGTGATTCGAGTGTAGAAAGCGAGTCAAACACCAGCCACTAGTGGATGGCCAGCTCGTGTAATTAAATCGGAGGTGGTGGAAACGTGTGGCAAGCCTACCAAAGATTTTCAAGCGCGAGTGCAGAGGCTTTAAAATTTTTCAAGCAGATCGAAGATTTTATGGGAGGTGCAATCAGCTCACGATCAACGACTACAGACGTTAGTTTGGAGCAGCAGAAAGAGTGTATCGAGTCGATTGACATCATAAGGACGCTACTCTTATGGATTGTATCGATCGATTGACACGTAAGGACACTACTGTCATGGATTGTTATACCAGAAACAGCTCACGGGACTTCAACGAAGGGACCAACATTGGACTCACGGATCAGAAGAAGTTACAGCAAAAGAGACACCAGCGTGCGATGCGTCATCAAGGCCAAAAAAAAATTTAAATCATTTCTTGGAGTTTCGTTCAAGGAATTTGTCCCGATTCTGCATGGAATCGAATTAGCGGCGCATGGGATATTTCCTCCATCCAATATATCGATAAGCCTATGGGCGGGTGGCTTGAGTTCCATGGTTGCTAATTTTGAAATAGAATCCATTTTGGCCAAGAGGGAGCATAGGTTTCTTCATTGTGTTATCCATCCCGTCCTTGTGCAAATCGTTTGGCAACCAGGATTGCCTTTATGTCTCTCAATGTACCATCGGTTCTTCATAAGAAGCATAGGTTTCTTCATAGTCTTATCCTTATTTGTTGTTTTTGGCCTGCCCTTGGGGTAACCTTAGGGACGGTTTAGTTCGAGCAAAGCAAAAAATACATTATTGTTTGAATTTTTGGAGGTTATTTTCATATTGGTCCACGTGGACATCATTATAGCTTGCATATGTGGAACTGCAGTGCCAGTTTGCATGCTGTCAATGCATGGCCTGCCCACAATCACTCATTGCTTTTTCGATGGTGCATTTTCTGATCCCTCCCTCCCGCGAATCGTCTCCCACGAATCGTCGTTAGGCTTCGCGATTAACGTCTGCGTGAATTCTTGACGGAGGCCTACGTGATTGCATTTTTTTGATCCGCCTGTGTTTCCATTTGCATGCAAATAGACAGGCCTGTGTTTCCATCCGCCCGATTCCTCGTGCGCTTTCTTCATCAAACTATTGGTGCAAGGATTCCGGGGACTGCTTTTTGCAGTGCCTCTACCATGGTTGTTCTCCTATTAAATATGAAGAATATGGAGATTCGTCTTCAATCCGTATTGGCAGCTAATTTCTGTTGTCTTCTTCTGCCTGTACTAGTGATGAGTAATTTTGATTCTAGAAATTATGGGCGCCTCAACGACCTTCGGCGCTATGCATGTAATATTCCTTAATCGAATCCTCGAAGGATATCTTGTGTCGGTCGTGGTCTCTCTCGTTCGATGGTATCCTTCATCTATAAATTGGAGAGGCTATGTCTCGGTATTTATTAATTTTCCCACGATCTCAGATAGCTCGAATGGTAGGCATAGAAGGGTCGAACGATTTTATGGACATGGACAGAGCGGTGTTTGCCAAGGGTCTGAGTGAATTTGTTCATTCTTAATTCGAACGTCCTTCCCTTCATTTATTCTCTACTGTGTTTCTCACAAACTTCTTACGTAATTTGCAGGAGTTGCGAAGGCTTGTCCTGACGTTTTGGCATCACCTATTACTCCACCTTTTGAAAAGCATTTGGGTGGAAGTGACGGCGATTTGGGAAAAGGCAAATTGCTTTTCGGCGATATAAGCATGGTTTTGTATTACAAAATTGTTCATCCTGTTCTCTAAGTTGTATCATTATATATTGCTTTGTTCTGGGGCACCACAAACATATTCTCGCATTCTCTGGTGTTGTGTTTGCACTTTGTTCTTTGTGTGCTCATTGTCGGCCTTGATCGGTAGCCAGCACTACCAAATCTCCTACTTCTATGCAAGAAAATGTCCTCCGTGTGTGTAACCATCTTGCTTCTATGCAAAATACGTCCTCTACATCGCTTTCATTTTGCTCAATCCAAAAAATCAAAAGCTGCAGTGCTTTTTTTGTGCTTTGGTTCTAACGCAATCGATGACCGTGAGTGTTTTTGTGTAGGTGATAGCTTAGCACTAAGAAGCTGTTGTGCTCTTTCAAGCAACTGTAGTCTAGGATTTCGTGGTTCATCTCCCTCGTTGCTGCAACTCTGTGTATTCGCCTCGCTCCTTTTCTGTATCCTGCTGTCATTCAGTGTTTGCCTTGTCGCGCCATTTGGGTGTGGCCTTGCAAGTTGCAAGGACTCGTCCCTTAACTGCACCTGCCTGCCTCTGCACTCCCATACCTGAAATCGTTCAAGCATTTCGTTGCTTCCTTCTCTTTGCAACTGGGCGCGCCATTTGGCTGTGTCTTTGCATGTCTTTCGCTCGTTGCTTCCCTACTCTTGGCTGCCTCTACACTCTCGTACTCAAAAACAGTTGAATAATTTTCTTGCCTCCTTGCTACAACTACACTCACATAGCAGTAGACGAGCGTATTAGAGATGCCTCCAAATCTATGCTACCACTTGCATCCACGTTCTTCTAGACTTGAAGAAGATTTGCCGCATAGCAGTTCCCTACAAGTCTTCTCTATTTTTATTAGTGCTTCCATCCCGTGATGACCTATGCTTGCGTGTGATAGCCTTTTGTTGCTTGTTTGTTGTGTTGCCTGATTGTTGCTGCTTCTGCACTCTTCTAATGTGTACAGTACCCTAGTACCCTCGCAAACAGCTTCATCAGTAGTATTCACAAAATATTAATACGTTGTAATGTGTGTTTGCTTTTTCACATTCAAATTATCTTTTACAGAGTATTACTGTGAGCTTGGACCAATTATTTTTTGTTTTTGTTGGCTTAGGTCACCCAATAGCTTTAGAATGCTCTTACATGGACAAGAATGCGTCACTACCCACTCCAAAGTCAATGCCTTTAGTTTTTGCTTCTGCAAGCAAGCCCCCTTAGGAAAATTTGGTCAAAATTTGGTCAAGAATTCTCCCATCAAAAAGAATCCACGGTGATCTTTGGAGCATTCATTCCAGGAAGTTGCTGAAGAAGTATATGCACAAGGTAGAAATTATTGGGGTTTTTTTCTTGACATTTTTATTTATATTATTTCTTAATTAGTTTTTGTTTTCTTTTTAATAGTGAAAAAACTATTATGAGACTACTCGGAGTATGTTAGTTTTAGTTCCTCAATCACCACTCATGTGCATTGGAAATCTAAAGTAAAATATGAAAGGAAATTGGAGGACAATGCACCAGAGCCTAAAATGCATTTTAAGGATGTTATAGACGTTGACTTTAATTGAGTCACCATTCATTAATCTCGCAATTCCTTTTGCAAGTGTTGTTTTTTGTTTGGCCATTGAATTATGTTATATTAAACATTTGTCTTGTTTTGTGTAGTATTGTGATTTTATGTTTTTAAGTTGAGAATTTTGAAGGTGTTATGATCAATATGTTAACAATTACAATTGTATTTGTTATGATGATATTTTAAAAAAACAAGTAAGGAAGAAGTGATTTTTGTTGATTGCATGGTGGTTGATTATTATTTCGAAAAACATTCAAGTGAAGTTGTGGTGATCTTAGTGATTTTTGTTGATTGCATGGTGGTTGATTATTATTTACAAAAACATTCAAGTGAAGTTGTGATAATTTTATTCTTAAATTAACTTTAGTGCTTCAAAAACTCATTTCATGCAATGTACTTGTATTTTCAGCTAGCAAACAACTCATATGCAAAGAAGACATTGATGAAGTAAATTCTTACAAAGAATGTAATGAGGCTACCAACTTTGTCCCCTCACCTCACAATCCATCACTTACAAAAGAAATCATTCCTTCCAAAGAAAATTTCATGAGTGAAGCCAATTCCTTGATTTCTTTAAGCATCACTCAATAATCTGATTGTGCTCCCCATAGATTTGTTTTTGAAGGAAAGCTTTTATACAAGTATGGAACCTACAAGGTCCTTAATCCAAAGAACCCCACTAATTTGAAAGGAGATTTTACTAATAAATATTGTAGCCATACTGTCACATTTCTCATCCCAAATGCCTACATCCAACAGTTTGTAAGTATCTTGCAAGTTGGTAAATTTTAAGGTGGCACTTCAAAGTTTTCCTTACTACTTGATGCTACTACATGCATCATAAGAGATGAGCCTTTTGATAGCAATCTTCCCTTATTGCCTAATCATCCATTATGCACTTATGTCCCATGGGCCTTTGACATGATCAACTTCAACAACTATTCTATGTCAAATGTTATGGGCACAGTTGCAATTGTTATAATTAAAGTTGCAAGTGAGGAGGGTATGGGTGATCTAATTATTGTAGCAAATGGACCTCGAGACGAGGATAGAGCTACGGTGAGTTAGACCAACAACACATTTCATTTGTTTATTTGTTTATAATGCCAACATTGTACTTTACTATGTCTTACCTTGTGTATGTATATTGTAGTTGTCATTCGTAAATGAGAGGAAACCAACTCTTACTCAACTCATTCAAGAATTCAATGAAGAAGGCATGGTTATGTATGTTCTCAAGAATGTATCCTTTCTGAAGGCCAAAGGCACCATTTGTGTTTTTTACTTCACTATTTTAGCTGAAGCCCAGATGGCTTAACAAAGCAGGATTTGAAAGCAGCTTTGTTCAGCCAAGTTTCCCGTTTACGATGTGGCACAAAGGTGAAAACTTGGTCTTATCAACACAAGCAATTTACTCAAAATTGAATCTCACAACTTCTTGCTATTGCAGATCTTTGGCATTTTGCACTTTACAAATGTGAACATCGATTTGATCGAGCATGTTTGTGAAGCTTGTGGAGGAGTGCATGTTAGCAAAGATCCACTTCGACCATTTGGCTATTCATGTAAAAGTCCTCAAAACATTGGAAAAGTGCCTTCCCTCACAAGAGACATTATACAATGTGGAGGAAAGCAAGTTCATGTTCACATAAGAGGCGAATATGTGGACATTGTTCTTGCCTCATCTCATCCATTTATCCAATTGTATGAGCAAGACTTGATGATGGCAAGAAGCAAACTCAAGACTACCAAGCCTAGTGGCAGCTTTACCATTAATAGCTCTGGATTTGTAATCGCATTTGAAGAAAATGCTTGATGTGTTTTGCTCTCTATCATAATATTACGTCCACTTTCCTATCTTCTTATAATTATCGCTTTAATTTGCCTATATTATGATTTTCCTAAAATTTTGAAACCTCTAATATTGAAGTGATATTACACATTTCAAAATGCATGTCATAAAGTTCCTAGAAGACAAACACTTAGCAATGAATCCATTTAATACAAACATTCTCATGTGTGTCTTACATTTCTTTCTTAAGCAACTTCTTCAAACAATGTTTGACAACATAATCTTGAAGGGGGGAAAATCAAAATCACCATGGATCATGTTTGCTTCAATCGAAAAAGATATTAAATTGACAAAAGACAGCATAAAGAAAATATTACTCAATTCAGCATCATCATGGGCATTAGTAGTGGACATTCTTCAACATTTTTACACAATGTTTGAGACTCCTTTTTCAATTTGTCTACCATGGAGTAAAGCTTGAAAGAAAAATTAACATTGGAAAGTACAGTAGGAAAAATGCAAAGACATTGCTCCTAAATGAGTCAACCTATCCTTGCACAATAAGCCCATTGATTCATATGTATCAAAAGTGTACATATAATGTTAGGTCTTCAGAAGATGACTTACTTCTACAACAACTAGTACATCAAAATCCTACCTCTCCAGCTAGAGAGATATCCACTCTATTCAATAAACATTCTCTCAATGTATTACACACTACACAAGCAATAATAAACAAACTGTACAAATTACATGTAGTTATCTTGCAACCTACAACCTCCACTACAATCTCAATAACACAACCTCATTGCAAACACACAAAAACAAAAAAAAGGAGAAAAGAGAGAAAGAAATCAAGTTTCATACAAAGAATAATACTTTTAAAAATTATTAGACACTCCAAGTTTCCCATGCAAATGTTGTGGTTCTTTGAAATTTCGCACCAAAATGAAGAAAATCAAAAACAAAAATGGCCATATTTCTCCAAACCAATGGAATAGACATAACAATGATAAAATCAAAGGACAAACTCTTATGTAAACTTTGCTTTAAAGATGTGAAAAACAACAAAATCCCTGTATTCTCTTTGAAAAACATGCAAATGATTCAAAAAGCAAGAATTACAAGGACCTTACTGACATTGAAGCACGATTGGTTTCAATTAGAATACCCTTTGCTCAAATACAAGAATTATCATACGAAGGACAATATGGACTTCATGGAAGTGTTGTCAATGTTTTTGCTGATGTTAATAGAGCACAACAAGTACTACCAAGGTTCTTGAATGACCATGATACTGTAGCAGTGGCCATAAAGTGCAAGCTATCTTTCAAACATAATTACTTAAGTGGAATTGTATGCCCAACTTATACAATGCCTGCACTAAAAGAACTCTTGTCAACTCCGTTGTACCAAGAAAACAATGTTTGTATCAATCACCTTTGGGAGCAACATGTTCAAATTGTACAAGCAAAAAACATATTACATGAAAACAATGACGAAACAATGGAAGAAGTACATGAGGAAGAATTTCTAACTGATATACTTATGCATGGAATATACACAAGTCAACAAGTGGTCAACTTCGAAGGTCAAACTATTGAAGTTGCGCCCTCTAAAGGTTTTTCTCCACTAAGTATGTTCAAGGACAAATTATGTGAGGAACTATCATTTCCTAAACTATTTTTTGGAAAATCTTGACAATACAACATTCCCAAACACGTCTCCTACCAAGACATTGCAAAATGGGAATTAACCAATGTAGATCGCCAATTTGCACTCTCCATAGAGAACTTATTCTTCAAGACAATGAAAATATTAGTTAAGCAAGTTCGAGGCAAGTTCTTTCCTCATCTTGGGTTCGTATGCAAAAAGCACAAACAAAAGGAATAGCCCTCCAAGCTAAGGATGCTCTCCTAGACACTAACATAGAAAAATTGCTTCATTCCAACATAGGATATCATGACTTTAGCCAGCTAAGAACTTCAACTGATTATAAGCACTACCTCAAGAAAAATCTTTTTGCAATGGTTAGAAAACTAGGTCCTCCAACATTTTTCTTAACATTGTCAACTGCAGAATAACTATGGGAGCCATTTGTAGAAGCAATATACAAACTCAACCTAAGAACTCCAGAAGAAAAGCATGCCAACCCACAGATAGAGACAAGACATCTCGTGCTGACCCAATCACAACTGCACAATATTATGTTCACAAATTCCAATCTTTTAAAACTATTATGAAAAAAGATGAAAAAATCATGGGGAAAATAACAGATTTTTTCTTCGTAACAAAATTCCAAAATAGAGGGAGCCAACACGATCACGGCCTTCTATGGATTGACAATGCTCTTGTCTTTGGAATCTCTCCAAATTTTGAAATTGAAGAATTTGCCAACAAATTCATTTCAACAGACATCCTTCAACTCAATACTCACCATAGACAAATGCAAACGCATAAACATCGAAAATCAATGCTACAAATGTTTAAAAAAATGCAGATTTGGTTACCCACGTGCCCCCCATGTCTTCCACAAAAATATTAGAACCTTTCAACATTCCTCATAATAACAATGTTATAAAGAAACACATCAACTTGATTAATGAAACTTTATCTATAGAGAGCACACAATCATTACAATATACAAAATTTTTGAATACTATGAAACTAATAGAAGAGCAACACATATTGGCTCTTTGAGGCTCTATTTCACAACCAACTCCCTTCTTGAGAAGACAACCTAAAGACATTTACACAAACAACTTCAACCTTCAACTATCGAACTTATGGGGAGCAAACACTGATGTACAATTTATACTAAATCCCCATGGGGCTACAGCTTATTGTACATCTTACATGATAAAAATTGACAAAGAAACAACTATAGCAGTGAAAGAAGCACTCTCACAAACCATAAATACCGGCGCACCACCTAATTAAAGAATTAGGAAAGTGGGAAATGCAATCTTAAATATTCAGCACATAAGTTCACAACAAGTAGTATATTTAGCACTGCCAGATGCGAACAATTGAAAAAAATGAATCCTCAAAGTACTGAAATTTATTTTGATGGCATCATTACAAAATACTTGAAACGAAATATAGCACTTCAAAACATTTGCTTAGCAACTTTTTTTAGTGAATACACAAACAATGGAAAAACAACAAAAGAAAGAAAGAGAGAAAAAATAATCCGTTCCAACAACTACAATGAAATAAAGGATCCTGAGAAATACTATAGGGAGCAATGTCTTCTATTTCTTCCATTTCACAAAGTGGAACCAAGCCTTGATAACAACAATTTTACATGACATGATAAATACAACAACAACAAAGACATTATTGACCCAAAAAGAAACAAATTCAACAAGCTAATTCCAAAAATAATGGAAAATTCAACAAGTACTTATAAAACACGACCACATCAAATGTTGAGAACATCAATAATGTTGACAAATATGACATTGCAATAGACATGCCCAATCAACCCAAACCCAAGCAACATCTTAATAACACTCTCAAGAAATATACAATGGCACCAAACATAGAATACTACATAAACTTCAGAACATTAAACACAAAAAAACATTTAATTGTAGAGGACATAATGCTAAAAAAAAGGATATTCCCATCACAAGCATTTCACCTCTTCTTGACAGGAAATGCATGAATAGGTAAGACATTCACACTTCTAACAATAGTACAAGCACTACTACGAAATTACTAGCACAAACAAACACATAACATTGACTCACCAAAGGTTTTACTCCTAGCATATATAGGAAAAGCTGCTTTTAACATTGACGAAACCACGATACACGTTGCACTACACCTACCCCTAATGGCATCGCACTACACAAGTCTTTCTAATGAAAATTTACAAGAACTTTCACTACTCTACAAAGACCTTCAACTAGTTGTGTTGGATGAAGTCTTTAACAGGCCATTCCACACTAGTGGCAACTGATATGCGCCTTCGTGAAATCAAGCACAACCATAACAAACCCTTTGGAGGTGTTGATATTCTACTTTATGGAGACTTGTGCCAAGCAAGTCCCACTAAGGATTCATGGCGATTTATCAACCAATCAACACAATCAACTATGCAAACTTCTTTTTAGATAGACAATGTCTTTCAATATGAATTAACAATACCAATGCACCAAGAAAATGCCCAATACATTGAAATACTCAATAGAATATGAATCGGGGAACATACAACAAACGACATATCATAGACAAACAACTCAAAAAGAAAGTGTACCTCACTTATTCTACACTAATGCCTCCAAAGACGCTCATAATGAAGAGGTATTCCACTTACTCAAAGAAAGTCATCATATCCTTAAAGCAATAGACAAACACCACAAGACATGCAGCAAAACCTTCAAATCCAACAAACATAGGAGGACTACACCAAAAACTCCAACTAAAGCCAGGCATGATAGTGGAAATATGTTCAGGAAATCTCGACATCCTTGATGGCTTAGTAAACAGCGCTGATGGTATTTTCAAAACTTCAAACATAACACATGAAAAACAAGTAGTTTGGATCTTATTCAACAATCCATCCATAGGAAGACAATCACGAATCAACAACTCAACTCTTTACAATGTACACATTCCAAAAGGCTGGACTCCAATAATACAAATCATAAGAGAATTCCAAATTGGCAAAAACAACCTCAATTCAATTACACGTACACAATTTCCAATCCAACCTACAGCAGCTAGAACCATCCACTGTTCTCAAGGACTAACAATGGATCAACTTGCATTTGACCCATCAAAGATACAGTCACTTCGATTAACATACACAGCACTATCACGTATAAGAAACCCTGACAACATTTACATCATCAAGCCATTACAACACAAACACATCAAAGTTGAAAACAACGTCTCAAAAGAAATGCAAAGACTAAAAAAAGAAAAACCATGGCACACTCTTCAAACTAACTTTGCTATGAAAGACCAAAAAATCATGACACTACAATCACTAAATACACACGCCTTTATCTCACATCACATAAACATAGTGAACGACAAAAGCCTACTAAGTGCTACAATCCTCTGCCTCCAAGAATTACATAACAAAAAAAAAATACCTTGCCAAGATTCACATGCTTGGAAAAGTCCCACGAAGTAGGAATTACAACATGTTACAAAAACAACCTCCAACTCATTCAAGATGATTATATTGAAAACCAAGGATGTCAATGCTATCTTATAATCTTCAAAATGAAACCATCAAAAGATATTGCAGTCATAAATGTGTACAATTCCCCATTAATGAGAATAGAAAAACTACTTAAGTCACTACAAATTGCACTAGCAAAGATAAATAATGGCACAACAACATTTATCATAGGAGATTTCAACATCAACCTCAGTAATTCAAACAACAATAACAAAAAACTATTCCATTTCATGAAACAAAAAAAATTCACTCAATGAATTAACCAACCAACTACTATTGGATCTACTATAGACCACATATGGACAAATAATTACAATAACAACAATATATTTGGAACAAACTTCATTTACTGGTCTGACCACTCTCTTATATACACTACCTTAGATTGAGAAATACAAATTAAGTTCTCTTAATGGCAAGCCTTCTAAATGTAATTCACTTGTATCTTAAGAGCCCAACTTTGCTGTGTGAGGCACTTACACCCATCAAACATCCCATGGAGAACTCTTTCCCCCCACCTTATGTATTTGGTGCCACCTCAAGTGTGGGCTTTCTCTATCAAACTTATTGTTGTTACGCGAATGGTTTTGCAAAAAGACTTGCTTTATGTCTTTGAATGCACCATCTGGAATATGTACTGAACCTTCTAACCTAGTGTGTTAGACATAAGCCATGATAAGTACTCTACTTTACCATTCACCTTTGCAACCTTCAAAAGATGACAATGTAACCCCCCCCCCCCCAATGTCGCAAAGTGGTACCACTCCCCTTGCCCTTCATGGTCAAGAGGAAACTCTCATTGTCCCTTCCTCCTCATTTAGAAGGTTAGGTCTTCCTTACCATCCCTTCGAGGAATTCATAGGCTATAGGTGCATAAGCCAACTATGTGAGTTACTTGTGCAAAAAAAAGTGAGGTACCTATGAGTAAATTTTGGGAACAAGATAAGATTTATACAATGTGGGCAAGTTAAGGGGCACAAGCCAACTATGTGAGTGACTTATGGAGAAAAAAAAGATGTTACTATTGGTAAGTTTGGGGAAACGAAGATAAGACTTATACAATGTGGGTGAGTTAGAGGAAATAAAGAGAGCTAGCCATGTAATGAGTTAGGAGAAAAAATACGGCCATGTATGTGGATGGTTAGACATAAATCGTGAAGATTGGGCACCCAGTAACCACATTCAAGCATTATAGGTAATCTTCATCTATGCTCGATTGTCCACATCATGTACTACAAGATGATGTGGTGAATTGGCTAATTTTCAAGTAATTTCCCCAAGGCCCTTTATGATCAAGAAGGAACTCCCATTATTCCTCCTTCTAGCACATATGAGTTTGTTTTAGCCATCTCTTAAAGGAACTACATCTTAGTTTTTCTTACCGTCTCTTAAAGGAACACGCAAGCTTTGGGTGGCCCGTGGGTAATGAGTGAGTGAGGTGGAGAATTTGAGGCAAGAAAGCTTATACTTGAGGGAAAAAAGCTATAATGTGGTGGACGTAAGTATATACAATGCAGAATTGAGGGGAGAAAATATAATGTTGTGGATATAAGCACAAACATCTTTTTTCAAATTTTTTCCTTCTATGAAGCCACATGGATGATGTCATGATCAAGAGTACATCACTCAATAAAAACCCATCGCAACCCATAAAGGATGACCATAACTATGTTTAAAAAGTGTTTTAAAAGGAAGAAATTGGTGATATGCTTAATTTTCTCACAATTAATATGTTTTAATTGGAACTAAGTTTCCTCATTGGGATACCACAATATTGTTGGTACTATTCTCTCTCGGAAATAAACATACCTTGCAGTTTTACCTAGCATAGGAGAAATTGAAATGGAACGAATGAGATATCAAGACAGATTAAATCTTCTCATATAACCAAAATTTTTCCCATGAAAGCGTATCTTGGTTGAGAGTTATCGCAAACAAGACACATGACTAAGTTCCCACTAAGTATATCACACTTTACATATTGACATGCACCACACATCAAGTATGAGATTAATTCCCTCAATTTAGCAAATATGGCATGTACACCTTGCATCTTTTCATGATTATTCTTGCTATATATTGCAATATAGAAGGGATGGAAAGAGAGGAAAGACTACATAAAAAATTCAATGCTAGGATTCATATTTCAATCACAATCAAAGGTAAAATAACAAACATAGCATGCACATAATTTACTCAATGGACGTTGTTCATAAAAAAAGGCATAAGTAGTTGTAGTCCAAGTAATTTTTTTCCCATGACCTTTTGCAAGCCAATCTCTTAATGACAATATTATCCAAATAAATCTCTACTTGATATATCTCAATGCTCTATCTCAATCTAAGGCTATTTTCAATGTAGTTTATTGAAACACAACAAGGAAAAGGGACCATAGGCACGTCACCAGATGCATTTTTTGATTTTTTTCAAAAAGTGATGGGCGCATCTATTAGCACATCCATAGACCCATGTCTAGACATGCATTCATATAACAGCGGGACATACTTATAGATGTGCTAACAGACACACTAATAGATGCTCTATAAAACATTAAAAAATAGTGCTTATAGACACACTAATAGATGTTATAGTTGCTCTGTAGAAAATTTTATTAAAAAAATAGAATGATGTGTGGTTGCACGAATCCCATTTCTACAGTGTGAAATGGGTGTGAAATGGAATTGCTGCAGTAGCCAACACCATTATAATTTGCACAATTCCACACACATCTATAGCTATTGGTAATTCGTTATATATTATTAAACGAGTTAAGGAATGAAGTACTAGAATTTGAAGTCATAGACAAGCCGACGATTACAATTCCAAATAAAACATTACAACTCCAAAACATTTTACATCACAAAGCATTCATGGATAAAACATTGCACAAGGAAATCGAATGCCAAAAAAAAACAAGAGTGTCTATTAACTCATGGCCCAAAAAGTGTTTGTATATACATATAGCACGAAGCCAAGCCACCTGTGGCTTCAAGTACAAAAAAGAATACTAGCTAGCTAGCACTACTTCTATGACTAATCGGAGGCATCCTCGTCATCGCTTCCATCACCGCTCCTACCACCCTCGGAGCCTTCTTCGTCACCTTCTTCCTCCTCGATACCCTTGCCTTCTTCCTCCTCAATACCCCAAGGAGCCTATAAACAAGGGACAACATGTATCAATGTATGAAAAATCAAGATAAATTTACAACATTGACATGTTTAAAGTACTTTTAAATACCTACATGGGTGTTCCAGTAGCCCGGCTATATTGCTCCATAGTAATCAAGCCCTCATCATAGAATTGCCTCCAAGTAGATCACCTGCCATGTCCACGATGATAGGCTGTCATGGCAGGAGTAGGGTATAAATCAGAGCTCATTTGGGGCCTTTTAGCCTAGAAGGAAAATAGCCCTCTGCCAATCAAACAAGGGCCAATGTAACATTGGAAAAAATCAAAGAAAGGAGAAAAAAAGAAAGATCTCCAAGTTTGCATTCAATGAGAATATCTGAGCTACTTTATTATATTTGACAAGGTGCAGTATTTGGTGTTTTTTACCTCACCTGCACGTTCAGAGTGAGCCAACAAAATCCCCAAAACAGCTTCAAAAACACTAAAAATGGACAACGAGAGGCATGGAAAAGGCAAAAAAGGCCTGGAAAAAAAAGTGTACAACACAATGCGAGTTGACAGGTTGGGTCAACTCCCCAACTTATCAACTCACATTCTATTATACACTTTTTTTCCATACCTTTTTTGCTTTTTTCGGGCCTCCGGTTGTCCATTTTTCAATGTTTTCGACGCCGTTTCGAGGATTTTGGCCCACTTCGGATGCACCGGTGAGGTCAAAAACACCAAATTTAACACCCTATGTCAGATATAATAAAGTAGCTCATGCATCCTCATTGAATACATGTCTTCTTAGAACACGTACTTTGTCAGTTTTCTTTTTGATATTATCCATTTTTAAAGCAAAAAAAAAAAAGAAATATAGCAATTTCTCTCAGGGCCCCAAAATGAGCTCTCATTTTTCCTAATGTGCCCACGATATCAAGATGTAAGATGACACAATTTGCAGAGTGGTTAGAACAAAGGAAAAATCTCCTAACCACATGAACACATTGTAATTTGAGATCCATACTTACAAATTGGGCCTCCCATGATGCGAGCATGATGCAATACCTCCTACTCTAAAATGCGAGGATCCATATTGCTCTAACTACATCCGTCGTGCCTCAACGTGCTACAAATTGGGGCCCTACTTCACTAGCTTCAGGCTTTCTTCCACTCGTGCTTATGGGTAGTGTGTGGCTGGCCCCTTGGTGTGGTTGTCCTCCCTCTCTCCTGGCAATCGCAACTAGTGCGTGCCTCTTTCATTTCTCAAATTGGACTTATGTAAAGTCCAATTTGAGAAATGGACTAAAAAACAGTCCAAAATTTTTGAATATACTAGTAATGTTGTTTTTTGAACTAGATTTGACAACTCAAAACAAAAGATTTGATGATTAAGTACTAAGAACATCAATGCATAACCAAATCTCTTACAAAGGTGGTCTACATAAACATCTTCATAACTTCATAAAAATCTCTTACAAAGGTGGTCTACATAAACATCTTCATAACTTCTTGTGAATTGAGCTACTATCACCTAAGAACATCAATAGATGACCAATAATAGATGACCAATTCTCTTAGAAAGGTGGTGTAAATAAACACCTTTATGTATAAGTGGTGTGCACACACCTTTATGACCATTTCTTTTAGAAAGGTGGTGTACATAAACCCCTTAGAAAGGTAGTGTAGATAAATCCTTTTATGTGTAAGTGGTGTACATATACACCTCACTTGGTATTAAAAAACACCCTTAACTATAAAAATACATTTGACATAAAGTTTAAAATACACCATTAAGTATAAAATGGACCTCATAAACAATCTTTATACACAATAATGAGAGTAAAGAAATCAAAAAAGTAGTAAACTTTTTATTAGATATTCGCTTTACATAGAAGTTCAAAACTTGTGATTACAAAGCCATCAGCCATTTTGAATAACAGGAAAGTAAGTTGGTTTCCACCCTGTGTTTCTCCTAATTTGACCACCTTGTGTTTCAACTCATTTGATTCTCTTTACATTTGCATAATATATTGCTAAAAATTTATTTTTGCAGATACTTCAAAGGAGCGAAAGAAAAATTCAATGCAAGGACACTGTAAATAGAACAATTTACATAATACAAAGTTATTGACTTCAGGTATTACTTGCAATTTTTAAAAAAAAGTTGACATTTGATGTATTAATACAAAATGATTACAAGTATAATTTGTTTTTCAATTATTGCTCAAAATCTCTCTCTTGACTTTTTTACAGTGGAGAATCGTTCTGAGAATCTTCCACATGCTGCTCAGGTTGCTGCTATTGGAGTGCTATTGTGGATCCTATTGCTGTGGATCCTAGTGTTGTACATCTTGCTGCTGCACATGCTCAGAATGTCCCTAGCACAAGCAATCTAGAAGATATTCTAGAAGGTGTCAGTGTTGACGAGCTACTTGAACAATTCTCAAAGGATGTGGAAGGAGAGCCTACAGTTGATCTTTTCCAAAATCCTGAGCCTATGCACAAGGAGGTAGGGACATCAAAGCAGCACCCGATCCCATGGACGAGGAGGTAGGGACACCAACGTAGCAAGAGGAGTCGATACACGAGGATGCAGTACTGACAAAGAGTCTTTTGAGACAACTATAATGGGAATGAAGGGCAGCAAATTATAAAATTCAGACTTCTACAAGTAAATGCAATATGGCTGACTTTTCAAGAGAAAACTTGAAAATCACGTTTTAGAGCAAAAGTATAGGCAATGATTGACTTCCAATTCTAAATCCTGGTGAGTACCCTTTAAGAAGTTGAAGGTATAGCATATCTTTTGATGTACATCTATATGTACCAAACTCCACTGATTGCTGCAAGAGAAACAAATAACATGAGGGGATTAGACCAAGAGGCTATAAATTTAATTTAAACATATCAGGATTTTTTCAATAGAGGGTAGTAGTGGAAAAGATCAAGGAACATACTCTGAGCAATATGGGAGGAGAATCATATCAACCACATCTAAATTACAAAAATGAAACCACTTGGAAATGCTTTTGGTTGATGTCTTATTATCTTTTAGCTTGAAAGATATAGCTAGATCAATTATATACACAGAGTGTTGAAGGCTCCAGTGGATCTGACTCTTCAAAAAACTACAAAAAATAACTTCACTTAGCTTATGAAAAAGTGAATGCTACAAAGACATAAACACAATTGACATAGAAAGATATACTTACTATAGAGCTGCAAGCATGATTGTGCAAGTGACATGTTTTTCTTTCTATGCTAAAGCCATGATGCAATCTTCTGTCAGGTCTTAGGTCAGGTCATCATTCACAGTCTGGATAGCTACTCTGATCCTTGATCCAAGTTGGAGGAGCTTCTACTAAATTTACACCATCCTCACTAATGTTTGGGATTGCAAGACAGACACTATTTCTTTGACTCTTTTCCTAAGGGACTCTTCATAGGCAACCTTGCCTCTGGTCTCATGTTGGTGAAAGACCTCTATGATCTTGACTCCTTCATATTTAGGTTTCCTGGATGGAGGTATCAACAAGATATCTCTCATTTTAAGATCATCCCAATGTGCTACTACCATCACGGTGTCCATGAAAAACTCTATAAGCCACTCTTCAACAGCTTCTTGGAGAGCAAGTAGTGCAATCCTTTGCCATCTAAAGTCCACATGCTAGTTGATGCATATTGCCCTCACAAGCCTTTAGAATGGTGCCATGGGTACTGTAGATCCTATGGCTTTTTGAGCCTTCCTTATCTCCATCAGGATAGATTTTCTTTGGCTCACTCTTTTCTTCCTGTTCGTTGCTAGCATGTGCACAGGTTTCCCCTTCCTTGAAGATTTTGATTTGGATGGAGTTGTGGCACCCTGCAATGTCAAGTCCTTTTCCTTTCCTTCTGGCTGTTGCTTTAGTTCTTGCCACAGTCTATTGCATTGTTCTCTTGGAAAAAAACCCAAACATAACAAGCCACCCAAGAGTTTGCTTGAAAACGCGATATCATGCAAAATTATAGAGAAAAGGCTGGAATCGCGTTTTTTAGCAAATTCTTTTTTACATACCTCAGCAACACACAGCATGCAAACAATTTGCTAGAAAATACGATATGGAGGAGAAAAACAAAGAAAAAGCTCAAATCGCATTTTTGAGCAAATTTAATTGAAACCTAGGACTCCACCATCCTCCTAAACCCTAGAATGCATATGAAATGTGCTCAAAAAGACAACTCATAGGGTGTCTTTGAGAGAAAGCTATGGAATGGTCATTTTACCTTAACAACATGAATAACCAATGACTGGTGATAGATTGCTTACTTGGGCTTGTGTGTAGAGTTGGAGCTGGAGCTGGGGAGGTGTGAGATGGAGCTAGGGAAGTTGTGGCTGGAGCTGCAATGGGTGGTGGAGCTAGTGAGGTTAGAGTTGGAGCTACAGTGGGACTCTGTGATGGAGGTGGTGAGGTAGTGAGGTTGGAGCTAGAGCTGGTGAAGTAGTGAGGTTAGATTATTGTTGTATTTACCATACAAGAATATACTTGTTCCGACTAGCAGTGAATTCCATGAGGCAGAATAGCACATTGTTGCATGGAGATATGTGTGATTGCTTATGCAAGGTTCGTAGGCCCCAAGGGGAGGACATGTGTGTTGCCCACACCAGCAGTTGTTCTTCTATGTCTAAAATGTGGCGTTTGGCAGTATGTCCAAAGGAAGAGGATGCTGAATGGCACAAGCTTGAATGCTTATTGTGCAAGTGTGACAAGTGCCCACAACAGTTGTTTTGCCCATGTGAGTTGGATGATGCAAATGGTGCATTGATAAGATGGAATGCATATGAATATGTCACCGAGGATACGAGAAAATGTGATGCAAAGAAAAGAATAAAATTCTTATACAAGGAAACTCCTCCATCCATCATCATCCCTCAATACTTGCAACACTTAAATGTGTTTATCACTCACAACTTCTGTAGTTACTGGCAACACTCTCAATCCAAAGAGTGCACCACAAATTTTCTTAATGATGTGGTGCTTTCAGTTGTTGACTTTGCAAAGAACTATACATTCAAAGTGCAGAATGAGGTTCAATCAATGCATTGGCATAATGACCAAGTGACCATCTTGGTTCATATTTGCTATTGGAAGGAGACGAGCAAGATAAAAAAGCAATCCATCTTTTACATTTCAGATGACAAAGAACATGACACACTATTTGTGCAGCATTGCTTTATGCTCCACCATCAATGGTTGGTATCTAAAGGCTTGAAGTTTAAAAGACACTGGATTTGGCTAGATGGGGTAGCATCTTAGTTCAAGGCCGCTCGCCCGTTTTACTTTGTTGCAAGGTAAGACATTGGACACTGCCCCCTTATTTTCTACATCACACTGAAGATGTTGCATATTTTAAAATGCCATATATATGTTGTTTGTTATGCTAGGTATTGCTCTTTGACTAGCATTTGGATGATGTGGAACTTTTTCAGAAGCGATCATGGCAAGGGAGAGCTAGTGCAGTCATAAAGCATACACTAACCAGTGAGCAATTAGATGTAAAAGATGCAAAGCTACAAAATGCACACGATGTTGTGGAATGGTTCTCATGGAAGATGGGAGATGATTTTAAACAAAGGCTCTTCGTAGAAGTAAAGGTTGGTGATGTTAACAGGTCTAAAGCATGGAACTGCCAAACCATCAAAGGAAGTCGTTCAACACACTGCATATTGGGTTTTAGTAAAAAAGATCCCACACAAGCCTTGTTTAGACATTTGTCATGCTTTTGTTCATTCTGCATGGATGAAACATGGGATAAGTGCACCAATTTATCTCATGCAAGTCCATTGACCTTGAACAAGCTGGAGCCCATCAATGGACAAACTGCATCAGACATGGAGAAGGAATTTGTAACATATGCGATGGATAAAGACCAACTGGCTTACATGCTTCAGATGGGTGACCATTTTGCAGTACTATGGTCCCCTACAAATGAAGATAATGAGGATTATTATGTGGCGCTCTGCTCAAAATCAAAAACATTCCTCATAGAGCAAGAGACGGATGGCTAGGGTAATGTCTTCAACATTGGGGATCAAGTGGTTTTTGGAATCTTTTATGCGAAATTCCCAAAATGTAAAAGCAGTTATGCATTACTAAAAGATGCACCTCCTACTATAGTGCATGCTGATGCGGTGTTGGCAATAAAGTTCCAAATGTTGCAAGCAAAGCACAAGGTTAAAGGCTAGAGAATGGTGTATCGTGTACCCCAAGAGGTGCACGAATGGATCTTGGCAAACATTTCTCTATAAGAACTATTACTGAGCATGTATTTTTGCAATGGCTCTTACATATTTTTGTGCACGTTTTGTATCTTGTTTCTCTCGGGGATGCTCCGTAGTGAGGAACTTTAAAAGTTTTTAGTACTATTAGTTTTAATTGTGTACTATTATATTATTACTGTTTAGGTACTGGTCATGTCATACTATTAGTCCTATTTTTTAGTGATTGTGTACTATTGTAGTAATTTTTGTAGTTCATATTAAGTTTGTTCTATTGTCATATCATACTACTTATTACTATTTGGTTAGTACTATTTAGTACTATGTACTACTATCTTAAGTAACTCATCTACTATCAATTGAGAGAGAGAGAGAGAGAGAGAGAGAGAGAGAGAGAGAGAGAGAGAACCATTGTACTACTGTCATATCATACTACTTAGTACTATTTGGTAAATACTATGTGATACTATGTAGTACTATATTAAGTAGCACATCTGTTGTCAATTGAGAGAGAGAGAGAGAGAGAGAGAGAGAGAGAGAACCATTGTACTATTGTCATATCATATTTTTGTAATGTCGTTCCTCTTTTTAATATATTGCACTTATAATTCAGAATGAGCCATACAAAATCAGAAGGCACCATATAAAATCATAATGAGACATATAGAATCAGTCATATGACATTACGAAGCCCAAACGGCTATTTAGAAAGTAACAACATCTGTATTCATCAATGTACAAGTCCTTTACAATCTTGCCTTCAAGGCCTAGTGTATGGTGGGTATTATTTTACATAAGGATTATGCCTAAGAATCTGTTGGCACATCTCATGTGGAAGGTCTGCTATTTTTTGTTGGATGATAAACCAGTCCACGGGCTTTGGATCTTCCGTTAACAGTGAAACAACAGCATCAACACACCCCATGTCAGCATAATCTGCAGAAAAGACTTCAACGAATAATTTGGCTGGATGCTCACAACGGGCAACTGCAATGCACTCAATCACATGGCCTTCATAAGGGTATCTCATTGTAAAGGCAGGAACACTTTCTCTAGCATTTGCTAAATCCAATAAGTATGGCAGCAACTGATTTGATAGCTCATCATCATTAGGATCTCCATCATAGGCGAAAGGAGTTATGCAGGAACTGGGTGGATTTAATGCTGCTTTCAAAGGAGTGCCATCAACCAAGAGTGTGTTCATGGAATCATAGTCAATGTCATGCGTAGCCAATGCACTAAATGGCTTAAGCAGACACATCTCATCCAGCCATGTTGGGTGGCGGAATTCTTCCCTTGTACAACAATCCTCCTATGCAAAGTTGAACAGGAACTTGAACTCCCTAAACTCATCATATCCCAATTTGCTTTCTATCAAAAACACAATGGGACTGACATTTCTCCTTGTCATACTACTCCATGTAGCGATCTCAAAATGCTCCCACAAAGATTTCATGAAATTAATCAACTGTGGCCACAAAGAGACAACATGGTTGCCTAATTTATGAACATCACTGCCTTGGGTCATTTCAAGAGCAGTCCGCCGCCACCTCTTTAACAATATTCCATTCAAATCAAAGATTAGCAACTTTTTTTGAGGTAGAACATCTCCAAAGTCACCTAGAAGCAACAATAACACATATACAAATCCATCATACTTGAGTTGATGAATTGTAAAAAGAATTTCATATCAACTTATGAGAAGATAAATTGCAAAAAGAATTTCATTTAAAAAACAAGGAAGATAAATTGCAAAAATAATTTCATTCAAAAAACAAGAAGATAAATTGTTAAAAAAACGAGAAGATAAATTGCAAAAAGAGTTTCATTTAAAACTTGCGAGACCAACTCTCATACAATGTCATTTCATAGACGATCTGGTCCTAACATTTGGGGTTGGGTATTTCTCAGCTACCTCAGTGACCCTCTCGTTGCTATCTGTGTCGAGCTTTTCACCACTATCCGTGTGTTCACCCTTGCTATTCTTTCCAATCAACTCCCCACCGCCATCTATGTCTTTGTCCTTGCTGTGGTTTCCTGGCAAGTCCTGCATGTCCAATCTTGCTATTGCTTCATCTAGTGGTTGTTGCAGATTTTCTTCATCCAAGTTCAACAAATCATCTTCATCCAAGTGCTAATCATCTCCGATGTCTCCAGTTAGATTGTCTACAAAGAAATAAAGTCAGATCAGAAATGGGTTTGAGGTGCTATACACAGAAGACTGTAAATGTGCATCTTCACAAAAAAATACATACCCTTCTTTTCCTCTATATTCTTGCTTCTATACAATGATAGCACAGCAGATTTCTTCTGAAGGAAATATGGCCCTTGAGGAGTCCCCTTTAGGGGCAAGGGACATATTCCAACACAACCCTTGCCCCTAAAGGGAACCCCTCAAGGGCCATATTTCCATTAGTTGTGTTGGAGTCCAGATATGATTGGTACTAAACAGTAGTAAGTGCTACTAATAGTGCTAAATACTACTAATACTACTAAGTACTGCTACATAGTACTAAATACTACTAATATTGCTAAGTACTAAAC
This sequence comes from Dipteris shenzhenensis, assembly GCF_047967505.1. NCBI lineage: Eukaryota > Viridiplantae > Streptophyta > Polypodiopsida > Gleicheniales > Dipteridaceae > Dipteris > Dipteris shenzhenensis. The sequence continues at coordinate 8,516,529 of NC_141601.1, read as the reverse complement.
AGTACTAATGCTAATCCTAATACTGCTACATAATACTAAGTGCTAACTAAGGCACTAAATACTACTAATACTAAATAGTACTTAGTGCTAACTAGTGCTAAATACTACTAAATACTATTAGTACTAAATAGTACTAAATACTGCTAAATACTATTGATACTTAATAGTACTAAGTGCTAACTAGTGCTAAATACTACTAAATACTAATGATACTACTAAATAGTACTAAATGCTACATATTAAATAGTATTAACTATTAACTTAGAGTGCTGAATAGTAGATGATAAATAGTATTAAATGCTAAATAGCACTAAATGTTGAATAGTACTAAATGATATATAGTACTACATGCTAAGTGGTGCTAATATTACTAAATGTTGAACAATCCTAAATGCTAAATAGTACTAAATGCTAAATAGTGTTGAATAGTACTAGATGCCAAATACTACTAAATGCTAGATAGTGTTAAATGTTAAATAGTGTTGAAACACACAGTACTAGATAGAAGTGCTAGATATTGCTAAATAGTACTAAATGCTAACTAGTACTAAATACGTAGTAGTATTTAACCTTTTTAGCTATCCTTTTAGTACTAAATACATGGTACTAGCAGTGCTAGATAGTGCTAAAACACAACTATACTAGCAGTGCTAAATAGTGCCAAATAGTACTAAATGCTAAATAGTACTAAATGCTAGGTAGTGCTAATATTCCTAAATGTTGAACAATCCTAAATGCTGAATAGTGTTGAATAGTACTAAATGACAAATACTACTAAATGCTAAATAGTATTAAATGCTAAATAATGCTGAAACACATAGTACTAGCAGTGCTAGATAGTGCTAAATAGTACTAAAAGCTAAATAGTACTACTGAATGCTAAATAACGCTGAATACTACTAAATGCTAAATAGTGCTAAATAGTACTAAAGTCTGGATAGTGCAAAATGTTAAACATTGCTAAATGCCAAATAGTTCTAAATTCTAAATATTGCTAAATCACATAAACAGTACTATTGAGTACTAAATAACTGACTTCAAATGTTCAGCATGTATAATATTATATTACTCTATTGAGTAACAAGTAATAAGAAAAAAAGAGTAAAGAAAATATACCTGCTTTGTCAAAGCCCATGGCAGCCAACCGTGCATTTGACACCAATACATTGCAAGACGGATGAATACATTGTAAGTTCTCTGGAAAAATGGAATGTTGCACACATGATGTGGTATGTGTGCAAGCATGGTGCAAAAAGCACATCAATAGTTTCTTGAGAAAATCCAAGCCCACAGAAAACACACCTGCACATTTATTGAAAGGGTAAGTACACACTACTTGTAAGAGGACCCAACTCTAAAAACTAAAACATCGATTTGTACATGGAAGTTAAGAATCTCACCATTCAATATTCATGTTCATAGTCGCTACTGCAGAGCCTGTGGGATGGTGAGTTGGTACTAGATTCAGAACTTCGAGACCTTAAATTGGGCGCTTCTCAATCAGATGCTATACATTGCTCAAAAAACTTGAGCTTGCTTTGTAGTGCTCTCCAATGCTAATTCACTGTCTTTTTTTTAATTCAAATATTACTTTTGTTGTATCCAGTTCTACCTCAAGTTTTGCTACATCCTTCAAGAACTCGTCCTATAGTACACTACCATGTAATAAATTTTCTACTTTACTACGTACCCAGCTGAGTGTATGTACAATTGATTCAACTTTTATGAGGGCTTCGCCCTAAGTTGCAGTAGCAACCTCAAAATTTGCATGCAATCTTGCATCCTCCTTTGACACTATACCCTTCCACTCATACAGTACACCTTCTTGCTCCACGTTGAACTTCCGTTGATCCTGTAAATGTACAAGCTCCCATTTTTCTGTAGACGTGTCCACATCACATTCATGCTTGATACAAATGCTATACAAGCTAGCCGAGCGCAGATTCACATCTCTATGTTGGGCAAAGTCATCCCAATCCAGATCTACTCCATGAGTAGATGCAACGAATGCCCATGCCAACATTGTACCAACTTCATTGTTCGTGACTGTTTTCGAATTGTAAATCCTATAGTAAATCTTCATAAAATTGTTCAGCAATGATTTCTTCAGCCGACCTATATGAAAGCCACACTGGCTCTCTTTGTCATTATTTTCCCATATTTCTTGGATCCAAGTGTCCAACACTAAATATAAGTTTGGCTTCGCTCTCAAGAAAAATCTCCATCCAAGACTGACTCCAGTCGAAATTGCTATTGGTTTGCTGTCCTTAGTCTTTGGCTTCTTTTTTATTGGAGTCAGAATAGAAGCCGCTTTGCTGTCCATAGCCTTTGCCTTCTCTTTGGTTGCAGACTTCCTAGATGGAGTGTTTCTTCTTGGAGAAAGGACATCGGGCTTCTTCGAGGCAGGAGATGTGATGCCTTTGGGCTTCCTTGGAGACATGGCGGTCTTCAACTACTGCAAAGAGAGTAACATTTTAGTACTAGGACTCACACTAAGATGAAATGGAGTAGAGCAGAAAGTTTGCATGTCGACAAAAGGAATGGCAAAAGACAATCGCATGCAAGTCCGAATATTGAATTATGGAGGGAAAGCATTTAGAGAATGGAGGAAAAGCAAAGAACGAATAGAGAATGGGGGAAAAGAGAAGAACGAATAGAGAGAGAGAGAGAGTACCCACAAGAGAGCGACCCACAACGTCCTACCAGAAAATTTGAGATGGAAATCAGAAGTTCAGAAGTTCGAAAGTGAAAGTGTAGGTTCGAAAGTGAAACACCTGAGAGGAGACGCAGTGCATGAAAATGTGTGTATGAGCATGAGAATGCATACGTGAGAATATCTTGTGCATGAGAATCTGTAATCAATAAATATATTACTACACATCGATTCGAGAAATCTCTCCATATCACACACTACTTAGTACTACCACATTCTTGCTAATAGTACATACACCGTAGCATGCTTTCACCCCTTTCATGATAACTTATATAGCCACACATCCTTATTGTCTATGGAAGGCTTTCTCAAGGTCTTTACCATATTGTCCAATGCTATCCAAACATGTACTCTCAGGGTTCTCACATGAGGATCAACAAAAATTAATGGTGCAGCTACATAGCTCTTTCCAATAATTCCAATTCATATTTAATCGAATCTTTTCCATGAATGGATAGAAGCCTTTGTGCCTTTGATCGGGGTGAACACTTGATTTGGAAGATTTCTTGATTTCCCTAAGAGTTGTGTGTCTTTGTATTGCTTTACATTCCCTCCATGTAGACCCATGCTTAAGAGAAGAGCTTCGACCTTCCTATACATGATGCCACTCTATGTTCCAGTTTCATATTCCATAAACATACTATGTGCAATTAAAGTGACTTACCACAATGAGCCCCATCTTAGCATGCAATAGACAAAAATGCACCCTTTGTAATGGGATATTTAATATTTGATCCCATTTTTTATTAGTTTCATCTCCATTAGGTGCCGTATCTTGATTGCAGCTCATTACTCCATTGCTCCAGTACATGCGCTTCTTAGCATCATCATCTACAATGTTAGTCATCACATCTTTACCACTTCCAAAGTATTTTCCTCTTTTTATTTTCCCTTTCCCTCTACATTTTCCTGTGCTTGTGCCATTACTACCTCAAAGTTGTGAGTGCATGCAAAAAAGACACAGATATGTCACTTTTGTACTCAATTCCATTCCAAACATATCCTTTAATGTTTTAAGGTCTCCTGCCATGTGCCATTCAGCTTTAAAGGATACAAACCCTTCAACTTGAAGTGACTCTCCTTTTTTCTAGGCATCTATGACACTTGGAATTGGAGATCTATCAAATACCCATTTCAAAATGAGTGTGTCTCTTTAGGAAGTTCAAATGCAACTAGCCACCAAATGTGCCTTTTCGATTGCAACACTAAAATCTTCTCTAGCTTCCTTATCTTTGGCATGTCCAAGAGCTTTGTTCATCATAGTAATACTAACCCTCTCCAACTTCTGGCCTTTTACAACCTCACACTCATCCAATTTGATAACAAACACTAGCTTTCCTTCACCGTCTGAAAAATTATGAGATTTACACAATTAGAAAAGAACTCAATAAAGATTATAGCGTAAATAAACAAAATAAATGTCACCTACCCCATGCTTTCATGCTGTAAAACTCTACCATTGCAGTTTGGAACCTACGTACATCCAAAAAGACATTGTTACGCTCCAAAAAGACATTGTTATGCTTGGTCCTTGCTTTGTAGCTTTGATACTCTATCCACCTTTCTTTTTGCTCTATTGGCCTTTCGTCTTGCCAACCTGATGCTTTTTGAAATGTGCATAAATCTACCAAACTAATCTTGGACAATAGAATTTGTTTTTTCTCTTGCATTTCTAACATATACTCATCTCGGTTGATGAGGGACTCTTTATGTCCTGACTTTGAAGTGCATCTATGAAGGCATTATATTTAGCTAATTACCCATTTTTACTAATGCCAACAACATCACATGCATGGGAAACTTCTAATGGATCTACAAGGCTTTCTAAATCAGCTACAACCTCTTGTAATATTGCATACCATAAAGCATGCCACAGAAATCCCTAAGAATAGAAATGAATTATTTCTTCTTCACTACACTTTTTACAGCATAAAGTTTATCGAATGAACCTCTTTTGATAACCTCCTTCATTAAAAAATTACAAAAAGCATGATTACATTGGAAAAATAAAATACGACATCGTTTGTAACAAATTCTTCATAATTACAAAACAATCCAAACATACCACCGTGTAGCTTGCACCTTATGCTTCTTGCTCCGCCACCATATTCCAAGAGGGGTTTTGTAATTCAACTTTCAAAAAAACCCGTTAGTTAAATAAGTAAAGAGGGGTGATTTTATTAGGGGAGGAATTTTAGTTGAGATGTTTTCTAAATAGTCCTTGAATGCATGTGATATGTATGGTTTCTTGGCATTGCACCCCGTGAGATCCTATGCTTGTAACCTAAAGGGGTTCTTTTTATTCTTTATAATCTCCTAGTCAATGTAGCAAGCTGTTTTTGGAGGAACCAAGTCTCCTTCAACAATTTTTATGTATGATCAATTAATCTTGTGATCGTCTCTTATGACCTTTCTTTTGTAATTTTAGAATCAACAAGCTTTGTTTGTTCTTGGGTTAGTTGTTCATGGAGATTATGCATGGTTTATTTGAGTCTTTTAGTCTGTACTTCCATCCTCAAGAAGTGAACCTTGGCACATGGGAATGGCCAATGCATTTACAATAGCCAAGTAAGACTTGAAGAGCATCTCCTACATATTGAATCAAACTTGTCACATTTTCACACATAGGAGGATCCATTGGATAGAGTCCACCAACATCCATAGGTCAACTTGTCTTGCTTCTTGCTATTGTAGTTAATCTAGTGTTTCTTTGTCATCAATATTGTGGCCACTGGCATTGATGAGTTGTAGCATACTCTAGTGCAACTTCAATGTGCAAGGTGCTTTTTCATGGCTTGTTGGTGCGATCTTCCAACAGAGCCATGAGAGGAATTTAGAAATAGATTCTTGGATCAAATGTGGATGGTGTAAATTGCACCATACCTCTAAGGCATTAGGGGCAACACTTACCCTAACCCTAAGGGGTTCACATGTATATATTCATGTTCATGTTCAATATAACTTAGTGTACATGTAGCTATATCGTGTGCACACACACACACACACACTCTCTCTCTCTCTCTCTCTCTCTCTCTCTCAAGGTGCTCCCAAGCCCTTGCATCTCATCAAGGCACTAAGCATGGTATCAGAGCACCAAGTGCTCCCAAGCCCTTGCATCTCATCAAGGCACTAAGCCCTCCTTCCTCAAGGCATCCTCCTCCCGATAGCAAGATCTGTGGACCGTGAGGTTCATCCTTCGAGAGAGAATTTTTTATAGAGAGAGAGTCAAAGACCTTGTTTTGTCAAGGTGACAAGCCCTCCTTCGTGAGGCATCTTCAACTCTTCTTGTAGAGCTCTTCTCCATCTCTGTTTCGATTTAGAAAGCTCGAAAGTACGATTTTTGGAGCTTGAGATAAGGTCTTTTGAGTGATTATGGTTCTTGTGAGGTCTTCTTGTTCATGTTAGAGATTTTCGACAAATTTTGGATTGAGAGAGAAAGAAAATTCCTTCTTTTTTCTTCTGTGAGATATAGAGGTTTTTTGAGTGTTCACTCTATTGGTTGAGAGAGAGATAAAGAGAGAAAAAAAGGTTGAGTGTTCCTCATTCCGGAATATTGAGAGAGATCATTGTTTTTGATAAAGTGAAAGGTTTGAGAGTCGAGACTGGTTATCTAGCATGAAAGAGAGCGTCTCTTTTGTGACAAAAAATAGTTTTGGTTCAAGTTCATCAAGCCAAGACACATGCCAACTCAAAGCTCCGATGAACTAAGCAAGCTCTTAATCCCAGTCCAGTAGAGAGCAACAAATCTTCGAAAGGACTCCATAGCTACTTCACCAACTACACAACTAAGGCCATTCTATGAACAACAAGCATAGTTGCACAGCCTCAACTTAGCCATGACTCTACGACTCCACGAGCTCAACGGATACCTCCTACCACATCACCAAGACACGTGGCATATCCATTTCAATAGGCATGTGTCAATGCTACATTAGCATCTGACACATCAGCTAGCCATGTCATCAGTGGTCCAATGCCACCTCATCAGTGCCATGTGACAATCCCCTACTAGGCAGTGATATCTCTACATAGGCACACTGCACCTGACCATCCACTGCCACATCACCACAAGCCACCATCATCAATTTGGACCCCCTCCTTGGAAAAAGTTTGGCTTAGATTTCAAATGGCTATAACTTTTAATCCAGAAAAAATTTGGAGGCACTCCAAAAAGAAAAATTGTTTGCTAGCTCATGCTCTACGCATCTGTCACCTCAAATTTCACATCTGAGATTTCCACTTTGCAATATTTGCTAATCCTCTACATTGGAAACACCTCCTAGTCCAATGCAACGTACCCAATACATAAAATAAATCTAAACAACATTCATTTGATGCATTTGACGCTTCAACATGTAGTCTAGTTGTAGACTAGCACTGCTATAAAGGAGATTCAACTCCACCAAGCCAAGTAAGCCATTGCCATTTACCCGATTAGTTCCCAATGGCGTCAGTCCCTTTGGATCTATCATCAATGTACACACTTGCACATCTGACACCAGTTCAATACTCTCGGCATTTGGCAGTTCATCACACAGTGTGACACTTGGCTGAGTTCTCCTCCTTGGATTCATGATTGTTGCATTCTTCTTGCACGCACACATGCCACCCATGAATTCATTGACTATTTTTTGGCATTGGTTCCTGCACATACACATTAGCCTTGTACAACCTCTTGGCTACTCCCGACACACAATTGTCATGTTTATTTTACAGGTTTGATCCTACATGACTTGGTTTTGACCATTTAGTGTAACCCCCAATGACAGCTCAAGCGTAAGCCCCCAGTGGCAACTTTCACACAGTGTTCTCCTAGGTAAACACTCTCACAAGTACATAGGTAAGCCTCTTGTATAGAGCACAAGACCCGCCTCTAGCATGGAGTTATCCACATTACACAATTGATGATACACTAGTCATGACTTCGGATGAGATCTGTGAGTGGAAAGAGAACCTTCTTTGACCATTCATTGCTACAGGATATGTTCGGGTTTATGATACTGACTCGAGCCTCATTGGTCTCAAGAGATTGGATGCAGATGCTTTGGATGTTAGCATGGATCAGCCTACAGTTTATGATCATGCGAATGTCTCGGTAAGCCCTTAGCATGAGGCACATTTGATAGTAAGCCCTAAGCACGAGGCAGTCCCATTGACATCAATGCAGACTGATTCTTTTGATGCACAGCCATCATCTTCATCCATGGATCTGACTCCATTCATTGTCACACCAGATGACGCAGATACATAGTAGTTCAGTTATGGTCATGCAGTTATTCAACAGGTAAATCCTCAGTACGAGGCACTCACATCTCCAGCCACATGAAGAGATATATGCCACTATGCATTCAGCTCTTCAGGTGATTTCATTACAGCATCCATCTCACTAATGCTTTCACCTCTGATCTGGAGCATATCACATCTTTGGGCATAGTTTCCACGAGCTGTTCAGATCGGCACATCAATCTTTAGGGCATTCCAGCATCGGCTCAATCATGCCACATTGCACCACACTTGGATCGAGTGATGACGACCTCTTTTGATCAGCAGATCATTCCTCAACATGAGGATATTTATGCATCAGTGCAATTCTACCCCAATGCAATGGACATCATCAGGTTCAACCATAGCGCAACCTAGGGAGACTCATTGTTTCAACATGCACTTATGGCTATTGTATACAGTCCTTACTTCATCCACAACTTTATATTGGTCCCTAGATCAGCATTCGGCACCACATATGCCTCGGAGATATCTTGTGTTTTCTCAATGATACTTTAGGCTTCTAAGTCTTTATACTATCAACTCCTTTTTGACGAGCCTATGATAGATGCTACATCCCATGCCGATGGATGTTTAGCTATGCACATAGTAGACAATCTTCAGCCATGATAGTTGAGCATACAGGTTTGACAGGTTGCCATACCTTGTCAATTTTATGGGCCTCTTCATCAACAGAGCAATTGTCACACTTGCACCTTCGGCCCCTGGATCACTCTATCCACACTGACTATGCAGTCTTCTTTGACCCCGCATCATTCAACAGAGATTATAGTTCTACTGCAGCATATCTTTGACATTGTTGCCAGTCCTTTTGGGTTGATGACACTCTTGTCTATCACAACCTACCGAATCACATCGGCTAGCTTCACATCTGGATGCCTCTTCTACAGAGTTGTTGCACCATCCATGGTGACTTTATGATGTATTCGACATGTAACCATACACAATGTTATTCACACAGTCATCTTTTAATCTACCAATCTTTGATCCAGGCAGGCATCTTACTCTTTAGATTTCCTTCCTCTTCCCTTCGGCTTATCTTCTGGGCTTTATTCCCAAAGGCAAAGAATGACCCACAACTTAACAGGGGGAAATGCACATTTATGTACATGATCATAAGTTGTACTCATTGTACATGCTTTCGCTATGTAGTCACTATGCTCACACGCACATACTACTCTGATTCCTTCCACTTTTTCTTTTCAGTTTTGGATGTTGTCATATGCACCAAAGTAAACACAAAAAGATATTGTACACACATCCTCTACTTACCCAATGCAATTTAAGAGGGGGTGTTGAGGATGGTGTAAATTGCACCATATCTCTAGGGCATTAGAGGCAAACCCTAACCCTAACTCTAACCCTGAACCTAAGGGGTTCACATGTATATATTCATGTTCATGTTCAATACAATTAAGTGTAGAGTAGCTATATTGTGCTCTCTCTCTCTCTCTCTCTCTCTCTCTCTCTCTGTCTCTCTCCCCCCATTTCATCTGGAAACATTTTAGATTAGTGAAGGGTAGAATAGGATCAGTTAAAACAAAATAGTGAGAAGAAAAAAGCATTGTAAGCCTCACAATTTATGTTGATAGAGAGATAACCCTATAGGCAAGGCACACATGGGGTGGTTAGATGATGGGTGATACCCCATGAGTGACATGTGGTACTACCCAATGTTGCAAAGGACTCACCAGTGGCTATTTTTGGCACCAAATTGATGTCGAGAAAGGTTCTCCAAGGTATAAAGTTGGAGTTTATATTGACGAATGCTATAACTTTTTTTAAAGAAAGATCTCTGTCCCAAAAGAACATCAAATCTTTAAAAGAAACCTTGAAAACTTCATTGCAAATTAATTGTCTCCCATGATTTCATTAAGTTGATCAATGTGTTGTTAAAGCAAACTCAATGAAGCTCCAAGGTACGTAGGACTTGCGATTGACTCTTTGGAAACGTCACAAGTTTTACATACACAAATAATAAACCAATCTCAAAAGAAAACATGAATAGAGGCTCCTTGCCCCAACAATGCAATTGTGACCAAAAGATGACATGCATAAAAGTTGCTTGTGATATATAAACATAATATAGATAGATAAAAATTGACAAATAATCTTTGGGTTGAGAGTAAAATGAGACTTGTTGAAAACAAAGGGAGCCTATTTAGAAAGAAAGATAGCCATACTCAAGCAAGTCTTTCTTGATCATCATCAAGAATGCATGAATAATTAACACATAATACAAGAAAAATTTGGAAGAGAGTACTTTAGCTTGAAACTACAATGAGATGTGTTAAAAGTGAAAAAGGTCATTGTCCTCATTTCCATATGGAAAATGGAGACACAAAGTCGTTACTTCAATGACTCCTCCTCTACCATAACTAGCCATCAAGGAGCCTTGTAAGGAGTGCTAATCACTCTCTAAAAACCCAAAAAACACGTTCAAGCAAGCATATACTTTAAATACCCCTAAATTTAGAATTCACATTTTTTTGGGTATGATTGTTTACCCCTCTTCCATACATATGCAAGTTATAATGTGGAATTTTAAGAAGCCCTATCCATATATGTACATACTATAATTATATTGGGTACGTATCTAGGTCCCTCAATTAAAAAGTCCCCTTCCCTGTAACCAACCTATTATCTTGCATTTTGTATAGAGTGACCACCCTGGGGCACTAGGACTTAATACTTGATAGCTTCACTAATCGACTACCTAAAAACTAAGCAGTTGAACAAATAAGAGTTATAATGAGCCAACCTAAGATTCTAGCAGAGAAGTGGAGCTTCCATTGGGAGCAAGTTACAAAGAATCCTAACATGGAATAAGGGCAACAAAAGACTTTGAAAAGCATAGAGAACTAGAAATTTAACGAGCAAGAAAGCAAGAAATAGGATGGCAACAAAATATAGATCACTTGGTTGTTTTATTTAGAGATTATGCCCTCATTCGGCTCAGCTTAACGTTTTAGCTAAGCAATCTTGAATACGTGCAACTAGGAGAGAGAGATCGAGGGGTTCAACTTCCAACAAATAATGGCAACTCTGTAAGAACATCAATTGCAAAAAGGCCAATATATCGAGCAACAAAGCATAGAAATATAATTGCATAAAAGTATACAGCACTTGACATTTTTATTCAGAGCTTATGCTCTAATTTTTCTCAACTTAAACTTTCACCGAAACAACCAAAAAGTTAGGTAGAAATTTCTCAAAGTAGGTTAGAAATCTCCAAAACATATGCTAGGCAGGGTTTACAAATGTCTAGACAAGGGGAGGGCGAAAGCCTGTTTAGATTTGTTGGCATAAATTAATTGGTGGAATTTCATGTATGTTGTATTTGTTTTCATTCGACCTGGGTAGTTGCTTGAGGTGGGTTCGGTAGAAGTTGGTGCGATGTTTGGTCTACATCAATGCTCGAACACCATTTTCTCCTAGAATGTTTGATGAATCTTGACATAGTAATTGGGTTTCACACGTGTCCATGGATGGGCGAAGCCCCCAAATATGATGTTTTGAAGAAAAAATGAGTGGTGTGTTCATTTGATGCTTTCACAAGAGGCGGACGCCATTTCAAAATATTGAAATGCGGATCATTATTACACCAAAGAGAGCTGGGTTTATTGTTGGGAGAAAAGTGAGAGTCGAGCACGGTTAAGCGTTGGCAAGTGGTTGAACAGCTGAGGATGCTGTCTGGGGAGGCACAATGAGGGAGACCAAGTTTTGGTTAGGATGCCGAGTGGGTGGGAAAGCCCAAATCATTCCCCATGGGTGTGAAAAGCCCCTAAGAGCTACACCATATGGGCTAATCGACTCTTCTTTGAAATTTACAAGAGTCGTGGAGTACGTTCAAATTGGCACCATGAAAGGGTAAGGCGATAACGTCGATATCACACGCAGAGGGTGGTGACTGCTTTCTCACAAACTCAGTGTTGAGGCGAGCAGGGCGGCCTGCTCTGGACACATTTTACTATCATCAATCAGCTCACACCCTGATTGGCGATGGCAGCGACGTCATTGTAGGCTCGCGCACGCGACAGATAGCTCAAAAGAGAGTGGGAGAGATGGCGCGAACTACCTCCGCATGTGATTAGGAATGAGGAGATGAGAGGTCGAGGAGAGTCGAAGCAGACGACGTTGTTGCTGCTGCTCTCTGTGTGTGTGGGTATGAGAAAGAGGGAGAGAGAGAGATGGAGAGAGATGCAAATTGTAGCGTCAAATAGCTCAGCGTAGGAAAAGGCAATGAAGAGCTTAGTGGGTTCTGCTGTCCACGCCTTGTTTGCTTTTGAGAGAATTGTTCAGTCTTTCATTCGTTGAAACTCAGCAGTTCTTCCCTCAGATTGTTTCGCTTGTGGATTTCCATGCATCGCTCCGTTTTAGCGCACTAAACATGTTTCCTCACGCCTTCTGCGCCCAACCTTCAGTCGCCCCGCTTCCAGATTTAGCTATTGACGCACAATTTTTGCTGCGGGCCGCCGAGCTTGCCGATAGCTCTGCTGGTTACACAGCTCCCCATCCAAATTCAGCTTGCATCATAGCAAGGGGCTCCAAACTGGTTGGCGACGGCTTTCTGTATGGCCAAGGGACTGTCAGTGCCGAAGTGCAGGCCTGTCAAAAGGCCGGGGAGCTCGCAAGAGGAGCAACAGCATATGTCAATCTGGAGCCCGGTGATTGCCACGGAGATGTTCATGGTGTTTTCGCATTGAAGCAGGTCAGTGGTGAAATTTCCGTACCGAGGGCTTAAAATTGGCAATCCGCCATTCTCTATATACTATCATAGTAGGGTATCTGCCATGAGCACTTGACTTGATGTATGCTTGTATGGTTTCCTCGTATTCGTTGATCGAACGAATAGAATATTTTGCAATTTGCGGCAGATGGTCTATATTTTCTCTAGTAGCGGTCTTTCCCAGAATGCTACTTTTCTCATCAATTTGATTCACGCTTCTAGTCGAGCAGCTGCAATGACCCTGTTCACCTACGCATTGTTGGCACTGCCTTCGCTCTTCAATCGCATTAACTATTTTTCTCTGGATTTGGACGTACTGTCTGGCATATTATCCTTGATCATCCAACCGTTCGCCATGACTTTCCCACCGTCTTCTTGCGTGAAAGAGCAATTGGCACAATATACCTTATTGGTCTTGTTGGGCTAGAGCTTGGGGGTGGGTGCTGATGTGAGGGTGGCTGGTGTCTTTCGCTTATGACTTGAGCACGTGCCATACGTGCCTCCGCTTTATTGGGCCCATATTTTTTTTGCTTACAATGTGCTCCATAGTAGCCTTTTCTTGCTTTAATCCATTTGGTTTAATGCTAACACCATATAAACAACGACCTAAAGCTTGATGGAACTATTCTTATTGACTGTTCTCAAGATTTCATCGTAAGGCCCTTTGAAATTTGTCTAAGGCACGTGGCTCCATAGGAACTCTTGTCTCAAATTTAGTTGTAAATGTAATTGCAAGGGGCTTCAGGTTGTCTTACAGTGTGCCAAGGATAAGGCATATTAGTCACGTTCTCTGTTCTCATATGCTTGCCATTGAAAGATTCTGAGACATGTATGTGTTCTGTTCTGCCTTTTCTTGTGAAATAAAAAATAATTTCTCAGTTTTTTCTTTAATAAATCAGGAGTAGGCTGAAGCTTGTTGTGTGCTGTGACCGGCAGGCAGGGGTTTCACGGATTGTGGTGGGGCTTCGCCATCCACTCAAGCATTTTAGAGGCAAAGCAATAAAAGAATTACGGACTGCTAACACTAAAGTGGATGTTCTAGGAGAGGAGCTCCAAACAGGTGCAGCTGTAGAGGTAAAGATTGAAGCTTTTCAGAACATTTGTATCACCTGTCTTGGAATCCCCTAGGGGTGAGTTGGTTGGTTTGATCGCTTCTCAAGTAGCAAGAAGAACATTGTTGCAGCTTATTGAAAAGGCAGCCAAGGACTTTAATCATAGTGTCACTTCCTCTTCATAAGCACATCTGCAAATCCAGTGCAAAATAGACATTGTTTGTAAGGTTAAAGGACGTATTGTACTGCCTTGAGTTATTGCAGTGAGTCACTATCCACAAAAAGGTTACGGTTTTGGAATTATGTGGTCTCATCCTGTAGAATAATAAATATGTATAGCCTACAGTTCGCTGGAACACAATTATCTCTTATAATACATGTCCTGCCCCATTATAGGAGAGGAAGGGAAGCAAATAAATCTGAATTTGTTATTGATGCCCAAATCTAACCAAGCCAAATCCTTATTCAGAATTTTGCCAATCTTTGGAAGACAAATATGACCTGGACGTAGAAAGGATTGATTGTGTCTAATATGCCACTATTTACTAGCTTCATGAACTTGAGGTGGAACCAGGCAGATGAGAGTGTTCAAATTGAGTATAGAGTTTGCTCATCAGGTGCCATTGAGGATGAACACCATTATTGCTCACTTTCCATACCCATATCAGCAGACCAGGGTGAAAAACGAGTCACAGATTCTCATTGTGGTCTGCACATCCTGTTTGGGCCACCACAAAAATGGTAAGATGGTAGAGGGTTTTGGAACCCTACTACAGGGTCTTGGTGGACAATTGGCTTCCATCTGTAGGGTCTCAAACGTAATAGAACCATATCATATCATTCATATCATCCCCCTCCCCGCCCCCCCCCCCAAACTCATGATTCATGTATGTGATCACCAAACGTGATAAGTATTTATTTACTTAGATATCTATGTAGCTCTAGGAAGATATAACCAAATGATGGCTTTGATGGATTCACTCCACTGATGGTAGGCTTTAAACCAATCAAGTGGGTAGTGGTAAAACAGCATTGAAAGTAATGATTTCCATTGCCTAGGCATGAGACACCCTTTTGAAGCTTCCCAATGTCCTCCTGTTTGAGATCACAAAACTGAAAGCATAAGGACTCCTCACAATCTTGGCATAATTCTTCTTCAGAGATTCCCGTGTTTTCAGTTCGAGCCGTTGCCCATAAACACTTGCACTACATGGTGTGTCCAAACCTCCTTAATTCTGGCCTTGATGTGTCTCCAAATTTACTGTTAGGTGGTACGAAGGCTAGCTTGCAAAGCATCAACCACAAGTAAATATAATATTTGTTCTGGTTATATGGTATAAAGAAGGTGATTTGTTAAGCTCGATTAATACCTACATGTATTTTACATCCTTTTTAGTTTGTGGGCCAGTTCTCCAATTCTCTTAAGTATTATGAATGGTTCACAATAACTAAAAGATAGCTCTAGATGTTTTCTTCTTTTCAAAGGATACTGGCACTTGTTCAAATAAATCACCTTCTTCACATGGGCATCCTATGAGGTACCCCTCTTGCACATCATTTTTTCCTCCTCAGCCATGAGGTCCTCGTGATGGAAAAAGCTATCAGGTGTTTTTATTCCAGTCTAAATTTATGATGTGAAGGGTGATCTACTCTAGAGCAAGTAGATTTTGATTAAACCATCTTGGTAGACTGCCTAAGAACATTGCAGAGCCATTGGATGTAGGCTGTAGGTGATTTTAATACACCACTTCTCTGTGTGTGTGTGTGTGTGTGTGTGTGTTCTGCTTGGTGTGTGTGTGTGTGTGTGTGTGTGTGACTAAGTTCCACAGACAAATGCTTTTGGAACATTCACCTCTCTTTTTTGGGCAGCAAATGGTGCATGTCTTGCCATGGTCTCCCACAAGGGACTTTCAGGCTTTAATCCGACATAGATGCCCAGTCTGGGTTGAAGTTGTTGATTTTCCCCAATGCATGGCTTCACTTCTGCCCAAAATCGCAGCTTCTTTAGGTAAAGTGGTTTGCCCACCACGGCCAAATGGTAATTCAAACAGATTTTGCATTCTTTGGGATACTGATAACCCCACACCGGACTCTTACTCAGTCACGGTGAATAATGTGGACATGGGGAGTGCATTTTATAAACTCAAATGGGGTTTATTTGCAGGGGCCTGCTTTGAATGTAAAAAGTTTAGACACATGGCTTCACAGTGTCCACTGAACCAACATAAAATACATCATGCCTCCTTGCCAGTCCACATGCCCACTAAAGATGCTCCTACTCAGTTGCCAACAAAAATAAAAGCAGTAGACAGCATATTGGGAGTCAAGATAAAGGCAAAGATTCAATACCCACCAATGCGAATCTTACTTTACATTCACCTCCTGCTACTCAATCTTTGTCCAAAGGAAAGCAACCTTCAACTGATGGCTGGCAGAGCTCAAGAAAGGTTATATCTGCTCGAAGAATTCCACCCCCCCGCACTTGGAATGGTGCCTCTTCTAGCGGAAACACCCCAGAGATCAATACAGGAATTGGAATTACATGGGCTGCAGTAACAGCCAGCAGAACACTCTTCCCTGAAGAAGAGGTTGCTGCTTTGCTGTCCACTTCTCAGGCGACTACTTCTTCTCAGGGGCGAGGCCTCGACCCTGAGATAGAAATGCAAGGCTGACCTCATACATTTTGCTGCTGTACATAGTTGTTACATTACTATAAATATCTTTATATATGACTGCTCACATCACCTCTTTTACACTCAATGTCCAGGGCATGTGTGACAGTAGGAAATGGAAATCTGTGTGGCTGTACATCAACAGATTTCAGCCTGACATAGTAGCATTACAAGAGCACAACCAACATATTTATGCAGGCAAGACGGGACACTACTGTGGGTATGACATTTTCTATGCTGGGGAGCACTCTTTCTCAGGGGTTGTCCTTCTGATTAAACATGAGCTTCAACCAGTCGTTGCATTAAATGATAACAAAGGCAGATGGCTTGTTCTCCAATGCATTATAAGAGGAGAGGTGTTTGAATTTGCTTCAGTTTATGCACCTCAGTCATCCCGAGACAGAACTGTAATTTGGGATGCTATGCAACAATACCCGTGGAGATCTCATGCCTACATATGTGGGGATTTCAATAATGCTCCACAACAGGGAGACAACACTTCCAACCACGATCATATGTTATCTCCTGAAAGGCATGCCTGGTCTCAACTACTTTTGCATTTGGATCTAGTTGACCTCTGGAAGGAATTGCAGCCTCAGTCACCAGGCTACACTTTTCAACATAATGCTCTCTCTGCTTATAAGGCACGACTGGATCGTTGGTACAATGTTGCTCCACAACAAAATGGGGATTTTGCATGCAAAATGTGGATTGACTATGCCTTTGTCCATTCAGACCATGCACTACTATGGCTGAGATTATCTTTTCATAAGATGCCAGATGATAGATTGCCACAAAGGCGACATCTAATCATCAACAACAGTTATTTGCAACATGCTGAATTCAAGGCAATGGTTACTGAAGCAGCTCATTGTCTTTCATCTAACAGCCATTTTCATGTTGATGATGCCTGGGCTTCTTTTATTTCTAAAATGCAAATGGTGATTAGAGCTTATGGCAAGTCTTACATGAAGACGTTGAGGGAAACCATTGCTCAGGCCAAGTCTACTTGTCAAGACCTCACTGAACTCAGTCATCATCGTTCGTTGTCCATGCATGAGCAAACCACATTATGTCAGGCCAGACATTGTCTCAAACTAAATGATCGCAGGAAACTGGCAAAATGGGAGACTAGAGCAAGACAAAGAGCCTTCACAGATAAAGGTTGCTCTTCCAAAGAATTTTTCAAGAGTTTGCATCAGAGGAGAATCAAAACAGAAATTTGCAGAGTGCTTATGCCTGATGGATCATGGACTACTTCACGGTCACAGCTTGCCTCCGTTTGTGTGCATCACTTCTCTCAGCAATTTGGCTCTGTAGCTCCTCCCTCGCAACAGGTTTTGCTTGCACGAAATTTACTGTTGCAAAATGTTTCTCCAATCATTTCTCCTACTCAAGCTTTGGAATTGGAGGAACCCTTTACTGAGAGGGAACTGTCAGATGCCATCAAATCATGTGGCAGATGGAAATCCCCTGGATGGGATGGCTTGACAGTCGAGTTTTTTCTAGCATACTGGCCTCTTTTGAAGCATACATTACTATCTATGGTGAATGTTGCATGGCAACATCAGAAAATGCCAGACACATGGAAGAGAGGTCTTGTTAAACTCATTCCTAAAAAACAAATTTGTGAGTCTTTGGCTGATTGGAGACCCATCACTCTTATGCCCGTAATTTACAAAGTCACTACCAAAATGATTGTAGCTCGGCTAAAGGGGTTTTTACATGATGGGTTGCATCCTGCGCAATATGGTTTTGTTCCGCGTAGGCATATCACCGATAACATTGCTAATGCCTACATTGGAATTGAATATGCAAAATACACACAGCAGGATGTTTTGTTATTGCAAGTTGATATTGCCAAAGCTTTTGATACAGTTCAGTGGGATTTTATTTCATCAACTATGCAGGCTTTGGGTTTTGGCACAAAAATGCAGCAACTCATCAATTGGCTATATCAAGATAGTGAAGCTGCCTGCATACTTTCAGGAGATATTTCTCCATCCTGGACTCTTGCTTGCTCTGTCAGACAAGGATGTCCACTGAGTGCTTTACTTTTTGCCATAGCCACTCATCCACTGCTTCAATATCTGGATCACCTCTTGGACACTGACCAGCTGCACGGTTTGGAGATCCTTGGCAGTCGCAGCATGATTGCTCAAGCATATGCTGATGATTCATTCTTTACTCCAAAAAATACTCGGGCTGATCTGTCCATGATCATGCATGCTCTTTCTACATATGGATTGGCTGCTGGCCTTCGGGTAAATTTTCAAAAATCAAAATTGTTGCCTTTACATGAACAGGACTGGCACAACCTTTTGTGGCCTGGGAAAATTGTCCCTGCTTCTCAATTCACTCGACATCTTGGTTATCCTTTAGGCTGGGGACTCACCCGTTCACAACAAACTGATTGGGTGCTAGTAAAGTTGAGGGCAAAACTTGAATATTGGAAGCTTGCAACTTGGCCATTACATGTTCGTCTGCGAATTACACAATCCATTTTGATAGCATACATACAATTTTATCTGCCTCTTACTATATTCACTAAGGCAGATTTAGTTTCATTTATGTCAGCTATCATGGAAATTTTCTGGCGTTCAAAACATGGCAAGAAAAGTCTCAGATTACTCTCCATGCATCGTCTTTGTTCTCCAAAGATGCACGGGGGTCTGAACATTCTTAATATTCAAATGCATTTACTTGCTCACAGGGGGAAAATGATGATGCAGTTTCTACAAGGAGATCAGCCTTGGGCTTTTATGATTCGCTCTCTCTTATTACATCTTCATACATCTGCTTTTGGGAATTGGCAGCCTACTCAGTGGGAATTTTTATTTGATTCTATCCAAGGCAAGATCAGAGGATGCCCTTTTGTCTCTTCTCTGCTTCTTGATTGGAAACACATTCTTTCCCACTTGGAATGGAAAGGCAGGGACTCTCTCTCGGGCAACTCTTTGAGGGAAGAGAATCTCTTTTGGTCTAAAGTATTCCACCCACCTTTGGCCATACAAGAACCCCGACGTTCATATTTTCTCTCCTTCAAAGGCATTTCATCTGTGGCGGATGTACTTCAAGATGATGGCACAATTCTATCTTTTTCTTTGGCTGCTCGCAAATATGGCCTGGGAGCTCATTATCGTCCTTTATGGCATAAAATTTCAGCAATGCTCCAACCGTACTTGCCGGTACCTCATTTAGAAATTCAGCATCGACTTGAGGATTGGATTTTACGCTCTCCTTCCTCACATGTCCGTCCATTGAAGCTTTCACATATCACAGTGTCATCATTGTATAGAGTGTTATTACCTCCACCTTGGATTTCCAATAGAGCAAATACTGTTTGGCATATGGATCGTCCAATGAAGTGGTGGAGAAAAAGGCTGCATCTCCTTTGGCATTACAAAGTCCCTCTTCGACAACAGCTTTTCCTATGGCGAGTTCTCCTTGGCATTTTTCCATCTGGACAGTTACTTGCACACAGACATATTGCTTCAGCTGTTTGTCACAGATGCTCGCACTCTACTGAATCAGTGCTCCACATCTTTTGGTCCTGTCCAACTACTTCTGATCTCATTGCTCTCATCAGACAGAGGCTTCGACAGCGATTTCCTACTGTTACTTTTGGCAGATTTTTCTGGTTGTTTGGATTTCATCCCCAGAGACAGGGTTTTGATTTATTTTTTGTATGGGTGCGATATTGGACCCTATGGACTTTATGGATGGATAGAAATCATAGAGTCTTTGGTGATCCACTATTTTCATCCTTCCTTTTTTTCAAACGATCTCTGCAACAATCATTCTACGATTGTTTTCAGACTCGTTTGATTGATCAGGATGTGTATACAGCCTATACTGAGATCTTTTCTTGAGTAGTAGCTACTTCGCTTTTTGAAGCAGCTATGAATGTAATTATTCCATAGCAATAAAGATTTCTTCTCACAAAAAAAAAAAAAGTGTGTGTGTTCTGCTTGGTTGGGGCTTTACCAGTGGGATCTTTTTTGGCTGCCAGGCATATTGCTCTTTGGCTTGCCCTACTTGTTCTCATCCGCATGAGACTGTCTTACACCTTTTTTGGACCTGTCCTGTGGCTCGTGACTCTCTCTTCAGATTGATGACATGACTATGAGCTCGCTTTCCCTCTGTTTCTTTTGGCAAGCAGTTTTGGTTATTTGGCAGACATGCTCCAATGCCAGACCATGATCAGTTTTTCTCCTGGTGCCGCTATTGGGCTCTTGAATCGTTGTACTGTGCTCGTACCATTCGACTGTATGAGCACTCTTGTGTGGATCTCTTTCCCTATTTTCGAGCTTCTTTGTTTCGGTCTCTTCAGGATTCTCTTTCCTATGGAGACCTTCCTCAGGCCCAATTGGAGGTCTTTTATTACTGTTTCTATGTTTTAGTAGCTGTCCTGCTTTGAAGAGCTATGCATGTACACTTTTCTGAATGAAATCTCTCTTTCACCCAACAAAAAATGTGTGTGTGTGTGAGATAGTGTGGGGCATCTTTTTAGTTGTGGTTTTGGGTCTACAGGGTATTTGTGTGAATTATTTTTTCCTGCTGCATTTTGGGTGTCAAACATTAGTATTCGATATGTCCTGGTTATTAATTTATTTCTTCTATCTGATTAGGCCCCACTTCTACCTATTCGGATACATGATGTGAACATCTCTTGTAGCATAAAATTTCGAAGTATTTGTTCCTGTCCTTCATTTGTCTGTGCACAAGGATTCCTTTTTTCCTTCTTGTTGAAGGATGCTATGATTGCCATCGGGATGTTCTATAATGCAGAACTCAAGGTTTCTGAGATAGTTGGTTTGCTATTTATTCTAGTTTTGGCTCTTCTTTTCAGGAAGCTTTGAAAGCCTGCCAGCAAGTCAATGCCCCTCTTCTCTATAGGGCTGCATTTAATCTCCCATTCTCTACTCTAAAGTATGCCATGACGCTTGATGGTGAGCTTTCTCCTTTCCTTTTACCGTATGAGATCTTTGTTTTTGCATATTCAGTTTTTAAACTCTTTTGATTTACCATAGTGTGGTAACTTCCTGCTCTTGGATCTGCTAGGCAAGATTGCTGCCAGCACTGGACACGCGGCCTGGGTCACCAGCAAGGTGTCAAGGCAACGAGTGTTTGATACTCGCGGAAGAAGTGACGCTATAATTGTTGGAGGAAACACGGTTCGACGTGACAGTGAGAACAAGCTGCTTGTATCTCCAATGTGCTGGGCTATCATTGGCTTTAGATACAGTAGTACGTCCACACTTTTGTAATTTTGTTTCTCTCTTGCAGATCCAAGGTTGACAACCAGGAAAGATGGTGGTCATTTGCCTGTGCGAATTGTAATGTCACGATGTCTAAATTTGCCTGAGGATGCTAACCTCTGGGACGTTTCTAATGTGCCTACGATAGTCATGACACAAAGGGGCGCACGAAAGGACTTCCAACATAGGTTGCACAAAAAAGGAGTAGAAATCGTGGAGTTTGATTTTTTGACACCGAAAGGAGTTATGGATTACTGTTATAATTTGGGTTTTCTTAGTGTCATGTGGGAATGTGGGGGCACACTAGCTGCACCTGCCATCACCTCTGGTGTTATTCATAAAGTAAGTTTGGGTTTGGGAGTGGGACTTTCTTCGACTTCCTATCTCATATGTGCTCCTTTTATTTACAGCTGTTGTATTTTTAAAAGTGATAATCAGGTGGTTTAAGATTTTGAAAGAAAGATTAATGTTAGATTTATGCTAAAGAATGGTGCCATGGGAAGGAAAAGGATTTGGAGAAGAAGAAAAAGAGGGAGGGGGGGGGGGGGGGGGGCGCCTCAACGGTCTTGCGAAACAAAAGAAAACTTGCCAAACAGAAACAGCCAGGACTGAGATAGGAAGATGTATTGCTACCATGACTTCAAGGTAATTGCAATAGGATGCTGTTCACTTTGTATATGTCCATCTGCATTTGCCACTTTCAATTGGATCACATAGACTCACATATGTCGTTTTTAATATTTTTGTCATATTGTGGGGGAAGCATTTAGGCTGTGTCCTCATATCTTGTGTCTTGTTTTGTCTTATGAATGGCTACACCTTTCTCTGTTTCTTTGTTCAGCAGCTGATCTGGAGTCCCTGTTCTGCATATTATAATTAAAAATTCGTGTATCATGTGAGTAGTGAGATTAACACCTGCCTGTTGTGTGCCTATTGCAAGGTCATGTGGCTATCACACCTTTAGACAAGAGGCTGAAGGAGCCAACTAACCTATCCTACTAATTGGATTATGAAAGTGACCATTAGAAAGGAGAAGATGAACAAATAGTGATAGTAGCAGAACCAATACAGTGAGAGAGTAAGAGAGAATAGGTGAGGCTCTCATCAGGAACGCTAGATAGGCAGATCAGGTTCAACTTACTTTGGGGCACGGGCACGGGGGGGCTGTTGTGGTTCACATACTTGCCAAACAAAAGAAAACTTGTCAAACAGAAACAGCCAGGACTGAGATAGGAAGATGTATCACCTCCATAGCGTAAGCGCAATAGGGTTATATTCGCTTGTATAAGTCCATCTGTACTTCCCACTTTCCAATAGACTCAAGCGTGTTTTTTACTTATTTTACATATTGTGGGGGAAGCATTTAGGCTCTATACTCATTTGTTGTATCTTGTTTTGTTTCATATACCCTTTGTTAAATATGTCAATAAACTACTAGTCCTTTCTTTGATTCTTTATTCAGCAGGGACGTGATCTAGTGTCCTTGTTCTGCATATTATTATTAAAGATTTGTGTATCATGTGAGTATTGAGTTTATCACCTCCATACTCTTTTTCTTGTTGGTTTTGTGTGCCTGTTGGAAGGTCATGTGGCTGTCACGCCTTTAGACAAGAGGAACTAGCCTATCCTATTAACAGGATTGTGAGAGTGACCATTAGAAAGGAGAAGACTAACAAATAGTAATATTAGCAGAACAAATCTAGAGAGAGAGTGTAGCTAACAAGGAAGAGGAGATGGTAAGAGATGCACAAGAGACTCCCATCAGGAAGACGAGATAGCAGATCATTTTCGACACAGAAGATAGCTTGCATTAGATATTCCACTTGTCTACTAACTTCACATGGACTATTTGCTTTGACATCATTAGATTGGAGTCATTCATCAATAGAACTGACAAAGTTACACATAGGTGATCCAAGATAAAGGACGGTTTAACTGAGAAGCACTACCATCACCATTAACAGGCATGATTGTTCCTCAACAAAAGCACAGTTCCTTTAACAGACATGTATCATCATCCTTCAACAAAGTAAGCTGTAGCTATTCTGGAGACTTGTTGTAAAATGGAATGTATGAATTAGATAACTTCCTCACAATCTGAAGATAAACACTGCTTTCACACTCACAAAAATTACTGCATAAAATAAGCTTGTCAGAGAGATAGACAGGAAAATGACATATGCTATTAAACCAAAAGCTCACTAAATGACCCGACTACTGCTAATCCCAACCAGGCTTGTTGCAGCTTACAAGCAACAGTGTACAAGACTAGGGACATGCCACAAAGGCTCGACTGTAGCTATTAAAGCCTTACCACACAGGCTGATCAAGACGACCCGCCACACAGGCTTACAAAGAACTGAAGAACTTGCTGCAACACAAGCAGCTCAATCCACCATCTTTTGCTTTACGTTTCTCTTTGACTATGTAGGCTGGCTCACTTCCTGAGGTAATTGATTCTTCTCTGAGACTATATCATGGAAATTCAAAGAATCTGAATTCAACCTTAAGAATGTAACCTGAGTGGAAGACTGGAGAGTAGGATGGCCTTGGCATCATGGTCATCCTCTCGAACTTCTAGTGCCTACAGTTGTTTCAGAATGGACTGCGTCTTGTTGAGGGAGATTACCATCTCCCATCTGGAGCTCAAAGGGTTCCTATATGAGCATGATCTTATCCACATGATGGAAATAATCAAGGCGACGCAATGCTTTCTCATTTTCCAAATCTCAAGCATTCATCTTTTCTAACCCTTGATTGTTGGCAGGTCTGTTCTCTGATCATGAGACGACCCCAGAGACCTTTCTCCATAAAAAGAAGACAGACAAAGGTGCCAAGTCGGGAAGTTCCTGCCATTGAATTTGACCACAGAGGTTTCTGGCAAGCCTGACTTAGAGATTTTGGACCAACTTTCCATTTCTGACTATCTGCAACAGACCACAAGGACCACAGGCTCTCAGAGAAATGGCTCTGATACCAATTGTTGTAAAATGGGACGAATGAATTAGATAACTTCCTCACAATCCAAATATAAACACTGCTTTCACACTGACAAAAATTACTGCATAAATAATGAGAGCTTAATAGAGAGATAGACATGAAAACTACATATGATATTAAACCGAAAGACTCACTAAATGACCATGGACTGCTGCTCAGCCCCACCAGGCTTATTGCTGCTCATAAGAGACAGTGGAAGACAAGGGACACTGCCATAAAGGCTCGGCTATAGCTACTGAAGACTTGCCACACAGGCCGATCAAAACAACTAGCCACAGGCTTACAGAACTTGCTGCAACACAAGCAGCTCAAAACTAAGTGATTAGTGCAACCAGTCACTTATATAGGCGTTGATGATGCCTTTCCACGACCCACGAATCTGCCTCTGCCAATAGTCAAGTATCCTGATGAGTATCCATTTAGAGAAGACGTTGCTCACAACCAGAAAGCTGCCGCCCTCATCACCTAGCCTATAGAACTGTAGGTGCAGTGCTCAAGCGACTCTCATCAGAGCTGGAAGGCCATGAACATCGGAGAAGGAAAGAACCACCTAAGTCACGAGGAGCCGGCTCAAGAAGAGCTGCCAGAACCATGTAGAGATTTGGATGGCTAAATGCCTTGTGTCATAGCATTTTCGCCGAACCCTCTCCAATCTTAGGGAGGCAAACTCCACCCATGATGTTTACAAGGGCTAACGGCATTTTCATCCCTCTCCAACGTTAGGGAGGCAAACTGCCCCTGCGAGGTTTACAAGGACTAACAAATTTGCCACCAAAACTGTGGTGTTGCAAGATTTTCTTCCACCAAATGGCTTTTCTTTTAGAGTCACCTCATTCTCCTTTAGATCCTTGGCCAACATTGTTCAGCTGTGTGACCTACCGGTCTGGATACGAGACTGTTACCTTGGGAAATCCATTTACTGCATATGCTTTTTCAAACTGTTGTCATCAGGGAACCAGACTTTCTGTGCTTTTAGAAGTCACCTCATTCTCCTTCGTCAGATCCTTGCCATATTTGCACCTCCGACATTGTTCAGCTGTGTGACCCACTTGTCTAGAATATGAACATGTAATCTGCCTTTTACCGTTGAGTTTGGAATTGTGACTAGCAGCTACCACATCATCATCTCATTTTGCTTAACCAACCATAGAAGCCGATTCTAGATAATAGGATAACTTTAGCATATTATGGTCAACCTTTGCATCTACATCGTTTGGATCGTCAGCCTTTGCATCTACATCACTTAATTGCTTCAACAATGATTTCATTAAACTAACATGCTCGCTGAAAACAACATCTGGTTTAAACCAAAAAATTATTGCTTGAATTGGTTTTTAACCTAGCTGCCAAACGTTGGTTCCAACTTAATCCATACCTGCTGCAGGTTTTGACATGTTGATCTAGTCAACATAATCAGCCAGGTCAATAGCTATTATCCTCAGTGCTCTTTTGTTCGATCCTACTAATTAGATTGTGAGAGTGACCATCAGAAAGGAGAAGGGTAACAAATAGTAATGGATGCATTGCAGTACGAACAGTAGTGACAGAATCTAGAGAGAGACTAGCTAACAAAGAAGAGGAGAGAATAAGAGACGCACAAGAGATTCTCATCAGGAAGGCAAAATAGCAGATCAGGTTTGACATTCAAAGATAGCTTGCATTATCATGTTCCTCCTTACACACATAGAAGAAAATCCAAGATTCTTGCATATAGAAAAAGCCACGTGTCTACTAAGTTTATGTGGGCCATTTGCTTTGGCATCATAGGTTAGATCACCATTCACTAACTAAACTATAGCCCATGTTACAAGTCTCGTTTCAACCTCACTACAAACCACTCATCACTCACGAGTATGGACTTACAAATTGCCTTCAGAGGCACTGCATATTCCACCAGGAGTCCAATAGTATATAAAATGCTATAGGCAATAGATGGTTTGATGTAAGGATTTCTAAACCTCGTAGTGTTACCACACGTGGTCAGATTCAAGTAGCTGACTTTCTTTGCTATCTGGGATGGCAAGCATTGAGGCATAATTGGGCTGGAGTGTGTTTGCATTTGTTGGGTCAGAACTTGAGTTTCGGAACCTCAGGTGATGGCTTTGGGTGTACAGTGAGAGGACTGATATATATATATATATATATATGTTAGAAAATAAGAGGGAATGATCTCTCCAACTCTTACACACACTCAACTCTGAAATAAATATGGACAGAAAGAGAGAGAGAGAGTATATTCATCCACCGGATGGTGGGCAGAAAAATAGCTCCAAGGGAGCAGTACAAAACACAGCAAAGTGCTGGAGAATATTGATGGACTCTCTCTCTCACCAACTGCTCCAGATCTGAGTGCTGAACACAGCCTTGGAGAGGAGCTTTCAGTCTTGCACTGGATGCTGGAACCAATGGAGGAGTGGGCCCTTTATAGGCACTGCCCAGGCCCCTTCAGTTGACCAACCAGCAGGGTTGGTACCCTGTCTGGTGGCCGACCACATGGGCCCTAGTAAACCGACCAGGGTTGGCCCTGGTCGGTGGCCCTGGTTGGGCCGACTTGGCCAGCCACAGGCCCCTATTTAAGGGCGCCCTGGGCGGCCAGTCAATGCTGCTCCTGGTGCCTCTATGTGAGGCCTAGAGCCCCTTTATTCCTGCTGCTGCAGACTGCAACCAGCCCGTGTGCTGGTTGCCTATGATGCCAGCCTGAGTCTCTCTCTCCCCAGCCCTCCTACCTCTCACTGCCCCTTGTCCCCTCAAATCGGGGGCTCACAGGTGGGCACAGTGAGTTTCTAACACCCCCCCTCAATGTCACAACTATGGGTCAATCCCCATTCGTTTGATGAGGTGATCCATCTGTTCTCGAGGAAGTGCCTTCGTGAAGAGGTCGGACAAGTTGTCGGCAGTGGGGCAGTACATAAGCTCGATCACGTCGTCGATGATAAGCTCTCGAACAAAGTGGTAATGAACTTCGATGTGCTTGGTCCGCGCATGGTACACTGGATTCTTGGCAATGGCTATGCAACTCTGATTGTCGCACATCAGCACTATTGCGTCCTCCTGACACACATCCATGTCCTCCAGAATCCACCTCAACCACAGTGTCTCACAAGCTGCTGTACACGCGGCTCTATACTCTGCCTCTGTAGATGAAAGGGCCACTATGGGTTGCTTCTTACTCAGCCAAGAGATGGCACCAGATGCAAGTAAAAAACAATACCGTGTTGTTGATCTTCTGGTGTCAACATCACCCGCCCAATCACTATCACAGAACCCGCCTAGTTTGATGCCTTTGGGTAGGTGATCCCGTAGGTGCAAGTACCCTTTAGATACCTCAGCACCCGTAAACATGCATCCCAATGACTCTTCCTGGGAGAAGCAGAGAACTGACATAATAGCCCAACTGCATAACAAATATCAGGTCGAGTATTGGTAAGGTAAAGCAAGCTTCCTACCAATCGTCGGTACAAAGGAATATCGACCGGCTGAGATGTGTCGTGAACACTTAGCTTGAGCTCGACCTCCATGGGAGTTACTACTGTCCTGCAATCCTCCATCTGAAATCTCTTCAGAAGTTCTCTGCAATATTTCTCCTGTGAAATGAAGATCCTGTCTTTGGCTTGCTTTACTTCTATCCCAATGAAGTAGTGTAATAACACAAGGTCAGTCATCTCAAACTCAGACATGAGTAGCTCCTTGACCTGAGAAATCTTCTTGACATGGTTCCCTGTCAAGATAAGATCATCAACATAGAGGATGAGTACCAATCACAACCCTTTCTCAATGAACAAGTAAAGGTTTGCCTCAGAAGGACTCCGACTTAGCCCTATCTTCTGAAAGAATACATCAATCCTTTGGTACCAAGCTCTAGGGGCCTGTTTCAGCCCGTATAACGCCTTCTTCAACCTGCAGACCTTTAATGGGGACCCTGGATCTTGAAAGCCCGATGGTTGCTCCAAGTATACCTCCTCCTCCAGGGTTCCATTAAGGAATGCGGACTTCACGTCCATTTGAAAAATAGGCCACTGGAATTGGGCAGCAAGGGCAATCACTGTCCGGATAGTAACCATGCGAGCTGTGGGAGCAAAAGTTTCATCAAAATCCATGCCTTCAATTTGAGCAAAACCTTTGACCACTAACCTTGCTTTATACTTATCCAAGTTGCCGTCTGATTTGTATTTAAGTTTGTATACCCATTTAGTGCCGATGACTTTCCGTCGCGGGGGCCTGGCCACTAAGTCCCAAGTATTGTTCTTCAGGATAGCATCCATCTCTGCTTGCATGGCAGCCTGCCATTCTGGATTGTCCTTCGCCTCCTCGAAGGTCCTTGGCTCTTCAAGCTGAGCCACCAACGCAAAATTCACGAATGGGGTCTTCTGAAGACGTTGGGACCGTCGCAATCCGGAACTGCTACTCTCAGGTATTTCGGTGGCATGAGAGTCTTCCAATGTCCGTAGGTACCATTGGGGTAACCTCTTCTGCTTCTCAGTGGGAGGAGGAACTGGAACTGCTTCTGGAACATCCTGCTCTTCCTCAGTACCTTGTGGAACATCAGCTTCCGATTTCTTCACCTCTTGGATGGTCAACCTGAGGCAGGATGGGTTCGAGGGTTGAACAATCTCCTCCTCCTCTATCTAAGGCTCCTCCTGGGGTTCAGATTCCTTTTCTTCGAAGATGACATCCCGACTGATAAGGATCTGCTTCTTTACTGGGTCAAAGAGTCGATAGGCCTTGGATTCTTCGCTATACCCAACAAAGATACATTTTCTACTCGAGGAATCAAGCTTGGTCCTTTCTTCCTTGTGCACATGCACCCATGCGTTAGAACCAAAAATGCGAAGATGAGTAATAGAGGGCTTCTTATCATAAAATGCCTCATATGGAGTCTTGTCCTTAACGGCCCTTCGTCTTGGTCCCGTTGAGAATGTGTACAGCTGTATTGATAGCTTCACTCCAATAGGCTTTAGAAAGGTTCCTCCCTCGGAGCATAGCAAGCCCTGTCTCCGTGGTGGTTCTATGCTTCCTCTCGGCTACCCCGTTTTGCTGAGAAGTATGTGCTGTGGTGAGTTGTCGCTTGATCCCATGCTTGCGACAAAATGTATTAAACTCATTTGAGGTGACTTCTCCCCCCTTGTCTGTACGGAACGTCTTTTATCCTCCCCTGTCTCCTTTTCAACTCTGGCCTTCCAGTCCTTGAACTCCTCGAAAGCTTGTGACTTTTTAGCCAAACAATACACCTAGGTCATTCTACTGAAATCATCCACAAAGAGAAGTGAGTACCTGGATCCTGCTCAGAAGGCATTAGTGGCCAAAGACAAGCATGGAAAAGGCAAGCCAAAGGAGTTCAAGAAGTCAGAGGACGCTGACCGAAAGAAGAAAATGAAGTGCTTTTACTGTGAAAAGCTTGGCCACTCCGCCAAAGAATGCCGAAAGAAGAAGGCAGATCAGAAGCGGAAGAGAGAAGCCAGGAACAAAGAAGAGCCTAAGAATGATTCTGCCAATGTAACGACTGGACAGTTGTTTTTAATCACTGAACATTGTTCAGCGTATGCAGTCAGTGAAGGAAAAGAGAGTTGGTATGTTGACAGCGGTGCTTCAAAGCACATGTCTAACAGAAAGACTTGGTTCAAAACCATGGAAAGTACACACCCGGATTCCAAAGTTTCTATCGGGGATAGCCGGACATGTCCTGTGAAGGGCATTGGTAGCATTCCTTTCATTACGACCGCAGGTGAGGAGAAGGATATCTCTGGCGTACTTTATGTACCCACCCTTTGCAAGAACTTACTGTCTGTAAGTCAGATGGACAAGAACAACATGTCAGTTCTCTTTGAAGACGGCAAGGTCACCGTGACATCCAAAGCAAATGGACAGATGGTGACCCAAGGAGTTGAAGAAAATGGACTGTACCGCCTCAGTGCAATGTTGGTTCATGAAGACAACGGAAAGTCCAAGCTTTGGCATGAGTGCTTCGGTCACGTCAGCTATGGAACCTTGGCTGAAAAAAGAGAGAGAGAGAGTATATTCATCCACCGGATGGTGGGCAGAAAAATAGCTCCAAGGGAGCAGTACAAAACACAGCAAAGTGCTGGAGAATATTGATGGACTCTCTCTTTCACCAACTGCTCCAGATCTGAGTGCTGAACACAGCCTTGGAGAAGAGCTTTCAGTCTTGCACTGGATGCTGGAACCAATGGAGGAGTAGGCCTTTTATAGGCACTGCCCAGGCCCCTTCAGTTGACCGACCAGCAGGGTCAGTACCCTGTCTGGTGGCCGACCACATGGGCCCTAGTAAACCGACCAGGGTTGGCCCTGGTCGGTGGCCCTGGTTGGACCGACTTGGCCATCCACAGGCCCCTATTTAAGGGCGCCCTGGGCGGCCAGTCAATGCTGCTCCTGGTGCCTCTATGTGAGGCCTAGAGCCCCTTTATTCCTGCTGTTGCAGACTGCAACCAGCCCGTGTGCTGGTTGCCTATGATGCCGGCCTGAGTCTCTCTCTCCCCAGCCCTCCTACCTCTCACTGCCCCTTGTCCCCTCAAATCGGGGGCTCACAGGTGGGCACAGTGAGTTTCTAACAATATATATATGTTCCTGGATTCATCTTGATATATATATATGTACACTGAGAGAACTGACTGCCTGATATATGAGAGAGTTCTTGGATCTCTACATAAATGCTTCATTTGTCTTAGAATTTTTAAAACTGTCACTTGTCTGATGAGGTAGGGAAGACCGATTTTCTTCATCCATTAGAGTGGTTTTCATCTTAGCAGATTAAATGACTGGTTCCAGAAGTTGCTGGAGAATTTCTAGGTCTTTAAAATTCTTGATGTACGGCTTGTGTTATTTCTTCCAGCTCTGTTTCTTAAGTCAAAGGTCTTTTTCTTGCATGATCGTGATATACTTCTATTGTTTAGAACAGGTGATTGCTTTTGTTGCTCCTAAAATAATTGGAGGTGTAACTGCCCCTTCTCCTGTTGGAGAAATGGGAATGGTAGAAATGACTCAGGCACTTGATCTTACGAATGTCTCATTTGAGCAGGTAAAAGTGCTTGTATCATTAATTTCTACATTGAGTAGAAACTATTCAGCATACGATTTTATACTAACCACGGACTTCTTTCTTATGGTTGTATACTTCAGATTGGCCCTGACATGCTTATTACTGGGTACCTCCAACCAGTGCCTGATATGAGACCTCAGATCCCAGCTGGAATGGATGATTCAAATAACATAGAAGAAGTTCCTTTTTCAGAAAATTCAACCATAATCTCATTCTATAAGGCATGGGATTTTTTTGGTGCATTCTCGAATTTTTCACCTCACTCGATAAGTATGTTAAGCTCCGATGGCAAGCTGGGACTATGGAAGAGTGTTGAGCATTACTACCAGGTCTTCTTTCCTCTCCATTTGTTCTTTTTTTAGTGTTTCTCCTCATTTTTTTGGTCATTATGGAAAGATGGATCTTTACATGAAGGGGAAGAGACGTTAAAGAGATGGATAAGTTTTAAATAGGATAAAAAGGCATTGGGTATTTTGATTCCAAATGCTTTGGAAATAAGAAATAAATCTATGAGGAGCAAAATTGCTTATTTTTCCAACAGACAAAAGAAACTAAGAAGTGGAAAGAATTTTATGAGAAGAAAAGCATTCAGACAAAGCATGAAGAAAAGGACTCATGATGCATGGAGTTCCAAGGTCTCATTGTTACCTGGTTTTTTTCCCGGAACTACTGTCCATTAAGTATGAAGAAAACGATACAATATCATCTATTTATGAGGTGCTGAGTAAATAAAGGCTGCTGCAATTGCAGCCTGCTTCTCCTGGATCTGGCTTTTTCCTATGCTATCCCCGACCAAGAACCAATGTTGTGGGCTAAACGACGAATGGATTTCTCAATTTATAAAATATAAAATATGCTTGCAAAACCACACCCTATGATCGGTAGCCTTCCTGAAAGCTGAACCTTGCTCCCATGTCACTCACAGCTAGATGTTGACGAGAGTAATAGCAGATTGAAGCTGCTGCCCTCCCGAGTCCCATCCCTAGGCTGTAGCACGCTACACAATGTTCCAAGCTGTGATGCTAGCATTAGTCTTCCAAACACTATCCTGCGGATCACTCAATGGCCAATGCCTAGGGGGAGGGGTGGCATCCTATATCTCTTGGTATTCCATCATCTCGCCACTCACCAAATAATCTGGAGAAACCATTTCTAGGCGGAAGCATGCCTCGGCCACCATTCCATACGTGAACACTTGTCATATGCGCCTCAAGCTAGAACTGATCTTGAGTGACTGCTGCCATATCTCATGTGCCAATGGGCATCTCTCCATAAGCAATGAGGGATCATTCCTGAAACCCTACTGTACAAAAGTGGCAAGTGCCATTGCTCTTTATGTGCTCTAGCCATGGGCCAATGGGAAGATCTCCATGCGCTACCACCAGCAAGAAGAGATACAAGATCTTCCGAGGTCAGAGAATTGGTTCAAAGTCATGACCAAAATCTATGGAGAATCTCGTGTGGACTTGCTGCTCAAGACAGTGCCTCTTGCAGGATAGTGTCCAAGGCGCTACTGCCGATTGCAGCTACATGCCAATAGAGTTGACACCTTT
The DNA here is from genome assembly GCF_047967505.1 of Dipteris shenzhenensis. Taxonomy (NCBI): domain Eukaryota; kingdom Viridiplantae; phylum Streptophyta; class Polypodiopsida; order Gleicheniales; family Dipteridaceae; genus Dipteris; species Dipteris shenzhenensis. Next base: position 8,483,212 of record NC_141601.1, on the reverse strand, counting down.
AATATAGCACACAAAGGTCCGAGCTACATAGAAACATTTTTGGGGCTAGGGGGAACAATGGCCTGAACAATTAACTGGAGACCTTAATCCAACTACCTCCACATCACCTTGATGCATATGAAAGGAGCATGTAGAAGGATTAAGGAGATTGAGGTAGTCATCTAGAGGCTTGGAGGGATGACCTAAAGACAAGTGGATGAGGACCCACCAAAGGTGTGGTATGATGGACAAAGTAATTCTCAAAGATTGAGATTAACTCCTAGTACTGTTGGGGATAATATGGGACCCTGTAGAGAGCCTTCCCCTTATTTCTTCAATATAGGATTTGGTGGGACCTTATAGCTAGATCCCCTTAGAGGTCTTAGTTATGTTTTGAATGATCACATGATTGCCTCGCTACAGTTGCAGAGGATGACTATGGTGGAGATATTAGGAAAGCATTGGGCCATCGACCCCTTATTTTACACAGAGGTCAGCATACGCAATGATGTCTTTGGTTTTGGGAGGGCTTCCCCCTCACAGAGGTGCAATGGGAGTGCCTCAAAGAGAGGAAAGCGCACACAAAGTGTATGCATTTGAGGTGATTTGGAGAGCATGTTCCACCCGTCCTAGGGGTGATCTAGAGGACACCAAGGTTTAGCAGTAGCTTCTTTGGTTCTGATCCTGCGAGAGGCCATGCACAACAAGCATAACTCTACATTTCTGGACCGATGATAGTTGATCCCCCTTTGAAATCGGTGAGATAACCATCTACCAAGGCAGTTGAGCGCTAGTTTCTTGTGTACCGTCGCATCCTACCCATAGGTTGGTCCAGACTAGATGTCGAATCTATACTATACATACTCGATGGAAACAGTAGCAAAAGGCAATCTACCAGGCCCAGAGTCTCCCCCCATGTGAGAGAGCCCTCTTTTGCTATATGAACACCAATTGACTTATGCTAGTCGATCTTGGTCTGTGTAGCTGTATCCTGCAAGGCCTGGTCAACTTCTTCCAAATGAAAAAAGCTCATTAAGGATACTCAGCTTTTGGTCTGCAGTTGTAGATTCTTCTCTGAGATCTTCTAGATTATGTCGAGAAGGGTGATCAGTTGCCACTACCCGATGGCATCTTCAATCACGCCCTTTTGGGATGAGGCATATCCATCTGCAAGAGATGAGGGTGGCATCAATGCAGAATAAAAAATCTTCTGGTGAGCCAGGCGAAGGGGAGTGCCTATCACGTCCCAGAACTATCAAAAAGGAAAGAGGAGAAATGCCATCGCTTCTTGGGCATTTTTTGCACCAGAACGCATCTAGATCCTCATGCACCTTTCTGTTAGTGAACAGGGCCTCCAGGGGATATCACGATAGCCAAAAACCATGCTAGTACCTGGGAGCTGCCTCTACCTCAGAGGTGGACTTCCTTGCCTTGAACAAATGGCTATAGAAGGAAGTAGTCATCTCTAGGAACTCCTTGGTATCCAAATGAATCTGTCTCTTATCTTGAAGGTGCTGGAGCTCATCCCTTCTGATCTATTATGGTTTGGACGAATTGGTGGGTCATTCTATCCCATTGTTGAACCCATCTAGCTTTGTATCAAAGCCAGGCAAACTCCACACATCTTATTTACCATTTTGGAAGGGATGTGGGTTGATATTGCCATGGATCTCATCACCGGGCTTCCTTCTACAAACAAGGGATGGGATAGCATTAATGTGATGGTCAATATTCAGCATCTTAGGCTGTATGGTGGTTAATTGTAGTATATTTAAGCAACATGGGTTTGCTCAAGCGGTTGCCAATGACAAGGTGCTAAGTTTATGAGTCACGTTTGGCAGAAGTTATCTACTATTATGGGGCATATACCTACTCCAAGCTCTACCTTCATGAGTATCACAGCCACAGTTGCCACTCAACCAAAAATCTCAGACAGTGCCTGCTTTTAGCAAGGGCCATTTATTTCAAATGTAAGAAAGGGACTAGCTACGGGGCGTCAGAAGCCTTTCATGACTAATCTGCTTGTCTTGGGGGTCTCTCTAAATTGCTAACCTCAAATTCACCTTTCCTGGTAAATCTACTTGTCAGTGCTACCATTTCATCTCAAGCTTGCTGATCTTTCCCAGCCATGTCTTCCTTTAAGGTAGGCACTGTAACATTGCATCCATACATTTCATCAAGAACGGGCTCAGCCTGATAGATAATTGCTGAGTGCTTTATAACAAAATTATGCAAGCCCAAGCCATTTACCCCAAGTCCTTTGAGTGTCATGGCAAAAGTGCCGCAGATGCTCCTCCACCCCTTCGTTCACCCTCTTAGATTGGTCGTTTGTCTCAAGATGGTACAATGGAATCATAGAACAGGCAATAATACTAAACTCTTATATTATAATATAAGGCCCTTCCTCAAATATGCAAAGCAGGCATTGTCTCTGATATTGGTTGCAACTAGCAATTGTGGTCATGATTTTCATGAAAGGTAGAGATGGAATCACAAGTATCATAGAACAGGAAATAATACCACCCTCTGATCTTGTAATATACACAACACTTCGACAAGGTGCGTGCCTAGAGAGAGATTGATTTTCAGTATTTTTTCACAGGCGCAGAAGTTTGAAGGAGTCCAAGATCCTCTTGCTTTGGAGTATGTCGAGAAGATTCAAGCAGCAGAAAGTCCGGAAGAAGCAGCACGATTAGGAAGAACTTTAGCAAAGCAGAGACCTGATCTGGTAGAGACCTTCTAGCTTGAACGACAAAAACGCTAAGACCCATTCTTGGTGATTTTAATTTTCTGGAATATTATATGGATTTATAACTACGTAGAAATCTCTGCTTAGCATTATAAGTGTATGCCATTTCAGTTGTTTTTTTTTGTAGATGGTCACGGGGAGCTCTTGCAGGCCTAGAGCCCACGATGAACTCGTTCATTTTTATGGGTGCAGGTGCGCCCAGATTGGGGTACAGCTAAACTAAAAGTGATGTACACAGCGCTTTATTCCAAGTTTACAAGATACCCTCTTTTACGGTCTTTGCTTGTCTCAACACTTGGCTCCATACTTGTGGAAGGATCTCCTCATGATCTCTTCTGGGGAGGTGGGCGAGAAGGGGAAGGCTTTAATCACCTTGGCCGCTTACTGATGAAGCTTCGTAATGAGTTTCTTGCAGAAGAAGGTGATAAGGTGAATGACATGCAGTGCACTGCTCAAGTGGGGGACGAGCTCTCTGGATAATGGCTGCAAGCTTTCAAAAAGGTTGTGCGTGCGAAGGCGACGGCTAAAGAAGTTGTCCTGCTTTGATTAAATGCCAGTGTAGGGGGAAGAATTCCACCCTGTTTGGACATGTAAATTATTTAGATAGCAGAATGTTTAGTTGCATTACTGATTGTGACTTCAAATACATCAGCATGGTCATTGTCTCATAGAAATTGACTCGAAATCATCAATGAGCTATGTTGTTATGTGGTCTGTACACATTTTTGCCACTGTCACTTGCATCAAAATTATAATAACTATATGGAAATGGAGAGCATGCGTTGAAAACTTAGAAACATGCCTGAAGACGTTAATCTTATGGCTTACTGTTGATCAATAGCAGAGTCCAATGGCAGAAACTGGGGAGAGCCAGAAGAAAACAGATAGGGGACTGATTGAGGTGGGAGATATGCTCTGGTATCTGGCTACATTGTTTCTGTTCGTTCATTACACAGTCACTGGGACCTAGGCCACCAAAGCAAGGACCTAATGCTGAACTTGTAATTTCTTTTCAGCCCTTGGCCTTGGCCTTAGATTGGCCATATGGTGCCTAATAGTGGTTTGATGGTTTTTTATTGGTTAGATTAATTTTAAAATCTCTCCATTTATCCCCTATCCTTATTATAGAATACAGTATATCTCAGTATAAAGGCACATCTTTGGTGTATTGAGCCTATAAAAATACATTGAAAGTGCTGGTCTTGGATTTAAGAACTACTTTGAGATTATTTTTATACCAAAAATTCCATAATACTTTTCTGGACTTTCAATTTAAAAGTGAATTCACATAGAGTCAATTGGGGCAGATGATTGCACATAATGTCATTGAAGCACTTCTATAACCGAGTATGGGTTCAGGTACAAGGTCATAAAACAACTTCACGTGTAAGGACATAACTTCTTCCTTTGCTTGGATGCTCCAACTTCTGTATATAATGATGATCCCTTCACTTGCTTATTCACGAAATTGTATTGATAATTAATTTATGTTCTGTGTCTCTATGATAGAGGTTTTGAGAAACAAGGAATGGCTCCACAAAATGTTTGTATGATCATCATTCAAAATTTGGCTGGGTAAGTAGGGGTAAGTAGATAAGGGAATAACAGGAAATAAAGTGCAAAAGCTTTTTACTTCCACTTTGAAAAGGTACACCAAAATTGACACCAAAATTGAAGACAAGGTCTGGGTTCGTGTGTACTTCCCCTTGAGTTTTGGACTGCTTGAGACTTCTTTATTAACTTCATAATATGAAATTGATGTCGTGCTATAAGGATTTGAGCCAAACCCATTTTAAAATGTCCTTTCCTTTTCTAGTTTGCAGTGGCAACAGTTCATATTTTTCTTGAAAGGAATGAAATGGACATGATGCCAAAATAGCCAAGTATGATTCAAACCTTGTTACAATGAAGGGTTTTGATTGAAGCTTCGAACCTTGTCCTTCCTGTGAGAAAAGTAAGAGGGCAGTATTGACAAGTTGGCAAGGACTCGAGAACTTGACAAAGGTTTTTTTTATATCTAGCATACAGTATCCGCCATCATTAAGCAGGCATATGTGGCTCTTACAAAATGGTACCTTGGCAACCCTCACACTAGCCCAAGTCCACGACGCACGTCTTTGGTCGGCTGTTTTTGGCGTTGAAGCTCGTTGTTGAACCGCGAGGTTAATGCCGGCTGTGTTGTTGCTATTGGAGGTCGCTTGGGCTCGAGTCCCGGTCGTTGAGTAGCTTTCGCGAAAGCCGTAGATTGCTGGCGTTAGGTCGTGGAAGTCGCTTAGTTTGAAGCTGGCTTTGTGCATGTGTTGCTTGTAGAGCGCTCACCTTAGCTTTAAGTTGTAGACTTGCTAAGTTCGGTCCTTAGCTTGTAGGCTGCCTGCGTTGTAGACACGTGACCAAATCGAGAAAGAGGATTAGGCATGGAATCGTGAGAACGACTCTCTGAACTGTGGCTATGCAGCGCTCAAGGTATTAATTAGCGAACTTTGAGGCGATGAACACACTTTTTCAAAGGAGACAATTGGCTGCCATGCTCCTCAATGTTCTCTTTTCCTACATTCATTGCCAACTTTTCCAAATTCCATGAAGTTAGTCGTGAGAAGTGAAGGCCTCCTTACAACCGAATTAGGAGGAGAAATTCGAGGACAAGCTATAAACAGGGACTCTAAAAGCTTAACGTGAGAATGCCCTCTAAGGGACTTGGGCTTGCTGCTTGCATAGAGATACTAGCTCTACTCTCTCGCACACAAGACAACCATTCTCTCTCTCTCTCTATCTATCTCTCTCTCTCTCTCACGTAAGATGACCATTGTGCGCTCTTTTCAAAAAACAGATCTCTCTTAAAGAATAAAGAAGATATTCCCTCTTGAAAGACAAAAATCTCTCAAGAAATCTCTCATGAATGATTGAAGTCTCTCTCAACAAAAAATGAGTGGAAATTCATGAATGGAAAGTCTCTGGACTTTCATGGAGACACTCAAGAGAACTCATCTCTCACACAAGGATTTCAATCTCTCTCTCTCACAAAGATAGCGCCTCAGTGAAAGAAACAACCAATGCTCTAATACCACGAACAAATATGGAGAGGGAAGATTGGAGATAAGGAAAAAGGATACACTTGGAGAGCACACCACAAATGACTAATTGTACAATAGATTTAGTTGGAAATAAAGAATATATACAAACTCCTTTTGGGTTAGGATTAGGATTAGGTTTTCCAACCCTTGTGGCTTTTTAGCACTCTTTTGTGTTAGTACTATGCACATATACTCACATGATGTTAAGATGAATCCTCAACAACATGGTACATACATACTCATATACACGCACCCTAGTTGGGGTATGTGATGCTGGTTATTTTGCAGATGCCATGTCTTGGGATTCCCTTTTCAACCTAGCTAATAATCTCATGCGCTATTGTCTTGTTTGGGTCAACTAAAGGCCTCTCCAGTACCTCTTCTCTTGCATATTTCCTCTATTGCCTCTCCTTTGGGAAGAGTGCTACATATTCCAAAGCGGGATTTTTTTGTCTCAAGCAAGTACACCTTGATCTGCATTCTGTAAGATATGGAGTAGGCCATGCCTTTGAGTTTAGATGTTGACCAGGCCTTTCTAGTACCTCTTCTCCTGCACATTTCCTCTATTGCATCTCTTTTGGAAAGAGTGCTACGTATTCCAAAGCAGGATTTTTTTGTCTCAAGCAAGGACACCTAGATCTGCATTCTATAAGATATGGAGTAGGCCATGTCTTTAAGTTTAGATGTTGACCAGGCTTGGTGTATCCGTTTCACATTCCATTACACTTTGCTTCATTTTTTAATGTGTGTTACAAGTACAGGTATATTGGTCCCTTTACTCAAAGCTGCCCTTCAAGCTCATGTCAATTTACCACTGCAAATGTCACTTTGACACATCCTATTCCACTCCAGTCTGATAAGCCAGAGCAACCAAAGAATAAAAAATAGTGATATAGGTGCACCCTCACGGAAAACCTTTGGTGACAACATCTCCTTTAGTTCCTTTGTCGAATCCATTCCAAGCTCTCTCATTGCAAGATACCCATATCCTTGACCCTCAGTTGGCTGATGCCCCAGATGGCTCCTCTTGATGTTCCCTCTTCCTCCACTACTCTAGCATGTATCGCCCTGATTATCTACCTCTCAAGAGCCCCCTTTAATTTATTTGTCAAAGCCGATCCCCAACGAGCTGCTCTAGATATTGAGTCATTTGAGCTACATACTACAAAGTGGATATATCTACTTTGGATATAATTAATGATGGAAGTGAGGAACAAATGAGGATTTGAGAGAGTAAGGTATACTAGCCGCTTCTCATGAACATAAAAGCATTTTTTCACTATAGGACATGCATCCTATGATGCAACAAGTGTTTGACCTAGTGGTATAAAGGCTTTGACTTCCTGCATATGACAAGGGTCGAGAGAAATTGCATTTTATTGATGGCACTACTACTTTTCTTAGAACAACAAGGATCACATTGGAGGTTGTTGTCTTCATTTTGCCACTTACTGCTGCTGATATGTAATTTCATATTAACCTCCTTTTCCTTTTTTGTCCTTTATCTTGATCTCATGTCCCCTTTGATAGGGGTTGCTTTGTACTTTTCCTTTTTGTACTTGATGGTGGATTTTCGCTTGGTTTGAGGTTTCCCACAGTAATATAAAGTATTACCCAAAAACAAAATGTGTGTGTGCATGTGTGCACGTGCGTGTGCGTGTGTGTGTGTGTGTGCGCACGTGCATGCATGCGTGTGTGTCTTCACACACAAAAAAGTGTGCCTCTATGTGTGTGTTTTGACCTATCAAACATCTATCCTACTATACTACTAGACCAGCTTTCAATATCAAAGTAAATCAATTTCAAACAACTACTATTGCCCTTTTCAAACAACTAGTGAGAGTAGTCTGTTTAATAACCAACCTCTCAATACCACATAAGTGAGAATAATCCATATCATACCATTCCTCTTAACAAGGTGTCAAAGTGGGAGTCAATTATTATACTCACATATATGTTAGTACATTGCAAAAAGTACAATGATACTGATGAGTAGTCTCCAATAGAGAGTTCAATTATATTTAGCAATACTTGGAGAAAATCCACTGTACAGTGCTCCTCGAAGTTGCCAACAATGTGTCTTCATGCCTTAGATTTTCTAATGCAAACCTGATGGAGAGGTATGCTGATGGAGAGGTATGCCGACTCACCTGCATCCATCCACAAACATAGCACGTTAGAACATGCACACTATGAATTGTGGGACTGCAGGCTTCAATGCCGGCACACAATGTTATCCATGTCACTCAATCTAGATTAGCATAATCAAATCCTAGCATTTTACTATTCAATAGTAATCAGAGGTGGGCAATTAAAGATATGAATAAATGCATATAAAATGTTAGTGAAGTCCAAGTAATAAGTGGGAACCTCAAGTAAACCATAAATTTGGTTATTCCAGCCAAGTTCAAGGGAATTCCCAAGGTCAAAAAATCGAAATATAACCACACCTAGTTCATCGACTCCAAAAATGGCTCTTTGATTGCTGTGTTGTAACGCTAGGTTCACTCTAACTCCTCCATTTGATTGAAGGTTTTTGCTCCTGCTCAAAGTTCAGTTTGTGTAGTATGGATAATGGGCAAGGTTCCCTCAGGCAAAAGAAGGGGGGGGGAAGCATGTGGACATCCTTCTATCTCTTCTTCCAAAAAATCCTCTTCCCTAAGTCACGAGTAAACCGTGGCACTAAGAGCCTTTAAAGCAGGCCTCCGTTCCCTGCCCTTGATGGATATATGTCATAATGGGCAATGTTGTCCCTACACCATTCTTTCAAATAGCAAGGATAGGTACCTTGGTGGGTATACTCCATTTTCCCCATGTGCCCTATAAATTCTCTTGGGAACTGGTGGTCAACTAGCACAGCTTAGAGTTCCTAGGGACCTCCAAGTACTATGAATACGATGTGTTTTCATTTAGCTATTATGAATAAATATTCTATTTTTCATGTGTCCATAAAACATGATCTTTAATTAATGGATTCCCTCCAAAAGATCCCCAAAGGGATGTGTGTGTGTGTGTGTGTGTGTGTGTGTGTGTGTGTGTGTGTGTGTGTGTGTGTGTGTGTGTGTGTGTGTGTGTGTGTGTGTGTGTGTGTGTGTGTGTGTGTGTGTAATCCATGTCCTTAGTCTCTTTATGCTTTATGATTTTCTTAAAACAAAATTATTTCCTATTGTTAATGCAACTAACTTTGCATACACAAGAAAGGATTACAACAACGTACTATAGCTATTGTATGTTTGAAATAATGAAGAAAAAGATTAAATAATGAGGGAATGAACTAGATATGTAGTAGCACTCAAGGCAAACTCATTATTGTTTGAGTTTGGAATTTGTGTACATCAAAGAATGGCTCTTATAGAGGTTGGCTCTTTTTTTTATATGATTCTTAGAGGATTCTTATCAAATCTAAATCTCGACTTCATGCTTATTTAATAGGGTCTCCTTTGAGTTTATTGTTGAAATTTGAACACAACATGGCCTCAAAAAAATCTGTAATTAATCTAAAAACTGCATACTTAAACTCAAAATCTTGATTTTCATAAAGAAGACTAAACAAAACATTAGTGAAATCTATATGATTTTTATTGGAATGGTCAAGATAATATACTAGATCAATTGAGATTTGAAAAACATGTTAGAGCATAGAATTCTTGTTAAAAATAAAAGTCAACACATAAAGACTATGACAATACTAATTTCCTAACTAGTTTATAATGACCTTGCCCCTTGGTGAAGGTGTAAAAATTTCATGCCTTTTCGAAAGCATGTATAGAAGAGGGTTTAGGTAGCATGTTTTAACACATTCCCTTGATATTTTTCATGTTGCGATGATAGTTCATAGGACCGCTACTACAAGCATCGTGGAAAACTTTGAAGACACAAAATATCAAGTCAATAAATAATGTAAATCTCCATATTTTACATATAACCTATATGCAAACCTATACTTTTTCCTCCTATTTGTCACTCTGTAAGTGCATACTATAAGTGTTCATTTCCTTCTCTCATAGAGGTATGTGGCTTGCACATGATAGTTTCAGAAAACAAGGATATTGTGATTTTTCTTGAACCTTAAATAATTCCTCGTCTTTTCAATAAATGATTTTTTCTCTCACATTGGGAATGAGTTATGACAAGCTATGTAATAAAATGAATATGTTATAATGTACATTCACACTAATTGATTATTCATGTACATCCTTTATGATGTGAATGTTTAGGATTCAACTAGAGTGGGTAATGCCCCTCTATAATTCTACTATTTCATCTCATTCGCCCGCAACTTCATTTGCTTTATTGGGTAACCGGTCCATTATATCATTGGTATATGTGTTGATGTATTCAGGGTAGTCCTTTGGAAGCTGATCCCAAATTGGGAACCTTTACACTAGTTGTGGCTTTGCCTTGTGGGGGAGTTATGGAGTTCAAGGATGGTAATCAATATTGGTTAACCTTTGTTTCTTTGACCCAATTGTAATAGACAAAGTAATAGACAATCGATTTCATGGATAGTGGATCGTATTGGTATACATATTGGTGTATTCAGGGTAGTCCTTTGGAAGCTAATTGGGAGCCTTTACACTAGTTGTGTCTTTGCCTTGTGCGAGATTTATGGAGTACAAGGATGGTAATCAATATTGGTTGACCTTTGTTTCTTTGACCCAATTGTATCAGACAAATAGCCAATCAATTTAATGGATAGTTGATTATCGAAATACTTGAAGTGTCAATTGAAATGTTAGTTGAGTTTTATGATGTTGGTATTCTCCAATTGATGATGACCTTGTCGAACAATGCCAATTTGTTGATGATGTGTTGCTCTTTGAGTAATACTTTGATAAAAATTTTCCAAAAATCATCAAAATTTCTATTGAATGTTGCCTTTGAATGACTTAACCTTTTGGTAGAGACTAAAACAATCTTGATATGTTTTGTCGAAGGTATGATGATTTTTAACTTCAAAATGTGCCTATAATTGGATCAATGATTGGACTTGGAAATGATGTCCAAAAGTAGGTGAAATGTTTTGGAAATTTTTTGTTAAACATGATCTTTGATTGTGTGAATGTTGGGATTTGGATCCAATTGAATAAGTTATGGCTAGAGAAAGTTAGGGTGAAAATTAGATTATTGAAGGGGCCTTGGGCTTTAAATTTACGTAAAATGTAACTTGCACTTTAATCTTAGTGTGAATAGACTCCAAACTTAAGAAAACTAAGCCTAAGGTGGTCAAACTACCTAACCAAGGTTACTTAAAATAGCTATAGTTAGAACTAATCATCCATGGTTAGTTTAATATTGACCAAGGCTAATTTAGTTTGGTTAAGCTAATTGAGTCAGATTTTTCTAATGTTTGGTCAGTTTTAACCATAGTTGGTGTACCTAACTATGGTTGGTTAGTGACTAACTAGAGGTTAGTGTAGGTTTAGTGACTAACTAGTGGCTAGTGATTAACTAGTGGTTAGTATAGGTTTAGTTGGTGTTATTATTAGGTTTGGTTAGGGTTTCTTTAGGTTAATGTTAGTCTTGTTTTGGTTAGGTTTCTCTGAAGCAGCATGGTGATGGCCATCGGTGGGAAGGCAAAACTAAGGTTGGCCTGAGGGGAAGATCCAAGCAAAAAAGTCCGAGGGGAGTGGAGATGGCTAACCACCAATGGCAAAGGTTGAGCCAGTGGCGCGGTGCAACAAGAAGCGGTAGTGGGCAAAGCCAGCACGAAGGTGGTGCGACGGGCAAATCTACCACACAGATAGGTATGTGCAAGTATAGACGATGGTTTAGGTTGGGCTTAGTAGCAAGGATACTAGCAGGGCTGCATAGAATGTGGCAGCCATCTCAACAAGACAAGTGGATTAGGGCCACGAGGTTGTGAAATGGGCGCTATGCGATGAGAGCTTGTGGACGTGGGTTTTGTCACTAGAGACATGGATGGCCAACGTTAGGGTTCTAGCATGGGATGATAGACAACATGTAGAGGCTATCAGGGTTCTGACATGGAGTAGTAGGACAATGGCTAGAGGTAGTAGACGGCAAGGGAGGGGGTTTGGCCATGAAGGGAGGTGAGAGGGAGTCTCAAATGTGCATGACAAAGTTGGAGGGCAAGACGAAAATCCAAGGGATAGTGAGACAAGGAAAAACAAGGGAGTAAGGGGGGGAAACAGGCCCAAAACAGGGGGGGTGGAAAGAGATGGAATGGAAAAAAGGGAAGAAGGAAGAGTGGAAGAGGGATAATGGAAGGGGGGGAATGGAAAGAGAGGGACAAAAAAGACAGGGGAAAGAGAGAAAGATAGAGGGAGTGACAGAAGAGAGGGGAAGAGGGGGAAAGAAAAGGAGGTGACTAAGAATAAGGGGGAACAAAAGAGAGAGAAAGGAAGGAGGGGAATGGACGGAAAGGGGTGGGGGGATGATGTAAAAGAGAAGGGGGGTGATGGAAAAGAGAGAGGGATAGGGGTAAAATGGAAGGGCGACAAAAAGTGAGGGAAAGATCATGAAAAGGGGGAGATGAGGTGGATGGAAATTGGAGGTGATTGACAGAAAGTGGAGGTGAAGGAGTAGGAGATTGATGGAGAAGATGACAAAAAATGTGGTGGTCAAGGGCAGGATATGGTCGAAAAAAGTGGAGGGAGGGGGAGAGGATGGACATAAAAGTGGAAGGAGGGGGAGTCTAAGAGGGGGAGGATACGGATGGAAAAAGTAGAGGTGGAAGTGGAGGCGAAGGTGGAGGTGGAAAGGATGGCAAAAAAAATGGAGGGAGGGGGGGCGCAAGAGTGAATGGGGGAGGTGTGAGTGTTTAGAAGGGTTTTTTTTCCGTGATAAGTTGTTAATTTGTTTATGGAAGACACCATTTTGGCACATGTAATCAAGGCAAAAATTTGTAATTCAGCAATAATTGGAACCATTATTACACTTGTAATTAAGGCAAACTTTGTAATCCATCAATAATTAGAAGCATTCACATGCATCCTTGCCTTGGGTGATTTATAATTGATGGTTTTCAAAGGGCGTTCTGTCTCATACAAGCAAACATGTGATCCACTTTTGCTTCAAATGCTAACCTCCCAAGCAATTGCACCAAAATGTTGTAACTTTTTCTTTCATTTTCAAGTACCTTGGTGTTGGCCACCTAGAGTTGTGTCGTTGATTGTTGTAGCATATTGTGTTCACAAATGTAGCATAGGTCCTCCGGTCATACTCTGGTGAGAGGTGCAGGCTGAAGTGTGGAAAGCAGTTCTAGTGTGCACATAAGTGAAAAAGAAGTGTTGATCATAGGCATTGAAGGAGGGTTTCTCCTCCATAGGAGTTCAAGGGCTTGGTTGAGAAGGAGGATAGGGTTGAGAAAGCTAACTAGGAATTTCAGGTTGAGAAAGAGTTGCAAGGTTGAGGACTAGGGAGCTAGTCTCCTTCACATATTCATGGGGTTAGGGTTGAGGAGGAGTGAACAAGGGTGAGAAAGAGGAGGAGGGAGGAGGAGGAGAAGAAGAATAAGAAGGAGGAGGAGGAGGAGGAAAGAGGAGGAGGGAGAAGGTAGGAGAAGGGAGGATGATGAGGAGAAGTGAGGAGCAGGAGAAGGGAGGAGGATGGGAGATTGCAAGGTTAGAGCATGCTATCACACTTTGATTTTGTTGAGGGAGAATGGACCCTAGGAGATCAAGCACATGAACACAAAATTGAAATGAACACTAAACCCAAAAGAGTGGTAGCCTCTTTCCATTAAGATAGATTTATGCATGTCGGTCTCTACACAATTTGTAGGGGACCTTTTGGGGTCTCTACACTATTTGTAGGGGATTTCTTGGTGGGACCTCTTTTGTAGACCTCAAGGGTAGGAGTCTCTGCACTTTTGTAGGGAACATCAAGGGTGGTAGGAGACCTCAAGCGTAAAAATCTCTACACATTTTGAAGGTGACCTATTGGGGTCTCTAACTTTTTGTAGGGCACCTCAAAACGTGTAGGGTTTTAGTCTTTCTCTATCGTGTTTTAGTCTTTCTCTCTCTGGATCCTAATTTTGCAAGTATGATCAAATATTTTCTAGAGAGGATTTTGGCTATCCTCATCCTATTAGATTCATCAAACCATCTTTCCGACTCAAGGTATTACAAGGAGAACTTTGCTACTACGATACACACACAATGGTCTCATATTGGCAGCATGGATGGTGCTTTTGACCCTTATTGCCATGGGGTTAGTAACTAACTAAAGACAAACAATTTGCCATGACCAACACCAAATGAAGAGAGTGATAAGGGGGTGACCAAGAGAGTCATAGAACCCCACTTGCAGCAGTAAATTCAAGTGAGTTCTAGCAAGAATAAGAAACAAAATCCTCATAACCATCAAAAGGGCAAAGACAAAGCCACACAAAACAAGCAAAAATGGACCGATATAAAGCTAGTCCATCGTGGATCCCACCACGAGGAGCCAAGGCAGCAAGAGGACCAAATTTCCAATGAAATTCCCAAAAATTAATGGGACATTAGGGAGAGAATCCCCTATCTCATCCTTAAAAAAATTTGTGAATAGCTATAATTTTGCAAGTCAACACGGAGGAAGAGTACATGATCTACTTTCCCACTACTTTTGCTAATGTGATTTCCATTTTTCGAGCGAAAACCCCCGAGTGACAAGCGGACAAAAGGTGGGAGGGGTCAAAATATATAGGCTCAAGTCATTTTTGGGGAGTAAAAAATTCTAAATTATTTCAAGGAATATGTATGTAAATATGAAATATTGATAAACAAAGATAGATATAAATATACCTTTATATAATATACATATATAATGTCCAAATGGCGATTTATTTTATGACTTTCAAATATCCTTTCTTTCCTTTCACCATTGCTTGGATCATGAAATTTTGAGCAAATATCCTCTTTGCAGCTCCTCAGGATGAGCTAAGAAAAATATTTAACATCTTTTTAATAGACCCTATGAGTGTATTTTGCTAGAGGAATATGGTTTGAAGAGTTTGCCCCAACACTCTTCCGCCGGCGGAATACCCTTCAAAGAATGGGTCATAACTTTTGCTCCTTAGCTCAGATTAAGGAGCTGTAAAAAGGAAAAATATTCAAAATTTCATGATCTATGCAATGGTAGGCTTAAAATTATAATTATTATAGGTATAGAATATATAAATTGGAAATTTCAAGATGTATATGAGAGTTACAACTTTTTCCCAATTCATATTATGGTAAGAAGGAGTTCAATAGGGACCACATTTCCTGAAAAGTACTTAGGTTTGGAGAATTGGAAATATTTTGAAAATACCTCCCTTGCCTTCCCATATTTGATAATGTATTAGTGATCAATTTATGATCGATAAAATGGCTTCAATTATGAGATTTTCAATATCCTTTTCCTACTCATTCAAGGAATATGGTATACATTGTTACATGAGAACTTCTCAATACTTCAAATATGGGATTGCTAGAGCTAAGGGAAACCCTTTTAAATCTATTCAATTACCATAATTCTCAAAAGAGAGTATTGTAGGAAGGGAGATTAGGAGTTTCTAATCTATTTGTTTAAAATGAGGGTTATAATGATAAATAAGTAAGTACATGGTTCCATAAATGAGAAATTAAGAAAGAATTGTATATTCCTTTGAGAAATATACTAGCATGGTTGGTGCCAAACATTATCACTCGGACTTTTCTGCTCATAGGTTTTTGCTCGAAAAATGTGCACATCTGCTTGCTAACAAGTCCATCAAGTGGTATGGCTAGTACCAACATGGAACAAGTTGAAAATTGCATTCCTAAAAGGTTCCATCATGAATTCAGCAAAGAGGATGTACTATTGAAGCTCAATAGACTCAACAAATAAAAATGTGAATTAGAGTATGACTTTGCAACATGAATGAAAGTGATGACCAACCAATTTTACAACTTGTGAGATGAAATGGCATTGCGATCCTAGCTGATGAGTGGCACCACTCACGGCGTCAAGTTGCACAACATGGAGTTAACTTACCCAATAAGGACATAAGGCGAATTGCTCAACAGAGCAGCTGCACTTGAGAAGGGGAACATTGAACTGCAATATAAGAAGAGGTGCTAATCCAAGAAGTGGATAACAACAAAGAAGACAAAGACAAAGTGGTGATGAAAAGAGACACCAAGGTTAAGGAGAAGATTCTTCTAAGAGAAATGGGCATTAGAGGCACCCTAGAAAATGGTAAGGCCTAGTGCCATAGTGCAAAGTAGATGATCACATGGCAAATGAGTTTTGGTTGGGCAGGTAGTATGACAAGTGGAACAAGACATAAGAAGACCGTATCAAGGGAATAGGCCAACGAGCACCAACATGGCATCCTACTTCAACAACAAGGAAGGCCACTAGAAGAGTGAATGCCTCTTGTGGAAGAAGTAGCTAGCTATGCTCCAGAAGGCATCTGATCAAGATGATTGCATACTAATAGATGGGGCATGGTATTGATGGAGGTAGATACAAAGGTGTTCACATGATCAAAAGGAGTGACCTAGAAAAGCCCAAAGAAGGTGATGGAGCAATGTTTTTGCATAAAAGAAAAGAACCCCTCATCAAAGTGGGGGAGTCATTGGGTCAGCAACCCATGAATGATAGATCACTGGGATTGAATGAACAAATTAAGGAAGGTAATGAATCTAGGAGCAACGAGAAATATGAAGGAATAGTGAAGCAAAGATAGATCAACTCAGCCTGAGAAAGTTCCAAAAACTAAACGTGATAATTTACATCAGCCAATTGATGGTAATTGCTTCCCACCACTGTGTAAACTTCTTCCAACCTTCGATCATCAACCAACAGAAATTGGCTTCACCCCTCATGACAAAGATTGAGGTGACCAAATTGGTGACCTTGGCCATGATCAATGTCAAAGATTGGAATTATGTGGTGAGGGGAGTGCTCATTGATGGAGGATCAGGAGTGAACATCATCTCTAAAGAAGTACGAAAGAGGCTAAGGTTGAAAAAATTAAGCCCTCACCATTCAAAATCCATATGCCAGATCAAGTGGTCGGCGATGCCCATGGTCATGCTCAACATCAAGAGAAGTAGAGCCTATGTCATAGTCACATTGATCTGGTCAAAATGGAAAGCAAAGGAGGGTATTCGATGCTATTGGAATGATCATGGTGTAATGGTGCAACGGCTCTCCACAATTGGGGAGGAGAGACCCTCACAATCACCCAAGATGCGAAGGAAATGTAGATACAGATGGGCAAGAGCATGACCCATAAGAATTGCAAGCCCAAATGCTTGGAGGTGGAAGATGCCAACACCTTGGACATTGATGAAAAGCTACTTCCCCTCAACATTGTGCTCATCACAATGATTGATCAAATGTGGATAGCAACTAAAAGGTTGGTGGAAGATAAATAGTTCCACATGAGCGTCCCAAAAGGGCTCGCTCAAGAAAAATGACAAACAAAATTCCAAGAAGAACCTATCATGGAATCAATTGAATGACTGGTGGAAATGGAAGAATTATTGAAGGCCAGATCATTAGAGAAATCAATATGGATTTGCATGAAGCATTGATGTTGATCCAAATCAATGAAGAACTTCTTAATGAATTCCTCAACAAAGACAAAGTACTCTTCAATGAGTACATTGCTTTGAAATACATGGATTTGAAGGGCTTCCCATTGAGTTTGATTCAACACTCAATCTCTCTCACCCCAATGCAAAATCCTTCCAAGAGTACATTGATGAATTCCTTGTCATATTCTTGGATATAGTACAAAGCAAGCACACTCAGAATTTTGCTAAAGTTGTTCTAGAAATGCAAGGAGACACAAATTTCACTCAATCCATACAAATGTGTATTTTATGAGCTCTCAGGGGTGTTGTCAGATCATACAATCTCTAACGAAGGCATCATGATCTAGAAATCTAAGATTTATGCCAGACAAAAGATGAAGAAGATGAACAATGTGAAGCAAATACACTCATTTGTGAGAGGGAACATGTATGCTTTAGTAAAAAATTTCTAAACTCGTGAACTTAGGTTCAAGGGTTTGCCAACAATGTTCTTCTTTTTGGAGAATCAAGGCTTGTCATAGGTTACTTTAGGCTAACTAGCTCCAACACATAGGTGGGGGTGTGGGTATAAGCAAGTGTGATTTGGGAGAAATCAAGCTCCTTGTCATCCCTTTGTGAGCTAAGTTCTTTAGAAATCTCCATTTTTTCCCTTAATCTTACCTAGAGTGGGATGTTTTATTGTAGGTTTGCCTCTACATGTGCATGTTTACACAATACTATCTAGCTTTTCCTTCATAACGTGCCAGCAAATGAACTTTAGTTCACAAGTCCACAAAAGCTGAGGATTTTGCTTCCTTCAAGCAACCACTATCCCCCTTTCTCATACTCCACTATGCACACTAATCTAGATCAAGACAAAAACTCAAATTTAAAAGAGAGGGATTTTTTCTAAAGATCAAATATTTCTCTCTCAATTTCTCACACTTGCTTTCTTTCCTCAAACATACCTCTTCAAAAAGCCATTTGAAAAATGAGGGATCGATTTACTTGAAACCTATATATCCAACCCTACTAAGGAAATGGAGGCGCACTGCATCAATTACTTCACCAAGTGGGTTGAAGCAAAAACTATGAGAAAAGTACATGCAAGAAGCCCAGCAACTTTTTCATATGAGAATGTGATTACTAAGTATCGATGCACCATAGTAGTTCCTCCTTATTTCGCTGAACGAAGTCTAGTTTCTTTCTACATACCAGTTGACAAAATGTGAATGTACATAGTACTTATATAAATTTTTGTATGTTTCTCTTACAATCTTTATTAGAAGCATGGCTCTAGAAAAACGAGTAAGAAACCCAACAAAGGCTCGCGATTACGTTACGATGTTGCCTAACAAGAAGTGGAAATGCTACTTTTGTCATGAAGAGTACTCAGGCTCCGGCACAATAATGCAAAAGCACTTCTTGGGTAATAGCAACAAACAAAAAAATAACAATAAAAAGGTATAAAGGGAAGTGAGTCTTCACCTTCTCTTGAGGCGTTTTTGTACTTTAAGCTTCAACAATTTCATTTTAAAGACTCATTATAGCTTCCTTAGGCTCAGTGTGATTATGATGTTTCTTAAAATTTTCTTAAGCTTGATACTTCAAGCAATTAATTTAGTATGGTAAAGTATTACTTCAATACTTGACCCCTTGATTTTGATCAATCTTGTGAACTTCCATCACCACAATCCATATGATACTTGACGTTGCAAAAATTCAACATTATGAAAGAGAAGTCATTTGCAATGTAACCCCCAAGGTTAGAGAAACCTATAGAGTATGCTCTGAGCACTTTTTTATATGGATTTTGAGCTTTTTATACTTCCTCAAGTATTTAAAAAGATTGAGCTATAGGGTGAAACGTTTTACATTCCTTGACGTTGAATGATAGATCTTTAAAATACATGTTCTCAATGACTTCCTCTCATAACTTTGACATCTCCTCCCCAAATCCCTCCTCATCCACGCCACCACCAAAATTTTGTCACTTATTCTCTCTTCTATGTATCAAGGTGTTGAGCACCTTCTTGCATTAAGTTTGCTCTATGATAGTTGATGTCATTGCAAGTAGCATAAAGCAGTAGATCATATTCCATAAAAGTTTCAACAGGTCATTTGTCATGTATGCATATTTAACGATGACTCGAAGTATATTCTAGATTCAGAAAGGCTGAGTTCTGTGCTCCATTTAGGTTGAAAAAAAGCTCTTTGCTTTCTGAGATCCAAATAAAGGCAAGGGAATTACGAGTGGGCTGTGAAAAGCCACAAACAATGAAGAGCAGGAGACTTACATCTGAGTACATGGCAAAGAGAACTCGGTTCTATAGATGCTTGAAAGGTGTTGTAAGCAATCAAAGATAATCGGGTTGTCCATCAATTTTTCTTCATATAACATAGAAAACCAATAACTTGAATTGAGTGACGATGAGTTTTAAGATCCGCAAAACCAATATACAAGATAAGCTTACAACAAATCAATGGCAATAAGATCTACTACATGACAATGTTATCAGATCTGTTCCTTAATTACAACTTTCTACCCAATTTTTAGAGCCATTCCTCGATAGACCAATGGAATTGCCATGCTTATCATAACCTTTGGTTTTATATAACAATAAAGGAAGCATGTCATGCACGATGCATTCTCGAATTCCCTTGTACATCTTGCAATGATATCAATGTTACGCTAGCTTCGAAGGATGGTGGAGATTTCTGCCATTTTGCCATACTAATTATATATGTTTGCATAACATTTACATGTGAGGGCCCTAAAAATTGACGGCGGATTTGATTGCCTCAAGTACCTGCAAAAAGCACAAAGAAATTTAAAGAGGGAACGTAATGGAACCAAAATACACCAATCTTAGGATTAGAAATCTCTCCCACAAAATTTCCTCAAGTCATGATTTCTCGCAGCGATGAATGGCACGACATTATTAAACATGCATGCTGTAAAACATTAGATATAGAAAAAACCTCAAAAAATATCAGAGACTAGTCTAGAGACAATCCCTTCAGGGAACAATTTCCAATCAAGGATGGATAACCTACCAAAACACATGCTAAGTTTGAATTTATAATCATTTTCATCAGAGTTTTCCTTTACATTGCAGCTAATCTCCTCCAACACCCCTTCAACCAAACTCTCATCACCTAGGATGGTTCTAGTCATTGTAAATGTAGTTTCATACGACTAAAGATGATTTTTATATGCTCCACCACATTATATTTTTCAAATTTTGAAACAAACTTCCACTAGCCAATCTCCCTTAATTTAGAGGCATCAGGTAAGAGCACTTGGGGCATCAGTAAGAATTAATTCTTCACAAAGCTTTACCATTGAGGTTAGTAATTGCATTTACAATTGGAGAACTCTGGCTGTAATATACAATTCCATTGTCCCAGTTAAAACTAAACCTAAGATACAGGAGATAGCAAATGCCCAGTTCTTTAGATTATGGCCAGCTTTTCTATGTGCGCTTGGGATTTTCTACTGGGCCCCTCTAAAGAACTCAAAGACATCAACATGACAATCATTAGTACCTGATTAACAATAGCACCCCCCAAGATTTTTAGGATGCACGTTTGCAACATGAATAACAAATAATGAACATTGCACACACACACACACACACACACACATAGATGTATTACCATCTTTGGGAGGCCTCACGAGACTATGAGACAGTACAATATCACAGAGAGAGAGAGAGAGAGAGAGAGAGACGATATGATATGTTGTGATTCTATTCAAGTCCCGATATTCTCCTCTCAGACATCAGCCTTGGGTGTGGATGCTCACTTTCGTGGCCCCATCCCTTAGTTTTTATTATATCTGGCTTGTTTAGTTTGGAACATCCTAAAAAGAGTGTATATATGGATTAAGGTGGCAGTGGGAGACACAACCAAAAGCTTCACAGCCCGATGGAAGAACAGAGGCTTTCTCCTTGTCATGTTGTTCCTTGAAGGAACAGGCTTTCCCCAAACTTGGTTTCCAAGATGTTGGGACCACTATAGTGTTGGTAGGAGGATTTCGAGCCTTAGAATGTTCCACTGCACATAGAAAATATCTAGGTCCCAAGATTCCCTATGGTGCAGATTGAAGCGATGTGGGTTGCAGGTTGCATCCAAGGGTTGCACGTGGGTTGAAAGGATGTGGGTTGCAGGTTGCCAGGAGTGGATAAGAAGGTTAACTCAGAGGTTGTGTTCAACAAGAAGGTTAGAAAGGTTAGCAAGGTTTTCTATCTACCAGTTCAAGTTCCATATCTCTTAGGATCCAATGGCTTCAAAGAGGCTGTTATGCAACTTTGTGAGATGGGAGCAACTGGGTGCTGCCCTACTAGTGCTTGAGGCAACAAGATGTTCCCCCAATCTGTTGTCCTCCATGTGAGCATCTTTAAAGCTCTATCAGCTTCCCTTCTCCACCTCTATGACCTGCTCAACCACATAAGCTCCTCACAGTTCTAGGGGCTGCTACTCCTACTGTTGCTAGTGCCTCCCCTGCACCTTGGAAATACCTTTCTCCACCTTCTCTAGTGTCTGGAAAACTAATTCTCTACCTTGCTGTTGCCCTATGCCTTCCTTCTCTAGTGCATCTGGGCAGTTCTAAACACTAGACTGCAGCCCCGGGCAACAAGCATCATGACCCGACTGAATGGGTGTTTTCCCACTCCTGCAACCCACATAATGGGCTCCCTGTTGAGCCTGTGTGCTCTCCCTCTAGGAACCCCAAAGAAGGGCAGGGGCAGTTCCATGGTAGTCCTATGTGGATTATTCAACCTATTGTGGGGGGTACAATCAAGCCTAAGAAGGATTATCATTTGATGTCCACATGGTAGCTATGTGCTGGCCACATAGTAGTCTCTTCAGCCCCTTCCCTTACCCCTAGTTCACTTCAAGTGTCACTCCCCCATGCTGTCCTCATTTGCAGCTTACAAACAAATAGTCAACCCTAATTTTTTATGGTATCAAAGCATTTTGGTGTACCTGCTGCTTCAACTCCACTTCTTACACCATCTAGGAGTTCCCGGCGAGCTGTCCTATGCTAGGGATAGTATCGCCATCAATATCTCATCAGTAAGTGAAGAGTTCTTTGCAAATGCCTACACCAAGGTCAACCAACACGTGTTAATATCGTCCTTGCAAGTTTCAAGCTTGTAGTGCACATTCACAGAGGCAAGCCCTCTGAATTGGACACTTCCTTAAACTTACAAAGACAAAGCCACCAAAGTTGGCTATTTGAATGGCCTTAATAGCATAATCACATCAAGATGCTGTTACAAACGTTTGTACATAAAGAAGCTCAATCCACAATTGCTCCAACGTGATACCTAATCTAGAGTTTTTGCACAATCCTCGATGGAAGCAAGCAGCGTACGTTTGTTTGCGTAGTGTTTTCAAATAGGTCTGTACAAATGATTCCTCTTGGTAACCGACTGCTACATTGATATTCACAAAGGCATTGAATCCTTGGATAAGGTTGTTGAGATGAAAGAAATGAAACTGGACTTGCTCCGTGGCTTTGAGTGGACAAATTACTACTAGCAACCAAGCAAGAGTCACATGCCTCTGGATATTTGAGTCCCCGTCTTAGAGTGGTAACCTAGGATGCCTCTAAGAACAGTCCCCATGACACCTGAGGTGCAAGTTACAGACCTATTACGGAAGCTCTAATCACGGGAGAGCAAATTCATTCTTGACACATGGGATGTGCCCACAACTGGCAGTCATTTCAGTTAAAACCTAATCAGCACTTCCAGCTCGAGGCTTAGCAAGGCAACCATCCCCGTTCACTTCCTGGAGTCCTCTCATATTTTGCATGACTTCTAAGTCATACCTTGAGACCACTTTTGGATCACCTTATTCTTTAGGTTACTCCTCCATGAAGGTATTTCGGTTGGGTCCTGGCGGGTAGTGTTAAAGATACACAGTCACAGCCATATTGCTTAGAGGATTGCTTAGAGGATTACTAGAGTGCTTATGCCAGGGTCTCAAGATATTATAACATTTATCCTCATCCATCCTCTACCTTACGAGGGTTGCCCTAGCATGGCTTATTCACAGTATTCAATTGCCTTTGACTCGTATTTTCCAGAAACATGGTCAAAACAGAGTCTTGGAGATGACAATATAGGATTGCTAGAGTGCTTATGCTAGGATCTCACGACTATTAGTTCATTTCTCCTCATCTATCCTCTTACCTCACAAGGGGTGCCCTAGCATGGCTTATAGAGAGTAATTTAAATGCCTTTGACTCATATTTCCCAGAAACAAGGTCAATATACAGTCTGGGAGATGATCAGAACCTAACAGCCTCCCATATTTGGAAGGAGCTTTACAAAATCAGTTGTGTGGTGGCCACACCATTTAGAAGACTGGTTGGCTTGAGGGCCTAAAGGCTCTTCATCTTGGCAGCCCTCATCCAACTCTTTTCTGCATTACAGCCTATTGTGAAGGCAACTCTAGAGTGGTCTAACATTTAATGTGACACCTTTAACAAGACCTCAGCTCATGGTTTCATGCTTCCACAGGCGGCCGGCCACATAGGCTAGCTTTTCATTGCCTAGAGTTTCTTTTGTCCTTTATTCTAGCATTTACTTCCACAATTTCTCCATCAAGTGAAAAGCTCTCACAAGCCTCTTTCTTCAAGATAACTTTTATCTGGATAAAGGCTCTTCATCTTGGCTGCCTCATCCAACTCTTTCTGCATTCCAGACTATAGCAAGGGCAACTCTAGAGTGGCCTACATTTACGTGTCCCCTTTAACAAGATCTCGACACATGATTTCCTGTTCTCCACAGACAGCCATCCAGGCTAGCTTTTCATTGCTCAGAATTTATTTCCATCAAATCCCTCACAAGCCCTTTCTTCAAGATAACTTTCATCTAGACAATATTCAAGTTGCAAATTATTGATGTTATGCTTAAATTAAAAAACAGAATCATAATTTTATGCTTAAATTAAAAATATATATATTATGACCTATTCACATTGCAATTCCTGATAACATATAGATTGTAATGCCCAGAAAAAATAAAGATGAATGAATGAATAATCTCACCTTATTTTTTGTTGGCATATAGAATGGCTCAAAAACCAGAGGAAATGGCGTATCAAGCCCACAAACTCTTGCAACTGGAGCCTCAAGCTGAAAAAAAGAACAGCAAACAAATAGTACCTTAAAAATTAATAAAATTTACCAAGAACTGCATAAAGAGAAATCGAGGATCTTTGTTTTGTAATTCCTGGTCAAGGGCCTATACACAGCGATTACTATGCGCATACTGTTTATGAGCCAAAGAACATACAAATAAAGAATGACACTTCCCCAATCCTATCTTTGATAGTTCATTCAATCTGTCTCCATTGATAGAATATTCTGTCTTTGATGTGAACGAAATAAATTTAAAAATAAATAAATCTGTCTCCATTGATAGAATATTGTCTTTGATGTGAATGAGAAAATCAGTCAGCATTATTATACACAGTATACAAAAGCTTTAATTTTTTATCATAAAACATCTTTCATACTAGGTATCTCTGGATAGTGGAGATAGGATACAGTCTTCTTAGAAAATGAATCATCTAATACTTTGCTTACAGACAAAATTCAATTCCCAGAAAGCTCCCACTGCCCCCTTGCGCCCCCTTGCCATCACCCCTGCTCTCCTTCGCCTCTCTTCCCTCCCACAGCCTATTCTTCCTCTCCACCTCTTCCTCCCTTTCTGCTCCCTTGCGGTCTGCTACAGCAGCCCTGCCTGCTACCCATGCCCTCCCAACCCGCAGCTGCTGCTGCTGCTCCCTACGCTTCACACCCTGCTAGTTTCTGCCTCTCAGCCCCCTCCCTCCACTTGTGTTTCAATCAGCCTCCTCTCCTTGCCCCCACGTAGCCTCTCCTCCCCCTGCTCAACCACCTCTATCAGCCTCACCCCTTCTCCTCCTGCGCTCCTCTTGACAGAGGTTAATTCCGCAAACCCCCCAGCCCCCAAATCGCCCCCTGCAGCCTCCCTCCCTTTCTTTCCTTGGTGGGTTTCCCACCCTGCTTCCTTCTTTTTACCAGCTTCTTCCCACCTCAAGGGCCCCGCCCTGCTGCCCCTCATTTCAGTCTGCAACCTTCCTTTCTCTCTTAGTTTCCCCCTGCCCCCACCCCCTGTAAACGTCCCGCTGGTTTTCAACCTTCTTTGCTTGTGCAAACTTACTACAGCTCATAAATTACAGCAAAAACACTCTCAAATGCTCTCCCCCTCTCCCTCTCTCTCTCTCTTTACAGATACACTAGGGCCCAGGACAACAATCGTCGGGCTGGATCCCCCCGAAGGTTTTTATTACTTGAGAGAAGATGGAGTACATGAGTTCAGCGTAGAAGCTGTACATACATAATTCAAACGTGAATTAAAATCATTACATGAGCTCTAAGGCTCTCTTTCTTGGCAACAAGCCACTTGTCAAACTCTACATTACTTTCCTAATTACATGCCACTAAGGGCAACTCTGGAGTCTTCGAAGCACTTGGTCACGCTAACCGCCTCGTAGACTCGTGTTAGGCTCCCGTAGCACTTAGGAAAATAAGTGGAGGGGGTGAGGGTCCCCACTAAACACATGTGCACACATAACAAATATAAAAATATATTTATTTTCTGGTTGACCGAAGTCAACGCTCTTGATCATAATTAAGGGGCTTTGACCAAGGGTCGAGGCGCCTTAATTATAATCAAGTCTCTCCAACCGAAGTTGGCACATCTTGGTTAACCGTAGTTAACCCTCTTGGTAATAAACCAAGTCTCCCTGACCGAAGTCAGGTTTACTTGACTAGGGTCAAGTATCTTTACCGTAGTCAATTCTTTGACCATTAAAAGAACTCTTTGACCATAATTAACAATTATGATCAAATAAATGGTCAACTGTACTTTGACTTAGGATATTTACATTGTGGTGACACCCCCCCCCTTTTATTTATAGCTTTCCTTTTTGCTCATAGGGATATAAATCAAGTGCCGTCACTCTGACATGTCTAGCTTGAGAGTCTTAAACAGCAGTAGCCAAGAATTCCATAAGCATGGAGATCATTCTGGCCCCTTTCGACAAGCAACAAGTAGAATTTTATGTATGAGAGCTTCATGGCCGCATGGTAGTGCTGCACAGCTCAATAGTGGGTTGTATTGTGGACCTCATGCCAAGAGGCAAGCAAATAAGAGATTGGTCTTCAGTGAATCTCACCCTTGATCTCATCCCCATCTATGTCACTGTGAGTTCTCATTGCACTCAGCTTCTGCTTCAGCGCGACTCACTCTACCTTGGCTCACACCTCATCTTGTCTCTTTCCTCAGTACCACAGTTCACAATAACTCTGAAGCATTGCATTCCACAGTATCCTGAGGATGGAGTGCCGAAAGTCAAAGTTGTGGTTACAAACCCAAAGGGACTTCTCATTTGCTGGAGACACTGAGCGAGAACAAGTTTTGGCAGAATCTCATCTTCATAAGCTTGCTATCAGTCGGTGCCAAAGAAACTAAAGAGTCAAAATTCACAGATTAGCTAGCTAGATCCCAAATGCAGGGAGATTGGCCATCTGACCAAATCCTGTCCACCCTTTTCTAGTTATGCTCCTCAAAGGGAGGCACAGGGAGATAGTAGGTCCAGGTTCATAGCAAGGAGAATGGGAAGTACACTACCAAGAATGCCCAAGGTTGAGGGCAACAGAAATTTGTGCAAAAGGCAAAGACCACCACCGCCTTCTGGGCGCCTGATGCCTTACTAGTGGTGGCTACTTCTCCCCCAGCCCCTCTCTCAAGGCAGCTCATCCCCCTAATCCCCCTCTTGTTGCAAACCCTGCTGCTCCACCAGCCCGGATGCCCCTCCTCCCTTCCTTCCCCCCACATCTTCTCCTCCCAACCACTATCTATTGTCCATTGTACCCTCTCTTCACCTTCTCCCCCTCTACCTCATCCCCTATCCCTCCTCCTGCTTGTTCACCTCCCCCCACTCTGCTTCTCCTTCAGCAAGGAGTACCCGAAGCTTCAATAGTCCCCTTAGTTGGGACTCCTCGCCACATCCCCCATGTACCCACCCCCTTCCCGCTCCTTTAGCTTCTTCAACGGGCGTTATACCCCTTCTCATGCCTAGTCTCTAGCTTGCTCAAGAATTTTGGCACCTTGGACCATGAAACTACTCGGCAATCATGTCCACTCAACCTTGGGATGATTATCGTCCTCTTAAAATTGAGAGGAAGGGTAGACAAATGGGCACAATAGGAAACTCCAATGTTTCATGCACAAGTTTCACCTATGCAGCCTTTGGAGGTGTGTGAGTCCCTGCACTCTTTGATATGATTTACATCCGGATATACCACCAGGTGAATTATAACAATACATTGCATTATATCATATGTTTATATATATCTAGATGGATCCAAGAACATGCCCAGATCCTCTAAAAACCCAACACTTAGTTCAGTTTCAATCTCATGATAGTCACTCATAAGGTTGAAAACATTAACTCCATTACACATAGTAGGGACTAGCTACTATGACATCCCCACTGATGTCATCACGCCCAATGGTGGGTGTAGACCATAGTATAAACATATGCTCTCACACATACAAATCCACACACCCACACATACTTGAGCATCCATTTATACAAAGGTCTTCGTACTGAGTTTCTGTTGGCACTCCGGAGGTAAAGGGCAGACTCAAGCGTGCAAAGGATAGCACTAAAGCAGAAGGCTAATCATAAAGTAGTCCACATTTCCTTCATTCAAGATACAACTGCTTGTGAAGACTATACAATTTCATTTTAGTCTCACATGTTCATATATGATTTTGACATACACTTCTAACTCTTACTACATGCCTCTCCAAGCCTATAAAGCATCGAAAAATATAGATGGGCGAATAAAAATGCTTTTAACAAAAGCATGGAGCCAAAAATTACGGTCACATAAGCATTTAGTAAGAAAACTATCAATAAAACTAATCTGTCATGGACGGGCTAGAGTGATCCCAGCTGCAGCCAACTTCAAACCCAGAAGGTTTAACGGATCATATAAGGTTCATGGACATCCTAGAGGATAGCATTATACTTGTAGGCATTCAAACTTTAGCAAATTTTTTTTGATGGACTTCATTGGTCTCTTTCACACCACTATTACGAGCATATCCTCGATCATCAGAATTTGACTGAACAGTGGATCTCAGATTTTGTCTTTTGTCTTTTTTCCTTTTTTGTGTGTGTGGTGGTTGTATGGTTGGGGGGTGAAAGGGGGAGCGGGGGGGGGGGGGAGGGGGGGGGGGGATCTCAAGTTTGGCTGAATAGAATCTAAAAAGTAGAATCAAACTTAAAATCCTTAAAAAATTTGCATTAGACAAGTCATTTTATAAGTCGCATGTGTATCCTTTGTAATCATAAAGGTAAAAGTATATCTAGATAATGTAGCATTCCCTTACCAAAAGGTCAACAGCTTAGCTAACACTTGAATGGCATGAATGTATTGCTTATGAACTTACCCTAAGAAAGCAGCGCTCGACGATTGAAGCTGCTACTTCAGCCCCAAACCCTCCTGTCATTGGAGCTTCATGACTAACCTGAGGAACAAAATTAGAGAGATTCACTATAATAGGTCCGTAAAACTTGCCCTTTCCAAGAACATTAGTCCAACTCATCCAAGGCATTAAACGAATTCAAGTTTGACTACTCAATAGCTGGCAAAGGATGATAATTACTTGCAAAAGAAACGTCCAGTCCATGGGTCAGCACAACATTCAAAGTTACACTAGAAGGACAATGGTAGTCCATCTAAGCAAAGGTCCAATTTCAATATTAAATACTCACAAGAAGCCGCCCAGTTTTGTTAACAGATGCCTCCACAGTTTCCTTGTCCCATGGTACCAATGTCTTTAAATCAATTAGTTCACAAGAAATGCCATCCTGTAGGACCATCATAGCACAATGAATATTCACAAATTAAATAAGATCTTGTACCGATAGCTTATTATTAAAAAGTACAATGAATATGGCCCTGGAGTAAGGGTTCCCATCCGATTGGAAGATTAGTAGGATTGTAGTGGAGATAGCAAAATGGCAAAGAATTATTGTACAATCAAGGTGAGCAGCCTAATGGCAAAGCTATATGGCACTATCCTTGAGAAAAACTTTAGCAAATTGGCAGAGGAACAAGTGAGAGCGCGTGATTTTGCCCCAAGCACTCAACAGTGGATCATTTGGTTGCCATACAGGCTGCAACGGAAGGAGCCATAGGTAAGAAAGATGCTGTCTACTGCTGTCTCATAGATTTCAAGAAAGCCTTTGACACAGTGCCACGTAAAAAGCTCTGGGAAAGATTTAAAAAGCTTAAAGTACCTCAAGAAGTCGGAGAAGCCACATACCGGAAATTGTGACACAGAAAATGCTAAAGAAACTATGGCAAGACCTGGGGGCCAAAATGCATTCTATAAACAGGAAATCAACTCAATGGACAGATCTGAAATGTAGAAATACATCAGGAAAGATTTAAAGGCACCTAATTTGTAAAATCAGAACTAGTTGGGATGATCTAGATGTAGAGAGGGCAAGACCCAGGACCCCCAGCGAGGAAAGAACCTGTGAAATCTGCCCCACAGGGGAGGTAGAAAATGAGGAGTATGTACTCCTAAGAAGCAGAGCCTACGCACACATTAGAGAATGTTATAAGGTCTGCAACAATAATCTGAAAAATCTACTGGAGCAGCCAGTCAAAAAGGTAGGAAGCTACTTGAAAGATATTTTGGAACACCGTAACAAGGTACTAGAACTAGCACATAAGCTAGCCCAACAAGTACTCACTACGTAACAAGTTGAAATATTTTCTCTCAACTGATGTAAGCGATCACTATTAGTTGATAGTGACCACCAGTCCCACAAATCATGAAGGGTGTCACGCAGACTTTAATACAATCAAGGGCTATACACAGATTCATATACCGCATGCACTCCGGATTTCACTCGGCCAGTTTAGGGTTTCGTCACACCGATTACGGATCGAGAGTGGACGCGCAGAGGGTATCCCACGAGAGGACCGCATCTGCCCACTTTGCAACCTGCAGGAGATCGAGTCGGAGGAGCACTTTGCTTTCAGATGTCCTATCTATTATGCCATCCGAGGCCAGTACCACTACCTATTCCGCAACGGATTCGGCCCCCTCACACGCATGCTGCAATTCCCGGACCAGCGGTGCCTAGCCACTTTCTTACATGAGATGACCCGCCACCGAGATGCATCCCTCCAGGCACGACAGCATGCGCAGCCCACACAGCGTGAGGACACTCAGCGACCCAACACTGATTTCTTCCAGTCACAGGATACCTCTCCTCAGTCTAGCCGACGACGCGGACATGAGCGAGAGCCAGAGCCATGACAGCTACGCCAGCGGACAGACTTACACATCCGGGTCCATGACATCCCTTCTATGCTCTCAGCACGCCCTACCGGGGTCACCGTCGCTCTCGTTCTTCAACATAGGGCCTCCCGCCGCCCCCGATGATCGAGGTCGACTAGGCAACGTGACGTCAGAGGCCAATCATCCATCGCAGGCTTTTTTCGACCTCCCATTTGACGGGCCCTCTATGATTGACCTCTGACGATCACCACAGGCATATATATATATTTGTATCTCCCCCCTTCTGCTCCATTTTTTTTTTGTGCCATTTTTTTGTATCATCTGGAGATAGATACACATTTTTTGCACCAGGACTAGATACACCGTCCTTCATAACTTTTTTGAAGAAACGGTTGGCCGGACCGTTTTGAGACCGCCACCGTTATGCTCATTGTACTAGTTATCTTTAGTCTCATAGACCTTCACGGTCTCCCGAAGACTTTCATAAAATTTCTTTCTTTCTCTCTCTCTCTCTCTCTCTCTCTCTCTCTCTCTCTCTCTCTCTCTCGCAATCATGGCATTTTATGAGACAGTCTTGGGTCAGGTTCGGCGGACAGGTGGACAGAGGAGATCATGAGTACCATTGGGGTCAAAACAAGGTTGTCCGTCATCACCAACCTTGTTTGGCCTCTACATAGATGAGCTTGAGATCTTTATTGGGACCCTAGGAGGGGCTGGTTGTTCCCTAGCAAAATCCTTGCTCCAGATTCTCCTATACGCAGATTACGTGGTCTTACTCTCTTCCTTAGCTGAGGATCTTCAACAACACTTAGATGCACTTCATACCTTCTGTGAGACACATGATCTGAAGATCAACCTTGATAAAACCAAAGTCATGATCTTCAACACGTCCAGGGCAGCCATGCACAAAGAGCATTTCACCTTAGATGGGTTGCCACTAGAGGTGATTCCATCCTACACATTCCTAGGGGTCCTTTTCTCCAACCCGATCTTCACGATGCGAGCAACACTACAAGCTTGACTAAGCAGGAGGTATGCCACACTGGCCAGATTCGAGCAGCAGTGCTTTCATTCTCACTTCCACAATCCTTGGATCAAAACCCTTCTGTTTAACACTTTGGTCCAACCAACAACTATGTATGGTAGCCCTTGTTGGGCACCAGACCTATCAGAGACAGAGTGGGTCTGATTTGAGAGGCTTCAAGTTCTCATGCTTTCGCGGATGATTCATAGTAAGCCCTCAACCCCACATTAGATAGTCCTAGCTGAATTCGAAGCATCCCCACTATAGCTCAATGTGGCATTTCAGGTTATCGTGTATCTCTACCGCACTAGACAATATGGCTCGCACCCAAGGCAACAAAGGCTTCCTTGGTTAGCCTCATCCATGGCATTGGCGGCAGAGGGCAACCAGAGGTGTTGGTATACACGCACGTATAGATGATTTGAGAGCTTGTGGCTCCACATAGACAAGTTACCTACCTTCTAGTATAGTGTCAACATCTCGCTTTACATACCTCGAAGTGAACCAAGTCATCCGAGAGCATCTCTTATAGTTACACACATTTAGGACTCAGTTGGCGCCTCAAGAGCTCCCTGTCAAGCTCAACTTTTACAAAGACCACTACCTACAGATTTCGACAAAGGGTTTCATCAATCCGGCAGGATACAGATGGAGGATCCACCTCTCCCACTCCTTGAGGATATCGATCGGATAGTTGCGTGTTTCATCACACCGACTCCATATTGAGAGTGATCAGGTGGAGGGCATACCCAAAGAGGGTTGCGTCTGCACCCGCCAAGAGATCGAGTCAGAGGAGCACTCCACATTTAGATGCCCTGTGTACTATGAGATCACAGGCCGCTATCATTGCCTCTTTAGAGATGGTTTCGGACCCCTATACAATCTCTTGCCCTATCCGGATCAAAGATGCTTGGCAACCTTCATTCATGAGACTGTCCAACACAAGGAGTCTTTCGTGGCACTTTCACAAAGGGCAACCACGGAAGTATGGCCCCCATGTGTCAGTGTGGCTATGCGTTGCCACTAGTCAATTTGGCAATTGATTCGCCAGCACCATCCTCTGCCTAGGATTACATGTTCGTCCACTGTGCCTGTGGGTATCACATAAACAGTGGCGTCAATATCCACATAACCAACCGCGGGAATACCTTGACCATTAATGGCTTGTACTATGGCCGGGATGGGCTTAAGAGGTACCTCTAATAATTGTTCCCATACCTCCTGTGAAATGAGATTGTGGCTTGCTCCAGATTCCACCAAGGCTTTGGTGGAATGTATAGTTTCTCTGCAAACCTGTAACTTTATTGGCAACTTGGCAAGGTAGAAATTAAACATTCCAAAACTCAATCATAGACAACCACCGAGCTGGTTTAGGACAATCACATGATGTTCCAACCATCGGGCTGGTTTAGGACAATCACATTAAGCCCAAGCTAGCCCGGTTTCAAAATTAGACTATTAAGCTATTCTAAGACTCAATCACAGACAATCACTGGGTTGGATTGCTCCGGGCACGTAGGCGATTTGGGGCATACAGCCAAACTCCTCTCAAATCATGATCACTGGGTTTTTCCAGCCAGATAGCACCGACAAGACGACAGACGAGAGGAGCCGAGTCAAAGACACAACAGACTCGCCAATGGACTGAGACAGATCATATTGGGTGACCTTCCCTCCATGCTCACCAAACTGGACACATGACCCATAGGAGTGACAATGGCGCTTGTTCACCGCAGAGCCATAGCCAGGAGACCTCGACCTCAGGCCTATGTATGTAATGATGGCAGGCATCCATGACATTAGCAGTTGCAGGGGATCAAAGGTGTTGGTATGCTTGTACATGATGATGGTTTGAGAGCCTAGGACTCCATGTGGACAGAATGCTCTCCTTTCACTATAGCTGTAAGGCATCCTTTATTCTGCTTACTTACCACGAGGTTAACCTAGTTATCCGGGAGGATCTCCTACAACTACACATTCACAACCTGGTTAGCCCCTAGCAAGCTTCCTATGAAGCTCAACGATCCCGGACAACAACTACACATTCAGAACCTGGTTAGCCCCTAGCGAGCTTCCTATGAAGCTCAGCGTGTATATAGATCATTGCTCACGGGATATTAGAAAGGGCTTCATTGACCCACCAAACTACGCGGATCCACGTTCCACACTCTTTGAGGATATCAATAGGGCAGTTCTGTGTTTTGCCACACTAACTATGCATTGAGACTAGGCCAGAGCCGGGGGGAATACCTAGAGAGGAGGGCCGCATTTGCACTCTATAGGAGATCGAGCCAAAGAAACACTTTGATTTCAGATGCCTTGTGTACTATGAGATCCAAGTGTAGGCCATTCTATGGGCTATCCATAGGTGCCACTCATTCCTTGGTATGTGCCTTGTAGGCCTAGTTACATTCAGTTAGGTCAATTGGTACAGTTAGTACATGTACCACTTAGGACAGTTAGGACACTTAGTCCAGTTTGGGCACTTAGCCCTAGGTATGTTTGCTCTCTCTTGAGCCTCCACTCAGATTTTTGCAGCAGTTCATTACAGCATCTCGTTTTTGTCTTCTCTCCATTTTTCAGTTTCCATTGCTGTGAGCCAAGGTCGTCACCATTGTCTTGTTAGAAAAACCTCTCTAGCACCAGATGGCTCACTCACATCAAAGACATTTGGTGAATTTCATCCATGAGGCCGTATGACACAGAGACCAGCTACTCATGGTAGATAGACAAGATGAATGTGCGCACCAAAGTGTGATCACTGAGTTTTTCCAATTGGATAGCATGCACTAGCATGCCACAAGGATATGTCGTAGCCAAAGCTCGAAGCGAGAGATACAACAAACCTGTTAATGTGTCGATGCACACATCAGCCTTGGGGATTGGGGGATTGTCCCTCCATTTCTCTAGACCAAAGGCACGACCAACAGGTGTGATAGTGGCACTTGTCTGAGCAAGCCACGATTAGGACACCACATCGGACTAATCATATTGATTGATGTTAGCACTCTATCATGGGTTTTATGCTATCGTAACCCCGTACATCACCAAAGCCTCTCTCTACTGAGACTCTCTTCTCTATTCTTAGCTGCAAGTGGACTTTGTTCCTCAAACAGCATACAGAGGCCCACCATAGTGACGCCACACCATAGTTCCCATCCTCTCCATTGGCTCAAATACTTTATACTAGTGTTTATGTTTATTTTATATTTGTCTTGGGTGCACATGCCCGCTTAGAGGCTCCACCCCTTCAGCTCATTGTATCTTGTTTTTTCAGCCTCATAGACCCTTCAGATTTCCGAAGACTTCAATTAAGATTCTTTCTTTCTCTCTCTCTCTCCAAATAAGAAACATAGGTCAAAAAAGAGTTTCAATAGAGAAAGAAAGAAAGAAAGAAAGTTTATTAAAGTCTTCGGAAGACCGATGGATCTATGAGACCGTGAAAAACCTGGTACAAATGCGTTGTGGTGGTGGAGCTACGAAACGAGCATCCACACCAATGCAAATGCAAAAAATGCAAAATGTCAGTACTAAATCCTAAGTACAACATAGTCATGTCGGTAGTCGACTATCTCATTATCATCATCATCATCATCATCATCATCAAGACATCTGGGTGGATGAGGCAATGGGGGCATGAAATCGGCGATAGAGTACTGTCGGCCACTCAAAGGTGCAGCCTTGGCATGTCTCCTGATCATCGCTCTAACCAGGGCTATTGTGACCCCCGTTGGGCGAGACCCGACTCTAAACAGGGAGGGGATGTCCCCAAGTGTAATCTGTGTGTCAACTCTATGTCTGAGCTGTCCGGTCACTCTGTAGAAGCCCAGCTTCACTGGAAGATCACGGGCCCGCCAAGTCCAAAATGTGTGTAGCTGTAATAGATCCTCACGGATAACCTGGTTGACCTCCTGTGATAGGAGAGGAGAAAACAAAGCATCCATGCTGTACTGGAAGGGAGGTAGTCTGTCCATGTGGAGCCCCAGTCCCTCAAACCATCTCTCTGTGCGTGCATACCAGCACCTCTGGTCCCCTCCTGCTGCAAGTGCCATAGAAGAGGACAATGCTAGCCATGGTAGCCTACTATGCCCAGAGGTGTAATCCCCATACTCCCTGACTCTGTACAGATACGTGATGACCTGAAATGCAGCATCTAGCTGTAATGGAGGTGACCCAAACTCCGCCCGAATGATCTAGTGAGGAACGAATGGCTTACCACAGATCATCCGAATGATCTGGTGAGGAACGGATGGCTTTCCACGGATCATCCGTGATAACATGAGAACCTTAACCGCTCCACCCTGGCCCACTCTGTATCCGACAAGTCTGGCCCTCACCATGGACTGCCATACATCCCCGCTGAATGAACCAAAGAGTTAGAAAGCAACCCTTTGGTCCATGGATCCTAAAAGTGAGAGCGGACACACTATCTCTCTAGTCTGGCCAATGAAGCATGTCCTCTTCTCAAGCGTGCCTGCATCACGGGTCTCATAGTGAAGATGGGTCCAGAAAAGAGAACCCCAAGATAAGTGTATGATGAAACTACCTCAACAAATGACCCATCAAATGCGAACTGCTCCTGGCGCATGACAGCTCGAGATGTATTGAAGATCATAACCTTGGTGTTACCCAGGCTGACCTTCAAATCATGAGACTCGCAAAAGGACTGTAGTGCGCCAAGGTGTCTCTAGAACCCCTATGCTGAGGAAGACAAGAGAGCCACGTCACCTGCATAAAGCAATATCTGGATCAGCGTGCCCACAAGAGAGCAACCTACCCCCCCTGTGTCTGCATCACTATCTCAAGCTCGTCAATGTAGAGGCCAAACAAGGTAGGTGATAATGGACACCCTTGTTTGACCCCGATACTGCTCATGATCTCGTCTGTCCATCCTGAGCCTACCCGGACTCTGCCCGAAACTCTCTCATAAAGTGCCATAACAACCCAAATGATCTCCTAGTCGTAACCCAAATCTTGTAAGCGCCGTATGAGACAGGCTCTCGGGACCGTGTCAAATGTCTTGTGAAAATCCACAAAGCAACAGTAAACCCTCTGCTTCCGTGCCCTCGCCTCCCCGATGATACATCTGAGCGTGAGAATGTGATCCATGGTCCCATGATCACGCCGAAACCCAGCCTGTCCTACTGCTCTAAGTCCTCAACACTCCGCAAATCTGCTGACCTCCAAATCAAGTACTGATGCATAAATCTTAGACATGACATGTCCAATCATAATCCTGTAGTTCTCCGGGCTCATGGGATCCCCTGCCTTGTGAATGGGTGAGATAGTGTTAAAAATCCAGGTGCGTGGAAACCCCAAACAAACAGCTTCATTAAATAGCTTTGCTAAGATCGGGGCTAGGAGGTTAATCCCATATGCAATGAACTCCATGCATAGTCCC
The DNA here is from genome assembly GCF_047967505.1 of Dipteris shenzhenensis. Lineage (NCBI taxonomy): Eukaryota > Viridiplantae > Streptophyta > Polypodiopsida > Gleicheniales > Dipteridaceae > Dipteris > Dipteris shenzhenensis. The sequence goes on along the minus strand of NC_141601.1, from coordinate 8,446,114 downwards.
TCATGATCTTTCGCTCGGCCATTATGAAGTTTCATTACGGCATCCTTTACCCCCCCCCTAGTGAAGAGGATGCAGGATGTGGGGCGTGGCATATGTGAGAGATTAGGGACTGGTTGATTTGGGATATCATAGAGTGTGCATGCATAATTAAACCACACCTGAGTATCAGTGAGTGGTGAGGGTGACCGTCCCTCTAGAAATCTCCGCTAAAAGTCCTTAGAGTTGTTACTGAACAAAATGTTCAGTAGCTCCTCCTCGTTCTGGCGAACAAAGTCTAGTTTTTTACGTACCAATCGACGGTACTTGCATAGCGTCTTTGGTTCGCTCGAGAGACTGTTTTTAGTTTCGAATCTGAGCTGATGGCGTAGAGCCTTACACTCATCATTGTACCAGCTATTACAGGGTACGGTCCCAGGGGGGTGGTGGGCGGGTGGAGCGGGTGGTGTGGGGAAAAGCGTAAAGAGCAGCCTCGTGTGATTAGGGCAGCACGATCCTCCAATAGGGTATGAAGTCAAGGTAGGTGAGAAGTATGTCCAGACGGCCAAAGTAAGTAAGTGAGTGACCGCGATCAAAGTGTATATCATGGTAGGTGGAGTAAGAACTCAGCGGGGTGGAAAGTGCTGTGCGAGGGGGAGTGGAAATGATAGGTATGATCAACCCCTGGAGAGAGAGGTGCTATGGTAACTTCAGTGATGCAAGATGTGAAGGCAGAGGATCCCATGATGTAGTCAACAACACTAGAGCCTCCCCCATGTGGAAAGCACGTGAAACCACCTAAGACTGGCCATCTGTCAAGACCATTATAGATAATGAGATCATGCATTATGCCGAGGTCTAATAGGGCCTGCCCATAAGATGTGAACAGTCCTCGTCTGTCAACCAAACCCGTAGCATACCTGCCTCCTCAAGGTCAATGTCTGGCAGTAGAGTGAAATCATCCCTGAAGTCGAGGAGTGGTGCCTGACGAGCGCCTATCCTCACGTTGAATTCCCCAACTAGGAGGACTTCTCCGCGGCTAGAGAAATCAACAATGGACTGATATAGAGCAGCAAATGGAGATGTCTCATCCTCACCTCGGATATCTCTAGCAAAGTAGGAGGTCTCAGGGGGGAAGTAGCAAACTGCAATAAACAGATCCCGGCTGTCATGTGCCGAATCCAAATCCAAAGAAACCTCGAATGTGCATCTCTCTGATCTACTGAGATGGCCCCCAAAAGTGTGGATCTGTAAAGGACTACGACTCCTCCTGACCTCGTCTCATCTCTATAGGCCGACTCCCATGTATACCCGCTAACTACTGGTAGTGGACGCTCTGGACTCGGATGTGTCTCTATATAAAAGACTATGTCGTGACCTCTATAGGATTTCAAGAAATTCCTTGGTTCTGACCATAAGGTACCATTACAGTTCCAAATGGTGCAAGATAGGTTCTCGGATATCTGAGTCTCATAGACCCCGCCTCCCTATGTGGGAGGGGAGTGGGTGCCCAGCGGGGGCCTGTAAGGAGTCGTCCATCTCGTACGACTGCCCACTTCCCCTCCTTGCGGGCCTGATCCCGCTGCTGCAACAAGAAGCACCTCTCATCAACTGATAGTGGAGTGAGGTCCTCATCCATTGAGATCGTTGGCTGGTCTCATTAGACTGACCTACGACATAAAGCCGAAAGTCCTGCCTGGGCATCATGGAACCGTATGATCAGGGGCTGCTCTCGGTTGGGGTTCCTCCCCACCTGCCATGCTCTCTCAATCATGTGCTCAGTCGTCGCCCCCAAAGTAGTGGCCACGAAGGCCATCGCATCTGCCATCGGTGTAGCCTCAGTGCGTGGGATCCCACGTACTCTGATGTTGAGAGCCTTGCTGGGCTCTCTACTGCTACTCTAGGAGGGTAGCCGAAACGGTTACCCTTGCAGGTTCCCGTTTGGCTATGTCAACCCATTTGGACGTCTCCTCGATGGCAGATTGCATGCTCGCAATCTGTGCCTCCACAACTGGGGTGCTCCCTGGGACTGTACGCATAATAGCAGTGACCTCATGTCAGAGCTGTGAGATCTCGTGATAAGATCAGTCGGTCGGATAGCCTGAGCATGCTCCTGTATGAGACGCACCTGCTCTTGGGTGAAGCGTGTCCGCTCCTGTGCGAAGCGTGACAGCTCCATCTCGCGCTCCCCGATACTATGCATCTCCATCAGCAAGTTCTCCCAAGCCTCTGATGTGTCAGCTTGCCCGTGCCCTAGCGGAAACTGAAAAGACTGTGGCATGAAAGTGTAAGGATGAGACTGGAGACTCGGTGATGACTGGGTGACATGGGTGTGATATGGAGACGACAATGGCCTAGATGAGGAGATCCCACCAGGGTGTGGGAACGTGGGCTGACTGAGAGGTGGAGGGGAGAGAAAGGTCGAGGTATAGTGCGGAACAGTGTATGACCCCTCCAAAGTACGTGTCATAATCAGTGAGAAAATTGTAGCGGGAGACAAAGGGAGAGATGGAAGAGATGATGTCAGTGACAACCCCTCTATACCAGGGGAGGGTGGAGCAATCGATGTCATGGGTATGGGTATATCACTACCAGTAGCTGTAGCTTCGGATGTAGAGGCTATGGATGGAACTGGAACTGAAACTGAAACTGAGGCTAACGCTGAAGCTGAAAAAGCTGAGACTGAAGCTGAAACTGAAGCTTAAACTAAGGCTGAGGTGGACTCCGCCTTTGCTTTATTGTCAACTCCGAGTCCACTTCGGTTGTAGCGTGTGTTCACATCCTTGAGTTTCAGTTGTGTTTGTTTCTTGTTTTTTACGTCGTCTTTCTTGGCAGCTTTATCCGTATCTTTGCCACCTTTCCCCATTTCTTGTCTACAATCAAAACTTGCATTACTCAGCTGCCTTGTGATTGGAAAGGATCATAAGTCACGACTCTCGTGCTTTCTGGCGTCGGCCATGACGTACTTAAGGGTCGAAATAGATAAAGGTTGGACTTGTTTTGAAGCTTGACAGACCTCTCTCTCCTCCAATAAGACTAAAGAATCAAAAACTTAAACTATCTATGCAGATTAATTGCGCTTCCACAAAGTTCTCTTGTTCTTGGATCGTCACCACCAAGGGAACTGGTGAACCTTCGCTCTGATACCACTAAAACCGGGCAAAAAACCCTAAAACACCGGTAATCAACCTTGAAATCCTAAAGCAAACTACTAATCATCCTTGAAACCCTAAAACGAATTGGTAATCAGCCTTGAAACCCTAAAACGAACTATAATCAGCCTTGAAACCCGAAAACGAAGAGGTAATCAGCCCAAAAACCCTAAAAACGAATCACTTCTAGTAGAAACGCAGCCTAGATCCTCAATTCACAGCATATAATCACCAAGATAGATTTCGAATTTCATAGATAACAAGGAAAAACAGCATCTAATAGCTTCATCTGACGAAGAGCAGCCATCGATTTCTTCTGGGAAACAAAACAAACTGAGAGAGGGGGAGAAAGAACAAAAAACACCCACACTAGGGCCCAGAAATAAGGGCTGGACCCCCTTGAAGGTTTTCATTGCAATAGAAAAAACTTTGTACAACTGGCTCATAAAAGAGCATGAGGCTGAGTACAATAATACAATCTGTGTTCTTGAGGGCACAAGGCCTCTCTCTTTATAGACTAGGCTACCTCTAGAAAGCTGGGCCTACTTTTCTTTATAAAGTTGGCCAATTTTGGCGTTGAATTTCGTTTTTGACTCTAGTGGGCCCTTTCTGAAGTGGGACGTCACTTTCTTGGCGCTTTTGCTCTTGTGACCTTGTGTTTTGGCACTTGCTCTAGCCTTTTTGCACTCTTCCAACTCCTACACAATCACCAACACGTTAACCCAAAGCAAAACGGAGAAATGCCAATTGGTGACAGAAGTTGAGCTTCACAGGGAGGTGCGAACCAAGTCCTAAATGTATGTAGCTTTAGGAGATCCTCTCAGATGACCTGGTTCACCTCTTGGTATGTGAGCAGGATAGAGGGGGCCTCAACACTTGAGTAGAAGGGGGATTGCCTGTCTATATCGAGCCCAAGGTTCTCAAACAATCCGCAAGTACGTACATACCAACACCTCTGGTCTCCCTCTACTGCGAGAGAGAGAGAAAGGGAACTGGAATCAATGTCCACATATGCTGCTAGCAGTTCGTTTGTGGAGAAAGCATTGTAGTGGTTAGGCCAGACGCTGGATAGCATGCCAGCAGACTGGATCAACTAAGTCCAAGAAGAACTATGTATCTCCAATAGTAGGTCGCATATCTTCCGAATCGGATTTTGATAGCAGCACTTCGTCAGGCAAGTGCGGATAGTCTACAAACACCTTGGAAAAATGCATCGGATGTACGAGATGGTGTCATATTGAAACACTTGGCTTACTGCTTGAATAATCTCTAGGGAAGAGCCACAAATCAGCAACAAATGCCTTCACTGAGGCATAGGCTAAAGCGACGTAGTATTGCAGAATCAGCAAAGCAGGCTGATGGGAAATAAATCAAATGTAGTTTCAACAGCATCGCACATGCCGTCTCTATAGCAGCATGTCGTTGCACAAGTACTATAGTTGCTGGGTTAGCTTTTTTGTGTTGATTTTGAATTCAATCACTTTGTTCGGCTGGAGAACTAATATTTGACAAGGAAAATGTTGAATAGGGGCCCAACTGAGATGATTCAAAAAATAATAACAAACATAAATATAAATATAAATACACACACACACACACACACTTTGCTCACCTTGACCTTCACCAGTTTTACTAGTAAAGAAAAAAGATGGTACTATGCATTTATGCATAGATTACCGAGCTTCAAATAAAATCACAATAAAAAATAAGTATTCTATGCCCCACATTGATGAGCTCTTTCATCAATTGCAAGGAGCTAAAGTAGACTTAAGATCTGGATAACACTAAGTGCGAATTTAGAGAAGAGAATGTCCCTAAGACATCATTTCATACTAAGTATTAACATTATCAATTTAGAGTAATGCCATTTGATTTGACCAATGCCCTACTTATGAATAGTGTCTTGGGACCATATTTAGAAAAATTGCTTGAGTATTCTTAGATGATACGCTTATCTAACAAGGAAAAAGCATATGAAACATTTGATAAAAGTGTTCCAATTTCTTAGAGATAACTCTCTTTTTGCTAAAGAATCCAAGTGTGAATTCTTTGCAAAAGGAGTGAAGTACTTGGAACATATTATATCCCAAGAAGGGATTCAAATGGATCCTGAAAAGACGAGGGTCCCAGATAATAATGGCACCAAATTCTTTTTGAGTGTCATGATATTTGAGTGCTAGACACGCGGGAATACTTAAAATTAAAACCCCACAAAGAGTTTTGAAATGAGTTAAATGGCATGTTTGAAATGATAGCCATATTGCCCCTAGTCACCTAGAAGCAGTGAATAAGATTTGGCAAGTGTTGACATGTGTGATAACCTGCAAAGGCCTCTTAGCATAGTTACCTAGTAGATAAACACCCTTACCACTTTAAAAGGTAAATTTTGTGCAAGGACTATATTCAAAACCTTGCATTGGAGTCCGTCAACTAAACCTAGTTAGCGCTTACCTACCCCAGGTTGCATATTAGCCTAGGCACAGTCGGTATTCGCCAAAATGAATAGCCCTCACAACTAACAACCATTAAAGTTTAAACTAGCATCCAAGGGAATCTTTAGGGAAGATCCTAAAGCCCCGCTAAAAATAGTCATAGGCGTCAAGGCTATGTAAGAGGCTTGAGCCTTATTATTTGGCTATCGATCATTGTGGTGCTTCGATTTTCTTAGTGTAAGCCTGTTTAGTTAGACTTCAGCCATGACACCTTCAGAGTATATGATGGTGGGACGCCATGGATTCCAGTTGGATGTTCTAGATTTAGAGGGTAACCCTAAACCTTCAGCTCGGGGATGACGCAGCATTCTCTAGATCTATGGCTAGGAGGTGAAACTGAGATATATATATATATATATACCTTTGTAAGACTAGAATATATCCAATCTTACAAATTTAGATTTTTTGTTGTTCTAAAAACCAAAAATCTACACAGAAAATAAAAGAGAAAACAAAAGAGAAGAAAAAAGAGGTAACAAAAAAATTTTAAAAAGGAAGACATACTTAGCAAGCAAAGCAACACTTATGTTGTCATCAGTGCCCAAGCATAAGCAGCTGATGCCCGATCCTTTTGCTGTTTAAACAGTGTGTGAGTCTTAGTCAAGGACCTACCATGAGTGGTTGGAAAGTTACGAGAAATACTACTAAGCCTCTTGAACTTTGGTTGGAAAGTTACAGGACATACTACTAGGCCTCTTGAACTTAACCACACATTATTATAGATAAAGCAAACAAATTTTTTTGAATAAGTTTAAGAGTTTAAGAAAATGATGAGCCTTTCAAAGGGATGTGGAAAATATGATAAGGAGCTTTCTTATTTGAAAGATCATGGAAGCTCTCATGTGTGGGAGGATCTGATTAACCCATGAATAACAGTTTAGGGCACCTTTTCATTTGCTTTTGGATGCATCATGCACCAAAGAGGGAATAATAGAGAAAAAGAGGGAGAAATGTGGGAAGAAATCATTTCTGAACAGGAATAACTGGTCTAACTGTTGACTTGTCATACACAACCTGTTTCAACAAGGCAAACTTCTTTGAGTTGCTTTACCTTCAGAGAATCAGTGCAAGCTTGGTCTAGTATAGCCATCTGTGCTCCCCAACCAACTAGTGTGATATCACTTCCAATACGAACTACCTGGTACAATTATGTAATGATTGTTGTCACTACAGATCCAGCAAACAAGTACAAACACTAAAAGGCCTAATCTCATATAATATCAAAAGAGTCAAACTGATGGACCCTTTGAATGACATAACTTGGGCATACCTCTGCTTCAGACAATGGTAGGACATAGTCATCATCAGGTACATCTTCTACTGCTTGCCGATAGAGCCACTACAAGACGATGGTACAGCATCGTTTTAAAGTAAAACCCTTTCCTAAAATGCTGTCCTAAAAGATTGATCTGACAACCTTTTCTAATAAGTCAAATACATCCATTTGTTTTGATGGTCGATGATGATTATGAATAATGAAAACCAATAGATACACTTACCTTAGGTTCAAAAAACACTACTGGATTAGGATCGCGAACAGAAGCAAGCAGTAAGCCTTTAGCTTGCATCGGACCTCTAGGGATCACCACCTGTATAAACACACCTGAACCTAATTAGATTAAACACTACATATAAGAAACAGAGTGGATCTGAATTAAGTATGCATAAATTTTTGTTGAGAGAACATGAATTTTAAGAATATTGTGACAAAAATAAAGATGGAAAAGGTCTGCCCTCCATTTGTGATGGTCGTGGTGATTTTCATCCTTGAAATTTCTCACAAACATCCTCCATTCTATGATCATCCATGACATCTATGAGGGAACACTTTTAAGTCGGGATTTTTTCTACATTGTCAAAACAAGCTCTCACTCGAAGGTTACATTGAGCTCAAGGACATCTAGGAGTAACACCTCAGAAAAAAGGAAATACCCTTTTTAGAGAGTCTGTTTTCTGATCATTTCTTTCAGCCTTCTGACCTTAAAATATCAAAGCCCACAGGAGATGACAGATACATTGCTGTGCATAAGGGCCCTTTTTGTATGGATTATCCTTTTATAGCTTCCACTCCTGAGGCATAATCGTCACTTTGCTTTCCAAATCAAGTCCAAATGTTTCCTTTTATCTGTTGCAAAGATTTTCTTTTATAAAAGCCTTCCGTATCCTGGACCCTGCTTTCAGTGGTAGCTGCCACCTCACGCCAAGTCATCCAATATGTGATTTAGAAGTAGACAGACGTTAGAAGTTACAAGAAGCATTTCAGCATGTTGGCTTGCATTCACCCTCATTGGCTGGTGAGACATGTTAAACTTAGAACACAAACAATACATCTTATGAGCACATGTGTCAGACGCTAGAGCATTCTGTTAATTGCGAGTGCAAATTCTCACACTTGTTAATTGCGAGTGCAAATTCTCACACTTTGTCGAAACTCAAGCGTGGAGTGAACCAAGATCCATCTTTGTTAATCCTAGCTGGACTCAAGTGTGGAGTGAACCAAGATCTATCTCTGCAGCCATGACCTACAAAACAGTAAGGACCAATTTGGAGAAGCTGAGGAGCTCACACCGAGGCGTAGTCCAGTATAAAGGATCACCCTCCGAGCCTAAGGTTAGCCAGGCACCGTGCAGCCTCCATGGCCACATCCCTTGTGTCCCGTACCACACATATCCACAAATCCAGGTGTTGAGCCAGACATGGCATAGGCCCACTCTAGGTCCCAATATCCCAAGCAGTCTATTTCGAGGGATCCCTGCAGATGAGCCCATAAGGTTTGGGAATTTGTCCATGATAGAATCTTCAACGTAGTTGAGTCGAATAAACTCAAGAATAAGCTTCGGTCTTTCATGGCATGGCTTCTTTAGAAAGCTGCCTACCAATCAATCGTGTCGTCGCATGGCAGAATAATGATGTTCCATTTCATTTTTCATGAATCGCCAAGGTTGGGTATCCATCGCTCGAAGCCAAATTGGATATATTGCTGTGGTCGCTGATCAACATCATTCGACTCACGCCTGTGGCTGCGTCAGTGATTCAAACAATTTCAAGGGTTGTTAATAGACGAACATGCCTCTCGTCCTCATACAAAACTAGTACCCAACTGCCCGAATGTGTTGTCACCAAACGTGTACACCTTCATAGATTTTGAATCAACAATGCTGTGCCCACAACCACCAATCACTTGGCGACAATTCACACCTATAGCAATGCTCACCTTGCACCACGAAACGTAGCACTACACTTTCTTTAACTCTACACTATTAGGCAATCACAGATCACTGATCATCCTTGCTTTGTATTGTAGGTTTTTGTAACTTTTAGAGCCTCTATAACTGTCTCTGGATGGTTGCTTTACTTCTTTTTGAAGCTTGATACTGCTCGTGTGTTCCCTCATACCTTCCTAGGCATTGAAGGTGCACTCTAAAGGTCACTTGTGGAAGTCGTCGTTGCTCTTTTGTCTTCTAGGCATTCCCAGGCCCCTGAGCCTCGGGTGGATTTATGGAGCCTTGTTTGGATGCTGCCACATCTACAGCACGATTGGAATGCCATTGACTTCACAGGCTTGTGTATCGCTCATTGGGTGACTTGCTTGTCTACTCTAGGAAGTTGTCGAAAGTGCACTTGGTGCTGTGGACAAACTTGAATGTTGAGAATTCGGATGATTTCCAATTCTTGTCTATTCTGGGTTGATGAAGACTTCCATGCATGTGTCTGCTGCGCCTCTCTTTGATTTGCTGTGCTGCTTTATTTGTTGATCCTCTTCTCTTTGCCTAGAAAGAAGCTCTAATACCAAATATTATGAATCAACACTCCTAAACTTGTTTATCCTGTCTGATTTCTAAGAAGACTTAGACTCTATGGTTGTTTCGCACACCCTTTTACAACCTTGATGCCGTAGTAAGCCCACATGACCCCTATGCCGTGGGTTTCTTTCCCTATCCTATGCATTTCCTACACTAAGGCTGACTAGCTATGTGCGTAGGACATAACCCAGGTGCTCTCATCGCTGGGTACTATTAGGAGATTGTATGAGAGTGAAGAATCATCAGACGGGAAGGGGTGGAATAGAAGAAGATGGGGTGTGACCACACAGGTGGTCACACCTCATTAAATGTGCCCTTTCAATTCTACCTAAGACCTAGGTTTAGGCAATGATTATTACTTTAACATGATTTGCCCTCCATATCTCACTCAATATGACTCCGATTTAGAGCGTTTGGACAGATGTTCTTCTCTTGATTAGTCCCATTGATTAACATACTAATTTGGGTGATATTGGAGCATAATATTCCCTCTTGCTTGATTTTTAGCTGTATCTTAAGCTGTCCACAGTTAATAACTAAACAAGGTTGAAATCCTATCTTAGGTAGTGTTCATGGACTACATGCAGATTATTTCTGATATAAAATGTGCTCGTGGACTACATACAGATTATTCACACCTCAAAAAACGTGCCCTTTCAATTCTCCCTAAGACCAACATTATCCTTAGACCTTAGGTACTAGAGTTCCTAAGGTTCCTTGACCCCTCTCTATACCTTAATTATTCTAGTCCTTTTTCAGCCCTAGGCAACGACCTTTAACTTTAACATAATTTTTCCTATATATCTCACTCAATATGACTCTGATTTTAGAGCCATCTGAACCACTATTCTTCTCTTGGTTAGTCCCATTGATTAACATACTAATTTGGGCAATAATGGGTACTCATGCTATATGCCCTCTTGCTTGATTTTTAGCTGTCATCGGCTAGTTACTAAACAAGGTTGAATTCCTATCTACAGTAGTACTTGTGGACTGTGTGCACATTATTTCTGATATAGTCAACGGAAGGTTTTCTTGCTTTCTCCTTTTTTAATTTATTTATTTATTTATTTATTTTTATTTTTATTTCTTTTTTTTTTCCTTTTTTTTTTTTGGGGGGGGGGGGGGGGGCGGGGGGCGGGGGGTGGCAGGGGGAGGGCTGGGGGACTTGTGGACTATGTGCACATTATTTCTGAATATAGTCAACGGAGGGTTTTCTTTTTTTCTCCTTTTTTTTTTTTGGGGGGGGGGGGGGGGCGCCAAGGTTAGGGGAGGGGGGTGGGGAAGAGGGATTTTCATAGAGTTCCAAGATAACCGTTCTCTCTCTTTTCTTTGCTATCTTTCCACTCACCCTCAAGATTTTGATCCAAAACTAATCCCTTAGGTTTATTTCCTTTCAATAATATAATAATCAAAAGGAAGGGCAAGAATACTTAGCATTGTTGGTATCCTTTCATTGCCTTGATACCTTTTTTGTGCACATCATGCAACTTCTCTTGCAAAACCAATCGTTTAGTCCCAATTGACAAGCTTGCTAGCATACCTCTTGATATGTTAGAGTAATGCATTGAGTAATACATTGCCTTTAGTTTCAGTTTACCAAGCTGAAACAGATTAATTATTGGGTGAGAAGTCCAATTCTCAATTCCTTACAATGTATTTTTCCCATTATACTCTCAAAGATACAATTGGTAACTTCCTTCGAGGATCCAAGAAGACTGGCTAATATAACATTGCTTTATGGTATCTTCAATACCTCTAGGTTCCATCAAAACTCCCAATCAAGATCAAGGCCTCAAAATGTGGGTACCATCCGTACCACTAGGTTCATCAAAACCCCCAATCAAGATCAAGACCTAAAATGTGGGTACCATCAAAACCCAGGGGCTCCATCAAAAACCACAATTACTCTTGGTATCTTCCAAATTAACTTCTTGCTAAAGGCCAGGGCCTCTGCATATTGCAGTACTCTCTGACTGCATTTGGATCCACTAAAGTCACAACTACCCCAGCTGCGTTTTTGATATCCTACGGCCTTAGCCCCACTCCCCTCATAATCTCCTAGATCATCTGAACCACTAGGTGGCTCTGGTTCTTAGTTTTCCAAAGAAAATAGTTACTTCCATCAAGCATACCCAATTCCCCAAAGCTTCAGATGGGCAGTCCACTTGCCATGACGAGGAAATGAAGGGCTTCCGAGTACATTGTCTGAATCTTGATCAACCTCCTCGCAAAGGTACCTATCCTTCAGACATAGAAGTCGGTTTCTAAAGGCTTGAACGGAGATCTCCTTCCAAAGGTTTTCACCTTTGAGCTTCCAGCACTTGTGAGTCTTCCTCAGCCTTCAGGGCTCTAATATCATGTTAGAAAACAGAGGTGGAGGTTTCCTCTACACTCCCCGCAGCAGAAACCTATGCCCAGAAATCACACAATGCTATTTTAAATCCCACTCATTTCCTTAATGTGTACACAAGTGCATAGAGAGATGGATATAGACTTAGGTCTTTGAACAGTTCAACAGTAGTGTAGATCAGTAGATCATGTATCGTAAAATGTTCCAAGCAAATGGACAAAACCTGATACAAAAGAATGTGTTCAATGTGCCACCATCTAGCACAGGGTTCTACCTAGATATGGACCCTTGACCACCTAAAACTGTCATCTACCTCCTACTGACTTCTTTCAATCTTCATCAGCCTGCGTGCTCTCCTAGAGGGGTTGTATAGTGATGCCCTCCTTGCTGCTCCAGTGGAAAGCCAATGGTGAGGCACTGTTTGCTCCCGTTCCTTGATTCCCCTGACCCTGCAGTGTACTGCTCTTCACCCTGTAGATGATCTGCAGGCTGGACTGCCTGCTGCATGGCCTTCTCTGTTGCTCAAGACTGATGCGCAATATGAGGCCCACTGACGGTGGTTGCTGGCCTACCTTCTTTGACAACTTCAGAAGAGTATTCAGAATTAAGTCTGGCTTTTAAATAGGAAGTATCAATTGCACATGGCTTTGGCCACTCGTTTGTCCAATCTCATAGGGCAATTGGCTTGACAACCGGTTTGTCTAGTCTCTGAATTAATTCTTCCATCCTCAAAATCATTTCTGTCCATACCTTCCATTGCTTGTACTTCCTCCTGAATGTCCCCCAATAAGGCCTTAAATGGTTGAAAGGTGCTGCTCAACTAGAGAAAGAGAAGAGTGGAGATTAAGAAAGAGAGAAAGAAAGAACGTCTATAAACGTCTTTGAAAGACCAAGGGTCTATGAGACTAAAGAAAACCAAGAACAATAAAAGCTAAGGGGTGGGGCCACTAAAGCGGGCATCCACACTTGAGGTTGCTGGCTAAGACGAGAATATCAATAGAGAAATACAGAGCACGGTCTCTGTCGAAGAGTACAGAAATGACAGTCTTTTTGAGAACCAAAACACCAAAAAGGGAGGAAGGAGGGAAATCTCGATCAGTGGGCCACTCAATCATCTAATTCTCAAAGTCATGGAACCTTTGTAGGACCAATTCCATTGGTCGGCTAAGCATAGAGGAGATGATCTTGGCCGAGAATGGCTCTAGGAGGGCTGGTGTCATCGAGGAAGGAAGTCAGTAATAGAGCGCTGCTGGTGCTCAGCGGAATCAGTCCATCTAGGCCCCTTTCTCCTCCTCAATGGACTACGTGAGGTAGCTCATCATCCAGCAAGTGCCACAGTCACTCCGCTTGTGTGTCTCCCCAAGTCGAACAGTACAGAGGAGATATTTGTGGTCCTCATGTGAATGAACTCGAGGGCGACTGTGTCATATCATGCTCTCTGGGTCTCGACTGTGTCGTGTCCCTTGCTGCCACTGGTCCGGCTCACCGGGGTGGATGAAGTCTTTGATCGTCCTCTAACTGGGCTGTATCACACAAAGGTATCTTCATTCGACATCATCCTCAACCTGAATCAAATATTCAGCATCTTATATCAGGCCTAGACAATTTCAAATCTATGTTTTTCCATCATCGACTGAATGTCTGCTCGAGTAAAAAGAATAGCATCTTTGTCAATGAGTCTAATTGTTCAATATGATCAACTCGATCGCAGATTGTTGCCACAAATTCATAACCATAAAGAAGCAAAAAACTAATGTTTTCTTAGAAGATTCAAGACACAACCTTGATGCCTGTCTGCTCAAGTAATTCGATATGATCAGCTTCATCTCAGATTATTGCCACAAATTCATGCAGAAGCAAAAAGCTAATGTTTTCTTAGGAGATTCAAGACACAACCTTCATGCCTGGAACATGGCAAAAAAATGCTTCTGGTGATTGCGAATGGTAGTGGCCACCATGCCCAACAGCACCATAGGGTGTTCGGATTGTGAGTCCTATACAAAGAAGTAGAGTAGAAGTTACTTCAATGAAACAAACATCTTCGAGACATCAGCTCAGTCTACCATAAATACTCCGGTCCTTCACTCTAGCCTACCTCCACAGTTGAATTGGTTTCCACTTCTGTAACGGTATTTTGCTGCCTCATTTACAATCTGTGTAAAACTGCAATAAGAACACATATTCATCTAAAAACAGTATTACTCAGCATTACATGCTCACGAAATTTCCTTGTGGTGTAATACTATAACCCGAAACCAGATAGAAGTTTGAAGAAATACCAATGCACACCGTGGCAAGCTTATACGCAAAAGTTTACAAATATATAAAGTTGCAAACCTGGTCGAATGCTGGATAAATATAATCTGCAAACTGTATCTCTGCTATTGCTCTGTTCCCCTGAAATGAAAGAAAAACACAGGAATCACAAAATGTGTAATTCAAGAGATCAGGAAATTTATGTTCATCAGAAAAAATTCAAAAGAATGCTTGTGAATGCAATAAGGGAGGGGAAAGACTACACATGGAGATAGAAGCCATCAACTAATCTCTAACATTGAGTGCAGACCAAACAGTAGAAGGAAAAGTGCAGCATCAACCAGTTGAACACCTGAACATTGAATGCAGACCAAACAGTAAATAATTTAGTAGCAAGGACTTTACCATTGCAGCTAAGCCGATGCCAAAGCCCACAATTCCCTGGAAAATAAACCCAGTAAGTATAGGACGTACTACTTCACTTATATATCAGGAGAAATTCATGCTTTGAAACCCCATTACAACTGTTAACAAAGAAATAGAGCTTCTGATAGAGACTTCCTTTAGTGTAAATTCAAAGCCTTCACAGAAATCCACCATGCTGATAACTTTTACTCTCTGTGTTTTAAAGCATGCAACAGGGAAAGCACCTCAACCTAGGTATTTCAGGGGCAATTTTGCAATCATGAGGGGTCCTGGTACGCTCAAGTCGAGGTAACATGACCTCGGAAGGATCAGTCGACATTTTCCTTTAAAGGATCAATGTTTGTATTATATTTCTTTGGGCTTCATGTAAATGATCAAAAAAGGAATCAAGGTCAAGGTCCTAGGTGAGGGTGATATGGCACTAGACTAGGCGGGTCTAAGGCTAAAGGGACCTAAATGCACTAAATGTGCCTAGGGGCAAATGGTTTCAATGATATCCCAAGAGAGGGGTGAATGCTGGTTATGATATTTTCTATGCTGGAGAGCACTCCTTTTCTGGTGTGGCTTTTTTGGTAAAGCACGACCTTCAACCTGTTGTGGCTCTCAATGATCGCCATGGTAGATGGATTATTGTTCAATGCCTTGTTCAAGGGGAAATTTTTGAATTTGCATCGGTTTATGCCCCCCAGTCTTCTCGTGATAGAGCTTTGATATGGGCTGCCATGCATACTTATCCATGGCGACAACATGCCTTCATTTGTGGTGACTTTAATAATGCCCCTCAATCGGGTGCCTCAATCGGGTGACAACACCTCAAGCCACACTCATATGTTGGCTTCTGAAACACATGCATGGTCTGATTTTTTGCTTCAGTTGCGCCTGGTTGATCTCTGGAACTATGAGGATGCAAAAGGGAACAGACCAAGTGGGTTTGTGCAGGTTGGGACTCAGTATGGGTACCCGAAGAAAACTGGGTTTAAGAAGTGGTGGATTAGCAAAAGGAGTGCCTCACAACCTAGTGGTCAAGCCAAGTAGGCGAAACCAATTTAGAATCCTAAATCAAGTACCACCACTGGAATGAAAAGAAAAGTAACACCAATGGCAGCCCGGGCTTGGTCGAAGTCTTCTTTGAACCCAGAGCAAAGGGAAAAAGCGAGGAGAGAAGGCTTGTGTTTTGATTGCCTTCAGCCTCATCAGTGGAAAGATTGTCCACAAAACAAAGATCGTCGGATGGCTGAGATGGTGGTCTCAAAATGCGACGTGGAAATGGAGGAAAGTCCCAGAGCAGAACAGATGCAAATTCAGCTAGCAGGATCTTCTCAAAGGTCAGTACCTTTTTTATTATGTGTGTCTGTTGCTAAGTTAGTAACTAGTGCACCTGATAATATCCTGTCAAAGCCCGTAGCAACAGGGTATACAGCCTTTAATGATACGGAGTTAATTAAGATGAAAGGGCAAGTAGCTAATCATGATGTCATTGTGTTGTTTGACTCAGCGTCAACGCACAATGTAATTAACTCCAAGCTTGTAAAGAGGCTGAAACTAAAGACTAGCCCATCTGACTATGCATATACAGTCAAGATGGCAGATGGAAGTTCAACTGAAGTATGGGACCAAAGGGTTACCCAATTGGAGCTTCGAATTCAGGACTATGCTGAGAAGCTTGATTTTGAAATGACTAAGCTTGCTCATGCAGACATAGCCCTGGGTAAGGCTTGGCATTCTAGAAAGAATCCAGCCATAGATTGGAAAAAGCACATTTATCAATTCAAGATGAATGATGTGTTGTATGTCTTACGAGGTGAAAAGGATATACCTCAAGGACCGTTGGTTTCCGTAATGGAAATTCGAAAAGCTCAAGAAGAGTTTTTGTTTCTTTGTATAGCATCGGTAGAGCCGATTGATGATTCTTCGGCTAGCACTCATGTTGCCCAAAATGGAGAGATGGCCAAGCTAGCTGATCAAATAGTAGAGGAGTTCTCTGATTGTTTTAGGGACGAGCTACCTTATGGGTTACCTCTGGAGCGGAATGTTCAGCATAAGATTGAACTAATCCCAGGGGCAGAATCTGTAAATAGACCTACCTATGGTTGATTTTTACCGAAGAAGCGGAGGTACAAAGACAACTCGAAGAATACCTTAAGTTGGGGCAGATTCAACCAAGGATGATACTTTTCGCCTCTGTATAGATTACACAGCATTGAATAATATCACTATTAAGCACAGGTATCCGATGGCTCGGATCGATGATTTGCTAGATGCATTACATGGGGCCGTAATTTTCAGTAAGATAGATCTTAAATGTGGCTACCATCAGATCCGTATTAGAGCCGAGGATGTGCATAAAACCGCTTTTAGAAGCAGGTTTAGACATTATGAGTTTTTGGTAATGCCCTTTGGACTTACCAATGCTCCAGCTACATTCGTCATGCTTATGAACGATTTACTACGTCCGTATATCGAAAAGTTTGTAGTACACTTTATTGACGATATTATGGTATTCAGTAAAAGCATTACTGAGCATCACGAATACTTAAGAATAGTGTTCAATACTTTGAGGAAAGCCAGTCTTTATGTAAATAAAAAGAAAACCATACTGTGTATGGTAAGACTTGAATATTTAGGATTCATAATTACTCCTGAGGGGGTAGAAATGGATCCAAAGAAAGTGGCTGCGATACTGACTTGGCCAATCCCTCAGAGTTTGACTGCTTTGCGATCATTCTTGGGATTTGTCCAATTTTATCGAAGGCATATCAAAGGATATTCCGAAATAGTATCGCCATTGACTGATCTGACCTTAGATAAAGTACCTTTTATATGGGGACAGAATCAACATGAAAGTTTTAACGCCGTGAAACAAGCTGTGGTCTCAGGACCGGTGTTAAAAATAGTTGATCCCCAGAAACCGTTTTTCCTTGAAACCAATGCAAGTGGCATTGCAGTAGGAGCAGTTCTCCTCCAAGAGGGAAGGCCAATAGCCTTTGAAAGCAAGAAGCTTTCTCCCTCTCAACGAAATGGACCAACTCATGAATTAGAGTTGTATGCTGTTGTCCATGTTCTGAAAACATGGAGACATTACTTGTATGGATCAGAGTTTTATGTTGATGTTTATCATGATACTCTGAAACATTTTTGTAAACAACCTGACTTGAGAGGCCGCCAAGCTAGGTGGGCAGAACTCATGCGGGAGTTTAACTTGACAATTCGGTACCGAAGAGGGAAGGATAATAAAGTTGCTGATGTGTTGTCACGCATTATGCATAATATGAGTTTCACGGTATTAGAGAGTGCTCTAATGACCGAGATTAGAGAAACTCAAAAGGTAGACGAGTTCGTCTAGAGCCTTTGGCCTAAGGCTCATGTATTCAAACCCGGGGAAAAGGATAACCTAGCATCTAGAAAAGGCCAAACTTATGCAAGATATGCCATAAGGGATGGTATGCTGAAAAGAAATGGCAAGGTAGTAGTACCTAATCAGAATGATCTCACGCAGAGAGTCATTCAACAATGCCATGATAGCTCATGTGCGGGACATCCAGGAGTCGAGAAGACATATGATCTCGTGAAGCGAGATTTCTTTTGGCCAAAGATGAAAAAGCATATTCATGAATATGTGACACGTTGTTTTTCGTGTCAAGTAAGTAAGGCAGAACGAGTGAAGCCACCCGGACTTTTACAGCCCTTGGAGATACCACTAGGTAGGTGGGAGAGCATTTCCATGGACTTTATTGTAGGTCTGCCTACGACACAAGGTGGATATGATTCTATCCTTATGGTGGTTGATCGTCTTACCAAGATGGCTCACTTCATTCCAACTAGAGAGTCTGTTAGTGCCCCGCAAGTGGCGGATTTGTTTATTAGACATATATTTCGTTTGCATTGATTACCCAAATCCATAGTGTCAGACAGAGATGTCAAATTTACCCGTCATTTTTGGACTACGGAGTTTGAGACGCTAAGGACTGAGTTGGGAATGAGTAGTGGAGATCATCCAGAAACGGATGGTCAGACGGAAAGAATCAACCAAATTTTAGAGGATATGCTTAGAGCATATGTGTCATTGAGGCAACATACATGGAACAAGTGGTTGCCATTGTTAGAATTTGCCTACAATGATAGAAAACATTCCTCTACAGGGTTCAGTCCGTTTGAGCTGAACTATGGTTATAGACCAGCGAATCCAACTATAGTTGGAATACCTCAGAAAGTGCCTAGTGCTGCGAATTTTGTGGTTCAGATGCGGGAGATGCTAGCACTTGCGAGAGCTAAAATCCTACCAAACTATGGATAGAGCTAAGGCGTATGCGGATGAAAAACGATCCGCTAGAGAATTTAAGGAAGGAGAAAAAGTTTTTCTCAGAGTTCCTTCGCACTCTCTTTGACTGCATGAGAGTGTGCTAAGTTATCACCTCGATATTGTGGGCCATGGTTAATTCTAAAAAGAATAGGCAAGGTAGCCTATAAATTAGAATTGCCACAGGGTTGTAAGGTGCACCCAGTGTTTCATGTTTCTCGTTTAAAGAAATTTTTGCATACAGGCGACTCACTAATCGAAGGTGTTGTTTCCGTTTGAGCTGAACTATGGTTATAGACCAGCGAATCCAACTATAGTTGTTATACCTCAGAAAGTGCCTGGTGCTGCGAATTTTGTGGTTCAGATGCGGGAGATGCTAGCACTTGCAAGAGCTAAAATTCACCTCCAAAACTTTGCTTGAAAAGGCCAAGAAAATTATGGGCCAAGACTTTGATTTACACTTGTGTTGGAATCGTATTACCACAAGTGGAAATGCAGTTGAATAAGGGTGTGTATTCTCCAAGGTCAACCTTACGACTAATGCTTTAATTTGCACTTCTGTGTATCCTTGTAAACAAGAATGGGAACATAGTTGGAAAAAGGAGCATGTATAATCAATCGTCGAACTTCCTATTATTGCTTTGATTTGCATTCTGTTGATCCTTATAAACAAGAATGGCAACGTGGTTGAAGAATGGCATTTAAACTCAGATCAACCTTAGCGAGGAATCGTTGCGTCAGGTTAGAGCTAGGTTAGAGCTCAGAATCATAGCATGAGGCATTAGGAGTGTTCACCTTACGAAGGAGTACACTTCATATTTACGTCTATGTAGGGTCTCTTCTCTTTTGCACATATATTCAACATAAGACTAAGATGAAATTCAATTTATTAATTGTACCGCTGAATGACATTGATTGCTGCACAGCTATTTTAAGTTTTGACTTTCTGAAATATTAATTGATATACGCTGAGTTGTTTGGCAAAAGCTGCCTTGTCACCCTGAATTTTTAACGGTAATAGCTTCCAGCCAATTTCTCATATCACCTTGTTATATAGTGAAGTTAGAACACCTCTTACCTGTTCACACAAAGGAGTGTTGAATACTCGATGTTTTCCAAATGTATCAGCAAGTCCCGTGGTGCAACGGAAGACACCACCAAAGCGCACATCCTCCCCAAAAATATACGAACTGAATCAAACGGATTGTTAAACCTATCAGAAAGCTTAATTCTTAGCTTTGACACACGTCTCAGCAGTAAGAATCATATATCTTTGTAAGATACAATATATCCAATCTTAGAAATTATATTTTTGGAAAACAAATGAAAGAGCAGTGAGAGAGAGAGAGAGAGGGGGGACGGGGGAGGAGGAGAGAGAGAGAGAGAGAGTCCTTTGGAAATACAATTATGTTAACCAACCGAGGATCAGATTCGAGAGCAATTTGCAGTGCATTGTTGATAGCAGAGACAAGGTTCATCCGCTTAACGGCCCCGGCTGCGGTGGAGAGCGGTCGGCTACGCGAGTAAGAGGGAGGAATCCATCGTGCTGCTGCACGACCAACTTGGTGCAGGAATGGCATGGTGACAGGGACGAGCGCGAAGAAGATGATGAGGGTGATGAAAGGGTGCGAAATGGTTTGCAATTCAAAGTTCTGAAGTAGGGCAGGTCGATTGGAGGCTAGAAATCTGTGATGGCAAAGCCAAGCGATGGAAGCGATTTTCGAATGAATTCACCGCAACGACTATCGATAGCCTATCTATAAGCTGACGACGAGGATCAGCAGAATCTGCAGGACCCTTCACACTAGACCTCGGATGCACCGGCATGGGCGGCTCGAGTCTGTAAACACCAAGTTAAAGCCCTCAGCTGCCCTTAGGACTTCAACTCATCACGGCACATACACCGCTTTAAACTTTGTTGGCACTTTCAATTTCAACACAACCTTCTTCTTCTTCTTTTTGAAGTTGAGTTCATGTGGCAAAAACGTCCACCGCCCAAACTTGAATGGGTGTCATAAGTCCACCACATGGTTTGCTAGTACCCTTCTAATTACGAACAAGAACTATTCCTTCACCAAAATTGAA
This sequence comes from Dipteris shenzhenensis, assembly GCF_047967505.1. Taxonomy (NCBI): domain Eukaryota; kingdom Viridiplantae; phylum Streptophyta; class Polypodiopsida; order Gleicheniales; family Dipteridaceae; genus Dipteris; species Dipteris shenzhenensis. The sequence goes on along the minus strand of NC_141601.1, from coordinate 8,425,274 downwards.
GAAACTCGCCCAGTATACCTCAAGATGTCACTTTATTAACAAGCATGCATATTAGTCATAGTAAAGATACCTAGCTAATCCATGGTAAATATACAATGAGTAAAAAACACAATAGGTACACAACATTTGTCATCTAGGTAACCTTGAGTGTGCATTTAAAGCCATTTTATCGGTCACTTGGCCTAGTAGCCTTCTAATAATGAACATCAAAGTGTTCCTTTACCAAAACTGAAGAAACCAACCCAATATACCTAAATATACTTGTTGAGAAAATGTAGATGTTAGTGAGTAGAGAGGCCTAGCTAATGCATGGTCAACACAAATGTACATCAAGTAAAGAACACAGCAAGTACCTCTCTATTCTTCAAATGTGTGGGTATCGGACCATGATGTGCCATTGAGAGGGGGTGTTAGAAGTCTAGGGTCAATGCCCCACCTATGAGCCCCCAAATGAGGACAACAACGAGGCTTGATACCTAAAGGATGATTGGTGTAGACAATGCTACATGTGCAAAAGTAGGGGGAGTTAGAGAGACTGCCACATGGGCAATGAACATTAAGCTTATGCTTCGAAGTTGATGGAGCAGTTCTTTGACTAGTAGGGGCATAGTGCAAGAAGGCAGCCTTGAGCCACCTGCACTCCCTCCTCTTGACCAAATATGAGGATGTCATGATGGAATTTTGGAAGCAAGAAGATGCAAGGAGTGGATGATAAAGAAACTCAAGGAGGAGAACAGGGTCAGTTGGTGCCTCTACCTACGAGCTCATGTCCCGCACCCCCCCTCTCTCCCTCGTGCCCCCCCTTCTTCGGCATCGTATTAGCGTGCTGCCCATCGTGGATTACAGGATAGCGGAGCACTAATCCTGCGGCCCCTCCCTTTGCACCGCTACTGCCACAGCCATCGTACAGGTTGTGGCGCCATACTGTTCCAACTTGGGGCACATCCCCACTAGGGGTCTTCGCCAGCTGCCCGTTGTAGCTCTCACACCCTCCCTTGAGCCTCACCAGTAGCTCGTTGCTGCCCATACATCATTTCTAGGCACTAGTAGCAGCTCGACTACTATCTCATGTAGCTTTGCTACTGCTTGGCGCTACCTCTACAGGGCACCTCGTGTGACATGTACATTAACCTCGCCACTCAGCTCTGGTACAACTCATCAACACGTAGAAAAACCCACAACCCTTCTAGGTCAACTAGTTCTCCCTTTGGTGCTCTTCGATTGCAATCTTCTTCACCCAACAGAGAGTTTTGACGCTAGGGATTGGCAGTGTACATTCATTACTTGACCAGCTCCCTCAAGAAGTACATTAGAAGCTTCTCCCGAGTAGTGGAAAGTTTAAGCTCTATGGGGCTAGTTCTTCTTCATGGGGAAGCTCACTTGTGGAATTTGAGAGCCTGCCTGTGGAAGAACTCCGGGGCTTTTCAGGGCTGGGCCACCTCATTTCATTGGGGCTTTCTCCTCGCGGGCACTTCTGCTTCTTTCTTCCTTTCCTCCTCTTTTTGCGGTTGGTGTGGTTTACTACTTATTGCTAGTGACGGGGACATTGATGTTGATCTTTAGTCTGGCCAGGGGGCTCTATGGCAGCACCCTCGACTCCCCCAGCTGTCAAAGTTATTTTGTCACCAGCGGATAAGCAACAGGTACAATAGGCATTGAATCTCTTACAAGATAGGGTTGTCATAGGTAGGATAGTAGGCCTCACTCCCTTGAGGCAGATTCGGTACTGGATCCAAGCCATCTTGGCACTAGACAGTGATCACATTCAGGAGGTCACTATCTATGGATGCGATGTTTTCCTCCTCCAGCTAGGCTCCTCGGATACCGCTCTGACTCTCATGGAACATAGCCCTATTCTCGTGGGACCCCATTTGGTTTACCTCATCCCTTGGTATCATGGATTCATAGTGGAGGACATGGACTCAACTCACCATGTTCCTCACCTCTGAGTGACGCTCCACTTCTCGAAACTCCCGAGGCACAATTTTGGAGTACCCAGCAAAGTCAGAGGTGGTAGTGGTGACAGATGATGGGTTTCTCGACTCAAACTCGTGGTAGAGAGCCTGGATACCCTCCCAGATGTGATTCTCTTGGAGACTTTGGAGGGGGGTACTCTTCATCAGCGTCGTCTGGAGGTTTCAGGCTTACTAGGCCAGTGTTTGAGGTGTAGACAGATGGGGCACCTAGCTCGAGATTGTACATGAGGCCAGCACAGGACTCATACTTCCCCCCATGAGACACAGGGACAACATAGCAACATGAGAGGAGAGGGGACTCGGAGGCCACCTAGGCGGACGCAGTAGGAGTCTCAGAGACAACAACTAGAGCCACAAAACCCCCTGGGTAGAGCCTTCGGAGGGTAGATGGACTAAGGTGGGAAAAAAGAAGAGCAACAAGTGGGCCAAAAAGAATCAACCACATCTTGCCAACCGTAAGAGGCAAGCACAGACAGCTACACAGTCATAGTGAGATCCGATTAGAGGCCCACAGGTATCATGTGATCCCCAGAGAGGAAGGCATCGATCCTGAGGCCCCTCTGGAGGTGAGACTTCTCATCCACCACAGACCCCCCCACCGTAGCCAGAGCCGGTGCTAGAGACTCCCAGAGTACCAATGCTCACAGCCTCTTTGGGCCACCCCCCTTCGAGCTTGGAGGAGGAGCCTCAGAGGATGCAGGTGCCTCCACCGCAGCACCCTTCCCAGGGGATAGTAGCAGACTCCACACAACCTTCTTCTCCCCCTCCCATGGACCCACCAGTCTCCTCTTTATAGCCCCAACCCGTGGCTCCCCCTCATGTGCTGCCTCAGCATGCTCCTTCCCCAGTGATTACCCTCACTACCCACCCTTGCCCTCCAACCCCCTCCCCTTCCCCTCAGTTAGCTACAGCCTCACCGAGGTCCTCTTCCTTGAGCACCTCGCTAGGCTCAATAGTTGACCACGCTTCTGCAAGCAAGGGCAAGGAAAAGGCTCCCCCGTTGACCTCTCCTCAGCAACAAGTCAACGCTTTAGGCAACCAGGACTCAGCTTCTTCCTCCCAGAGTTCTGGGGAGCGGGGTCACGATGATGAGTCTATGCGCCTTTGCATGCATACTAGGAGGCCGTTGCCGCATGAGTTTTGGCAATTGGGACCTTGGAACTATTTGGAGATTCTGGATTCTTACCCCATGCCCTTGGAGTTGACCATTTTGGTCATGTAGCCCTGTAAAGGGGGCATCAATGCAATAGGATCGTGCACCCACCCGGTTCGGATCCTCCATTTTGCCTCCACAAGGGTATAGAAGTGGACACAAGAGCTCTTCGACGCAATGATGGAGCACTAGATATACCAGATGATGGATGAGTGGATGAGACCACTAGGCATGGACCTCTGGCTCACTCATGGAGGTTATGCGCACTTCCATCTTAGCTTCTCTCCACCAAAGCAAGCCTGGCTGTAGCAGTGATCTGCCATCGGAGATGGTTCTGTCACAGCCTCACGACTAGACCCTTCAATAGTGCACTGACCTCTTCGATGTAGATGTCTCCTTCATGCAGTACTGGCACGCAGGGTAGGGATAGAGCCAGTGGCGACTCTAGTCCGTCGGCGCACGAACACAAATTACTCTCCCTCCAACCTCTGGCAAAATTTTTGAAGTCAGGTTTCTTAGAGTAGGATCCCACGCACAGGCGAGCCTTGTTTAATGCCACCCCTTCCCAATGAGTTTGATTGTGGTGAGTTGGAATGTGCATGGCCTTCATGATCGTCCATGCAGTCAGCCGCAGTACCTGATTCTCCATTAGGAACTGCAGCGGGCTCTAGTAGGTGGACCAGTTGACTTTCTCTTGATTCATGAGTACATGTTTTCCACAGCAGACATCACACGCCATCACCGTCTTCTCCCTAGGAGGGGCCCAGAGCTTTGGTCCCCAGCAGTTGGCAAGAGTTGAGGGGTCTACATCTCAGTATCCTTGGCAATAGCCCCAGACATATTTGCGCAGGGCGAGCTCATTCCAGGCCACGGAGTGTGGATGGGCCTTCAGGTGGGAGAAGCTCAGATTGGTGCCTTGAGTGTGTACCCACTTGCTCACAGCACCGCGCGGCTTTCTGGTGACAGCGCACGAATCGTCTCCCAGAGGTGGACTCATGCATTGTTGGATGGGACTTCAATAATCTTGAGTTCTTGGAGGATAAGCAGGGAGGAGCCTCTTTTACAGATGCCAGCAGGGAGAGGAGTACTTGGGAGCATTTCATTTTTGCAATCTGTGGCAAGTACCCTTGGAGAGAGCATGAGTTTTCCAGGACCCCGAGCAGCCTGCATTTCTCCTTTGGCTAGCGGAGGCAAGATGGACTACTAGAGCATCTGGATAGATTCTATATTGGGGATTTGGCTCTACTCCGTGGTGGCTTCATTGGCATTTTACTAAGACCCCAAGTAGCCTGCGTTTCTCCTTCGGCCAGCAGAGGCAAGATGGACTACTAGAGTGTCTGGATAGATTCTATATTGGGGATTGGGCTCTACTTCGTGGTGGCTCCACTGGCATTTTAGTAGGCACCACGATGTTGGACCATTCTCTAGCAATTCTGCACTTAGAGCAGCCACTCCCCCAAAAAGTGGTTTGAGATGTTCTCTTCTAGGAGGCAGATGTTTAGCAGTTGATAGTAGATCTCTGGAGACAACCCAAGAGCCAACGTAGTAGTTACGAGCTCCAGATTCAGGCCCTCAGACAAAGAGTGGCTGTTCAGGAGCGGGAGAGATCCCTTCACGGAGACCTTGCATCTATCGAGACTCTCAGGGAGCAGGATTCGAGATCCCAATGGCTTAGAGATTGCCTAGAGTGGGCATGTAGGATTTAGATGTTCACAGAGCAGAGTTCTAATACCATTCTTCCCAGGCTAGGTGGATTTAGCAAGGAGATAGGATGACAAGACAGTTCTTTCAGGCCACCGGACCACGATCCGCAGGAGACCAGCTTCAACGGCTTTGAGACCCATAGGGACACATGTGCAAGGACCCATAAGAGATCCTTGAGTTGACTACAGCCATCTTTTTAAGTCAAAGTAGGTATTGCCCACCACCATTCTGGCTAGACAGGCAGTTTGGGAGCAAGTCCCCTCAGTAGTTTCGCAGGGCCTTAACAGATGGTTAGAGGCTCCTTCCATAGATGAGGAGTTGTGGGAGCCCCTTCAAGCACTTCCAACCTAGAAGTGCCTTGGCGAGGATGGCCTAACCCCGACCTTTTTTTGATGCTTCTCAGAGCATATCTCCACCCCTTTCAGATTGGTGTGCCAGGAGATCTTCAACTGAGGATCACTCCCACACTCCTTGAGTAGAGGCAAGATATGCCTGATCCCGAAGGGGGCAACAGATCAGACATTTGGCAGTGGAGGCCGATTTTCCTTTTGGACACCACTTACAAGATCTTGGCTAAGGTCTTGAGTCTACGTATGAGACCCCACCTCCTAGATATCATTCATGAGACTCAGACCGGTTTTGTCTAGGAGCATAGCATCCTAGATAACATCTTCACTTTCTGAGAGGCAGTGGACTCGGCAAGGGAGGAGGCGCAACTGCTCGCCATTCTTCTTCTCGATTTCGAGAAGGCATATGATAGGGTGGAGTGGTCCTTCTTGGAGGGGACCATGCAGAGGTTCAGTTTCTCAGAGAGATGGATCAAAGGGGTGTCAGCTCTCTATGCGAGTAGCTCCAACCAGATGATTATTTGGGGTCACATAGGTGAGGCCTTCCCTCTCTCCCGCTTAGTGAGGCAGGGTTTCCTGCTAGCCCCTTATCTTTTCCTTTTCGTGGCAGAGGCCTTAGGTTACTTCTTGCGCTCCCAGACACTTGGCATTATAGGGATGCGGCTTTTGATCAGGTAAGAGGGGGAGCTCCTTGCTCCGAGTTCATAGATGACGCAGCGCTCTATGTGAATGGCTCTATGGCCAACCTAGAGAGGGTCAGAGGAGCCTTAGCCATTTATTTCAAGGCTTCCAGAGCTCGCATAAATTTGACCAAACCCGTTGGTTTCTTCACGTGTAAAGGACACCCAGGAGGTTCAAGATTGGAGAGCTGATTTTGGCTTTCATTGGATCCCAAGACGGGAGACAGCGCGTTACCTAGGCTACCAGGTAGGCATTAACATTTCGGCAAAGCAGCAGTTCAACCCGGTCCTAGAGCATGTTAGACGGGGGCTCTTATAATGGAGCTCTACCAAACTCTCGCTTGCGAGACGTGCACTCGTGGTGAACTTGGTTAGTGTTTTCATCGGGGCTACATGGGGCAGCTACGACACTTAGTATGGAACTTCCTCCAGTCAAGATCGGATGGCACGCACAACACTAGAGCCAGGGTGGCTTGGCAAACAATGATCTTGCCACAGACGCAGGGGGGGACTTGGCATTATTAGCCCAGAGATGCAGAGCAGAGCCCTCTTGGGCAAGCTGGTTGTGAGAGGCCTTACCCTGGGTATGGAACCCTGGAAGCTCCTACTCCAAGGGGAACACACCTCACACTGCCTGGCACTGGGGGACAATGTGGCAACAGTCCTACAAGTGGATCTTTTCCGAGGCTCCGCTGAGACAAAAGGGCTATCCGTTGATGTAGAGTCTCTATAGAGTGTGGTGGAGATTGACAGGAGGACTAATACGGGCTAGGCCGTCTTGCAAAGAGGAGTTTGAGAGGTAGCCTCTCATATGGCACCCAGATGTCAAAAACCTAGAGGGGCACATGCTGGGGCAGCAGACTCATATTGGATGGTCATAGTGGGATAAGGGACCATCCAGATCCTTTCGGATATGGAGACGACTTCATAGAGAGACAGAAGCGCACAGACAGGCCCTCTCCTACCTCGAGGAGTAGGTATCAGGATGCAAGAGATTGAGGAGGAGATCTCGAACTCCTTGTGGGAGAGACTACAGAATCCCTGGACCCCCCATTGCTAGTCAAGATAGTTCTCACGAACAGGGGTATCACTCCGAATATGCCTTTTTGGGGAGTCTCTTGGTCCCCCCAGTCTCGCTTCTATCGGGTGGGACCAAGAGGCTCATTGCAGGATGAGTTGGAGATGGAGGAGGAGGCAGAGGTGGACCTAGAGTAACTAGAGTGGCAAAGGGTCAGAATTGTGGGTCACTTGGGAAGGACTTGGTACATCGTTCCCTCCATAACCTTATCGACCCCAGAGGGAACAGTGTGGCATCTTTGGATTTGGGATGGCAAACCCTTATGTGACATTCAATGGGACCAAGGGAGTGGTTTTGGCCTGCTCGCATAGGGCACTCGGACCAGATAGAGGTCGTCTCCTCGTTTACCACTCGCATCGAGCGTTGTCTACCACAGCTGGAGATAGCAACATGGTCCCCTTTGAGGGAGCGCCACTGGCTTGAGCAGGATGTCCTAAGAGAGGTCATAGGCCAAGTTTGTGCCCGCAAAAGATATCTTACTTCTTCTGGTTGTTGGCACATGGGAGTCTACCCATCGGCCCCTAGCTAGAGAAGATGCGGATTGATGGCAGATGCACTGGTTGTGGGGATGGAGTTTTGGAGACCATCCCGCATTGTCTTTGGGACTGCCTTGCTGCACAATGGATTTGGCTGGTGGCCCTCAGTATTGTTGCTAGCATGCAGAGGATGAGCAAGACTTCATGTGGGGGATGATGGCATGGCTCACAGAGGGAGGCCACGCCTTTGGGATCACGCCAGCTTACAGGATACATGGACAGCAGGTTTCCCGAATTGAGATCCATAATGTAGTTCAGCCCACCCACTCATGCCCACCAACTCTCCCGAGGATATTGTTTAGGAGACCATCTCTACCGTCACTTTCTAGAATGTCTAGGTGTCTAGATGCAATAGGGTGATGGGGGGCCAGTCGATCTCTTCGACGGCTACTCTAGTAGCCATTTGGTAGGATATCATCTTCACATTGTATGCCATTTGGGAGCGCAGTACTCTAAGCTCGAGAGCGAGTGTCGAGAGGTGGAAGCGCTTTTTCCAGACATGGCTGGCAAGATTTTTTTACAGCCTTTCCGTGAGGGGTATTGCATGCTTGCTAGCTCCTGTTTCGAAGTCTCTATAGGCGATGAGCTGTGAGATACAAAAACGAATGGTTGTTCTTGTAGCTAGCAACCAGTTCTTTTCTTTTTTTTTCATCAACTCCGATTGGAAGATGGTTGTATGGTTTTTTCAAGCATTAATAGAATTTACTTCTTCTTGAAAAAAAAAAAGTAACTCAAGGAAGAGTTCCCCATGCCCAAGTGCAAATTCTTTTAATCATAGGTGAATGCTTAGTTAAATGGCATAGTCACATAAACATTGTAGAGAACGCATCTAAAAAGTGGCCAAAGAGGGTCAGCCAAATACTTCCACTTGTAGTAATAGCAATGATTGAAATGCTACCAAAAAGCGTTCAAGAAGAACTTAGAGTTCACAAGTAATAGAAGCTAATAGTGCAAGTGAGGTTGTAAGAGTCTGGGACATCCCATTTCAGTTTCAAAGGACACACAAGTTTCAGGTGTTTGTTGTAAGATCTCTCCTATTCCTACTCTCTAAAGTGGTGGTGTGTCTTTAACCTAACCATTTCTAACTTAAATATGTCTGCTAAAGCCTGTTGTTTTGTGGATACAAATTGAACATGGGTCGAGAATGCATGTAGGAGATGGGTCGAGAATGCATACTAGCATGGGATAGTTGAGCTCTTTCACTACGTACAACAAGACAGAGGGAGCACTTTGATGGCCTCTTCGTTGATCTAGAGACTCGAAATCATGACTTCAATTTCAAACTTTAGAGTTTAATGCAACCCAGCCCTTAAGTTTAAAAGCCCAACTTTTAAATTGGCTTTAAGCAAGATAGGGCAAGGGATGAGAATCTCAAGGATGTACATTGAGGTTTTGAACAAGGAGATGGAGCCAAAAGTAGCTATGAAGATGAGGGTGATGGTAATGATAACGAGGTGACTCAACAATAATAACAAGGGTCGGATGACAACAAAAATAATGTTAACTGCCACATTTAATTAAAGTTGGCCCCAATCATTCCTTTAAAGAAAAAGAAAAGAAAAGAAACATAGCATCGGTATAATTATCAGTATGCTTATTTAGATTAATGCTCATTTTGATGCTAATATCGACCCTTATTTAAACATTATCATTTTGATGCTAATGTCAATGATAATATTGACAAAAAATCCCACTGTTTAAAAGGTCTCCAAATGCTCAAGCATCAACATTTGCATTGAAATAACTCTTGTTTCCTTGTGTGTGTGTGTGTGTGTGTGTGTGCGTGTGTGTGTGTGTGTGTGTGTGTGTGTCTATGTGTGTGTGTGTGTGTGTGTGTGTGTGTGTGTGTGTGTGTGTCTGCGTGTCTGTGTGTGTCTGTGTCTGTGTGTCTGTGTTTACATCTGTGTGTGTGTGTGCGTGCCCGCGTGCATGCATGTAGACATTTCAAGATAAACATAATCCATTTTGTGTCCTTTCAAGATGAGAAGCCACAAGATAAACTATAGAAGAAGGTCTTTTACATTAAAAATTGGACTTTGCTATACAAAAATACCACATGACATTGAAGGAGCTCTACTCACGTACATCCATCCACAAAAAAGCCATGCTAGAACAAGCACTTTTACGATGGGACTGCACGCTTCAAACCACAACTCCACTTTTGATTGATGTCACAATATAATATAGTATGAAAGTAAGTCCTGACCACCTTGGTGGGTAGTGCCTCGTGTGGCACTTCTATATTAGATCCACAAGCCTCCAAATGCTCCATAATAATGGGGTATGTTGTGTGTCTCTCCCTGAAAAGAATTTTACATCATAAACCCATGTAGCACGGAATATGTCAAACCATGCCATGTATTGTATGTATATAGAAAATGAGCATACCTCAAACACTAGAAGTGCTAGGGTAATTAAAGGCTTGATGCTAGGCCTAACTATCACCTTAGAGGGCCAAGTAATAACTCAATTCTTCTACCTATTATTGTTCATGGTATACGAGTTTAAAAATGCCATGTGAATGGCAAGCTGTCATTCATACGATTTATAAACACACACTAAAAAGGTTATCACCATTTTGAGAATAAAGATTCCTTTTAACTAAGCATTCATTTAGCTTGTGTAGCTAATTGCATGTGCTTGCAATGCTTTGAGACTTATGACTATTTAATATACCCAAGCACATCTCATAGTATCGAAAAACCATGGTGAAGTTTTGTCCCTTCTTCTTGTACCTTTAATACCCGAACATTCCATTGTCACCCGCAAGCTCTCCAACTACCTCTTCAAGAGCCACATGGACTATCGAGTTGCTATCATGCAACTTGGTATCTCTCCAAGCTAGCCATATCTCACTGAGGTGATGGATAGCAAGTAACTAGCTGTAGATTATTCACTGAAACTATAGCATTGCATCATGATTATTCTGTATAACACATAAAGAATGATAAGAAGCATCAAAACTTGTGATAGCGCACTCATCGTGTCTCCAAAATGTTAAAACGTACTCTCGTGAGTAATTCGAGAGCAATCTCGTGGTCGTGGATCCCTTACCACAGTAAGATCAGCTGACAGTCCATTACTATACCATGCTCTTGCACTCCTCTTGTGCTAGCTTCTTTGTTGGTCAGTGACTCTAAGTTTTTCTTGAGCTCATAGCATGTCTCCTTATTGATTGAGTGAGAGCTACTAACAGAAGAGTAACCAAAGACCCGCATAAGAATAAGGGTATCACCTTGACTATGGGAACCACCTTCATGGATATTGTCTTCTGTGACGTGCTTGAAGAGCCCAGGCTTCCATACGTATGGGAGGCAATAGGATTGCTACTTCAGAGCCAAAGAAGACTATTGAATGTAGTGCTAGTATGGGCAAAGAGGCAAGTACGAGAGAGAAGCAACCATATCTTGTGCTAGCTTGGGAGGAAGAGCTTGCATTTAAGATAGGAGCTATGGTGCGCATAAGAATAAGGGTATCACCTTGACTATGAGAACCACCTTCATGGATATTGTCTTCTGTGACGTGCTTGAAGAGCCCAGGCTTCCATACGTATGGGAGGCAATAGGATTGCTACTTCAGAGCCAAAGAAGACTATTGAATGTAGTGCTAGTATGGGCAAAGAGGCAAGTACGAGAGAGAAGCAACCATATCTTGTGCTAGCTTGGGAGGAAGAGCTTGCATTTAAGATAGGAGCTATGGTGTGCATGGGAGGTTTATATATCCATTCCATGATGAAGCCAACCTAGTCGGTTCACCTTTGCATGTCATTTCATTTCCATGTGAGCACTTCTACGTAAATCACGTATACTTTGTATCAGTAATCTTATGTGATTTTTTCATGAAAACCATGTCTTTCTAACAAGCACTAAAGTTTTGGATATAACCCTTTTATTGCCATTTATTGATTCTAACCGACTCAGTCAGTTCCTCTGCCATTTTTGGTTATGTATGAATACCTCCAAACTCCTTTCAATTGTGATAATATGCATTCATGAATTGATTTTACATGGGCCTATTCAATGTCCAAGGGTATGTATGTTTGACAACAACAAAAACTACCTGAGCATGATTATCTACACCTCACATAACCATGGATTTTGTATATCAATAATGGTCTTCATGATTGTCAAGTGCTAGTTGTGAACCTAGGGATGTTCAAATGTCTTCTCCTTCACCAAAATAGATATATTGAACAAGAGAAACCATGAATTTATAATACTGACACTCTGGTGGAACCATGAGCGTTTAGGCAAAATATATAGTCATCAAAAACATATAGTCTCATGGCAATCCAAGATTATCATTGGAGTTATTTCGTGAGTCATGTTGGCATTGTCAAGGTACATTGGCCTTTGATTAACATTATTTTGCATACAAGGATACTATGATTGTACCCTTTGCCATTAGTTAAGCAAGCCAAGTTTCTTATCATGTCATCTTATGGGCCATGACACTTGTCGCATCCTCTTTGACTTCTTGCCTTAGCATGTTGGTGGTAAAAATTTCACTAAGTAGCACAGGTACCTCCTTAATAAGGGGTCAATGTACTTATTAGTGAGAGTTAAGATATTTTCATAAGAAACTTTGTTCCATTGTGCTTCTTGTGCTACCCAACTTTTGTTGTTGTTCAATGAGATTGTGATTTTTCTTTCCTAGCTTCCATGAGTTGAGTATATATATATACCCAAAAGTTATGTTCATATAGTACTTTCTATGGAGTTATTAATTTTATTAAATATGTATGATATTAGAATTGATAGCTTAAATTATTTTTTGTTAAATCAACTACATATAAATGGATTCATTACACAATGAATACTAAGTATATCTAGAATTCTTGATGACTATTTGGTAGAGAAGATATGGCATTGTAGATAAATCAACTACATTTAAATGGATTCACTGCACAATGAATACTAAGTATATTTAGCATTGTTGATGACTATTTGCTAGAGAAGATGTCAATATTATGGCCTTGGTGAATTCACTATTCCTTTGTTTGAGTGAGCTCCTCAAATATCCAAACCCTTGTATCCTTTAGTTTGTATGTTTGTCTAAGAATCTTAACTCTTGCAAACTTCCCATTGACATAGACCTTTGCTTGTGTGCCATTTTTGACAAAAATTGCAGAGATCATTTTCATCCCACTTAACTTGTACTTAAGGCATGTGATTATATCATCTATGTCCTCCACAACATCATTAAGAAAATCATCTTTCAACCCCCAACACACAAGATAATTCTATTGTTCAGTCCAGCTCTTTTACTTCCATATAAAGATCAACTTTACTTAATTTGTTACTAGTATCAATCATCACTTCTTTGATAGAACTTTACTTGGTTAGTAATCTCTTTAACCATGGTGACAAATTGCAATTCTACTGAAGATACATTGCATTTGTATATTACTTCTACCATAAATTCCTCGTCCATTGCTCTCCATGTCCTACACTATCTTTCCAAGAGCTGCAAGTTAGGGCTTGAGCTCTCCTATTTCTTGTTGCAAGTAATAATCCTCTGCTTGTAATGCATCTTTGCATGGAATAATCCTCCACTTCTAATGCACCTTTGCTTGGAAAGGCTGCAATGGCCAAGTAAGACCTTGCTTCGAGGATAAGGTCTTCACATTATATCTCCACAAGGTATGGGCCTTCCGAACGACTAGCCAAGAGTGGAGCCTCGTACACACACATCTAGATGGTTTGGACTGTCTCCCTCCCCTTTCAATACAACTTACCCCATCCCTTCGGATTCTACAAGATGAGATTAACCGTATCAAACAATTGGATCTACCCCACCTCTATGCACCATGGGCTGCGACACACAAAGACCTTTTTGCGAAGTTTAAAAAACACGAGGTTACAGTGCCACGGGAGAAAGATCAAGCACAATGATACCTTACCAACTTCTATGCATTCACGTAGGCTGTGGGACAATGGGAGGTAGAGGAGGAGGAGATAGTCAACATGGAACAAGAAGAGACAACGCATAGCAATGGAGCTAGAGACCACGTTCAATGTAGAGGCTGACTAAAGCACGCACAGTAGATATCAAATATCCTTGCTTTACTAAGAGGCGATCGTCCAAGCTCGCCCACCGGATACAAAGATAACAAAGACAACACCCCCGCCACAACGAGATGACTCGCCAAACACAAATACAAGACATTTTCACATCTCGTTGAAAAGCCATCATAGCGCTTGGATATGTATTTGGAGACTAGCTTTGAGTGTTTTAGCTTAGCACTTCAGCGCTCAGCAAGTGCCTTAGTGATCTCTCTCTCTCTCTCTCTCTCTCTCTCTCTCATTTTCATCATCCAGCTAAGTTCACTATTACCTTTCTTCTAGACAGCTATCATGCTTAGGTCTTCGTGATCTCTTCATAAAAAAGCCTTAAAGAATACAGGTCACAAAGGGTAATTAGCCAAAAAACTGACTTTTTATATCACAGCCTGAAGTCGTAAAGAGCCTAAAAGAATACACATATCAACATACCAGCTCACATTGAGCACCCCTTTAGCCTACAGCCAAGAAACCAACCTTTTATAGGCATTTTTTATACGAGCCAGCAACTGTAGGCAATTACTTTTGGGGGCTATGCTATCACATGAGTTACCCCTATGGGTTGAACTCACCTTCGGAATAATTCAAGAACACTCCCCTCCAACCATCTGCCTAAAATTCTCACCCCCCTTACATCTGTGCGTCTTCCCCTTCCCCTTAATCCTCACATCTCGGCCCCTTCCCTAGATCTAAGTCACCTCATTTCACACACAAAACAACAAGGCGAGTTTCTGTCACCCATCTTGAGGCAAAGGAAAGCCTCAGCCATGACAAAGTCTAGCAGCAGCTAATCTACAATCTCATGCCCGGTTGAATATAGAAACTTGAACGTAGCAGAAACCAGCATCTTGGTGTTGATACAACTGCAGTAACCCTTTAATGTTTACCATATTAATGAGAGCCAAGACTAAAAAGTGGCATTGATACAACTGCAGTAACTCTTTCATGTCATGAGAGTCGAGACTAAAAAGTTTGGTCAAACAAGCTTGTCTATAGAATTCCCTGGTCAAATGTTCAGACTACACTGAACTTGGCTTCTTCTGATACGCTGACAATATCTGCAACTGTGGGTGACATCACATATGTACAAGAGCCCATAAGGCCGGCAAGGCATTCTCGACAGAGGTCCAGAATTTCGAATGCACTGACAATTGACCCAACATCCAATATTGCAGCAAAAGAATAAACCAGAATATAAAGAATAGCGATGCTTAAAGTTACACGCAAAGAGGACCTTGCAGTTGGGATTAAGAATTGCACCCTTGCATATATCACAGATTGAAGGCCTAATGCAGACCCAAAGCCATACATCGATCAATCATCAATATGCTGAATCTCTCCCATTAGAATCCTATTACTTGTTACACTGAAACCTAATAAGGATGGATCAACAACTTTCTTACCCCTTTTCCCCTTTTTCTTTCCACTTCTTCCAGATGAGTTTTGACCCAATGTCTCAAAATCTAGTTCATCTTCATCTACCTTGCTCACCTCCAAGGCCTTCTTGCTTTTGACCTCTGCCCTCTTTCCATCACCAGTATCCAAGGACTCCGGACCATCCCTGATCACTGCATCACTAGGAGGGAAAACTGTATGTATAATATCAGAAGCCATGAGATCTTTATTGCGAAGAAACTCAGCTTTAAAAGCTTGGACAATAGGCCCATTTCCAAGATACTCAGTGAGATACTCTCCTGCTTCTGCTGTGGACGGCAATGACATGCAGAAATCTAGAAGCGTCATGTCTGGCAAGACAACATTAAGGACCACTAGAAGTTTTCGAGGAAGTATAGAGAAGAGAATGCTGCATGTTGAGAGCACACAAAAAATTCAATAGATTTGTCCACACACTGTTTCTTTGAGGAAAAAAGTCAAAGTCAAGCAACCAATCAGTCACTCAAAGGATACCATCCTTGCCAGTAAGCTTCTTGATCTGAAATTCACACCACTGCCGAAAGGCTTTTGCATCTGCAGCTTTAGTTGGCGCTTGTGGGCCTGCTGGTGCTGACATACCTATCAGAACCACAAGTTAATCATGTGGATAGGATAAAAACCTATTTGAAGAAACTTCCATGGAAAGACTGAATATCACAGTCACCTTCGGATCGTTTATTGGCCTGCAAAACCTTCACCTTCATTGGAGCTGGCTTTGATACAGCTACGGAAAATCCTGACAGCGATGGAAAATCAGATGCATTGCTGTTATCGTTTGCCCCCAAAGGCATTGCTGGGCATGAAACGTTCAAAAGTTGACCCCTCCTTGTGGCAAATGTGGACAGCCTGTTAACCAAACATTAAGTTTAAACTCCAGTAAAATGAGGCAATGCACAATGCTGTAAACATTGACCTTGCAGCATACAACTTAAAAACACAAGAAACTTCCCTTATTTCCTACGCCTCGATCCTTACATTAAAAATCACATGGAAAGCAATCTAGTGCTAACAAAACATGCAATACCCAGTACAACAATAGCAGTCAATTTAAATTGCAATGATGAATCAAAGCAGCACTGCCTTACCGCTCTGGCTTCATAGGCTGTTTCAAATTTCCTGCATTCATCTGCAAATCATGATTGTAATCCCAGAACAATTCGTCATCATCTTCAAAGACACCAGTCTTGGATTTCACATTACTAGCATGCGAAATCGGTTGCGGCGAACTGTGTACATTTCTTGTTTGAGCAAAAGTCTGAGATGGGGAGGAGAAAGAAGGCCTTTGCCATGCAGACGCATTGCTGCTTGAAGGCAGAGGATTAGATAGCTTTGTTGTAGCTTGCACCTGCTGTTGAGTTGATCGAGGTTGCCGTTCCTGCTCTTCTCTCGCCTTCTGTTCTGCCTCCTGAATTTCCTTTAATGATTTAGCTGCTTTAGCCTGCTTGTACAGATCCACAGACCATGCAGGCCAAGGTGGAGAATTATCTGGCTCCTCCTTGATTGGCAGAAAATCCCCTAAAGATGGACAAGGCAGAGGAATAGGCATGATCTCTTTTGCCTCCCCCTGGAGAAGATGTGTCATTGAAGACTTTCCCGCTATGGATGAAGGCAAAGAAGGCTCTGGCATCGCAACAGGGGCAGTCTTACCCATGCTGCCTGCCTTGCCCTTAGAGTTTCGCCTCTTGCTTTTCCTTGCCTCTTTGGGTTCCATAAAATCACTATCGTCATAAGCCTGTGAAGATGGCAGGACCACCGCTGAAGAATCTGAATTAGATGCCGCTGGGACATCAGAGTTAGCCTGGCCAAACAAGCCAGATAGCATTTCATCAGCCATTGGAGTATGCAAGTTACTCAAATTAGGTGAGCCACCCCATGCGGGTTCACCTTTACCAACACCCGAAGATGAACGAACCAGAACTGTTCCAGAAGATCCTACACTGGCTACAAATCTTTTGGGGTCGTCCTCTTTAATCTCTCTCAGAGAGTTTGACTGTGCAGGAGAAGAGCTCATCCAAGCGCCCGAGGCTGCAAGTCCTGCAGTCGTCATGGCTGTCAGCAGCTCCGATGGAACAGATGAGTTGCCTCTGTTCCATTCTGCTTCCTCTTGCTGGATTTCTAAAAATGACTTTGGTTTTGGAGATAAAGCATTCCAAGCTGGCTGAAGAGAACTCTGAGGTTGTGTGGGCGGCAGCATATGCTGACATACCTCCTGTTGCTCATCAGCCCACAAGTTTGCAACTGGGTGTTGCTCACTGAAAGACATGTCAGATGAGGTTGCAACTTGCCCTGACAAAAAGGAACCTGATGCTGAGAGCCTTGAGAGACCATCTGGCAAGACTTGAGTGGTCCCCTTTCCTGACTGCTGGTGCACTCTTTTAGCACTTTCATGGCTCTCCCTTGAAGACTGCCTCAAAAGTTCTGAGTTGCCAACCAGTAGGTTTGAGGGCTCATTCGAATCAATATCCACAAAAGCTGAATCCTGCTGCCAATTTGAAGCATGCAGCTGACTTCGCCTAGAGTGCTGAGGAAGCGCAGGAGCATCACCTTCCCGCTTTCTAAGCAATTCATACGATTGCATATCATTATCATAGGGCCCTGCACTCCAACCTCTGCGCAAGGCAACTTCTGCTGCTTCTTTGACTTGGGCTTGGTTTCTTAAAAATTCCAGCTCCGGAGGAAACAGTTCAGCTACCGGCAAATTCTGACCCTCATATCTTGATCTTTGCCCTTGGAGATGCGCCAGCAATTCTGTAGGCAGTGATTCTGCTCTTGGTGGCCCCCCTAGCAGAGGTGAAAATTTTCTTTCTTGAAAATGCGGAGGATTGTGCAAATTCATAGGTACCCTTCTATCTGCTTTGGACTGACCTGGTTGAACATGATCGGTCACATGCAACCCTGCCATCTCTGGATGGTGTAGCTGCTTCTGATGATGAAATGCTTCATGGGTGCGCATAGGAGTCGAGGCCTGAGTTCGTACGAATTGGCCAAACTCGTCCACCTCCCACACACCAGATATGCGATGTTCATCAAAGTTTGACTGTTGTTGAACTGGATGAGAATGCTGCCTAGCTTGCTGCTGTTCAGCTTGTTGTCTCTGCAGCAACAGTTGTTCAAGTGAAAGCTCATGTACATGCCTTGCATGGAGTAGCTGCTCCAAGTCAACTCTCGAGCTTTCCTGCATCTTCCTAGAGTAGTCTTGGTTCACAAGAGGCGGCGGCGTGTGAATTTGGTCAAACGCTGGAAAGTGTTGCTGTTGCCTTAACAACTGCTCCAGTAAAACATGGGGTGGCAGCTGAAGCTGCTGCTGCTGCTGAAGCCTTAAAACCTGATCCAAAACTGACCCAGGAGCTGGAATTGGAAAATGTGGTTGCTGCTGTTGATGTTGATGTTGATGTTGAAGTTGCTGTCTAGCAGATGGATGTGTAGCTAATAATTGCTGTTGCAATGCGTTGAAATTAAAATCGTGTGGCGGAGCTTGATTAAGAAGCTGCTCAAGTGGAGGAGCACCAGATGTTTGCTGCTGATAGAGAGCCTGAGATAAGATATGCTGTTGCTGCAGTTGTGCTGGACGCGGAATGGGAACCCCTGCTTGGGCTAGTTCAAACCACTGCTGTAACTGTTGCTTTTCAAACTCCTGCACTTGTTGCCTGTGCTGCAGAGCATCAACCCCAGGTGCAAATACAGGATGCGGAGAAACCTCTGTGTGGATGAAATCTGGCCAAGCCCGATCCAGCATAGATGAACCTGGCAATGATTCCAAGGACGAGGGATATGTTTCAGGCTGCCAAGGAACTGCTTGAGGGAACTGTTCCCTTGTCCGTATATGCCCATTAGATCCGGGTATCCGTACAGAGCCTGCCTGCATCAGATCATCTTTATCTGACCAATGCTGCAAAAACATAGACTGCTTGGATGATTCCACATCCTCTGTCTCAACATCAGGAAAGGCAGACATTCTGCGATGAAGTGATGTCGTTCTCTGCAATAAAGTTTCTCCTACCTCAATGCCAGGAGCCATCCCTTGTGATTCAACAAGCTTGTTCATGGTTGCATCTGTTGCACAAAGCACAAAACAAAATGTTAGTAAAACAATTATAAAGCCAAATTAAGGCAAAAGCAAATGTATACATAGTACATACCTCTACTGCCACCCAATTGGCCACTAAGGGATAGTTGTGCATCTCCATTGAGCAAGCTTCTCGATACATCTGAAGGACGGCTGGTTACATGTCTACCAACCATCAAAATACGTTCACTTTCATTATCTTGACCCATGTGATTGAGGGTCATCTGTTGAGAGAAGTTTAAAGACGTGTCCTTGATTGGCTTGTCAGCACGTAGCTCATTTTCCTCCAGTTGTTTGAAGGCATCAAAACCATGAGGTGTGGGAGCCTTCTGTTTCAGATGAGGCATTATGTTTCCTAACTGAGTAAAGGGAGTGCCCATTGGAGCATCAGCAAGACGAACAGGTAGCTCTGTGCCAAAAAATCCAGCCTCCAACCAGCTCATAATGTCCACACCAAGAAAGGGCCCTTGGACTTCTCCTTGAGGATCAGTGTAAAAAAAGGAGAGTTCTTCTAGTTTAGCTTGAACAACCTGCTGTTCCAGGACTTCTTTCCTATCCTCGTCCTGAGTACTATCAACAAAACCAACTGTACCGATGTTATCCTCAGATTGTAAGGCTATGAACTTGTCCAAAACCTCAGTTTTTCCATCACAAGCAAGAGTTTCTTCTCCATCGTACCAACCAGGTAGCTGTTCAACATTAGAGATTCCAACTGCAGGCTTTTGAGTTTTACCCTTATGCTCTCCATTCCAATCTCCAACAGTGAAAACTTCCTTCTCAATGTCATCCTGACCTAGATAGCGCAGCTTGTCCTGGCTCTCATTTCTCTCATCTTTCACTTCCATGAAATTGCTTCGCCTCCAGATACCATCACTGTGGCTGGAAGAAACTTTCCTTGCATTCAAATCCTCCAGCTCCACTGTGCTGGAGCGTGAGTGTGCAATGTCATGTGGTTTTTTCACCCTACTGTTACCTGAGAAAGGGCCACAGTTATCATCAGAGCAAGAACGTGTTTGTATATCTTTGCAAACTTAAGAAGGAGAACTTAAGATTCTAAATCCTCCAATCCATTATCGCACTCATTGCCAGTATTTAAAATATTATTTACCCTCTGTTCCAAGGGAGATGTCCAGATTGGTGCCTGAACCCAACCCGTTACCAGCCTCTGACTGATGTGAGACTATATGTTTCAAACCTGTCACGTCTCCTGCTTGTGAATCAGGTAGCCCTGCCGCGTCAGAGAGATCATCATCCCTGATGATATCAGATGACATGTCTTCCTTGTTACCTGAAAATACGTGCATGACTGTCAGAAGAGAGAGCAAATTTACTGTACCGCAAATCTCACCCTGTAGACCTGACACTTGGAAAAGATGACCCAACTAGGATTGATAACATACCAATGATCCGGCCTCTTGCACGATTCCGATTGCCATCCTCACGACTTCGGGTATCTTTAGCAGCAGAGTGGACAGCCCCACTGCCAAGGACCTCTCCTTTCCAAATCCCTTCCAGCATGGACTGTAAAAATTGTCTTATTAGATATAAGTTTGAATTAAGCAAACAATATTACAAAAATAGAGCCAAACATCTAACAAGGAAGCAGAGGCATGACAACATTCTCTACAAGCAAAAAGAAAACTGCAAGTCAACAAGCAATCTGCTACAAACCCCAGTTTTGAAACCTCACAAGAAGAACATTGCACCCGAAGGATTTTCAGAAAATTGAGGATTACCTCTTCTTCCATGTTGGGGGTAAGAAAGGCCAAAGGCTCAAGAGGTTCTGCCTGAGTGAGCTGGGGAGCTGCTATAAAGGCTTCAGGGAACTTGGTGAAAGAGGATGCAAGACTGCACGTCCGATAGATGTCGAGTAGCTTCGCCCTTGGATAACGGAATCCTTGCCCGCCCTCACATGTATCTACAATTGGTGGAGCACCAATCGGAGAGGAGAGAGGAGGGCCGTGTAGAAGACCACTCCCAGTAAAATTAGCACGACCTCTGCCCACAGCGAAGCCAACCGTAGAGTTGTCACCTCGTCCCCTCCCAGCACCAAATCCTGGAGCGAATTTTGGGGGGGTGGAACCCAAAGGAGGAGCCTCCCCCTTGCCTCTGGATGCAATTGAAGGGGGACGCCAAATGCGATCACGATCACGAGAAGAAGGATCTGCCTCACGCTCATTTTCTGTTCGACTGTTAGTGGTAACAGAACTATGTCGGTCGCGAAATCCATCCCCTTCTTTCTCAGGTTCTGATCGCTTTTCCCGGCGCACCTCCTTGTCTTTGTCCTCAGGACCCCAACGTGTGCTCCATTTACTGTCACGGCGTGTCTCAAAAGTAATTTCCCGACTAGAGGAATCAGACCAACGGTCTGATAAAGAAGCACGCCTTCCGTCAGCTGAATTCTCAGACCATCGCTCTGCCCTTCTGGGTTCCGTGTTATCCCCACCCTCCTTCCATCTGTCGCGTCTAGTAAGAAGGTTGCTTTCTCTTTCCTCGTCCCTCCAGCGGTCCCTACGGACACTGTCAGCTTCTGCAGAGACAGTGCGCCACCAGTCTCTCCTTTTGTCGGCATCACGATTCCCATCTGCTCTCCAGCGATCCTTCGACACAGAGTCACCGTTTCCCCCATGACCAGAACTGCCGGGAGTGCGTGGAGGTTCCTGAAAGGAAACAAACCCACATGCAAGCAGGGGTGAAATTAATATGTAATATATATATATATAATATAACTGAAGCTCACTAATGCCAGAGTTGCAGACAAAGCCCTATCCCACCAAACAGTCGCAGTTGTAGCACAAAAGACAGTAAACTGCTCAGAAGATGATTTCACACAAAATTCAATCACTGCAGCCATGCATATCATACAATCTCTAAACCAAGAGTCCCCATTCACAGAAATCCAGATCGCTGCAGCTTTCATCATTATATCTACAGCAGATTGGGCATTGCATCAGAATACGATATGCCATTCACCAACAACCAAGCATCGAGTCGTTGACATTATACTAGCCCCCCGTAACAGAACAAAGCAAAAGCACTCTTATTGAAGTCCTGAATTGTCTAAAAACAACAAAAATTTGACATGGAGAGCTTTGAAATCCCTTAAAATGCATTTAAGCTCACAAATTCTCTAGGTCTCGACTCTCCACACTAGCTTATCGTCGTTGCTGGCAACTCCAAGATTTTAAAGTAAGCACAACATCTATTCAAAGTATACATTAGAAATAATTGAATCCTAGAAAATATTGGGCAGACTACTAACCATTGATGCTGGTGGTGGCTTGCTATCACCAGGCTTTGTAAAGAGCCACTGAGGAGACAATGGGATGATGTTTTCTGGCACCACTAAATCTGCAGCAGACTCATCACCATTACAACAAACAGTTTAACCTAAAAGCTGTGCCTAACTATTTTTGTCTTATCAACCCTTATTTAAAACAGCTTCAGACATAAAATCTAACATTCTATGCCATGGAAATGCTACCTTTCGACTCTGAGTCCCCAGATGCAGCGACTAGCTTGGAAATCCCTGATAAGCCCTTTCCTTCATCTGTAGCGCATGATACGGTCACTTCAGTTTTTCTTAGACATACCCAAACTACCTTTGATCCTAATACACGACACGTTTTTTCAATAACTTCACTTTGAAAAACACGAGCATCTTCTGATATTTCGTTTGAATTACGCCTAAAGCGAGTGAGGGTCTGCTCTCAACCTAAACCTTCCAGTTGGATCGATTGAAAAAGCAGAATATCCCACTACTGTCCTGATCATCACAACTGTAGGAGAGATTACTGCTGTGCTCATTCACATGCGTAGCATGAGAAAAATCATCTAACTCAACATTTTTAATTACCTACAGTTGTGGAGTCTGCAGGTAACTTTTTCAAGTCAAGTAGCCCTCAAACCATTTACCTGGTCGCAACTCCTTCGCCCTAGGTTAGAGCGATCACGACCAGGATCTCGATCGCAGAGAAAGAAAGAAAAAGAGGTGCAATTAGATTTCCCCCGTCGTCGATGCGCTGACGCAGGGGGCAAGAAGCGAAGGTACTACCTCGAGATCGTTGGGGATCAAAGCCAGGCAAGAAGCGAAGGTACTACCTCGAGATCGGGGGCTTTGGATTGCCAAAATCCAAGGAGAGAGAGGCGGAAACAACCCCGCTCTCCACCCGCGAGCAACAACGACAAAAGAAAAAAAGAAAATCAGGAATTGGTGACGACAGGGCACTCACCGCGAATGTTGGCAGGGTCCGGGGGAAGGGAGCCAAGGTCTGCAGCTACAGAATCGCAAGGGAAGGGGTCAGGGTTGGAATCGGCCATGGGAAGGAAAAGCTAGGGTGAAAGAGAAGGAGGAGGGGGAGAGGGCGAGCGATGGAGGGGATGGCGAGCTAGGGTTGGAGAGGGAAGAGAAGCTTTGGCTATGGAGTGACAGTGTTGCAAAGCTGGAAGTTTGAGGATCAGAGGCTTTGATTTTAGGCTTGGCTTGCTTGGTTTCACAAACTTTTGTAGACTTGGCCTTTTGTAGATTTCTCGGAACTTTTGAACTATAGAGACCTCCCCATTCACCTCCCTACCCCGATGTCGGTTTTCTGGGTTGACAGGGTGTTTCGCTCCTCACTCGCCTCCCATAGGACGGTCAGACAAAGGCTTGGCCAGATGCAAGTTTTCTATGGGAACGTCCTTTAGAAGCAACGTATGGGGGTGGCCTCTTACCTCACTTCAACCCCACCTTTGGGTGGTTCCCAGGGCGCCAACTCCCTTTAGTAAGAATACCTATGAAAATTTTGAGTATGAGATGAATTTAACACTATGCCATGAGTAAAAGTTAGTCAAATTAGCATGATTGTAAAAGAGCTTCAAATATTTCTACACACCTTGAAATTTGGGTAACACATGAAAAAGCTACATGATTTTGAAAGAAGTTGGGTTTTTATATTTTAGTGTTTAACGCCCCTCATCCAAAAGACCCCCCCCCTTAGGTCTCACATATTATGAGAAATATGTACAAATCTTAAAATCTTTCATATTTTTTGAAGTATAAACCTTATGCTTTGTGGTTGAAAATTGTCGTATTTTTCCCTTGCATATTTACAACTTTGGTAGAAAATCCATGCATATTATATATGGACCTTGTCCCCCCATGCCTTAGATTTTGGACAAGGGTAGTAACATGATACATATTGAGTTGGCACCCCAAGGTTGGGTTCAAATGCGTGGACGGCTAATCTTCGAAAAGGTGGCTTGGCTACCACTCATTGTGTTCACATCAATATGGTCACAAATCTATCATAAATGCAATGTGGGTCTTCTTGGTCACTAGAGATTGGTATTAGATGATTCCCTACAGTTTGGGTTCCACACTTGACAACTGCATGCCCGCGGAAATTTTTAATTCACTTGGGTGGGGGCCGGGTGGTTCCGAACAAACATCCCTACCCCCAGACATCTCTTCTCTCAAATCAAATTGCCATAAGTCATCCAACACCCTTTTTGCATCCTTGGCTGCCACCAGTTCTAAACCCACCCGTATGCAAAGCGATGGACGTCCTTTGCAAACGAAATTCCATCTAGTTGGACGAATCATAGAGTTGAACTTTATAGCGCATGGCCATGTTTCATGACAACAACTTGGGCGCCACTATGAGGTTGGACACGAGCATGTCCGTGAAGCTTTTGAACGCAAGAAAAAATCTATTGGTTCTTGAAACTCTGCCATCATGTCCAGTAAACAATCACATTCTTTGCCATATAAGCTGGCCATTAGGTTGTGTGAAGAGCACACCTAATGGCCATCTTTCCCTTCTTGCATTGCCAAGCAAATCATCTCAACTGGGCCTTAGTTTGTCTCGCACTTTGTTGTCAAGCTCAATTGACTTGCTACTACAAGAATCACAGACTACCACCTCTGTGTGATGAACTTCCCCTTGTGTACCTATGTCTAAGGCAAAGGCTTACTTGTGGGTGATTCATGGCTCCGTGAATAACAACAGCAAGATGAGCTTCACATCCCTCTTAAAGCTCTCATTCGCTACCAACACGCATGCTACAACATTTTAAATAGGAGTGCTTTTCTAGACTGTCAGTAGTTGAATCTGATAGGCATTTAGGTTGATCTTCTTCACAACTTTGTAAGGTCCAATTTCATCTTACTATACTGTTGTTCAGGAAACCTTTTTTTGTTGGTGTAAACCCATGCAAAATCTCCCTTTCCAAGCTACTTTTCGCATATCTTGTCTACATGGTTTTTGAATTTGAGATTTCAGTTGTTAAGTTCCTGTTTTCGTACTATGAAAATTTTCTACATTCCCTTGACAAAGTGTTAAATAGCTACGTGACTTGCTTTTTGGGGGTAATAGCGACTACACCCCCTCCTATCATAATCACATACCTTTGTTGGATACCTCAAATTTGACCCATGCATAATGTAGGAAGGAAATAGGCTATACAAGCAGCAAATTGTACTTGTGCCAAATAAGCGTCTTAACACTTAGGATGCTTTCTTACCATACATTGTAGCATATGGCTTGAGCTTTCATTCACCAATTCTATTTGACCATTAATGTAAAAATAACTTTTCTTAGTATTATTTCATACTACTATCAATGAATAGTTAAGAAAATATGTATTCTCATCTGAGCTGATACTCATGGCATCTCACTAAAATAGTTTTATCAACTTTGGATGATTTGTTGTCTAACTACAAGTACTAAGATGTGCTATCTCATTAAACCTATTCACTGTAACCACTAGAATATTTGTTGGTGTATGTGAAGCCTAATCTTTTCTTTTAGAGGTTGTTTTTTGGCCGTGCTTTAGACCCGAGTGTGTTTATGCCCATTCCATGAATAGGGGATAGGAGGGGCAATGCCCCTCCTAGGACTGTCATTGGCCCCTTTCGGAGGCAATGCCCCCGAAGCTAAAAATACATGAAAATTGGTGTAGGAGTTGTGTGGTCAAAAATTGTAAGATAAGGGTGTGGCTCACATAGCAGGAGAGTAGAGGGAGAGTAGTGGATATACTACTTGTATCTTGTATCTTCTCACTTGCTAGATAAGAAAAACGTAGGACTAGCTATTTCTCCATGGACCTAACCCACACTTGATGAACCACGTATATCAGTGTCTAATTTTCTCTTCCATTCAGCGTGCTTTCTATATAGTATGTTCTATGCATTTCACTTCTTGCATTGTTCTCCGTGCTTTCTATATACTATCAATGCATTTGTTTGAGCAATGCTTGGTTGACTCATTTGGAATGAGTTTCCTAGTTCAAGTGGGAGCAATGACGAAAGAAGGCAAATTCAAAATCAAGAGGTTCAAAGACAAGAACTACCAGCATTGAAAGATGCAGATTGAGGATTATATGTACCCAAAAGACCTTTTCTTGCCATAAGGTGGGATCACAAAGAAGCCTGCAAGTATGTCAGTCAAAGACTAAGGGATTCTTAATAGAAAGGCGCTAGGAACGATACGGATGTGTTTGACAACGTTAGTTGCTTTCAATGTTATTGAACATAAAACAACAGAGTATTTGATGAGCACACTTGATGAGCACTATGGATACATAGTATGAAAAATCTTTAGCTTCCAATAAGGTATGTCCTATAAGTGTTTATTCAATATGAAGATGTTAGAAGATGGGTCTATAGCTGATCATTTGAATTAGTTCAATACAAATACAAGCAAAATAATGTGTGTAGGAGTAAACTTTAATGCTCTCGTGATTTTGTCCTCATTGCCTACAAGTTGGGATGGCTTGGTAATGGCTGTGAGTAACTCTGGTTCTAGGTCAAGCACTTTAAAGTTTGATAATGTTGTAAAAGTTCTCCTTAGTGAGAAATTGTGACGGAAAAGGACAAGTGAAATATCAAGTAATGCTTTGACTCTTAAGAACAGGGGAAGATGAAGGGAGAGAGGAAAGAGCCCAAGACATCACCGACAAGTCAAGAAGAAGTAGATCCAAATCCAAATGGAACCTAGAGTGCTGGCATTGTGGGAAGAAAGGACACTTGAAGAGAGATTGTTGGTTGCGAAAGAAAAAGGAAGGAGATGGACAACAAGAGAATACATAGGAAACAAATGTAGCATGTACTGTGTTGCAAGATTCCTTAATTCTTTCATTGAATAGTATCATCGATGCATGGGTAGTGGACTCAGGGGCTTCGTTTTATGCTACGCCTCATAGGAAATCTTTTCAATACTATATTCAAGGTGATTTTGGAGAAGTTCATTTAGGTGATGATGAAGCATTGAAGGTTGTTGGAAAGGGCAAGGTGTTGAAAATTTTGCAAAATGAAAACCAATGGTTGTTGAAGGAGGTAAGGCACATTCCTGATTTTTTTTTAACTTCATTTCAACATGACAATTAGATGATGAAGGCTGCATGACCACATTTGCAATAAATTTCTAGAATGGCACTAAAGGGTCAATGTTAATAGCAAAAGGACCCATGGTAGGTACATTATATTTATGTACCGATAATGCTTATTCCTCTATTGCTTGGAGTAGACACAGCTATCTGGCACCATAGGCTTGGACACATAAGTGAGAAAAAGATGCAGATTCTGTACTCAATATATTGCCAGGTTTGAAGCAGGTTGATTTGGAGTTTTGTGAGAACTATGTTTATGGAAAACAGAAGAGTGTCAAATTTCTCAGAGTTGGGAAACAAAAGAAGAGAGAAAAGTTAGAGCTTGTGCATACAAATGTATGGGGTCCTATTGATGTATTATCTCTTTGTGGTTCTCACTATTATGTTATTTTTATTGACGATGCAACTAGAAAAACTTGGGTTTATTGCATTCAAAGAAAATCTAATCTCTTTGAAACTTTTAAGAAATGGAAAGCTTTGGCTGAGAATAGGCAGAAAGAAGTCAAAGGCTCTCAGATCTGATAATGGAGGCAAATACTACAGCAAAGAGCATGATAATTATTGTTCATACAATGATGAAATTCATAGAGAGAAGACAACTCCAAGAATGCCACAATAAAATGTTGTGTCAGAGAGGATGAACATAACAATCATGGAACGTGCAAGGAGCATGAGACAACACATATGGTTGCCCTTATAGCTTTAGGCTAAAGCAATGAATTAGCTATGTACTTTGATAAACAAATCACCTTCAAGTTCCTTGGATGGTGGCATTCCAGAAGAGGCATGAATAGGTTAAAAGGTTAACTATTCTTTTATGAAGGTTTTTGGTTGTGAAGCATTTGTCCATGTTGATAAGGAGTTGAGAACAAAGCTTGAGCCAAAATCTAAGAAGTGCATCTTTATTGGATATGGAGATAAAGAGTTTAGTTATCGTCTATGGGATTATGAAAGTTTCAAAATCATTAGGCGCAGAGATGTTGTATTCAATGAGATTGTTATGTATAAAGATCTCTTGCAGAAAAGGAAGAAAGAAAATTCAAACACAGAATACACAACACTTGATGAAATCGCACGAGATGAAATTCCAAAGGTTGCAGAAAATGAGAATGTGCTACAGTAGCAAGAACTCAAATTCATCCAGGTTTACTTAGAAGGTCTATGAGGGTAAGTAGAACACCTGAACAATTTTCTCCGTCTTTCAATTATGTTATGTTGAACTGATTTTGTTGAGCTAGAAACGTATGAAGAAGCAATGCAGGTAGAATCCAAAAAGAAATGGGAATGAGGCATGAAAGAGAAAATGGGCTCTTTGCTAAAACAGGACTTGGGATTTGGTTTGCTTGCTTATGGGAAAAACAACATTGCGAAGTAAATGGGTTTACAGGGTGAGGAAGAAGATGGAGGAAAAAGGAGATACAAGGGCAAGGCTTGTAGTAAAGGGGTTTGTACAGAAGATTTTGATAAAATATTATTTGCTGTTGTTAAAATGACTTCAATAAGAACTTTTATGAGTCTTGTGGTTGTAGAAGACTTGCATCTTGAACAATTAGACATGCAGATAGCTTTCCTTCATGGGGATTCAGAGGAAGAGATTTATGTGCAGCAGTCACACAGATATGAGGTTAAAGGATTGGAGGAATTGGTATGCAGGTTAAAGAAAAGTCAGTATGGTTTAAAGCAAGCTCCAAGGCAGTGGTATTTCAAGTTTGAAGGGTTTATGGCAAAACAGGGTTTTAGTAGATGTCATTTAGACCACTGTAATTATTCTCAGAAACTAGACGATGGCAGATATGTGATCTTGTTATTGTATATTGATGACATGCTTATTGCATGCTCTAACATGCACGATATAAATGTGCTCAAGAGGAAGTTGGCAAATACATTTGCAATGAAGGACTTGGGTCCTGTACTTTGAAAAAGGTATTGGAAAGGTTTGAAATGCAAAATGCAAAACTTGTTTGTACACCTTTGGCTAATCATTTTAGATTATGCAAGGATATGTGTCCCAAGACACAAGAGAAGATTGTCTATATGTCAAGGGTTCCATATGCATCAACAATTGGTAGCTCGATGTATGCAATGGTATGCATGAGGCCAGATATTGCAGATGCAGTGGGAGTTATGAGCGGATTCATGAATAATCCAGGTAAAGAACATTGGATGGCTGTAAAGTGAATTCTCAGATATTTGAGAGGTACGTTTGCTCATGCATTATGTTTTAAAGGTCCTTTCTCTACAAGGATATGTTTATTAAGATATGGCAGGTGATAAAGATGGAAGAAGGAGCACCACCGGTATGGTTTCACTATAGGTGGAACATCAATAAGCTAGGTTTCAGAGTTGCAAAAGGTGGTTGCACTTTCTACAACAAAAGTGGAATATGTTGCAATTACAAAGGCAAGTAAAGAGATGATATGGTTGTAGAGGTTTATGGAGGAAATTGGGAAGAAGCAAGAAAATTGCATCTTGTATAGTGATAGCCAAAGTGCTATTCATCTCGCCAAGAACTCAGCCTTCCATTCAAGACATATATAGCTCAGATATCATTTCATTCAATCTATTTTGGAGGATGGACAGTTGAAGTTGGAAAGAATACACATTAGCCAGAATCTTGCAGACATGTTGACTAAGGTGGTAACCAAGGAGAAGTTAAGCTCTTGCCTAATTTCAATTCGTCTTCAAAAATGAGGAACAACATGAGAGATAACCAGATCCAAAGAATTTCAATGAGTGTAGTAACGGTAAGGTTACTATGATCAGTCTCCAAGTGGAAGATCGTTGTATGTGGAGCCTGATATTTTCTTTTGGAATTTGTTTTTTGGATGTGCTTTGGACCCAATCATGTTTATACCCATTCCATGAGAGGGGGTGGGATGCAATGCTCCACCTAGAATTGTCATCGGTCCCCCTTGACAGGGGTTTGGGGGTAGCACCCAAAGCCAAAAATACATGAAAATTGGTACATGACTTGTGTGGCCAACAATTGTACGATAAGGGTGTGGCTCATATGGCACGAGAGCAGTGGATATATTGCTTGTATCTTGTATCTTCTCACTTATTGGACAAGAAAGTAGGACTGAATGTTTCTCCAAGGATGTAGCCTATGCTAGGTGAACCAAGTATATCGATGTCTCTCTTTCTCTTTCATTCTATGCGGTTTTGTGCCTTCTGGCATTGAATATGTGTTCTCACAAATTTGTTAATTTTGGAAGTCATTCTCAACAAAATGATTTTGCTTTGTATATGCTACAAGGTCTTATATCTCCCAAAGTGACCTACCATGTTAACCACCACGGTTCACAATTCATGCAAGCCCAAGTGATTGTAAAGATAAAGTGGAGAAGTAGGAGAGGATGAGAGGAAGGCTATATGATATCTGCCTTGAAGCTGTATGGGCCCATGTGCTTGTAAAAAGAGAGTGAGAGAGGTGACAGAGAGTACTGGGTTAGCCCTTCCTTCAAAAGATGGATTGTATAAATGGCCAAAAGTTTGACTTTGGTCTTCATTGTGTACTTGCAACTTTTGGAATACAAGCTCTCTCATTGTCTCTATCTTCTTGTTGACTGAGACTTCTTGCTTTCCATGTTACCTTGTGGTTGCCACTCCCCTTCCTTCACTTTTCCTTCACTTCCACGTTCCCTCCCATCTTCTACCTTCCCTTCTTCTCTTCTTCTTATCTCTTCATTCTCATGGAACCACATTGATACAATCTGGTAGACACTTCAATGACACGAGTGTTAGGCTCATGCTTGTTGTAAAGCTCTCACAAGGATTTTCTCGGGAGTAGAGTCTCTGCATTCCTCCAAAATCCTTACGACACATGGAGTCCCCATCGGGCTACACATACCATTCCACCTGGGTCATGAGATGATCCTAAATCCTACATTGACTCTCTCATAATGCATACTTTCTTCCCTTCAAACAAGAATCCATCTTGAACCAAATACAATAAGGTTCTACATCAACAATGCTTCAATTCTCACGAGCTCCAAAAAAGCTTTACCAAAATCTTCATCATGAGCATACAACTCCTTCATGTGTTGGAAATGTGTCACACCAGTCTTCATTGTCACTAATGATTCCCTTATTTTGCTTAAAATATCAAACACTTTATTTGAGACTCTTTGCTTGTGCTTAGCCACAAAATAATAATCTTGCAAGAAACCTCGTCCTTTAGATGCAATTTTCCTTGGCTTTGAAGATACCTGAATGCTTGATGGATTTTATTCATAACCAACTCTTAGAAAATAAGTAGTGTCTCCATCACTTTAATGCTTGCATAAAAGCATACAAATTTTGGTCGTAAGTGTAGTATCTTTTCTTGTCTTCATCTAACTTCTTATTGCAATATCCAACATGCCTTTCCTCTTAAAGAAGCACATCACCTATGGCAATACTTGATGCATCACATTTGACCTCAAAAGTCTTTGAAAAATCTAGCAAACCTAATATAGGTGCCTTATTCATCATCTCTTTCATTTTTTAAGATGCATGGATTGCTTTTGTAGTCCATTTAACCCCACAATGTTTCTTCATTATATTCACATGCCAAAATACATAATGGGTACCATTTGCTTAAAAAATCATTACTTTCTTAATATTTATCATATGAACATGATTCAAAGACAAAAGAATTTATTTGTAGACTAGAAAACTCACATGCCAAAAGCTCAATTCTCATTAAAATTTGTAAATTCACATTAGCATATGCTAATGTAATTAATAAATTAGCCATTGTAACCTCTATGACCCTAACTTGAACTAGGCAGAGCTAACGTAACCTAAACTAATCAAATCTAACCTAAACTAATTGAACGAGGGATGTAGGGCAAAGCTGATCTAGAGAGGACATCCACACAGGCCTTTGCAAACCTGTAGCCCTACAAGTTTCCTTAACGCGATCCTCCCACAAAAGTTTTTGTAAATGACAAAAGAAGTGAAGAGGGCAATGGTGGTGAAGCCAATAGTTGTCCATTTTACCAGAGGTTGTTTCGGAACATAGTGCTGCAAAACAATGTGATTCTCAAGAGCTAAGCGGAAGGGCAGTGGAAGAGTGATGGAAGAGGTGGCACGTGGCAACACATGACCCTGAAGGGGGGAGGAGGGAGAGCTATCTCTAGATGTGGCCAACCAAAAGTATGCAGGGTCAAATATCTTGGAAGGTGAGACACTAGGAGGGAGGTAGCAAGGGATAGAGGTGAGGAAGGCGGCAAGGCAAGCAGGGAGAGAGGGAGGTGGCCAACAAGAAAGGGAAGGGGGTGAGGGCAATGAGGGAGGAGTAATGAGAGGTAAAGGGTGAGGGAAGACTCCATAGGGAGGAGGATTTGAGGAAAGAGGCTATTGACACTTGAGGTTTTGAGCTTATTAGATGCAAATTGGCACAGATTAACCGACTTGGGGTGCGTTACATTATCATATGTGCATTAATAATGCCAAGGGGCACCTGCAAACTAATGCAAATAGATTTTTGAATTTTAATTCATTGGGGGGACATACTAGGAAATGAATTTTTATTCATTGGGGGGACACTAGGAAATGATTTTTTTCTTCTTCTAAATACTGGTTTAGAGTTTTCATTCATTGGGGGGAGATGCTCGTCGGCTAAAGCTGCAATCTTTGAAAAGTCTTTCACAAACTTTCACTACACATCCACCATGCCATGGAAGATTCTCACATCCATCACTCACAAGCTACATGGAAGTATAAAGTACCTTAAGCTTAACAAGTTAGTTTGATTCCCAAACCTAGCTCATCTCTTGTTCCCTAGGATCCCATAATGTGTAATCATAGTTAAATGACTTTTATAAAACTGAACCACCTTGCTAGCTCATAGTTAATAGCATCAACCAAATTGCTAGTTTGACAGCTAGTTATTTGTTTAAAATACCAATCAGCATGATCCAGACAAGGAAGATGCTCCTCACAGTTGGTGGCCCCTAATCAATAGGAACTCCAAGGTCAAATGGACAAGCCAAGAAACACTCATTTGAGCCTTGGACAAACTTGAAACATGCATCATGAATGCGAGGTAGTTATAAAAAAACACTCAATGAGAACACCAAATATAGTGGAGCTTTAGCACAGTAATCTTGAAGATGTCCCTCACCATTGATGACCATCTACCCATGCTCAGTTTCAACCGAAATCAACAAATAGTTGTTCAAACAGCCAGTCACCTCTTTCAAAGAGTTACATCTCTTCAAGGGCAATATGTGTGTTTGTTTGAAGAAATGGTTGACATTGGTTTCTTTAAAACATAGCAAACAATCTATGGTGTTCATGGATTACAAGACAAATATCAACAACAAGCTCAATCCATCTATCATCGACACCATCTTTACCATACTCATTGGGTAAAAACTACCATAGTACAACACTGTCTACAAACTCATCCATAACCCAAGGATGGGTAATCAAATCGGTCTACGGCAGTTGATAACCCTATGGTAACAAGGACTAGAAGTGCAATCTACTAAAGCAATGATGATGAGATCATTGTGTGTGTAGAGTAGCGACAAAGCTTCCCTTGTAATATCTTGAGCCTGAAAGATGGTATGGTGAATCTTAATGGATGGCCAAATTTCTCTATAGAAAAGAATCATACTTGCAAAAATAGGATCTAGAGAGAGAAATACTAAAACTAGAGAGAGAAATACTAAAAGCCTACACTTTTTGAGGTCCCCCCACTTTGTGGAGGGACTCAAAAGGCTCCCCCACTTTTTGTAGGGACTCATGAGGTTCCCCCACTTTGTGTAGAGACCCAAGAGGTCCCCCAAAAAAGTGGAGGGATTCTTGTCCAAAAGGTCCCCTATAAAAGACCCACCCTAGAGGTACCTACGGATGGTGTAGAGACCGACCCTTTGGGGTTCAGTGTCGAAGCTCACTCTTGTGTTCATGTGATTTATCTCCATTGCGTCCATGCTCCCTTACACTATCATGCTCTAGCATGCCCCTCCCCTTGCACTCATCCTCCTCCTCCTCCCTACCCTTTTACTCCCTCCTCCTCCCTCCTCCTCCTCCTCCTCCTCCCTACCCTTTTCCTCCTCCCTTGTCCTACCTCCTCGACCCTTACCCCTCAAAGTCGTCGAGGAGACTAGCTCTCCACTCC
This sequence comes from Dipteris shenzhenensis, assembly GCF_047967505.1. Taxonomy (NCBI): domain Eukaryota; kingdom Viridiplantae; phylum Streptophyta; class Polypodiopsida; order Gleicheniales; family Dipteridaceae; genus Dipteris; species Dipteris shenzhenensis. Next base: position 8,390,757 of record NC_141601.1, on the reverse strand, counting down.
TCAATCCTGCACTCCTTCTAACCTTGCAACCCTCTCTGAACCTTAGAACTCCTAGATAGCTCTCTCAACCCTATCCCTTCCAAACCCTTGAACTCTTGTGGAGGTGAGAGCCTCCATCCATCATTGTGATCAAGCCCTCTTTCTCACCAACATGCCCATGAGATTTGCTTTCCATGCTTTAGCCTACACCTCTCATCAGAATACAACCCGAGGACTTATGCTACACTTGTGAACACCTATGACACGATTGTAGGTGGCCAACACCCTTGAAATCTAGACTTGGGATAGATAATGACAACACATGTCTCTTATAAGGGAAACCTAGCTAAAAACTAGCCGAGTTGCTAGGGTTAAACTAGATATCCACTCCTTGCAGGCCCATCCACTCCTCTATCATGCTAAGAATCTGATCTTGCATCATTCAATTGAGCAAAGAAGGGGTCTACATTTCATTTCCCATGGAGGCAAAGTTGAACCCCCCAAAAGGGGCAAGTGGGGAAACACACTACTCCAATCGAGCCCCCTTTGTAGGGCTACAAAATCATAATCGTCATCTCCAAAGTAAGAGGGTAGGCATCGGGTATCTCCAGATAGTTCCAGGGGCTGATCCTCCATAAGTCCCTAGGCAACGGCTTCCTAGGGTGAGGCCTCAAACCTTGGAAGCTGGGATGAGTCTATGACCAAACACTCACAAATCAGGACTTGAAAGGTAATTAAGTTGTGAAAAGATACATATGGTCTACAATCAATGAGCGTTAAACTTAAACCTGAAGATGCCTTCTATGATGAAGTTGTATCCTGCAGGTGGGTGGAGGCATTGAGGAGGCTGTAGCTTGAGATGAGGGGGGGCCTCTACTAACCTCTTGCCTAGAGGCATTGGATCTAGGACAGGAGGGGTAGGAAGAGGGTGGGCTCTACTGACCTCCTTGCTAGACCTTTGGATCCAAGACTAGGGGGTGAGAGGAGAAAGAAACCACTGGCCCTTCCTCAATATGAGAGGAGGAGCCGGGGTGGGTTGCGAGGGCAAGTGGTGAGAGTGATACCAATAGGAGGGCAGAGAGGGGGGGGGAAGAAGGAAGCAGGGAGGGAGGCTACAGTAGGAGATGTCTAGGCAATCTAAGGAGAAGAGGAAGAAGTCCTTCAATCAGATGGCTTTGGTGCTACTAAGTCCCTTTGATCTTGCTGGTAGGTCTTCTCCTAGGGGCCTTGACCTACTCACACTAGAGGGACCACTTGAGCCTCAGTAGAAGTCCTAATCTCCTATGCACGGGGTAGCCTGCTATTGCCTCCTTTGCCTGGTCCCCCTCGAGCTTGGGAGGTACTTGTTGTCCTTGAGGTTGAGGAGTGGCCTCCCGCTCTGTCTACCTCTACTCTCGCTGCCCATCTTGTCCATCTGTCTTAGGGCATTCTTACTAGGTTTCTTATGCTTCACTCTAGTACAAGCCCCATCGAAAGCCTCTACCTAGGGTGTCTGGGACTCCATCTAGTGACATGTCCCTTGATGCCCTTCCTCTGGGTGAGTAGTTTTCTACTCAGGGGGTAGCTGAGGGGAAACTTTGCTCTGACTTCTCCTACAATCTTTGGCCATGTGTCCCATTTTCCTACACCATAGACACTACCTTGGCAAACTTGAAATCTTGATCTATTGCCTGAACTTGCCACCATCTAGTGTCTCTAAAGGGATCTCCTCTGGAAGAGTCTCTAAGGATTCTACAATTAACTTGATCTTGGGAACCCCATCATCTGCAACCACTAGTAGTACTGTTTGATAATGGACCTATACTCCTTGGGAAACCCCAAGAATCTGAGTGTCACTGTAAAGCAAGGTACATGATGGGTTGACTCCATATCATCAATCATGAAACCATGGTACCGGTGTAGGAGGTAAACAAGATGTGGGCCCAAAAGGAGTGGGCTTAGATGGAGAAGGAAAACCTCTCTACCATAGATAGTAACCTCCTAGATGTGGTCCCCAATGCTAAGCTCGCATGATCCAATTATGAACTTGGCCCCTGGTTGGCATGAGGCCAACTATCTTGCCTACCATTGCCTTGTCTTGAAGGGATTATATGGCTTTCTTCATCTAGTGTTTGTCCTTTGGAGAGAGAAGAATCTTAAGGCTTGGGGAGTTGAGGGTGCTGCCATGTGAGCCCATACAGCCAGTTCAATGGTCACCACCAAGATTCATTCTCTAGAAGACCAAGCACAACTACTGCTCTGCGACGACAAGAAGGGAGGAAAAGGAAAATAGGAAGGGTTGGGAGAGGATTTGTGCCCTCTCAAAGGACCCCCAAAATCTAACAAAAGGGGCTAGCAAAAAGGAAAAGCTTCGACAAGGGAATGAGGAGAAAGGCCCTCTGATACCTCTGCCAAGAACCCTCGAACAAAAAGCCAAAAAACACTCCTCGAGTGTCTTGAACTACGAGCTTCCTATGGAGAATCGAAGCACCTGAAAAGGATAGCTTGAGAGGGAGGCCTTGGGCAAGGCGGCTTCCACTTGCCAGCAGCAACCATAGGAGGGGCTACTCGCCTAAAGGTTTTTCACTAAAGGTGGATTGGCCTAGAGAAGAGATGTGCCCTCTAAGGGTGGCGTGGGGTGGGTAGCACATGGTCGCACCCAAGTCCACCAAGCTCGATTGGATCTCAAGCTAGCTGTGGGCTACCTCGCTACCACAATGGCAAGGACTAAATTTTAATTTTATTGATGTATCCACGCCCCTTTCTTAGTTCCCTATCAACATCTACATAAGCTCCATATCCTCTGATGCCACTAGTCCAAGCATGCATCTAAGTGTGGTCATCTTCACAATCGGAGAGAATATCTCATCAAAGTCCACACCCTTCTCTTGCTTGAACCCTTTAGTGACCAAACGGGCCTTGTACGCCTATCAGTGCATCTAATAAGGATCGCAATGCATCCAAATGGCCTATAAATCATCCATGGCAACCCAATGCACACCACGAATGATTGCACATGGCTCAAACTGCAACCAAAGTGATATGCATAAGGTATGCTCAAGAAATCATGGTCCCACAGAAAAGACCGCTAATGAAAATAGAACCTGAGATGCCTCAAAACATGGGCGCCATTGCATAATCGAACTCAGCAAGAAAATCTGCAAATATCTCTCTTCTGTCGGAACTCCAAAATCCCGACCGATGAGTGAGAAATGGGAGTCAACACTTATCCACTGCCATGTGGCATAAATCTAAGGTTTCAAAACCTTAGAATGAAAAATGCATAACAGAGAGATGAAATCGAATACATAGAGATCTATAACTCTGAAAACACTCCACTGAATCGTGCAAGAACTAACAGGTAGGGGTTTTTAGGCATCCGAAACACAATGGGATAGACGGTTTTGGAAACCGTGGTCTCAATCACTGGGTCCAACACACAGACTGAAAAACATTTTTGAAAACATAACTGTTTGTAAACTCCATTGGAGTGCGAATGATGAGCAACATAGAAGTTTTAGGACCGCCTGAGTCCACCGGAACTGACAGATCTACAAATGGTTGCTCCAAACTTGAGTTCCAACACTCGGGCAGAAAAATGTAGGAACTGACACAATGAGTCAGAAATCCAACGAAATGATCCCAAATTCAAGAATAAAGGTGTTTTTAAGCTCCTTAAGTGAAGTGGACACCAAAAGCAAGCAATAGTTGCCTCTACAAGTCAATACGGAGTCTCTGTCATCGAACGGAATAGGGAAAAGCTCAAAAAACGACTTTTTCTTTAAAAACACTTAATAGGCTCTCAAAACCACTTCGCAAAACCAAAGTGACTTTTCCAAAGGTTCCTCCAAGGTCTCTGCACACTCGGATGCAAGTAAAGTCACCCACAAAGCTTCCCACATAGCTTCTCCTTCCTCCCACAAAGCTGTTGAGCTTCCAGGCATTCACACACGCTCAGCTAGATCACCCGGGCTCTGATACTAGTTGAGAGTACTCTCAACGGAAGCAAGAACGGAAGAGGGATAGAGAGAAACAGAGAGCCACACAAGTTTTGGTGGGTGCAGAACCACCCTAATTACTTTTTCATTCATTTATATATATGTGTTTGAGTATTGTACATAACCGGGGTAAAGGCACAATGACCTTTAACCCCCACAATGTCATGGCATTCAATAGAGAAAATGCATCAAGCTAAATTAGTGGTTTGGATACAAAGTTGGATTGAATGATTTTGATGTGTAGAATGGCCAAAATTACATGCTTGGCACATAGAGTATGATATACTGATAATTTTTCCTTTTTATACCATAGTAAATTTTCTTATGAATTAAAAGCCATGATGTGGCAGTGTGTGTCTTGTTACAAAATTGTGCATGTGTGGCACTATGTGCTTAGGTGGTATTGTTGATTGTGCATGCTAATGTGGCACTATTAATGTGGCTTGATGATGTGGCATCTAGGTCAAGTGATGACATGGCTCTATGCTACCACATAGCTTCTCAACAAGCCTATCTAAAAGTAACCCTATCCAACTAACCTAATCTACCATGTGTCAACTTGGCAACAAACTATGCTTTGTGAAGAAAGCTTTAGAGAAGGGAAATGGACTACATGAGATATGGCAAGGATGCATATCTCTTATGAGCTCATTGTTTTCCTATCAAACTCATTGCTACTTTTGCTACTTATTAAATGCATTGTTGCTTTTGCTTGTGTTTGTAGCTCTATGGTCTGTCAGTTGGTCATTTGTTGATTTATTGGCTATCTTGGCTTTTTGCCTCTATCTTTGTTCATTGTAGTTTACTCTGGGTAGTGCTTGTTCTTGTCTCTTGAATTCTTGAGGTCCAACTTGGCAAATCAAAGCTTAGAGTTGAGTTGCTCAAAGCATGGGCTAACTTAAGAAAAATTTGCAGTTGTAGCAAAGATGGTAGAGCAAAGAAAGTCAGGCGATCTTTTTATACTTCCATCAATGATCAAAGTTATTATAGAATTGATAAAAGTATGCCATGACCTCTACAATAAGAGCAGTGAGTAGCACAAGTTTCAACTAAAGAGAGAAAAGAGCATTCTAGAGCACTAGAGAAGAGTAGCAAACAAGAGAAGGTTTAGCTAAGGAGATCGTGTATTTCATGCATCCCTACAATTTTTTAACATTCATGAAGTGCGAAACCTCAACTCTTAGATCACATGATTTGAATCTTTTCCATGCATAACAATCATAGAAGGTAAACAAAATACAATCAAGGCGATGCTTAAAAAATTTGAGATTAAACATTATCAGAAATCAATAAAGTGTTTATAGTTATTCTTTAAATAACAATAGTAAAAAATTACCTAAATTGTTTACAGTTATTCTTGAACAAACAATAGCTTGGGAAAAGTTCAAATCTATTGATATAAAAAAATAGCAAGTAATAGCTGAAAGAGTAATTACTCATTAAAAAATTCCATATATTGATCCTAAAAACTGATTACAAACTATTTCAAGTATATTGGTATCAAAAATACCAAGCAATAGCTGAGAGAGTAGTCTCTCAAAGTTTTTATATATTGATCTCAAAAATTGATTACAAAACGTCTTTTCTTCCCCGAGCATAAGTAAGCAAAACACCACAATTCCATTTCTTCAAAGCAAATGCACTTTGCTATCACTTACTAGCGTTCACTTTTGGTAGCATTTGAAAGTGCTTTCTAGAGTGTAAAGAGAATAACTAAACCAATCGCAAATATCAACTTGATTTGTAAGCCAAAATTATTTGTCATGTGTTCGAAAAAGAGTTCCCATAGCACACACATCAAAGACGATGAAGCATAGTAGAGAGACCAACACTAATAAAGGGCACTAGCTTATCTTATATTGCAAAAACATAGAGTTAGCATACTAGCAGAATTATGATTATCAACAACTAGTATGTAATCATTCACAATAGACCAAGCACATTCTCCAGGGGCTTCAAGCTATTTCATCATCCAATGAGCACCAGGTCGATCAGTCCTATTTCAATCATTTTAGCTATTTGGGGTGGAAGTTAACAACATGTCCTTGATGATCAAGTGAGCATGTTCCTTCTTTTTTACACACTAGCAGTGTAGCTTCTTGAGTACATTAAAAGAAAGGATTTATCAAATGTAAGCACTCTATCTATATTTGCTCCATGAAGAAGCACACTTATTTGTCTCCCATCAGGTTGTGTGATCCGGGCATTCCAAAGGATCTCTTAATTCTCCAAAAACATACGTCATTAATTGAGAGTTGAACACCATAGGAAAGCAGAACAAATAGCATTGGAAAAGTCTTCAAATTGAAGACATAAGAATATTCTAATAGCATCTCTTCAAACTTTGAAGACCAAATGGTTTGCAATAATAGCAAAAGAAATCCCAAAAGAATTCATCATGATTACTCTAAAAAGACTCACCTTCTTTCCATAACCTTGATTTGAGACTTATCTTCTGATGCATCAATGAGCTGAGCTTCTATATCAATTGTAGGAATAGGAGTCAAAATTGTACCATCAAGAATTTACAATGTATTTCTCATTTGTTTCCACACACAGATGTTGTCTTCAACATATGTGGCTAAATTATTCTCATGATACTCATCAACAATGTGATAGTATTTGGCACGTTGCTTGCATACAAATTAGAGCTACAACGGACAAAGGATACCACAAAGTCAAAGAAAAGAAAGATCTAAAGTACTTGCAACTGAGCAAAGAGCAAAGGTAATTATGGATGCCCTATGAGTAATCATAGGTCCATCAACAATTGTCAGCTGCTCGAGTAGGCCACTAGCAGTCTTTGAAACAACATCAATGCTTACAATAGCAAAGCCAATTCTCACAAGCTCAATCAAAGGTTTTCCTCTGCTCAAAGGTGAAGAGAATGTCCAACAAAAATTGTCTAATGCTTTTCTCATGGAGCAAACAAATGTTGCGTGGGAATGATTCACATTTTATTGTTATTGTTGTGGCATTAACATGTAAGGTTGCACCATCATCCTGATTCTTAGACTTGTCAATAGTCCATTTTACTCGTATTCGTACATATGCATTAACCTCAACTATATCTGAGGACCTTGCTATAAAATCTCAACGACCACAAGCATAACATCTTGCTCAGCAAATTAATTAATCAGATTAGCCTTTAAAGAACTTGGCCAAGGTCCTCTTAGTGCACAATATGTGCCATATCTAACTAGAACCTTTCCTTTGAAAGCAAACCTAAGGGAGTTCTCAAAAAGGTGTTTAATTCTTTGGACTGGCAAGGCATCAATGTTTCCCCCCACCTCATTTGATGTAACAAATGCTATCTTCATAGATCGTTCATAGACTTCAAGTCAAATTCAAACAATTGCAAATCCTACTAGATTCTTGTTAGCTTTTGCAAAGATGCAATTTTCTTAAAGGAGTCTACTCACAGCATAGCAAATCTTAAATTGATACAAAGAAAACTGAAGCCATGAGCAAACAAAACCTATTCGCTAACCTTCTCTATGTTTAGCAATCCTCTCTTTGTAAGCTATAGCAATCCTTAGTGCTCTTTTAATATAAAGTAATGGGTACTTCTTTCAAAACTAGTCCATTTCAAAGATGTTTTGTTAGGTGTCACTGGAGAGCTAGATGCTATCTGGGGAATGGAGACAATTTTATCAGAATCAAACCCCTCAAAACTGCCCAAAGTGATTGTAGAAAATATCTTAGCTTCTATTTTTTCCAGATCTAGACAATCAATTATGTTTTGAGCACATAATTTGTTTCAAGTTTTGCATATTTTGAATCAATAGTTTGATTCCACACCCAGTGATTGTTGGACTTCTTTCTCATTTATCTTCATACTACACAAGTATAATCAATATTATATAGAAGACCTTTGGTGTTTAATGCATAAATCAATTTATTTGGAAAATTGAATTGTACTTATTACCTTGATAAGATTTATTTGAGAGCTTAGATTTAAAGCCATTTTAAAAACTTGATCCACTAAGTGATTTTGTTTTATCTAATATTGCCATGCTAATGATTAGTTTAGCCTCATAAATGAAAAAACAAACATACAAGAACTTTTAAGTCTACATGATAGGTTCCTACTCACATAGCTAAAATTTTTCCATGAAATAGATTCAAATTAGATGTATTCTTTACTATAAATCACATCCATAGGTTGGATCTCCTCATCACATATGTTTAAATGTTGTTCTAGAAGGAAGCAGTGATGCTTTTGCTACTCCTTATGGATAGTATTGGAAACAAATTCTCTTTGAAAAACTACTACAAAACACACAAGCTGAGAAATGAAGCTCACCACAGCAACCAAAGCAATCACTAAATGCAACTGAAACAACCACCAAATGAGATAGCTACTACACTTGTACACAAACTTGTCAGAGCTACTTACACTTGCATGTAAGCATGAAGATCAGTAGCAGCCAAAGAAATCACTAAACATCAAAGCTGCTTGCAATTTCATAGAAACTCGATAGAGTTGCTTACACTTGTATGCAGACTTCACAAAAACAAATGTATGCCATGAGAATAAGCATACATTCGCAAGTCAAAGAACTACAGAGAGGATATCACCAAAACAACTTAAAGTACTTGAAATAGAAAGAAATCAAACCTGGCAGCACAACATCAAACTCCAAGAAAGATTTTTTCCAAAGGAAATACACTATTATTTCCCTTACTTTTTTCAAAGCACATGAATAAGTCCTGCCACCATCACTTTTATTGAAGAGGGGAGTTTGTATACCTGCCACCATCCAACATGAAAAACATGGTAAGCACTAGCTTAAACCTTAGTTGGGAAGACAAGTGTCATAAACCCCCTCCCTTTTTATCGGGGTCAAAATAAAAATTAAAACTTAACCACAAACTTATCAAGCTTGATGTAAACTTATGAGTGAAAAGTTGATTGGATAATAGTGAGATTAGGGGAAGAGTGTAGGACAAAGGGAATTGTCTTGGGATCATTATGGAGGCAATTGATAAAGAGAAGGTACAATGAAAAAAAGGGAGGTAATGAAGTAGGTATGAAAGGATATGGAAAATTATGAGAAGAAAAAAATCTAAAAGAAGGGGTGGAAGAGAAAAAATAAAATTAAGCGTTATAACTAAATTTAATTAATAAAAAAGCTTAACAAGGGATAGAAAATAGAGCACAAAATTAGAAAAAATTTAAGACCATGGAGGGTAGGGAGGGTGAAATATTAAACATTAGAAAAGTTAGAGTCATTAATTTAGAAAGGTTAGAAGGGGTAGTGATAAATGGAGATTAAAAAATAGACATGAAGTGTTAGTGAGGGGAGGGATAAATTGAGAATAGAGTTAAACTATAGCAAATTTGAGTAAATTTGAGAATTGAGGGGGGGGGGGGTTTACAGGAAAATTATAGTATTAGGAACATAGAAGGTGTGTAGATTAAAAGAGAGAACTAGAGTTAATAAATAAAGAGATAAGGAGGGTTAGAGGGGATGGTAGAAATAAAGGTAAAGGGGAAGAAAAAAATAAATAGCATTAAGAAATGAAAAAAAGGGGAGGGGGGTGGGGGGAAATTAGATGTAAGAGAACCTAAGAATCCAAGGTGAAGGTGAGGCAGTGGGTAGCAAATGTGAATGGATGAGATGGTGGAGTTTTGTGCGAGGGGTAACCAGAGAGAGACGCGGCAAACGAGAGTCTTTGGATAGCACGGGCAAAGCTTCATATACAAAGAGCTAGCAGAGCTTTGTACAATGATGGTTGCAAAAAACCGCAGATAGTGGCATTGCAGTAGAGCGTAGCTCAGGGTGACCTAGAGGAGGATTACATAGTTAGAAAGGGACGAGGACATCACCAGTGAGCTTTACGGGATGAGAGGTTGGGTGGGAGAGTTTAAAAGGGATGTGGGAGGATATTCAGGACAGGGATAGTCAAGGGGGGTAGTTACGAGGTCTAGGTAGTTAGAGGGTTTAGTTAGGGTGAAATTAAAGGATTAGTTAGGGAGTCATTAGGGCACAATTGGGGAACAATTGGGGAGTACTTAGGGAGAGTAGTTAGGGAGAGATTAGAAGGGCACACAGAGAGAGAGAGAGAGAGAGAGAGAGAGAGAGGGGGGGGGGTTGGGTCAAAGCGTCCATTGAAGATCAAGATTATCCATGGAGCAATAGAAGGCTGTTATGAAAAACTTGTAACGAGGCTCATAAATAGTGAAGTTAGTCTGGGTTAGCTAGTTTAGACTAGGGTTGTTTGGGCCTATATAATTCACCTTATTCCCATTGTATCTCACATTTTGATGTTGACACTCCTACTCTAATTATAGCTCCTTCCTGCTTCCTAGCTCCATCTACTCCCTACCTCAATATTATCAAACTAAAGCCTCTCTCTCTCTCTCTCTCTCTCTCTCTCTCTCTCTCTCTCTCTCTCTCTCTCTCTCTCCCTCCGTCCCTCCCTCCCTCCCTCCCTCCCTCCCTCCCTCCCTCTCTCTCTCTCTCTCTCTCTCTCTCTCTCTCTCTCTCTCTTTCTCTCTCTCCCCCTCCCTCTCCTCTCTCTCTCTCTCTCTCTCTCTCTCTCTCTCTCTCTCTCTCTCTCTCTCTCTCTCTCTCTCTCTCTCTCTCTCTCTCTATTGCCTTCGAACCCCTAATAACCGACACCCATGCTACCATTTGCACCTACATCTTCCTTTTCATCCTTTTACAATTCAACAACCACCATAGTCTCAATAGTAGTCAACAATGATGAAATGATACACATAGCAAAAATAGATGTCATTCAAAAATTAGCATAAACACATCATAGGGGTCAACCAAACAACTAGAAGATTCGAACAATAAAAGCCTTTACCTTTTTTGTTGATACTTGTTAGATGTTAACCCATTAATAGTCTAGATCGTCGCTTGAAATATGGAACTAGGGAAACACCACTACCTGTCATTACTCGCCATAATCCACTATACTATAATAGAAGGATATCTAGATGGAGACAGTGTAGCACATGGCAAGCCAAATGCATTGCCACCTAAGAAAAACCCTTTCAAGGCATAAAATCACCAAGGAAAAGGGAGAGGCATCATAGTCTTTAATATAGATAAGGAGATAAATTCTAGCCCAATTGACAACTTCCAATGGATAATGGTGATGTACTCTTATGCTCGATTTGTCAAATAGTATTTTATGTATCTCCTAAATCTTATACCATATCCTATGGGCATACGGTTCACTTTCTTTGTTTGACGCAAACCTTTCGAGCAAGTTGGATGTGCCACTTTATCGTTGTGAATTTCCATCATCAGTGTATATAGTTTTGGGACTCGGTTATCTATTTCTAGGTTAGCTCATGAAAACTAAACGTCATCCAACCTTTGAATATATACATTTATATAATTTTTAGTGTTCTTAATATTTAATTGTCTACATAATGTGATTTGCATTAAATGTAATTGTGCATTGAAGCAACCCATTAAAGTAGACATGTAGACATTAGAGTATTCCATTAATACAAACATGTAAACATTAAACCAATTCTTACATAATGAATGGAACACACATCCTTAATAATTGAACCTCTCAAGATATTACTAACACCTTCCATGACAACCATTTGATCAACCCCAAACCATTTTTACAACTCAAACATTGATCTAGTGCACATCATCACTAGAGCAACCCTTGTACGTTAAAAAAAATAAAAAAGAAACCCTTATGCCTTGAAAACATTAACATTGGATTTTTGCTTGACTCTTCAAACTACTCTTTGCAAGTCACAAGGTTGGCTCTAGCAATAATGTGTATAAATTCTTTGGAATTTAACAATATTTTTTTAAAAGAGAAGTATTTTCTAAAGTCTCAACTTTCAAGACAAACGAGCCAAAAAAAACCAAAAGTGAATTCAACTTTCAAAATATCAATCTCATATGTCAAAAGTGTCCAAAAATTCACTTGGATTTAAAAAATAATCAAGAATCTTACCATCAAAGTTCATTATCATCTTGCTCACCAACACTATGATTTTGAAAGCCAATAAGTCCTTTCTCATGGTCCTCATCAATGTTGACACCTTCTACCTCTTCCTCGTGCTCAGTTATTTAGATTGTTTTCATAGTTTCAATGATGGGAGGAACCTCCTTGTAAGGGGTGGAATAAAAAACAACATATAAGCGTTCTCCTCGTATCCCTTATTTCCTAAGCTAGCTAGCATTCTATGATGGCAACAAATATATACAAGCATCCTAATGTGATCTTCTAGAAGTCTATCATCTCAAAGTATTGTGGATGTACTTGTAGTGTCTTAAATTCATTTCAACACATGAGTTGGAGCATGGTTGTGCTAAAATACTCATGGGAAGTGGATGTAGGAGTTCACAACTAGCACCGTTCATCATCCACAATTTCCATGCATGGGTAGTTTTGGCTAGTTCTTGTACATTGGTAAATGCAAATAAAACCTCCTTGCATATATACTTAGCTATCTCATTATAATACTTAGTAAATATCACATCCTATGGATAATAGGCTAGAACCACCTAATGGAATTCAATGTTGACTTTAGGAACCTCTTCAAGATTAATCTTTCACCACTCTAGATCAAGGAGGTACCCAAAACTATGATTGCATCGCTGGATTTCTAGTAATGATTGATTGCTCTATGATCTAGAACTGCATCCAAGCATTTGCAATGGTTGGGGCCTTTGAGTCCAAAGCTCCCAGATCCTAGTGTAATAAAAACTACCATTGCTATCCTTATGGCATCCTCAAAAGCTTCCCATAATGCTAGCAATGTTGTCTTTTCTTTCATGTCATTGTATTAATCTCTAATCACTTTTTTCCTACCTCAAACATCCATCTTTGAAATCTTATGTAATGGAATGTAATCAAAAAATTCATATTTTTGCATCAATGATTTTAATGTGCAAAAGTTCATGCAAAATCTTGTTGTTATAGGCAATGATAACATTATGGACCCAACCCTTCAATTGTATATTGTCTTAAGTCATTGACATGATCGTACAATCTCAACAATTTCATGAACACCATGAACAATCTCCTTGAACCATGGCACATGGTTGTACCAATCTTTCAACACCAAATTCAAGGTATGAGTGTGGTAGGCTAATGCATATAAATGTCAAAATTTTTGTTGTAATAGTCTACTGGCCTTTTAATAACTCTTTGCATTGTCTAGGTAATCCAAAGGAGAAGGAAAGCCTAGATTGGCACCTCACCCCCAACATCTAGTAGACCGGCACCTCACCTCACCCCCAACATCTAAAGGGAGGCAAGCTTGTGTTACTCTATAATGCCAAACTTTTCCCAAAGAAGCCCAATCTAAAACTAGGTTGGAACATGCCTTTCAAGTTGATGGGAGTGTTCTCAAGTGGTACACTAAGACTAGTTAGCTTATAGGTCAACTTGATCATTGAGCTCTTCAATGAAGTAAGATGAAGCCATTCCATGTAGTTGCCTTACACATCGCACCATCATGGCTACCCAATGGTGTACAAAATCCACACTAGTGAGACTCTAAGTTTGAAATTGCAAGAACGATCAATCATAACATAGATCACTCAACATCACAACATTGAGAAATCATAACACATATCACTCAATGAAACACTATAATTTAGTAGTCTCATAAATCTATAAATAAAACAATCCACAACCACATTCTCCTATTGCACATATAGTTCTATAGCTACACAATTCTTTGTTGTTTTTACCACTCTCATGTGCTCCTTCTCTACATGAGTCTAGTACCCCCTTAAGCTATTTGCCATGGCCTTTTTTGATAGAGTATATCAGCTTGAAGAAGAGCACTGGGAATGTGTCAAGGGCCTTTGTGCCCAAAATAGTTGTAGTAGAATCTAGGCACACCATAGATTGGGCAATTCCCTTTTCTCTAACTTCTTGACATGGCTTTGAGGCTTTGGGAAAACTCATTGTAAGCTTGGTGCATCCTCCAACACAAGATATTGGAACAATAGATGCATTGGCCACTTGCCCCTATTCCCTCTACATCAACCTAGCCTTTAGTGTCCAAGCCATGAATTCCTAAGAGGATGTAGAGGCATAAAAAGTTAGCAAGCCAGTTATAGAGAAATAGTTACAGTAGGAGTAGATTCCATAACCCCAATTTAATAGGCGGAACACTTGGGAACATCGTCTTGTGAAAGGGGTCTTCACTTTAGTGAAGACCCCCTAGCTGCCACTCAAACAAGTCAATATCCTAGAACCACCCCCATAGTAACAAGCGTAACAAGACAAGCAGAGCTGATATGTCTAAATGAGCTTCCATCTTATGTATCACCTGATGTCCTTTCTGATGATGGTCTATATGGATTCTACTTTTCATTAGAGAGCTTAACAAGGGATCAGGTACAGGACATCTAAAATAATCTCTGTCATATGACAAGTGATTAGCTATAGGATACCTAAAATGAACTTTCTCACAAGTCGATTGCATATAGCAACAGTAGTCACCCATAGTGCACAGCATTAGATGCCCCTTTAGATCGCCTAGTCCAACAAGGTCAAAAACTAGAATTGGGAAGCAAAGATCAAGCATTGAGTGACTAAGCTAATGAAATAACTACACAACCTATAGAACGGATCTTTTCGGATGGACATATGAGATTCCAAGTACGATTGGGGTCAAACAAGGATGCCCTTTATCACCCACCTTGTTTGGCCTTTATATTGATGAGCTTGAGACAGTCATGCAGATGTTAGGGGGGACGAGATGCTCTCTTGTTGGCACATTGATTTAGATATTCTCTATGTAGATGATGTGGTATTCTATCATCCTCAGTAGAGGGGATACAGAGACATCTCGATGCACTACAGTCTTTCTGTGAGTCGCATGACTTTAAAGCTTGGTAAAACCAAGGTTATGGTCTTCAACACATCTTGGGTCGCGATGCATTGGGAGAGACTTACTTTGACCGGTCATGGGTAGAGATTGTTTCAATATATACATACTTAGGGGTTATCTTTTCTGGACTTATTTTCACCATGAGACCGGTGATGCAAGCTTGGTTGAGTAGAGGGTATGCCTCGTTAGCGAGGTTGGAGAGGCAATGCTTCTGTTCACATTTTCAGGACCCTCGGACCAAATGTCTTCTATTTGACTCCTTGGTTCGACCACCAGGGATGTATGGCAGCCCTTGTTGGGGGCCAGACCTGTCAGTTACGGAATGGGCTCACGTGGAACGGCTACAGGTTCTTATGCTATCACGGATAATTCAGAGTAAGCCATCAGTACCTCACCGGATCATTCAAGTTGAGTTTGGGTCTTCACCATTGCAGCATGATGCAGCTTCCCAGGTTATTACCTACTTATATCGAGTCAAGGCATATGGAGATCGTACCTTTGGTTGCAGCAGACTACTCTGGTTAGCACTATCCTCCTCCATGGCATTATTAGCGCGGCAGGTGACTAGAGATGCTGGTATGTGCACATAGTGAGATGGTTTGAGCGACTGGGGATACATATGGATAGACTTCTTCCTTTCTTGTACATCATTGATGTGCCATTCTCTCCACCGCAATATCATGAGGTCAACCAGGTCATATGTGAGGATCTTCTATACCTACACGCATTTCGGACTTGGTTGGAACTAGCTGAGCTCCCTACGAAGCTTAGCTTCTACAGAGATCATTGCCTACATATCTCGGATGAGGGGTTTATTGACCCACCACGGTATACACAGGTTCATTTATCCCATTCATTGAGGATCTCCATTGGGCAGCTTCAGGTCTCTTCACATAGGCTCCACATTGAGAGTGGCCGAGCAGAGGGTCTACCCAGGGAGGGGCGCCTTTGTTCTCTGTGTAGCCTACAGGAGGTTGAGTCGGAGGAACATTCGATCTTCAGATGCCCCGTTTACTCTGAGATCAGGAGGTGATTATAATTGTCTATTTAGAGATAGCTCCGGGGTGTTATCCCGATTACTATATGTCTTCCGAAGACTTTAATAAACTCTCTCTCTCTCTCTCTCTCTCTCTCTCTCGTGCATGTGCATTCGCTCTCCCCCGCACATCAACTATCGATCTACTCCATAAAATTTAGAAAGGTAGAGTTGTCGAGTACATCATGTGCTCCCTTGTTTTGAAAGCTAAAATTAGATTGTGAGATTTTATTTCATCCATGCATACTGGAAAACTAAAACATGGGCTTTCTTTCAAATAAATTTTGGGATGTTACATGACCTTTGCAGGACGACATTCATCTTCTTTCCTAGGCTTTGAAACCCACTGCCTTGCATGAAGAGGATATAAGGTCTCGACCACGCGATGTAAAAAATCCGTTGAATTGAGAATGGGTATCATGGTCACGCCATAAGAGTGGATTTTGGAGAAATCCAAAATTTGCGGGCTCAATGTTTTGCTGGAGACTTGCATTTAAGGTACCATTGGCGGGAGTCGATGTACGTGAGGTATAATTGGGTGGAGTTGTCAGGGAAGCTCCTTCTCGAGGGGTGGTCCTAGTCTCAAGGAGAGGCTAGACCTAAGTCCACCTGAAAAGCAAAGGCAAAAGCAAATGTGGTACTTAAAAGGCGGTAAGTACTAAGGAGCAAAGAGGCCTAGGTTTTTTGAACAAAATTAGAGTCACGTGACTATATGTAACCTTATGAATAGAGAGAGGAAGAGAGAGGGATAGTTTAAAGGGGGTGACCATGGGAAGAGCTGGCTGCGTCCTCCTCCATTCTTCTCAGCACCACCTTGCCTTTGCTTCAGATCTCCATAAATTGTTCTCCTCTTCCCCCTTCCGAGTTCTCTCTGGCCACCTTTCTGCCTCCCCCTACTTCCCTCTTCCGCACCCCCTGCGCTTCAGTAAAAGGTTCCCTCGCCTAAGTCGTTCGTTGCCTTTTCGCAGCTCCATGGACTCGACATCGGCCGCACTGCAGAAAAATGCCTCTCTTCAAGTAAGTTCTAACCAGCTTAAGTAGATAAGATGCTCATTTTATCGAATTTCTTGGTTTGGTGGGTTATAGATAGATAGATAGACATACAGGCAGGCAGGCAGGCAGAGAGAGAGAGAGAGAGAGAGAGAGATAGAGAGCTGCGATTGACTCAACAAGGAGAGAGAGGGCGCAGGGAGTGTGGAATGGGTGCGAGCGGAGCAGGGGACGTCCGTTGTAGGATGTAGGGTGCTCAATTTCTCACTTGCCCGGAGTAAGGCAGCGCAAAGTTAATATCATGGCATTTCGGGCTCTGATTTTCCAGGTAGCAGGCCCTAAGATCAGCTTCTGTCCTTCCTGTGGTGGTCCGACAGAACAACGCATCCCAAATGGAGAGGAAAAACCAAGAGCCGTTTGTACAGTCTGCGGTCGTGTCCATTATCAAAACCCGAAAATGGTACGCTATCGGGACTGTCAATCCCTTTAAGTGAAAGGATTGCCTCCAGCTATTAATACCACCTGTGTTAATGAACGCCGAACTCAAATCTACTTGTTCAGCTATTTATCGTTGCACCAGGGGTATCTTAGTATATACGCTTTGGCAGGTTGTCGGTTGCCTGGTGATACACGAAAATCAAGTCCTTCTGTGTAGGAGAAGCATAGAACCATCCTATGGACTTTGGTACGTGTTCTGTCCGACAAAATCAGTGCATGTATGGCCAGCCTTACCAGACTTAATGTTACGTGCGCCAGTAATCTGTTTTGCCTTTGATTTCTTGGTTTGGCACCAAAAGTGTACGTGTTTTCTTGTTTCGTACGGGATTTAATAAAATGCTCCAGGACTCTTCCTGCTGGATATATGGAACTTGGTGAGTCTGCCGTGGAAGGAGCGGTTAGGGAAACTTGGGAGGAAGCTACTGCAGAGGTCGATGTGCAAGCGCCATTTGCTCAATTGGACATCCCACGAATTGGTCAGGTGTGTTTGAAAATGTAAAAGGGATTATTCTGTAACCTTTGAACAATAAAATTTGAAAGTGCAGAATGCCACGATATCTTCTACTGCTGAAGCAACCAGTGCTCTATTATCTTCTTGCTTTCTAGCACATGCAAAATACGATGATGATCAAAATGGCCAGCTCAAGAGAAAATGTAAAGAAGATTGCAGTTTAGACTTCATGACAACTTCTAGCTCCAAATTATAGTTGACATTAGTGGTTCAAAGTTACACAATTTTTGAGATCATGTGTCGAGGTAACATCCTCTATATATTCAGATTTCAACTACTACCTTCCCAAGGTTCCTTTTCCAACTCCTTTTTTGTCTCCTGCTTATCATCAAATATTTTAATACTGTGAAACACGCAAAATTCATTCTTGCAAGAATGTCACAAAACAACAAACTGCTTTGCTGGAAGAACCACCAGCAGAGTGTCAAAATTGGATTTAGGAAATTTTTAGAAAAACAGGTAACAGAATCACACATTATCTTGGGACTGAAAAAGCTTGCTCTTGCGCTACAAAGGTGAGGGAGCGGTCTATTTGCATGACGAAGCATCAGTTCACAAAACAAGATGATTGCACACACCAGCATCTACAAGAGACAGCAAGAATGCAGACAAAGAACTACTAGCTATCTTGCTTAGATTGCAGCCTGTCCATTGCATTCACATTTGAATGCCCTGTTCAATTTTTTTGCACCATTTAACAAAGGTGAGGGAGCGGCCAATTTGTATGGCGAGGCATCAATTCACAGGATGATTACACACACCAGCAGTTACAATAGGATAGCAAGAATGCAGAAATAGCACAAGCTCTCACATTGCTCCCATGTGACGGTGGCACACGTGTTGGGATTATTGTTGTCATCTCCCCACCTGTGAGCCCACAAATGAGGAGGGTGTGGTGGAGGTGTACCAGCAGTAGAGATTGGACTGAGAGAAGCCACATCATGGGCAGATCAGAGGGTAAAGGCAGTGCGCCATGTAGGTAGCATGTATAGGTGCTGCAACAAGACCTGCAAGGGACATCAGGCCAGTACAGAATCAGTACGGCTGCAAGGCAGACAGTACAGGGTGTACCAGGACGAGCAGCAGATGGCTGAAGCTGTTAGAATTATAGATATAATTCAGCAGTGACCAATGTAATATAATAAGCTAGTTAGGGGCACTTTTCCCTCTTTAAGAGGTTTTTCCCCCTAACCGCAGTTAGTTCACTAACTATGGTTAGTGACTACTAAGGTTTTGTCACTAGGACAAAACCTTATCTTTCTCTCATTGTGTTGTACTCTCACACTCTTCTATTGCAACTAAGCTTTCAGCTTCCAAGCTTCCAGCTTTCACTCTCTCTTGCTCTCTCTCACTCACCATCTACTCACATTTGGTATCAGAGCAGGTTCAAGAGCTCCGGGCTCCCTGCTCCCTTCAGTTCCAGCCCTTTGCCTCCAGCTACAGCCTGCATCAACTCGTCCGTACAGTCCGTACGACTGTACGGAATCCCGCCGTACAGCTCCCGTACAGCCTCAGTACTGCTTCCGTACAGCTCCCGTGCAGGTTCTGTACAGCTCCCGCACAGCGCCGTACAACTTTCGTACAGCTCCCGCACAGCGCCGTACAGGTTCGCCGTACAGCCCGTCTGTTTGAGCGTACCTGCGCCGTCACTTCCGTACCTGCCGTACTAGATCGTACGTATTGTACCGCACACTCCGTACTTACCGTACAGTCCGTACTTACCGTATCGTACAGTCCGTACTTACCGTGCCAACTGTACCTTCCGTAGATCTGCGTGCAGTTCTTCAGTACCACACGTGTGGCAACAATCTGTTCATCCGTACAATCTGTACTTGCAGATTTGCACTGCTTCTTCATCTGCAGGTGTTCTTTGGCAGGCACATCTTGCAGAAAACCATAGTTTGGTTCAGTTTTTTGGGAGTACATTTGGGGCATTTTGTATGTTGCAGACATTGCAATCATTGTGTAGTTTCGGAGCTACATCTGGAGCAAAAATTGCAGATTTTGTCTAAAATTTGGGGCTTTTACAGACAGATCTGCAGATCTAGTCTGAAATTTGGGGCTTTTGTGCAGAAATTGCAGATTTGGAGCTTTTAGTAATTTTGCCCCTTTCTGGTTGCAATTTCAAGTCACAAATTGGGGCTTTTGTGTTGGGAGAGCATTTTTTGGAGTATTCAGTTCATATTGCCTTTCTTGGAGTGTTTGAAGCACTTTTGGCAGATTTTGGAGAGTTTTTGATGCTTGGACAGATTTCTGAGAGTGCAAGTACAGAAATCTAAGTTGCATTTACAGCCCGTGCTTGGCTGTGTTTTTTGGGAGTTGTGCATTTCATTCCCAGTAAGGGAATTCTGCTTTGTATCTGCTTCAATCTTTTTCTCAGATATGGCCCATCAAAATCAGACCGAGTTCCAGTTCGGTGGTCTTTCACAAGTAGACAAGTTGGATGGTACCAACTACTCCCTCTGGAGTTTCATGGTACGTAATATTCTGATTTCTCGAAATTTATGGGATTATGTCAATGGGGATGAGATCCGACCAGCAGTTATTGCACCTGCTACCCCTCCTCAGCAAGGAGGTGGAAGAGGTCGTGCACAGGGTGCAGCTGCAGGACAAGTTGTTAGTGCAGCTACAGTCACTACTCCAGACCAGAAGAGATGGGATTCACGGGATGCCTTAGCTTTGTCATGCATCTCTCTTTCAGTGAAAAGATTTATCATTCCGCATATCCGGTCGTGTAAGATTTCCAGGGCAGCGTGGGATATTTTGGAAAGCATGTATGCAGCACGGAATGATGCAAGGGTATCTTTCTTGAAAAGAGAGTTGAGTAATACACATATGGAAGAGGGTGACTCCATGTCAGTCCACCTCACAAAGCTACAGGATCTCAGAGAGCAATTGTTAAACATAGATGAAATTATTCCTGATTCAGAGATGATTACAACCACTCTGAATTCTCTTCCCGAGTCTTATCTCAGCTTTCACACTTCGCTGAACTTATCATTCAAGGGGGGTGCAAATCCTCTCACTTTTCATGAGTTGATAGGACTTCTGCTTCAGGAAGAGCAGACCAGGAAAAATTTGGCTTCACGTGCAGGTGAACAAGCCATGCTCTCAAAATTTAAATACAAAACAAAGGGACAGGCAAAGACATCAGTCAATCAGCCTTCCAGTGGGTCAGGACAGCCTTCACATAAGGCTAAAAATGATGCAAGTAAGCCCAAGAAGAAGGGTTTTTGTCACTACTGCAAAAAGCCAGGTCATCACATAGCAGAATGCAGGAAAAGGCTTGCAAAAGAAAAGAAAAACAGCTCAGGTATGGCTGTTTCAGATTCAGCTCCTCATGCATCTGACAGTGGGGATGTTGTAGCCAACTTTGTTGGACAGGATTATGCCTTTTTATCTTGCATTTCAGATTCTAGGTTGGCTGTTCCAGATGCTCGGGATAGTACAGCCTCTTGCAGTGATGATACATATGCATTTTTGACTTGCAGCTATGACTCTTCTACAGATGCATCTGCTTTCAGTGTTAATGAAACACTGAACACATGGTATTTTGACAGCGGTGCATCCAAGCACATCACTTCTAGGAAGTGTCTTTTTACTTCCTTGCATCCACCTCCCGTTGGTAAGAAAGTCACTTGTGCCAACAACTCGTCATATTCAGTACGTGGCACAGGAGAGGTTGAGCTCACTGCCATTGATGGCTCAATTTTCAGACTTTCAGATGTCTTATATGTGCCTGGCATAACCAAAAATCTCCTTTCAGTGTTCACTCTTAAAAGAGGGGGATTTCAGGTCATCTTTGAGGATGACAAATGTGCTGTCCGAGACAGGGAAGCTGACTATGCCTTAAGGTTATCTGGTACTCTGCTGCGTGGGCTTTTTCAGCTTGATATTTTTGAGAAAAGAGCAGCCCATGCTCTTGCAGTTTCTACCCCTACAGCTGCCATGCAAAATGCAGAATTATGGCATGCCAGACATGGCCACATGCATTACAACAGCTTGATGACACTTCAGAAGTTTTCAATGGTTGATGCATTGCCACCTCTTGAGATACCTCCTCCACATGCCTGTGAAGGGTGCATTTTAGGTAAGATGCATAGATTCCCCTTCAAGAAGGATGGTTCAGTTAAAGCTGTCCGCAAATTACAGCTTATACACAGTGATGTCTGTGGTCCCATGAGGACTCCATCGTTGGGTGGTCATCTCTACTTCGTTACATTTATTGATGACTACTTCAATTTTACTTGGGTTTATGGGCTGAAAAAGAAATCTGAAGTGTTCACGGTCTTTAAACACTTTTCAGCCATGGTTGAAAATGAAACCGGACTCAAGATACAGACATTGGGCACGGATAGAGGTGGGGAATACCTATCTGCAGAATTTGATGCTTTTCTCAAAGGCAAGGGTATTGTGCATCAACTCACTGTCAGGCTGACCCCTCAGCAAAATGGCAAAGCTGAGAGGAAAAATAGAACCCTCATGGAGATGGACAGATGTATGCTGAAAAGCAAACACATGCCTTATAAATTCTGGCTAGAGGGTTTGATGTGTGCCAATTACATTTTGAATCGGGCTCCCACTAAGGCTTTAAAAACAAAAACTCCTTATGAGGTCTGGAATGAGAGGAAGCCTTCAGTGGATCACTTTTGAGTCTTTGGATGCCTTGCTTATGCACATGTGCCAGTTGAATTTAGGCACAAATTGTCAGATAAAGCCATCAAATGCATATTTGTTGGATACAGTGCAGAAAGCAAGGGGTACCGTCTCTACAATCCTGCTACACGCAAAATCATAGCAAGTAGAGATGTGATATTTTCTGAAAATTCAGCTCACACTCAGGTTGAATTTCAAATGCCTTCGTCTTCAGAGGATGTCTTTGAGGGGTTGCTACCCATTGCCTTGGGTTCCCTTGCTGATTTTTCTGATGCAAATCAGAATTTACAGCAACCTCCAGATGCTTCAGTTCTGCCATAGGATCTTGCCCCCTCCACAGGCAATGGAACAGGTGGTGCAGCAAGAAATTGCAGACATACATGCAGCAGAAACAGTCCCAAATTGGCTGTTACAGACTCTCAGGGAGAGTAAACTTGATGCTCCATTATCTGGCAGGATTGCAGTGCAGCAAGGCACATGGAAGGTGCTAATTTAGTGGAATCAGCATATGCAGATACTCTCCTTGATGAGGAGGAGCCTGCCACATTCGAAGAGGCAAAGGATAATGTGCATTGGATGAATGCCATGCACGATGAGTTGCAGTCCATTGCAAAAAATCAGACTTGGGATGTTGTGGACTTGCCACAGGGTAAACATGCCATTGGCACACGATGGGTTTTCAAGGTCAAACGGAAGCCAGATGGCTCCATTGACAGATATAAGGCAAGGCTGGTTGCTTTTCCAATGCAATTCTTTCAGGTGATTTTTGGGCTGAGGCAATGAAGACTGTAGTGCATGTGATCAATAGGTCACCTAGTAAGAGTTTGGATGGAGAGAAGGCAGTGAGGGATGTGACCTCCAACCTCCAGGAAAGTCAAACACAGCTGATAGCAGCAGTACAAGCAACAGCAATCCTACAGACCTACAATAACTCCTTGACATCTGCACATGCTCAACAGACGAAGGTAGTGGCACAAGCTTGACTCACTCTAATTCACAAAGAAGAAGAGCTCCAGGATTGCAAAGACAAGCTTAAAGAAATGAAACAATCTTTGGCAGTGCGTGCCTTCAGCATTGTGGCAGGCAGTTAAGCGCATCTTCCGTTATTTGCAGGGCACAAAGTCTTTTGGCTTACTATTTCCCAGGGGGGGTGACTTGCAGATGCATGCCTACAGTGATTCAGATTGGGCTGGTGATTATGACACTAGGCAGTCCACTAGTGGCAATTGTTTCTTTTTGGGTAAATCTTGCATTTCATGGCTGAGCAAGAAACAATCTACAGTGGCTACCTCATCATGTGAAGCTGCGTAAAGGGCAGCTTTCACAGCAACAGTTGAATGTGTCTGGCTGCGACGTCTATTTGCTGATCTTCATCTGTCTTTGGAGGGTCCCTCTCCAATTCTCACTGATAGTCAGAGTGCCATTGCAGTGGCAAAGAATCCAGTGTTTCATGCTCGCACGAAACACATTGAGGTTCATTATCACTACGTTAGAGAGAAGTTGCATGCAGGAGAGATCAGTATGATCTTTGTGTCCACACATGACAACGTTGCAGATATTTTCACCAAAGCACTACCACGTGAAAAGTTTGAGGCATTTCGCAGTGCCCTGAACTTATATCCGTTTGGTGATTGATCAGGCTTGTACATGACATTGGCACTGCAGGGGGGTGTTAGAATTATAGATATAATTCAGCAGTGACCAATGTAATATAATAAGCTAGTTAGGGGCACTTTTCCCTCTTTAAGAGGTTTTTCCCCCTAACCGCAGTTAGTTCACTAACTATGGTTAGTGACTACGAAGGTTTTGTCACTAGGACAAAACCTTATCTTTCTCTCATTGTGTTGTACTCTCACACTCTTCTATTGCAACTAAGCTTTCAGCTTCCAAGCTTCCAGCTCTCACTCTCTGTTGCTCTCTCTCACTCACCATCTACTCACAGAAGCATGGTGTGGCCCAATGGGGATAGCCAAGCGGTCTGTAGGATAAGGGCAGACTGCATAGGAATAGTCACTGGTACAACATGGAACTGCAGGTGCAGTGGGCAGGTACAAGGCCTGAGAAGATTGCAGGTGGCCGGTTGCAGGTCCAGAAGGCAGCAGATGGGCTGGGGCAGGTCTCAGCAATAGGCTGGCTGACAGATTGGTTGGCCAGTCTGTAGCCGGTCAGCCAATTCAGAGGCTTCAATGCATTAAATAAACCCCTGGAGGGGGATTCATGTTGTCTCATACAATTGGCAGCAGGAGGGAGGCCAGGGATCAGGATTCCTTTTCCCTTGGACATTGGCTGCAGACAGGAGCAGCAAGGAGGCCTAGGATCAGCACACGACAGTTCCTTACCATCGGCTGCATTGCAGAGCAGCAGGGAGATCTGATGAAGTGGTAACTGATTTTCTGTTGGCACTCCGGAGGTGAAGGGCAAACTATGTGCATTTATATAATTGTTGCAGGTCTTCAAGAGAATATTAATATCCCAAGCTTATGGAGCCTAGCAAGCAACCAGGAGATACTCATGTGACCAAGGTCTACAAAGGCTCCTTAGCTGCCAATCTATTTGGCATGTAACTAGAGATGGTTAGGAAAATGACACATGGCACTTGCCCTAAGAGGGGAGCTAATCCCCCTTGTAATTTGGTTTTCTCAAGTTTTTAAATGAGCCTGCGAGCTGCAAATCTGGAACTCTGTAAACTCTTTCTATCTGTGAAATAAAGACTTGAAAAGAGAAAGGGGGGTGGGGGGGGGAAGGGGTCTCCAGCCTCTTGGTTCTGCACCCTAGTCTATGTGTGAGAGAGAGAGAGAGAGAGAGAGAGAGAGAGAGAGATGAGAGAGAGGCTGACGAAAGGAATGGTGTCTGACTTTCTCACAGAAGATAAACTGTCGTCAGTTTCTGTTCTTCATCATTGTGTGTGAAATTGGTTGCTAGAATTCCTTGTTTTGTTTGAAACTTCTACATCCTCCTGGCAGCTCCAAACTCTGTCAGCCTGCGTGCCCCTATGGAGCTTCCGTGGGCTTCTCAGAACAAAGACCTTTGTATAAATGGTTGCTCAAGTATGTGTGGGTGTGCAGATTTGTATGTGTGAGAGCATATGCTTATACTATGGTCTACATCTACTGTTGGGCGCTGAAAGGTTTGGGGCCGTTTCATTTGGTATCAGAGCCAGCCTTGACCTGTTGCTTTGAGGAAAACGAAAATACCCTTTGGTGTGCTTGTCTTGGTGAAGGATGCACATGTAGCGTTTTGGAAGAGCATAGGCTGAATTCTGGATTGCAGATAAGGGCTTGCAGCAGAGAGAGCTGCGAAATGCCATGTTGCAAGTGCTACAACGTTTGGCTGGAACAGTTTTGCAGAAGGGCTATTTCGCAGCTAATACTTTTGGTAAGACGAGCACAGATTGTGACAAGCATGCAGGAGATTGCTCACCTTGTGTCAGCGAAATTACCAGCATAGGTTGCTGGTGAGCCTTGAGCAGGCTATTTGCTCAGGTGACTTGCTGCTCAGCCTGATGGAAGGCTTTTTGCAGCCGGGGAGGGCGGGGTGAGGAGGGCAGGTGGTGAGGATGACCATAGCAGAAGCGGCGAGGGGGGGAGGAGGGAGCTCGGGAGGAGGGGGAGGGCGTGGAAAGGGAGAGGATTTCGGAGGGGGAGGGGGGCGGGAGGGAACAGGGGGGGTCACAGGCCCGCCGTGCTGATCGGGCACACTTGGGCTCTGGATCCCTTTTTCCTCAACCGCTGCTGGGCTACCCTCTGCAGCTTCAGCCATCGCAACGTTAGGAGCTCCCCGAGGCATGCTGTTGACGCAAGGGTGACTGGTCGCTGTATCTCCACTAATGGAGGATCACCTGGCTGAACCGTGGCCCCTCCTGCTGGGGTGGAGGGGTCTCCAACCAAGGGCTCCTGCGGCTCCTTGTCTGCATGTGCCTGCTGCCTCTTGACCCCCTCTCTCTCTCTCTCTCTCGCCCCCCCCACCCCCTGCGTCTAGCCTGTTGGTGAGCCAATTTTCTTTGTTTCTTTTTCTTTTTGCCCACGTGGGTCCACTTGTTAGAAAATGAAGAGGAAATGAATCACTCAATCCTCCACCCAAGATCTCTCCAACTCTCACACTCAACTCAGATGATGATCACAGATGCAACAAACACACACTCAGAAATAAATATAGACGGAGAGAGAGAGAGAGCATATTCATCCACCGGATGGTGGGCAGAAAATGGCTCCAAGGGAGCAATACAAAACACGGCAGAGTGCTGGAGAAAACTGATGGACTCTCTCTCATAAACTGCACCAGATCTGAGTGCTAAACACAGCCTTGGAGAAGGGCTTTTAGTATTGCACTGGATGCTGGGCTGAATGGAGAAGTGGGCCTTTTATAGGCACTGCCCAGGCCCCTTCAGATGACCGACCAGCAGGGTTGGTACCGTCTGGTGTGCCGACCATATGGGCCCCATTAAACTGACCAGGGTTGGCCCTGGTTGGGCCGACTTGGCCTGCCACAGCCCCTATATAAGGGTGCCCTAGGGAGCCAGTCTGCGCTGCTGCAGGAGCCTCCCTGTGAGGCCTAAACCCCTTTTACCTGCTGTTGCAGGCTGCGACCAGCTCGTGTGCTGGTCGCCTATATCTGCCATGCTATCCTCCCTCTGGTTCTGGCCTGAGTCTCTCTCCCAGCCCTCCTACCTTTCACTGCCCCTTGTCCCCTCAAATCGGGGGCTCACAGGTGGGCACAATGAGAATCTAACACCCCCCCTCAATGTCACAATTGTGGGCCGATCCCCATACGTCTGATGAGGTGCTCCATATGTTCTCGAGGGAGTGCCTTCATGAAGAGGTCGGATAAGTTGTCGGCGGTCGGGCAGTACATGAGCTCGATCACATCGTTGATGATGAGCGCTCGAACAAAGTGGTAATGAACTTCGATGTGCTTGGTCCGCGCATGGTACACTGGATTCTTGGCAATGGCTATGCAACTCTGATTGTCGCACATCAGCACTGTTGCGTCCTCCTGACACACGTCCATGTCCTCTAGAATCCACCTCAACCACAGTGTCTCACAAGCTGCTGTACATGCGGCTCTGTACTCTGCCTCTGTAGATGAAAGGGCCACTATGGGTTGCTTCTTACTCAGCCAAGAGATGGCACTAGATGCAAGTAAGAAGCAATATCCTGTTGTTGATCTTCTGGTGTCAGCATCACCGGCCCAATCACTGTCACAGAACCTGCCTAGTTCGATGCCTTTGGTGTAGGTGATCCCATAGGTGCAAGTATCCTTTAGATATCTCAGTACCCGTAAACCTGCATCCCAATGACTCTTCCTGGGAGAAGCAGAGAACTGGCATAATAGCCCAACTGCATAACAAATGCCAGGTCGAGTATTGGTAAGGTAAAGCAAGCTTCCTACCAATCGTCGGTACAAAGGAGTATCGACCGGCTAGGATGTGTTGTGAACACTTAGCTTGAGCCCGACCTCCATGGGAGTTACTGCTGTCCTGCAATCGTCCATCTGGAATCTCTTCAAAAGTTCTCTGCAATATTTCTCCTGTGAAATGAAGATCCTGTCTTTGGCCTGTTTTACTTCTATCCCAAGGAAGTAGTGTAATAACCCAAGGTTAATCATCTCAAACTCAGATATGAGTAGCTCCTTGACCTGGGAAATCTTCTTGGCATGGTCACCTGTCAAGATAAGATCATCAACATAGAGGATGAGTACCAATCGCAACCCCTTCTCAATGAACAAGTAGAAATTTGCCTCAGAAGGACTCCGACTTAGCCGTATCTTTTGAAAGAATACATCAATCCTTTGGTACCAAGCTGTGGGGGCTTGTTTCAGCCCATATAACGCCTTCTTCAACTTGCAGACCTTTAATGGAAACCTGGATCTTGAAAGCCCTGTGGTTGCTCGACGTACACCTCCTCCTCCAGGGTTCCATTAAGGAATGCGGACTTCATGTCCATTTGAAAAATAGGTCATTGGAATTGGGTAGCAAGGGCAATCACTGTCCGGATAGTAATCATGCGAGAGCAAAAGTTTCATCAAAATCCATGCCTTCAGTCTAAGCAAAACCTTTGACCACTAACCTTGCTTTGTACTTATCCAAGCTGCCGTCTGATTTGTATTTAAGTTTGTATACCCACTTAGTGCCGATGACTTTCTGTCGCGGGGGCCTGGCCACTAAGTCCCAGGTATTGTTCTTCAGGATAGCATCCATCTCTGTCTGCATGGCAGCCTACTATTCTAGAATGTCCTTCGCCTCCTCGAAGGTCCTTGGCTCTTCAAGCTGGGCCACCAACGCAAAGTTCACGGATGGGGTCTTCTTAAGACGTTGGGACCGGCGCAATCCAGAATTGCTACTCTCAGGTATATTGGTAACTTGAGAGTCTTCCAATGTTCTTAGGTACCATTGGGGCAACCTCTTATGCTTCTCAGTGGAAAGAGGAACTGGAACTGCTTCTGGAACATCCTGGTCTTCCTCAGTACCTTGTGGAACATTAGCTTCCGATTTCTTCACCTCTTGAATGGTCAACCTGGGGCGGGGTGGGTTTGGGGATTGAACAATCTCCTCCTCCTCAATCTGAGGCTCCTCCTGGGGTGTAGGCTCCTTTTCCTCGAAGATGACATCTCGATTGATAAGGATCTGCTTCTTTACTGGGTCGAAGAGTCGATAGGCCTTGGATTCTTCGCTATACCCAACAAAGATACACTTTCTGCTCCGGGATTCAAGCTTGGTCCTGTCTTCCTTGTGCACATGCACCCATGCGTTAGAACCAAAAATGCGAAGATGAGTGATAGAGGGCTTCTTACCATAAAATGCCAGCTTCACTCCAATAGGCTTTAGAAAGGTTCCTCCCTCGTAACATAGCAAGCCTTGTCTTCGTGGTGGTTTTGCGGCTTCCTCTCGGCTACCCTGTTTTGTTGAGATGTATGTGCTGTGGTGAGTTGTCGCTTGATCCCATGCTTGCGACAAAATGTGTTGAACTCATTGGAAGTGAATTCTCCCCCCCTGTCTGTACGGAACATCTTGACATTCTCCCCTGTCTCCTTTTCAACTTTGGCCTTCCAGTCCTTGAATTTCTCGAAAGCCTGTGACTTTTTAGCCAAGCAATACACCCAGGTCATTCTATTGAAATCATCCACAAAGAGAAGTGAGTACTTGGATCCTGCCCACGATGCTATAGATATTGGGCCACAAATGTCGGTATGAACCAACTCAAGTGGTTTGCTGGCCCGAAACGAGGCTTCTTGTGGAAACTTGTCCCTGTGCTGCTTGCCTTTTAGACAAGCCCGACAGACACCATCCTTCCCTGTAATGGGTGGAAGTCCATCCACCATCTTTGACTTTGACATTTCAGCCAAGGTTCCATAGCTGATGTATCCGAAGCGCTCATGCCAAAGTTTGGACTTTCCGTTGTCTTCATGAACCAACATTGCACTGAGGCGGTACAGTCCGTTTTCTTCGACTCCTTGGGCCACCATCTGTCCATTTGCTTTGGATGTCATGGTGACCTTGTCTCCTCAAAGAGAACTGACATGTTGTTCTTGTCCATCTAACTTACAGACAGTAAGTTCTTGCAGAGGTTGGGTACATAAAGTACTCCAGAGATATCCTTCTCCTCTCCCGAGGTCGTAATGAAAGGAATGCTACCAATGCCCTTCACAGGACATGTCCGGCTATCCCCGACAGAAACTTCGGAATCCGGGTGTGTACTTTCCATGTTTTGAACCAAGTCTTTGTGTTAGACATGTGCTTGGTAGCTCCGCTATCAACATACCAACCCTCTTTGCCTTCACTGACCAGGGTTGGCCCCATTAAACTGACCAGGGTTGGCCCTGGTCCGTGGCCCTGGTTGGGCCGACTTGGCCTGCCACAGGTCCCTATATAAGGGTGCCCTGGGCAGCCAGTCTGCGCTGCTGCAGGAGCCTCCCTGTGAGGCCTAAAGCCCCCTTTTACCTGCTGTTGCAGGCTGCGACCAGCCCGTGTGCTGGTCGCCTATATCTACCATGCTATCCTCCCTCTGGTTCTGGCCTGAGTCTCTCTCCCAGCCCTCCTACCTCTCACTGCCCCTTGTCCCCTCAAATCGGGGGCTCACAGGTGGACACAGTGAGAATCTAACACCACTCTCTCTCTGAAGGTGTCACCCAGGGGGTCTGGGACTCCTGCTGCTCCTGTTTGAGGGGGTGCTGGGCCCTGGCCTGCTGACTCTTCCTGTCCTATGGGGGTTGGGGGGGAGGAGTCTGTCCCTGACCACGAGGGTAGTTTCGGGCTATATTGGCCTAGTAAACCGGAGATCTCTACTCTCTAACGAAATGTACCCCCCTCAAGGGTCTCGAGGAGGATCAACTCTGGTAGGGACTCTAGGGTCTCAACCACCAAATTGATCTTCATCTACTACCACTGAAGTTGCCGAATCTGGCAGGGACTCCAGCACCATGCCAAACAGTCTACCAACGGAGGGAAGGATGGCTCTCTATTCCTTTGGAAGCCCCGGGAAGCAGAGCATCACTTGGAATCGAGAAACATGGTGTGTCGTGTCCATGTCCTCCACTGTGAAGCCATGGTACCAGGGGCAAAGGTACATCGGATGCGGGCCAAGGAGGATGGGGCCTTGCTCCACAAGTGTCAAGGCAATAGCAGGAGAGCTCAGCTGGATGAGGAAGACACCTCTTCCGTAGATGGTGACCTCATGGATGTGGTCTTCTAGTGTCAAGCTCGCTTGGATCCACTCTCACTTGTCTCCTTGTGGGAGTGAGGCCCACTATTCTGCCTACTATTCTCCTTGAGTGCTAGCCTTCGTCATGGTTGAGTTTGCCCTTCACTTCCAGAGTGCCGACGGAAACTCAGTACTAAGAGTTTGTATAAATGGATGCTCAAGTATGTGTGGGTGTGTGGATTTGTATGTGTGAGAGCATATTTTTATACTATGGTCTACACCCACTATTGGGCGTTGATGACGTTAGTGGGGATGTCATAGTAGCTAGTCTTTGCTATGCGTGATGGAGTTTATGGGTTTCAACCTTATGAGTGACTATCATGAGATTGAAACTGCACTATATTGTGTTTTTAGAGGATGAGTTTGGGCATGTCCTGGACTCATCTAGGTATATTCTGCCCACAACTGCTTTGTCCTGAAGTGACTGGACTGCATGCTCTACCTGCTGCTTGTCGGCTGGAGAAAGGATAACCTTAACGGCTGGGGATTCGAGGGTGCTGCCATAGAGCCCCTCTGGCCAGAGCAAGGATCACCACCAAGATTTCTTTCTCTGAACAAGCACAAAAACTCTCGCAGAGAAGAGGCTGAGGAGGAGGAGAAGTGGAGGCGGGAGGGGGAAGAGGAGTGGAGGTGGGGGAATGAGAGGGAAGGAGGCGGAGATGGAGGCAGGAGAAGGCGGAGGCGAAGGGAGGATGAAGGGAGGCGGAAGAGGGCAGGGGGGCAGGCAGCCGGAGCGGCCAAGGGAAACAGGGGCAGGATGCAGCCCTTTTACAGCCCCTCCCTTTGCTGTAGTTCCTGCCCTTTGGATGCTGCTGCCAAGCCCTTGACCTGCCCAAAATTGTGCCACTGATCAAGGCCTTGTTGCAAGCCCATAGCCTGCTTACATGCCTTTCCATGTTGGCGCCTTTTCTCGCTCTGATCCCTGCCCACATGGCAGTCATTATCCTGCCCATGTGTCTCTTTTCTCGGCACATGTTGCCCTAGGTCTCCCTCCCCCATGCTTTCCTCATTTGGGGGCTTACAGATGGGGAGGTGACCTTTCCAACAATTCGATATGGCAGAAACTCTCTTGTGAGGATGGCACATGAACCTAGATCCCAAGGCTTGAGGAAGAGCGGGAATGTCCAAGTTGTGGAATTCTTGATGTTCTTCAAGAGGATGAAATAGTGACCAGTGTGAACCAAATTTCCATTGCCGTTGCCAAGGACCAGAGGTTCACCACTTCAAGCAACTCATACATTAAGAGCAGATTGAGATAGTATGTAGTCCCTAGGGTCATAATATACATGGAAGTCTAGTATTAGCCACATAAATCCTTTTCAACTAGGACTTATGTCATTCAAGAGGGACCCACTGTTCATTTCAGTATGATTAAGAAGTTCTCTTAATATGCATTTAGTAAACTGGGGCTTTCTTTTGAAAGTCCACAACATTTATAACAAAATTGCTCGATTGCTCGCTTTGTTACCACTATTGCGACTAGGAATTGGACTTGTGTGAGCAGCTTGCATGCTTTGTCACCTAGCCTTGTGTCTCTTGGAGCCGGTTCTTCTTTTCCTCCGCCTCTCTACATGGCAGTGGTCTTGGAAGGTGGCTGTCATTTCACTTACCCTATAGCCCCAGGGGCTAACATCACTAACCGTGGTTGTGAGTGATCCTTACTTGATGGTACTTGGTCCCCAGGAGTCCTTTTTCCTCACTGACTTCTACTGCTCACCCCAAGGGCCTAAGTACACATTCATATGCTTTGCCCACGGCTCACTTATTCTAGGACCAATCCTAGGCTGCGACAACTTCACTAGGATGTCATCACTGTAATCACCATTATAGGTCGACATAATAGTTTAAGATGAAAGTCCTTTAGAGAGTTTATAGAAGTAGGCATCAACAACCCTTTTTAGAGGAACCAGAACCAAAGAATACGGTGGGTTCATACTCTTTGTTGTTATGTGAAAATTTAAAAGCAGCATGCATTTATACAAGCTTGGAGCAATAACTAGAAAATGCTCCAATGTATGTATCTTAAATAATTTTCTTAAAGTGTGGTGACATGGAACTAGATGCAATTGTTGCTAAGCAAAGTGGTTACTATCTCTTGGCACTTTATATTCATCAAATAGTTACTAGTTTGTGAATCCAAATTTCAAGGCCATTTACAGACTTCTTGTGTGTGCAGAGCAGAGCTACGTAATTTTTCGTGCGAAATTGAAGACGCCTTACTTTTCTCCTGGTAGCGAATCTTTAGAGTGTGCCTTGTTCAAACTTGATGAAATACCATTCGAGCAAATTGCTTTCTCTGCAATACGTGTGGCTTTGAAAATGGTAAGCTTAAAACCCTGCTTCTAAGCGAGGTTCGATTTTGGAACATATTTTAGGATTTGAATGATTGAAGGAGCTACAATAGCATTTTGAGATGTGATCAAAGTAGTCTGTGTAGTGTGTGCATTGTTGCAGTTTATATGGGGGGATTGATGGTGTCCTTATGAAGTCGATTGAGCTTGATTGTTATGTTGGTGTTGCTTCTCATCATCATTCTTGTGTGTCTTGCAGTACATGGAAGACTTCAAAGCAGGGACCATCAGGGTACATCATGGCGTTATTGACAAAAGGTACTTTTTTGATAAAGGATGCTTGGAGATTCTTGTGAACACAACAGTTTCTCACTATGCATATAAGTAAAGGTTGGAGTAGAAGTCCCACAATCTAATTTTGAAGATTGTCAAGATCTTATTGACAAGATACCATCATTGAGCAACAAGTTGAGAGTTTCTTTCGATGATGGCGCACAATGTATTGGGGAGGGTTACTTATGTGCCAGGGACGATGCACAGAAGTATTTGCACAATGGCAAAGAAGGAGAACTTATGCCTCTAGAGATGATAGTCTGTTAATAGGTGGGTGGATTGATATTGCTCTTAGAATAAGACAAAATTTCATTCTTCTTTTGTTTGATCCTCTCTCTTTTATTTGATCCTCTTTTTGATTCTTGCTCTACTTGAGTTTTTCATCTTTCCCAAACTTCGGGAGCGAGGTGTAGTGTGGCCCTTTGGGTTGCCTTTTCATAAACTGTCAGTTGAATCCTAGACACCACAAATACTAGTTGAAACTCATGTAGAAGAAGACCATGAACAAAATTAAAAGCCATATGGATGAATTGAATCGAACAACATAATGAACGAGTTCAAAGTGGTTCAAACAATGGAAACCTGTGGGTGAAGTTTAGACACTTTATAACAAAGCAAAACGAAGTATCGGCATAGCGAATTACTAAGGTGAAACAGAGGCCATGCAATAGAATACATAGGATGCACTCATGAAGCGCACATGCAAGAAGTGTCCAAAGTGCAGTCGATGAAATCACAAAGGGAAGCAAAGTACATAGCGCGAAACGGATTGAGATGTGCTTGAAGTTCCTCTTTCATTCTGTGATGATACATGATGAATACATTGTCAGAGATCATTGACCCCACTGGTGAGCCCCATACGAGGAGGACAAAGGGGCAATAGATATGTGGGTTAGGCAGGTCATGCAGGGATGGTGAAAACTGCTGCAGTCCTGGAACAGAGGTAAGTGCCTGCAAGGTGGCTGAAACAACTTGTAACCTTTGCTTTGTGAGCTGTAGCCTATGAAGATGCATTTGAAAGCCTTGCCTTGCAACTCATGCCTCAGCTGAGAGGGAATATGAGCAAATGCCAAAGATCCAAACACCCTCATGTGAGAAAGCACCGGTTTACGACCTGTCCATGCCTCATAGGTGTAATTGTCTTCAATGCTTGAGTAGGTGCCCTATTCGACACATAGTTGGCGCACATGAGAGCATTGGCCCAAAATTTATTAGGCAAGGACTTGCCCTTAAGCATACATAGGGGTGTGAGGAGTGCATTGATGATGCCCCCGGCTGCCAAAAAATCAGCTAACTCTCAAGGCATATACTCGCCCTCCCTATTTGTACGGAGGGTCAAGAGTTTACATTCATACTCATTTTCAGCTATGGCAAAAAAATTATTGAAGCACGTAAAGACATCAGACTTGACCTTGAGAGGATAGACCCATGTGTGTCTGGTGAGTAGAGGCACTCTTACACATGGAGCATCTGCTCAAGACACATAGGCAAGATCAGGTTGTAGAGGCCTGCGAGGAAGCCGTGTCTTGCGTGCAAAGTGAAGCTGACCTGCTGTCGTGGAGAGGTTGGCAAGGTGGCCTTAGCCTTGCCCTTGCTCAAAGGTGAGGGTCAGCAACAAATATAGATGGGACGCGTGAGGTTAAGGCACCGGGTGAGACTTGTGCTGTTGGGGGCATCCGCAAAAGGGACAAAAAAATAGAAACCCCCAAGAGAAGCTGTTTGCATCGGACCGTAGATATCAATGTGCACTAAGCAACTTCCTACATGCACCAAGGGTCACATCTTTTGGTGATGAGAACTGATGCATTTTACCCAACAAGTAGTCCTCACAAATGTGCTGTTTAAGTGCATGCATCTTTGACCAAAACCATGTCTTGTGAATGCATTTTGACCAGACTATTATAATTGAGGTGCCCCAATCTCTCATGCCATAAGTTTTTGTCTGAATTTACAGATTTAGGAGCATAGGCAAGTGCATTAGCTTCAATAGCTGGCTGATTTTCATATGCATCTATGATACAACCCTCTAGAAAGTGCCCGAGTAAGTACAATGCAGCTATCATGCTGATTGTGATAAATGGCACAACGATAACCATCAAAGAACCCTGAAGCCGTTGGTAGAGATGGCTGAAATGGAAATCAGATTTTTCTTGATGCGTGGAACAAACAACACTTCTAGAAGAGTGACTGTGTCCCCTGACACAGAAATAACCTCAACCTGTCCAATTATTTTGACAAGATGAGAGGCATTGTTTGCTCAAGTGACAATGTCTCCCTTGGGAGCATCACTCAATGTCTGAAATACCACTATCAATACCAGTTAGAGTCAGAATCTGAAAGTGATATGGCTGAAGCATCCAACGATGGATTATAACGGCATGTCACAACAAATGCCCACTCATCATGAGCAAAATGTGCTGCCTATTGCTGTACGCATGGGCAGCTGGTGCCCTTGTGATTGCAAATCCCTGCTAGCAGGTGCTTCTTGGAAGTAATATGCTTCCGGCACTCAGATATGTCATGGTTTGGTTTTCAGCAGTAATTATGTCGTGGACTTGGAAGCAATGCACTTCTGGTCTGTTGCAGTTTCTTTTCGGAAGCTATGCGATTCCAGCACTCAGATATGTCATGGCTTGGTTTTCTTGGAAGCAATGTGCTTTCAGCACTTAAATATAATGGCCTAGTCTTTTCTTCTTCCAAATCAGCAGGGGTAGAAGAGGATGAAGGTTTGGGCTTGCTGTAAAATTTCCCACCTTTGCGTTTGCCCCTGTGATTTGTGGCAAAGGCGTGATCTGCATTTATAGAAGCAACCCGGTTTTGACTACTCTGCTCCTCCTGCAAGAGTAGGGAAACAAGCTGAACTAGGTATAGTGGTTGGGATTAGCCATGGCCACTAACCTCAATGTTGTAGCAAATCCTTGGTATGATTCAGGGAGTCTATCAAGTGTCGTGGAAACTACCTGTGCATTTGGTACAATCTCACCCACATTAATAAGGTGCCCATGAAAGTCCTTGACTTTGGTGAGATAGACATCTATGCTGTCCCTTCCTGCATATATACCCCGTCAAGCTGTTTTCTCAAGAAGGCAACTCTGGCCTCATTATGAACCTGATACAAATGGGCCAAAGTATCCCGTGCATCCTTGGCTGCCTTGTAAGATCTGATGTGAGGGATAATGAATCTCTTGCATTCAAATGCAATCAGCGCATGTGCTTGGGCATCCCTCTGATCCCAGTGGGTCTGTTTTGGTGTAGGAGGATCTAGTGCGCAAAGGTAGTAGAGCCAGAAGTGGCTGTAGTAGCAGGAGCTCCAGTTGTAGTGGATGCGATGGCAATAGGTGCCTGTTTTGGAGAGGTCGGTCTAGTCTCCGATCTAGATACTATACCCTAGAAATTCCTAGATACCAGGAACGGGTGCACTAGGTACCACCACATGGGATATTTGGTACCATATCAGCTGAAATCATTCCAAACAAGTCAATGTTGGCCATGGCAAATGGGAATCCCCAAAAAAGGTGGCCTGCTAATGTCAAAGCCTCAAGGCTATCACTGCAATGAGCCTGCTGCTCAAAAGCTGACACTAATCTACAAATGTTAAACAAAAAAAAAACTGCAAAAGCTGTGCAAATGTGAATGCCCAATGAAGTGCCCAAAATACTGAGCAAAATGCAAAAGGATGACCCGCAATGTATTATTACAACAATGTGCAAATGTCAATGCATCAAAACATAAAGATACCTTGCAAAAGCTTATCCAATGCTCAAATCTGCTCAAAAGTCACCTGTAATTGAACCCCAAGGCAAAGGGGATGATTGCAAGTGTCCATTCTGCAAAAGCCCCAAGTTTCCCAAAAGGAAAGTATGCTAGAAAGAGGAAAAATAGCAATTTCTGTTGAATGTCAATGCGCGAGCATGCAATCACTGTAATAAACTGTCAATGGCCTCAAAAAGCCCCAAAATCTGCCAAATTAGAATGCTAAAAATAGCAAATGTCTGCAAATCTCCAACCCTGGCTGCAATGTGTTTGACAAAAAACTCAAAAGCCCCAATTTTCACTACAATGTGAAAATTCCAAGCCAATGTGAACCAAAATCAACTCAGCTACCAGCTAGTGTTGATGGGCACAGCTGGAACTGAGAACCAGCAAAAGATCCGTACTGTGTGGACTGCCACGTGTCAAAACTGGTATGGACAGCAAGGTGCTTCTGTAGAGACTACGACATGACTAAAAACAGAAGGTCCATGCAGTCGTACAGACTATATGGATGTTCGTACAGTTGTGCGAACACCTTGTTATGGAGCTGAACCTGGTTGAAATACAGCAACAGGGGCTGTTTCAGCAATTAGAACAGCTTAAAGACACCTGTAATGGTGGTGCAAACGATAAAGGACCGTCAACAGCTGCAATGGCAAGCTTGCGGGGGTTGGAATAGCAAGCGGGAGTTCGAACAACAGCTGCAGATATGTAATGCGGCTCAAGTCGAGGCAGTGCTATATTGCTATTTTGTAAAAACTCCCAAACCCTTGGACTAATGCTTGAAGTGTACAAAGAGAATCCACTCCCATCTTTGCTTCATCGTGTGTCGGGTCGGCTCCCGTCTTCACCCGTGGCGGTTACCTCCTTGGAGTGAGTTGGGATGAAGCTGGAGCATGGGAGGATGTAGGTAGGAGCAAGAAATCGTACTTTGATGCCACGGTTGGATGCGGGGAGCAATGGAAGGAAGCTAGAATGAGGAACAAGCTAAAGGAATTGAAGTGTTGAAGTGTAATTGCAAATGGATAATGAAGAAAGTACAAGAGTGGCCAATATGTGGCCCGAAAGTCAACTAGTCAATTAAGAACTAAAATGTCCTAAGAGACCTAGGTGTACTAGGACTAAATGTCATAATTGGCCTACAAGGCCATACTAGGGCTAAGTGCTAACAAATCGTGATCTTGCAAGAGTTCCCTCAAGGTTGCAGTCAATCCTCAATTGTCAAGTAACCGGTGATTAGGATGACATGGAGACTATAGACAGATGAAGCAAAGCTAGAGGGGATGGTGGTATAGCAAAGAAACCTTGCTACACGATGAGACCCTAGTTTAGTTCAACAATATTCGAGAATGGTACGCGGTCACATGGACCTATCTCCAAGTTGAAAATGTCCAAGAGTAGTTCGATTGAAATCAAGGGTGCAAATTAGCCTTGCAATCTTGTAAGTATAGCATCATTGGTGGAACCCTTTACCATGAAAGGGCAAGGGGGAATCGTCGGAATATGTGTTGCCTCCAATGAGATCCCCCTTCATTTTAGAAGAGTTCCCTGATTCAGGATGCGGGAGGCCACTTTGCGGGCCAAATGATAGCTTGAAGGATCCTATTGGCTACGTATTGGTGGCCAACTGTCATGAAGGACAGGTAGACCAATGTAAAAACTTGTGATGCCTGCCAATGAGGATTGTCCAAGGGAGACCAAACCCATCAGTTTCTCCCTATTGTGACCCACCTTCCATTCGAGAGGTGGGGCAGTGACTTCGTCTCAACAAAAAAGTATATCTTGGTGGATACGGATTCCTTTGCCAAAATGGTATGAAGTAGTGGCCACCTCATGAAACGATGTGATCACGATGGCCAAGTTCTTTGTTGGCCATATTGTTTGCCATTTTGGTGCCCCCAAGGAGATCGTAATAGATCAAGGAATCCATTTTATGAATTGAGTAGCTAGTGGAGAGACTCTCCATTGTTTATAGAGCCGTTTAGCCTTACAACCCTAAAGCCAACAAGCAAGTGGGAAGCATGAATCAAGTGCTTTGGAGCCATTTTTATCTAGAAATCCACGGGTTCGCGGGACTAGAAAGTCCCATATGCCGTGTACGAGTTTCTCCACGTACTCCCTAGCCTATGGGATGGAATGCATTATCCCATTTGAACAAAGATTTTGGCCGTCAAAGAGGTCTTTAGCATGATCTAGTAGAACAACCAGAGATTCAATTTCTATTCTAGATGAACAACGGGAACAAGCTTACCTGAACATTTTGGCCCGGACATCCTAATAGGCAAGATGTTGGTTTTCGATTCGAGGAAGAAGACTTGGTATTTTCTTTGACTCCCCACACAAGCTATTCCTACTAAAGTTCCAAATACCACTGGCAAAGGCTGGTGTAGGTAGTCAACATGGGCTAAAATAATACCGTCTAGTTGCTGCAGCTCAACGAAGAACTCTTTCCATCACAGACAAATCCCGACAAAATCAAGCCTTTTCTTGATCCAAGTGGTCCCAGGAGCATAGGTCAAGGCGGATTCGATTACTCCCCAAACCTTTTGTATGTAGTCCTGTTTTTGTATTACTTTGTTTTTTGAATTCAGTCTTTATTCCCGTTTTAGAGTTTGGATGACCTAGGAGTACTCCAAAGAATCATAGGACACATTTGTGGGGATTGTGTGAGATTGAAGTTTTTTATATTTTGAGAAAACTTGACTAACATGCCAAGATTCTTCTCTTTTGTGCTGTAGATTTAGAAAGATTGATAGGAATTCCTTTATGTATTCTTGGAGTGTCTCCATCATGAACTTGCGAAAAGTTACCAGTGCATGTGGTTGTCGAAATCACATCACCCTACTAGTGTTTTGCTTCTATATGGTGATGACAGTTTTCTTTTCCTCGGATCCTCTAAAGCCTTCGAAATTCAATTGGAGCCACTGCATCCATCCAATAATAAATGTATTTTGTGTCCTATATATTGTCAGTGAAAGGTAGTGGAAAAAGCTCACTCAATTTTCTATAATATACACAATTTTCCATTTTTCTTTGTTTACAATCACAATAGGAAGCAACCAATAACTCCTATCTATGTTATAAATGATTCCTATGTGCAACAATTGATCGATTTCTTGTCTCATCAAATTTCCAATTTTAATTTATTTGGTATCCTTGCATGCATCTTTGAAATGAAAGGCTTGGTGAGGTTGGACCTTCCAACATGCAGCTGAAGGTAAGTGATTTTGCAGATTATCAGAACTAGCTTGTAAGTTGTGCCTTATCTAACCATCTTGTAGGCAGAAAGGTGCTGCTTGTCTAGCATAATTTACGTGACGTATTTTACCTTTTCTGCCTTGAAAGTTCTCTTCCTCACTTACATATAAGCTGATGCAATTTAAAGAGAACTGAGTTATGTGGAAGTTTTTTTCCCCCCTCATCATGACCCTCATAATTTGGTCTGTTGGTAGTGCGATCTTGTTATTGTCTTAAGCCTATCAAACTTATCCCGAAAGTCGTCAAGCTTGGGCAGTCAGATCTCTTTTGATACTGGTTGTTCAAACTTCGGTGATGAGTGTACATCTTGAAAGTATCTTGTTAATTTTGGCCTAAAAGCGTGAGAGAAGGAAAAGGCAAGGTGCTCTTCGAGATAAATTCTTCCTGAATAACTCATGTTTTGGCGGATTGGCTTGCTGCTAGGCTTAAAGATATGACTTGGTCTACATCTCCTCAAGGGCAATTAGAGAGGCATGAAATATAAGCGTATGAAAGCATTGATTTCCACATACCTGTGCAATATCTATTACTTATCTCACGCTGTTCTTGTCGATCAGGATTCTTTGGTCACCTTAATTGTTAACACTAATCATGTACTTACAGGCTCAAACTGCCCATCTTACAGTTAGAACGGAGATTTATGATGATACGATGTTTTCTTGGCTATCCTTCTGCCGTTGACACTCTATTGAAAGACTTTTTGGTAGTTGACTGAATTCATATCAGAATGAGAGCCTCCATTAAGGCTGAGTAGGTCATGGGATGCAATAGATATGTTAAAGCATATGAAGACATTAATGTGTCTGTTCACTCTTTTGCTTGTTTCTGTCTGCATCAGTGTGTTTGCTCGTGTATAGGCACACGTGTGCCCCCCATATGCAGATGGGTGTCCTTGTGCCTATGTCCCTTTCTTTTTATGTGTGTTGCCCTCACATGTGCACTCTCTCTCTCAGAAGAACCACCCATGGGGGTGTGTGTGTGTGTGAGAGAGAGAGAGAGAGAGAGAGAGAGAGAGAGAGAGAGAGAAGCTAATTGACAATCCTCTGACTCTAATAATTTGCAGACCTGGTGCAAGCCCTTCAGATCCACTTGGATATGATGTCAGGGATCACATCTACAGTTGAAGCTTGGCAGTTTAGAAGCAAACACGTTGACATGGATGCCTTGTGTGCAGTCATTAAACCAGGCCCCTAGCTTGTGCCAATAT
The DNA here is from genome assembly GCF_047967505.1 of Dipteris shenzhenensis. Classification (NCBI taxonomy): domain Eukaryota; kingdom Viridiplantae; phylum Streptophyta; class Polypodiopsida; order Gleicheniales; family Dipteridaceae; genus Dipteris; species Dipteris shenzhenensis. The sequence continues at coordinate 8,348,729 of NC_141601.1, read as the reverse complement.
TTCTTTGCAGATTGGGTAGCTGGTATTAAGTAGGCGTTGCGAGTAATTTAAATAATTTAAGATGGCTTGCTGGTAATGTTGCTTGTGTTATGGGCTGTCCTGTTATTGGTATCTGTCCAGTTTCCCTTTTCCGGGCATATTAAGAGTTATTGAAGTTTTTATTGGATCCGTTCTGACGAAGTTCGGAGTGAAGACCTCAAAGAGGTGACCTTATTCTAGAATTTGATTCCATTTCTATACCACTACTAAGTAGCCTTGGTAAGACCCACAAACCACATGGTGTATGCTAAGGATTTTCTTTGTGAAGGTAACTCTTTCAAGCAACCTTCATGTGCCAGTTTTGTAAGCGCAACTTTATATAGAATATTGAATGAATGAGTCAATCTTTTATCAGAAATCATTTGCTTTGGGCTGTGAAGTCCTATGTGAATGGCACATAGACGTAGGTCAGCAAGCAGCAACAAGACAATTTGGAAGAGAATCCACTTCATCAAAGGCACCAGCTGCAATTTGGCTTGGTCATGGTCATAGAGGTGCCTTTTAAAAGAATCCTCAAAATATTGATGTAGTCCTTACCAACTTTGTACCATTCTCCTCAAATATTCCGATTTAAAATGTGTAAAGCTTCTTAGCTTCCAAACTATCACGTATAGTAAAGTCTTTGTTCCATCCAACAATTAACAAATTCAATTTGGCAAAAAAGATGGGTCTAATATTAGGAACAAGGCAATTACTAAGCATTACTCAATGGAATGTCATTGCTATGACCTAAATGCGATAAAAGAGAAAACTAGGCAATGGAATACCTTCTCTCATAGATATCAAGAGTAGTGATTGAAAGATACTATTTTGTATGAAGCATAACACACAATGCACCACATTGACTTTTGGGGGGGGGGGGGGAGAATGATATTTCCATTTTTTGTTGGGTTCCAAGCTTTTTGTTATGCCAAATTAAACACCTAGATAGCTATCTTTTGTCCAACCATCTACATTTTCAAGTTGAAAATCTTTAGTTTAAATGAAATGTGTGTTACTTTTTGAAGTTCTCAAATCATGATGTAGGACTATGAGAACATTGAAAAATATAATTTATGCAATCACTAAGCACAATCAGACAGTAACAAAACCGTGATGTTCTTATACATTCAATTCATTTTTATACATGTAGCATGATGACCAATTTTCCCCATACCTTAAAGTTTCTTGTTGGAGAGGTAGAATTACAACGAGTCATGGAAAATATTATTCGTATGTCCAATATTCCATGCACTTAAAAGCCTCTCTCAAAAAGGTCGAGTCAATTTGTTGTATGGGACCTTGAGATAGTGTTATATGACCTCTTAGGACCATAGGCCATGGCTGCTTCTTGTTATATAGTCAAATAGCCCTTTGTCACATCGAACTTGGGAAAAGAAAGGATCTTTCTTTGTCCTTCTGGGTTGGGTTGCAAAAGATTCACTTTCCTTGGATGTATAAACAATTTGAAGGACCTTTGCCTATGCTCATCAATAAAGCACTACACGATATTGAGTTCCTATTGCTTCTTCTTGTTGCTACCTCAAAAGACAGTGGCTTTCCCAAGTGGTTGTGGGTGTCTTACTTTTTGGTGTGACTTCTCACCTTGCTTCAAATGTGGCGTTACCAATGCTACAATAGATTTAACTCCAAATAATTACAATATAACAAAGGATGAATTGCATCAATGTGCTTGAAAATGATAATTCTAGTGTGACTCCCAAGTTGAGATTATTAGATATTACAACTTGCTTGACCTTTTTATCCAAGGCTACAACACATCTTCCTTCATTTAAGTAGCAATACTCTCTCCCTAACTTTGTGCTTGTGTCGTGGATTGGGATACCATTTGAGCTAAAGTTTCATGTTTATATTTTTGAGCTTACTTTTTGATTACTCTTATCTACGCTCATAGGCATTCCCCTTAGTTTTGGCTCATTTATGTTGTATCTGAATTCGCATCTTTGATATTGATTGTTGTTTCATAAGCATCGGCAAATGGTTGGTTGCTTTCATCTTCTTTTGGAGTGCTTCCTTGGGGCTCAATACAATGCTAAATCGTTATGCATGATGGTGCTATATTCTTAATTTGGGGAGTGATGATATGGAGCATTGCTTTTATAGTGCATGAGATAATCAAGTTGGAGTTCAACCACCATCTTCACTACCCAATGTACAATGCTTAACTTGGTACCTCTCAGCAAATTCCTCAATTGCTCAAAAACTCTAATGCAATGCAAAAAACCAGAGGATAGCAAGGAATTTAATTGGTCATACTAGAGGGGTTGTTAAACCTTAATGATCAAGTGGTAGGTACATAGGCATAACTTGACGATTTATTCCTTCAACGTACTACACAAGACTATATACAAGTCAAATATAGCCTACTATTGTAATGAAAATCAACCCAATAACGTAGAACCTTTCGACCACTATCTAAGGTTGTGGAGTAGTCCATTCATGCTTGGGATGTCCCCCAAACCAGTCAAATTTGAGCAAAAGGCAAAACCCTTAGTTTGCTAGGAGTGAAGACCAATAGGAATAGCAATACAAGCATAACGATAGAAAATGCACCTATTAATTGATTAGTCGATGTGGGGGGGAGTGGGATAAATTTAAGGTAAGGTGGGGGTGGTGTGATTATTTAGAAGTCTCCAAAGGGAGGGATTAATCAAGAAGTCTTTGGAAGTTGATATGTGAGGTTATAAGTTCACGGGGGCGTTGATTGATTGTAGAGAAAGGTAGAGGGAGGAAGGGGAGGAAGAGGGGAAGGAGAGGAAGGAAGGGGAGGGAGAGGGAGAGGAGGGAAAGGAAGGGGAGGGAGAGGGAGAGGAGGGGAAGGAAGGGGAGGGAGAGGGAGAGAGAGAGGGAGAGAAGAGGGAGGAAGGGGAGGGAGCAGGGAGGAGAGGGAGAGGCTGGAGAGAGGGGGGAAGGGAGAGAGCGAGCGAGAGATGCAGAAGGAAAGAGGGGGGATGGCAAGGAGATGGGGAGCAGAGAGCAGGGGCGTCGTAGGTTAATTCATGGGCAATACTTAGGTTAATTTGATTAGATGATCGATTGAGGAGATGGGTGATTGAGGAATGATTGATCGAGATGAGTGATTAATTAATGAATAGTTTTAGTACGAGGAGCGCTTAGAGAAGATTAGAGAGATGAGCCCAACATGCTTGAGGGATCAAACCCCTTGTGGAAGCCCAATAACTCCAATCTTTTTTAAATCCAAAATTCGAGAAGGCTAGATAGCAAGCAATCAGGTGGGTAGGGTAGGGGCACAAACAACATACAAAAAAGTAGCCAAGTCGTGATTGTTAGAAGAAAGCAACCTAACTATGATTCTCATTCTACACCCCCTTTGCACATGAGGAACCTAAAACACAACACACCTATAGAGTCAGAAACACATATTGACACTATCACTCTACAACCCCTATGCTATCTTCCTTGTTCTGGAATACTAAGGTTAGTCAATGATAATATGCGTTGGGCCTACTTGTCAAGTTGCACTTTTGGCACTTGGGTTCATAGCCAAACTATTCTATGCCCTATGTGATGCAGTTGGATCCATCCTTGCATCTTTTAGAAACCTCTCCCTCCAAGTGCGTGTCTTCTTCATGTAGAGCTTTGTAGGACCATAGCTCACTGAGCCCTCTTATACCCCTATTTCTATAGAGACCGACAGAGACAAGGGGTCACCTTAGATGTAGCCCAGAGAGTTCAGTGAGCGAGGAGACCATGTCCCCCACCGCAGCGCGAGACAGCTTGATAGACGCAGCTATGAGACATCTTTGTAGCCCACTAGAGAGCGATCACTCTACCAGTCTTTGGTTTCGTCCCAGCACCTGGATAGATTGATTGATTGATATGGCCCACTCTGCAGCTGTGGTTGACTTTTTTTCTATGATTATGATTCTGTTAGCATAGATTAATACTCAGTAAGGGTCCTAGCGTACCCTTTGCTTCAGCCCATTGAGGCTTGTATGAGTTCGCTTTTCTGTGTACTTTGTCCCATAGGCCTGTGAGGCCTCCTGTGGACGTTAATATATCTTTCTTTCTATTGCTAGTTGCATTTTACTCTACATATAAGATCATGTGTTGAGTCTACTTGCAAACTTGCACTTTTTTTACTTGGCTTCATAGCCAAATCTATTGGATTATGCCCTACTTGACATAGTTAGCTGCATCTTTTAGAAACCTCTCCCTCCAAGTGCTTTCTTCCTTTGTCTTGTTCACATAGACCTTTGTAGTGAGACCTCTTATTAGCCAACTACTCTTATGCCTTCGTAGGTCACTCCCACATAATCTTAGATGTGATAATTTTTGTATACAAGGTCATCTATTAGTTTTACTCTACATACATGATCATAAGTCCATTGTGCCATCTCCATCTCCACTTTGAGCTAGGGATACATTCAAGGTTCCTTTTTCTCATTGTATAATTCATGTTGTAACTACCTAATGATGAGCCATCTATATGTGGCAATATCAATACCAAGTTTTTTTTTCAGTGAAATTTGTTTGGCGTCTACTTCTTGCATGTAAAGCTTATATAATATGTGTCTTAACAGCTATGTGGCTTAGAATTGTCCTATGATGTTTTGGCCTTATGCTTGGTAACCCTCTCTGCTTGGTGTTCCCATACCTTAAATTCACTTTTATATGATTTTAAAAATCATTTACATAACTAGTTGCCAAGCTTAAAAAGGTCAATCAAGTGCATACTTAGTTAAAGAGTGCAAGTAATAGTTTTGAGCTTACAACAAACCCTTGAATGACCACAAAGTTGAGCATAAATTTGTTACATGTGCTACTTAGCAAGCTTTTCATGTCTCATTTGTGCCACTGAAATCTACTACAAAGTAGCTTGTTATGATATTCTACTCTTGCATTTCATTGTTCACCGACAATTAGGAGAGACGGAATTTACTCTCATTCTAAGTTGGGTTGTTGGAGTAAAGGTAGCAATGTTCCTATCTTTGTGATTGGACTTAGTTTCTTAGTTGTTTGTTCATTCTTTCTCCACATGTGATGAGCTCTACACATTGCTATGTAAAAAGTAATGATGAAATCGGTCCTTGCCTCCCGAGCCTAAGTGGGATTGGCCCACTTTACCATTCCTAGCAGTCACTGCCCACTTTTGTTGATTATACTTCTTGGGCATATTGACCTTTTTTCAATCATCATTGCTTGCCTGAGTAGGCTTCCCTTTAATTCCTCTTGCTAGCTGAGTTGCTAGTGTCTGGCATTTTCTTCATCGAGTAAAACTACATGGGAGCAATTTCTAGAGCTTCATTTGAGATATAGGAGTGCAGAGTTGTTGCAAGTATTTTGAACCTTGGAGGATTTTGAGGGCGTGGCAGTGTTGCAGATCATGAGAACTAGGAAAAGCCCATGGGAAACAAATCAAGATAGCAACACTCAACAAAAAGACAAAGAAAAGTAAGAGAGGTGGTAGATAAAATAAAGGCTTCTACTTTGCACAAGTAGCAAGATAGAGAGCACACATAATGAGCATATCGCTGTGGTGAAGAGAGACCCCCAAACGAGTGATGTAGGAGCTCGGTATGGCTCTCCATGGAAATGAGAAGCAAGATATGTCTTAAATGTGTTTTCCTTCTCATTTTGAGTTATTTATATATAATTACATACTCAATTCTATGGTCCAAAGCTACTCACAATTGTCAAGATAAAGCTAGAGACTAAGTTTCAATTGTTTTGATTCTTAAGAACTTATGATTTTTTGTTTAAGATGTGACCGGAAGATTCCCAGGTTTTGAGTTTATGGGTTTCATTTCTTGAAAGCTTTGGGTTTGTAAGATGGTTGTATTGCTTATAATAAACTACAACAACTTGACCTAGTGTAGAACTAGCTAGGTTGGGATTTGGCTTAGTCAACCTAGCTATGATTAGGTTTTATTTGATCGAGGAAAAACTAGTTCGGTTAGGATTTGGCTTATCCAATCTAAGCTATGGTCAAGTTTTATGTGATCAAGGCTAGGTCTTATCTCTTTTGTCTTTACATCATGCAATGTAGCTTATTCTTATCTTGCCACATGTGATTCATCATCATTTATCAATCACTGTCGTCACTTTGTGTGTTTCACAATTGGATTGTGGGTGTTTTTTATGCTTCCCTAAGTTTTATGTGACTTGTCTATGTGTACATCTATGAGAGCCATGGGTGCCAATCTTGTGTATGTTTTATTGTGTCTATGTGTGCACTTTGTGTTTTGTTATGGTTTGTGTATGTGTTGGCCACCTACACTATGTAAAGTTGCTTACTTGTGTGTGGGTGAATGAGTTTGCTTGTGCTATGCACTATGCTTGTGCTTGAAGGAAGAAACACTTATATAGAATTAGGGATCAAGGTTTGGGTTTTTGCCCATTTTCCCTAGATTTAACCCAATATGGACCTTAGTCTATACCACTCTAGCCTTGCATACTATTAACAATATGTACACATGGTATTTACATGATGTTGAGATTATTCTTTTCAATACAAGTTTAGGGCTTTAAATCTCATGGTTAAGGGCCATCTATCGTTTCCATCTTGCTTAGGAGTAGGGGATATTAAATCTACGGGCTTGGAGAAAGGGGATCTTAAATCTCTAGATAAAGCGATCCATATGAGGCTTGAATCAGGCATTGGACGTCTCCTCCAACTACAATAGAGAAAGGCCCTTCTAAAGATAAAAATTTCCCTTAACTGGGTGAAAGAAATGGGACTTCATGGTGACCTCTGAGGTCCATAGTAAAGAGTTCCCATTTCATACATATCAAGGGATAACTACATGCTCCATACTACCTCAAGTGGGGGGAGGATATAGCAAAATCCACCCAACTACTAATTGAGAGGGAACTCCAAACTACCTACATGATCGAACTACCATAAGTGGGGGGAGGATGGAGCAAAATCCACCCACTACTACATGAAGGAGCTTTTAGCCTAGGCAAACAAGTCCAACCTCCCCTCTGAACAAAGATAAGCCAGATCTTTCCTCTTGACAAAGACAATCCCCACCTTTCCTCTCAACCTTGCTTCAAAGGCTAAAACAAAACATCATGGACTCCAACCGATCAACCTAGATTTTGATTCAAATGGGAAAAATCTAGGTTGATCAAGAACAAAGATGCAAAATCAAGATTTGGGTTTGAATATGAAAAGCTCATAATGAGATTTGACTACGATTTGAGATAAGTAGAAATTATAGCTCACATTTTGTGCATTTTGTGAATGAATTTAGTATTCGTGGTGATTCACTAGAAATCCACATGATACTATCCCAAGAAATGGTCAAGATAAGGCCACCAACAAAACACTCTCAGTATCATCACCAAAATGGTGGAAGCTATTAGGAAAATTGGAATCATGTTTCCTTATCAGCAAACAAAGCCACATTCAAAGGAAGCATACTCAGGGCCGCCTTCGAAAATCCCACTTCCCAATAGCCATACTCGATGGATTACAGGCAAGTATGCTAGTAGATCTCACTCTCCATAGTCTAAGGGAGCACACTCATACTCCATGGATTATAGGTAAGTACACTCATAGTCTAAATATAATAGACCAAGAATGTTTGGAAGGTAATAACAATTGTAGATTATGGTAGCAAGAAATTTAGGATGAAACCCATTTGTTGGCAGTCCATGCCATGAACACATAAAAATTGAGAAGGAAGTTCTAGTTGCTTAAATCTTCATGCAAAAGACTTCAAGAAAGGACAATCGGCTTTGTTGTGTAGTGCTTATAATACAAGGCTTTATTGTGTAGTGCTCATAATACAAGGGAAACTATCAAGGCAAAAGACTTCAAGAAAGGAAAATCAGCTTTGTTGTGTCGTGTTAATAATAATTCAAATACAAAGGGCTAGGACTTGTTTGCATCAATTGTCACACATTAGGGAGCCATCAAAGTAGAAACACTATATGTAATGTAGTTCATTGAATTCATAAATGGTATCCATTTAAAAAGATACTATCTACCTCTGAGTATGGTTTTTTTGTGTGTCAAAAACATTCAAATTTGAAGGCCATTTGGCACTAAAAATTTTATAGATCCCATTAAGTTAAGGTCTAAGAATTTATTTTTGCCTAGAATTCCAATTTTGAAGGGCATTTGGGCACACAAGGCCCTCTAGAAAGCATTCAAAGTACATAAAAGAGGAAAAGTTTTTGGAGGCAATACCTCTATGCCTAAAAAGTAACATTCATATTCATTTTAATTAGACAGCACATCTCATGTGACACAATCGACTACTCCAAACTTTTCATACTTTTTATTGTTAGTTTTCAAGCATTATCAAGTGCATTGGTTATCTAGAGATGATGTTTGTTGCAAAATTCAAGGTGCCAAATATCATATCTTTGTTGGGAATATTTTTCACATATGAAAATTTTAAATTAATGGCAAGGTGCCTAAGCCAACATATGGTACAAGGCACGTAAAAAATAATGCCTATGATGAGATGGATTCCATAGGAATTAATATCTTCATAGCCTATCTCAAGAATACTTATTTTAGCTAGCATCATTGACATCCATATATGAGGGCAAGACAATGGTAACTCATGTTAATTAGAAGAGAATTGGCAAATCTCAAAATTAGAAATGGAGATGTCATAATGGACAAGCTCATAAGAAAGCCCTAAGGATAGAATGATTGAGAATGGTTTTGACCTGGAATACTTGGAGGTTTATACAATGCATACTCAAAGTCTACCCCATCCTTTGAAGGCCTCATAATAACAATGATTGTTGCTATAGGCATGGCTATCAAGTCCAAATTCTTAACTAGCCTATTTATCTAAAAAAAGGATCAATAAAAAGTACCTTGGGATGATTATGCTAGAGGAACATTTGTTACAAAGATGCGCTATGTAGTTCAAATAAAAACGCCTCATAAGAATGCAAACAAATCAAGGCAATATGTGATGTACCTAGTTTGGCCATAAATTTTTTATCCCTATTCCAATGTACAAAGAAAAATTGTGAGATCTTCTCAATGATGAGCAATTCATTTTGCTCAAAGAAGTGAATTAATTATTAGTCATGGGGAGATGCTACTATTTATAAGGTTGCAATAGTGCCATCACATCAGAAGATAGCATGCTAATACATATTTTGATTCTAATGTATGGCAACAAAGTTTCTATCATCTTCACTTTAGGGCTATGTAAATGCTTGCATGAGACATATTCCATAGTTTCTTGCCTATCAAGGAATGGTGTTTATAGTTGAGAGTGTGGGATTTATAGTTGAGGGTGTTGGGGGGGGGGGGGGGAGGGAGACAATAGCTACTTGGATCCAAAAAGAGCACACACTATTCAAAACATGAAGACTACAAGGGCTACATGAGAAACCCTATTCAAATCATTATTGGGCTAAACAATAAGATTGTGAGACAAATGTACACCCACTCTAATGTAAGAGCTAAAAAAACCATGGTAAATATGATAATTCTATTTAGTGTATGATTTATTCAATACACTTTCCCACACGACATGATAAGATCTTTGAAGGGTCCTCCAAACTTGGCAATGCGATTCCATGCCTTTTGCATGTTGTTGTTGTCCACCACCATACTGAATGGGATATATTTGACACATAAAGTTCACCTACCAAGAGCGTATTAGGCATCCTCTAGGTCTTAAATTTGAGTACTCTTTAAAATCAAGGGTTTCTGGAGTCTCTGTCACTCAATTGACTTCTCTGTCACTCAATTGACTTGCTTTGGTCCCATGTGGTTGAAAAAATAAGGTTGCTTCTTGATATCTTGATTGAGAGATGTTGTTTAATGTAGCTTGGATACTCTCAATACTTGTTCAATCTTGTATACCTAGAGATTTTGATGGAATCATGGGACGTGGATATTGAAACTATAACTCACAAGCTCCCAAGATAATCATTGTCTTATTTTTCCCACTTGTGTATAACTTATTTCCAAGCTACAAGCAGGTCAACTACTCTTGGAGCATGGCAAAACTTCTTTGCATCACCGAGAAAGTGACCCCTTACAAAAGATGCACCTCTAGGTTTATCTCTTCATAGTATAATAATTTCTATTCAACCTAGTCATGTACATTGATTGCAAACTTCCATGCTCTCCCAAGCAACTTATGTTTTTCAACCCACTACTTTATGCTCATCTTTGTGTTACTTGAGAAGCCTATACAAATTCTCTAGTAATATCTTCTTTGTACTGCTTGAGAGGCCTCCTCAAATTCTCTACCAATATCTCCATTGAAACTCTCATGAGCTCAATACAAAGAGGATTTCATGCCTACTTGTGACTTTGAACTTCCTCTTACGATGAATTGGCATTAGCACATTTGAAAATTGAATATACATGTGAATATCAAAAATGTAAATGCCACCACAGTTATAGATAACTATCCCTAACATTAACAAAAATGGTAATGGACAACATTTGCAACAAAATGCATAATCTTTGGATATAGAGTTATGCCGTTTGGGTTATGTAATGCCAACAGGTAATGCGCATAGCCTTCAGGGCATCCCTCAAAAAGTTTCTATAGGTTATTTTGGATGGATTTTCTATACATTTAAATAATCAAGACCAATGAAATGCCTTGAAGAGAAGTTTTGGTACAATAGAAAGAATAGTATATTATCCTAAACCACATGAAATGTTTGTTCTTGGTTACTCATGGAGTGGTCTTTTAAAAAGTATAGAGGCATGAAATTATTGGTGATATGGAAATGAGAAAGATAATCATGGAATTATCACCCCCTTTAAATGCAAAGGTGTACAAGTATTAATGGGTCATGCAGGATATTAGATCCTTTCTTGACTATGCTATGATCAACAAGACCTCTATACAAGCTCTTAATGGAAGCCATCTGGACATGTGAGTAGGAATTTTTGTTTTTGTTTTTTGGTGAGTATGCATTTAAGAATCTCAAGTGGAAATTAATCACATCCCCAATTCCAATAGGCCAAAACTAAGACATTGAATTTCATGTTCACACTAAAGAAAAAAGTAAAAATGCAACCTTATTGGCATACTGAACCACTTTCAAAGTCAACAGAATATTTATACACCTCTCTAATTATTGTACAGTCTTGAAATGCTAGTTCTTCTTAAATTCATCACCTTGGAAATCACTAACCCCTCAATGATATACGTTATAAACTAGAGAGATACATGACAACAAGGTTGAAAGCCTATCATACCATGAGTATGGAGAAGTGGGAAGAAAATCATGGCTTAATAGGAATCTCAAAGACAAAGAGGTTGATGAGGGCAACTTAGGTTTGATATACAATGCCAAGGTCAACAAAAGGAAACTAAAATATTTAGGAAAAGGACATCATAGAGTTCAAAAGTTCATTTCAATTGCTAGAAACTTTGGATGGAATCCAATTCACCTCAATTATCAAGGGCAGCAAACTCAAGCACTACTACAAAAGTTCACAAGTCATGCACCACCAACCATGGAGATTTGTATGATAGTCGCCATAAGATAGTTTCAACAAAATTTGAACTTTTATAAGCCATTTTTGTCATTGTAGCTATCCAATGATATGCATATAAGAGGTAGCCACACCTCATATGTTATGTATATAGCACCCACATGTTTTCGAGCAATTGTTAGGTTGCGCTAATAAGAACCCACACGAAAATGTGTCATTACAAAACTCAATGCACCATTAACTCATAGCTTTATAGGATATTATTTAACAACAGAGAGAATCATAAATGAGTATAAGTAGTCAAGATACTCACAAAGGAATCCTACACTAATGTCAATCTCCTAGGTGAAAAATAGTTTCCAGTTGATCTTCAATTCCAATGTTAGGTGTGAAAGGGAATCGACGTGGAAGATGAGAGACATAGAACCCCAAACTGTGTTGAAGAAATGATACAAGAAAGACAAGAAAAGATGGAACAACCATAGGTGGATCGAGAGCCATGAGAAATACAAATCAAGTCCTTACGCAACAAAAGTGGAAAAGCTTCGTCTTCTACGATCCTACATCATTTGATAGAGATTATTCTACCATAGTATACCTTAATCATTGTTGTGAGTTCTTTTGGGTTGATGACTTGTATGTCACAATCCATAGAATCATGCCTTTTCAGCTAAATTGATCAACTTCACATGAGATTCTTCGATAGATTTTCTATACGTTCCATGGAGTCATATGACATGTTCAGCTTTTGGCATGTTTAGCATGCACTCATATACATGGTTGTCCACGTAGTCATCTTTTGATCTACTAGATTTTGATCCAAGAGGACTTCATTATATATATATTTCCTTCCTCTTTCCTTTGGGCTATTTTTTGGGCTTCGTTTACAAAGGCGAAGGATGCCTACAACTACGGAGGGGGAAACACACTTATATAAAGGATCTATGAAGTCGTACTCATTGTGTAGACATATACTATGTAATTGGTGTGCTCACACATGCAACTTTTTGTCTCTGGAGTCTTTCTTTTTTACATTTGGTTGCTATCATATGCACCAAACACAATCCAAAAAACACCTTGTACACGCACCCTCTATTTACCCAATGGAATTGAAGAGGGTACGTTAAGGATGGTCTAAGTTGCACCATACCATAAGGACATAGGGGCAATTCCTAACCCTTACCCAAAGGGGTTCTCATCTATATGTTCATGTTTGTAATCAATACAATATAGTATAAAGTGCATAGTGTAGAGTTACCTATCTTATGCACTCCACTCTCCTGCCGATCCTCTAACAATCAACACGTACTAGCATGTCTCCACCCTTATGATACCCACAACCCTTGCAATCCTCTAACCCTTCTCCATCCCTCCATCTCCTCTCCCATACCCTTGAAAACCTCCTCACCCTTGTGCCCTCCAACCCTTCTCCACCCCTCCTCTCCCATGCCCTCTTTTGCTCCTTCACCCTCTCTTTACTCACTCTTTTCTTGTTTCCCTAACTTCTATCTATTCTTCCCATCCACCATTATTCCTTCACAATCTATCTACTTTCCTTACTCTGTTTACTCGCTCTATCTATACTTCCATCACCTCCTAGGCCCATTAGGCATTCACAATCCTTCTCTCCCACTCTTAATCTACCCTTGCAACCCTTCTATCATAGACTTCCCAACCCTTACTTCCCTTCATCCATGAAGGAAATTAGCTCTCCCCTTTTTCAACCTTATAAGCCTTTCTTTTCCCTACAACCCTTGCTAAACCCTATAACTCCTTCTAAATCTTAAAACTCCTAGCACAGACTACTCAAACCTTACCCCCCTTAATAAGTGAAGGCGACTAGCTCTCCCCTTCTCAACCTTACAACCCTACAACTCTTTTTGAACCTTAAATTTGTAGCTTAGGTTTCTCAACGTACTTTTCTTTCGACCTTACACACTCTTTTGGAATCTTAAACCTCCAATGGAGTCTAGAACCCCCACCCATCCCATTAGCAATAGTTCTTCTTCACTTAACCTCTTTAATAGATTGTTTTCCACACTTTAAGCCTATGCAATATGACCCAAGACCCTATGCTACACTTGTGATTACCTATGCTACAACGAGCAATGAAATATAACCAAGGTGAAACCTCATAAGATAAGCAATATTCTTTCCACGCAAAGTATCTCTCCGGCTATGGTGCAGTCTTAGGAGCAATATGGAGCAAGGAGTAGATTCCTTGACTCCTAAGAAGCTAGTGATAAGGTGCCTTGGGATTGTCTCTATCTAATTCTAGGTGGAGGTGGAGACCATGCCTCCCTAAACCTAGATCTACTTCATATAGAGTCACTGGTGTAATCTCTTTTTAGCCTACCGTCAATAGGCCTTAGTGGAGGCGAGGGCACTACAAAGTGAAAATGGCCCTTTTCGATTTTCAAAAAATCTAGATTAATTTTATGATCCATTTGCTATTTTTTCATCTAGAAATCCTCCACAATTTTAGCCCCCCCTCCCCTCTCTCTCTCTCTCTCTCTTCGCCCCCTCCCTCCGAGTCCCTCTCTTCCTTTCTCTTTCTTTCTTCCTCCTCTCGGGCAGGCCTATTGAATGATACATATCATTCATCTTGTTTAATTCATCTTTTATTTTCTTTCACACACGAGCACATATTCTCTTGCCCCCCTCCCCCCCCCCCCTCTTTCTCTTTGTCTCTCTCTCCATCTCTCTGTCTCTCTCTCTTTCACTTTGCCTCTCTACTTTTAGCTCATCATCTCCCACAGTCTCTGCCCTCTTCTTGGCGCCGCACACCCACTTCGTCTTCTTTTTCGCTCTTTTGGATTTGGGGAAGGCCCTATGAATGATTTTTTTAGCACTGCCTTCGAGATAGCGCTCTAGTTAAACTTTTGTTAAAAAGTGTCCCACACACTTTGTTGCCAAGTGGCCCCCTTCTATTTTGGTTCTCTCTCTCTCTCTCTCTCACACACACTTTCTTTTTTAAAGAACTCTCTCTCTCTCTCTCTCACACACACACACACACACACACACACACACACACGCACAGAGACTTTGCAAATCTCTTTGCATTTGCAAGCGGTTGCATTGTCCATTCATCTTAACAATCGTTTGCATCTAGCATAACTTAAAGGCAGTGCTACACGAGTACTTGTACTAACTTGTTATCCTTCACCTTGTTTTGTGAGCACTCCTTCCATAGGAGAGTGAGATGCCACGTTAGAAAGATTTGGATTGGTTGAGAATAAGCACTTTTCTCAATCTGTCTGTGCAAGTCACCTTTTTCTCAAGCTCTGCAATTCACCATAGCCAGACCTTTGAGACCGTGCAAGCCCCGCCATAGCCATCCTCCTTCGCCATAGCCATGAGGAGAGCCCTCCTCGCTCGCCTCTCCTCCTCCCGTCCCTTCTCTGTTGCCCCCGACACTCCCCCCTCCACCCCTGCCCTCTCTGCTCTCCGCCAACGCCTCGCTAATGGCGGCCCTGACTTTGTTGATTTCCTGAACGCCACTCTTCCAGACGCCTACTCCGTCGACGTGGGTACCAAGAAGAACCCCAAACGGAAGCCCGATTGGATGAAGCAAGTCATTCCCGGCGGGGAGAAATACACCGCGATCAAGGCCAAGTTGAGAGAACTGAACCTCCACACCGTCTGCGAGGAGGCGAAATGTCCTAATATTGGAGAATGCTGGACAGGGGGTGAGACCGGGACCGCCACTGCAACGATCATGATATTGGGAGACACATGTACCCGAGGTTGCAGGTCGGTAGGCGAAGCTGAGTCATTTTCCTCAAAGATCTGCCATGTCTGCGCTTCCTTTCAGGACTTGAAGGTTTGCGCATGGATT
Source organism: Dipteris shenzhenensis (assembly GCF_047967505.1). Lineage (NCBI taxonomy): Eukaryota > Viridiplantae > Streptophyta > Polypodiopsida > Gleicheniales > Dipteridaceae > Dipteris > Dipteris shenzhenensis. The sequence goes on along the minus strand of NC_141601.1, from coordinate 8,333,442 downwards.
TCTGGGAAATTACACGGCCTTTTATGCGTTCTATGCTGAGTTTGCGAAAAATTGGCATCTTTGCAAATTCTCTTAGCGTCAGAAGTTAATTCTGAGAGGCCTGACATTCCTCAAAACTGCCTTATTGTTGCACTGCCGGCTTTGAAATCTGTTACATGTGTATACGTGTTAGAGCGCGGCTAACATTTGCCCTAATATTTACACGATTGTTTTGATTCTGTGAATAATATACAGGATTAGATTGCGATATACTTGCACGATTGTTGCAAGGGGTTGGAATGAATTTGAGCATTGGATAAGGAACGAAGAAGTTTAATGTCTGTCTTCACAAGACCACACTGGACAACAATGTACATGATGGTTGAGTTGTACAATTTTCCAATGGAGATAGATGTACCAGCTGGGATGCATGTGTGTGCGCACACGTACAAATCAGAGAATTTAGAGCAACAGGATGGAAAGTAGCCTAATGGTCCCAGTAATTTACTGTCTATGACCAGCTTCTCGATAGCATTTGGTTGCCTCTAGCCTCCAAGATGGATTGATGCAGCCCTTCACTATGGTGCGGCAACCTCTAAGATTGGAGGAGAGAGAGGCTATTCGTAATCTTAGAGGAGAGATAGGCTATTCGTACGACAACGGAGGTTGTAATTGTATGGGTAGCTAAGATATTTTGTCTATTAGCTTGTCGAGGTCGGTGGTTCCGGAGGTGATGAATGCAAGTAGCATGAGTTGTATGATGTTAAAAGGTAGTCTTTGTCTCCAAGGCCAAGCATGTTGGATCTACTATTTGATGAATTGTTCCATGTCACTAAATCCATTTGTGAAGAGGTAATGAAATTGTCCTTTGATTGATAGTTGGGTGGATACTTGAAGATCCAATTGTCCTACCCCCTGCATCTTGTGGGTCATCTATCAAGCATATCCCTTGATTCTTAAGGGGGGGGATACTCCCCTGGTCGTCTTCATCTCCAATTTATGTGATGAAGCGTTGAGTTGGCCCAAGGCAATCCTCAATGCATGTGATGCATGCATCCAAGGATTCTAGGCCTTTGATTGAAAGCACCTGAAGACTGTGGTCTCTATACAGCTTGAGGTACGCTAAAGAGCTCTAATTTGATGATCCGCTTCTGCATGGTGGAAGCACCTGAACTATATTGGAATGGGGAGAATCTGCTCAGTCGTAGATCAAATCTCCCTGAACCACGAGCATACCAGCACCCCTTGTTATTGTCTATGAGGAGGAGGACAATGCTAGGGCAAGGAGGTCATAGATTCCATCTGAGAGAGAGAGAGAGAGAGAGAGAGAGAGAGAGCTAGCTTCGTACTCATGTAAGAGCTTTTACAAAGAGGAGCTTCAGTCTTGCCAGCAATATCTGCAACATAATGTATTGTCGGGTTGTCAGCTCAGTATGCATATTTTGCTTTAGTCGTTTTGTTGAGTTTCTTGTTTGCTAGACAAGAATTCAGTTTCCTTGTCTTGTGAAGCGTTAGCATTACAGGCAAACCTTGATCTGTACAGAGTTTGCAAGAAGGCAGTCAAGGTGATGTATTCATTGCTTCGCTCTACATTTCATCTCTTTTATGGCTTGTTTACCCACAGAATCAATCCATTTCCCTTGAAATTCAACAGTTCTTGGGTGTCAACTATGTATACAAGTCCTAACACCTCTCCATGTCTTGGTAGGACCTTGTGGGCTTGTTTGATCATATGCTAGCAAAATAATTTCTGCCTGGTACATCTGTTTTGCTTTGCAGCCTCCATTTTCTTTGCGAAGACTGCCAATTTTTTATATTTGAGGATGCAGAGAATAACCTTTTGAATCAAGGTGAACCACACAGGTGTTCTGGGTTTACATTGGATGTAGATGCCAGCCTATAGTTTGAAGGAAGATCTATTAGCACTGGACGTCCCCTTTTTTGTATCCCTGGAGCCTATTTTTCTCTGCATGCTGTAAAACTTACCGATTTGGCAAGGTCATGATTGCGCCTGTCTTGTCATTTACTAGAGCAAAGCAATTGCCCTCTGAAGTTTGTCTTTTCCGAGGAACAAAACCAAAAACAGTCGGGGAGAGAAGGGAGCTTGGTTAGACTTCGGCATGTTTATCTTCAATATTTCATGCACGTCAGAGTGTCTCTCCTTTGTAATGTAAGTCCATTTTAAGCTCTTTCATTGTGTATGCAGGTTCTGTGCTGTGAAGACCTCACGTGCACCACCTCCACCTGATCCTGAAGAGCCCGCAAAAGTGGCAGAGGCGATTGCTGCATGGGGCCTAGAATATATCGTAATTACAAGTGTTGACAGGGATGACTTGCCTGATCAAGGCAGTAACCATTTTGCAGAGACAGTCAAAAGGTTGAAGGTGCGAAAGCCAAATATGCTGGTGGAAGCTCTGGGTGAGTACCTCTGTTTCCAAATAATTTGCTTTGACTCTGAACTTTCCCTTTTTGCTTAAAACTCTTGCAGCTTTATGCCAATAAAAAAATCAGCTTGTAGTATTTTATTTTCAGCTATTTGTGGATTTATATTTGTGTGTGAGAAACATCCTCCTTTTCATTAAAAAAAGATTGGGCAGAGAAGAAGCAAATAAGTGATAAGTAGGAAGAAGCACATAATAGGGCAGAGAAGAAGCACAGTAGTTTTTGTAAATGGGGATTACAGTGACATCCAATTTGTAGAATGCATGTTCAGCCTCTTTTGGTGAATATTATGCTTTTCAAATGATTTTCACTTTTTCAATCATGTTTATTTTGTTCTCAAGGAATAGTGACTGAGTACTTGTTCAAAATGATGATTTCAGTTCCAGATTTTCGAGGAGATTCCGAATGTGTGCAGCGGGTTGCCACATCAGGACTCGATGTTTTTGCACACAACATTGAGACAGTTGAGGCATTACAGGCTGTCGTTCGAGACCGCAGGGCCAATTTCAAGCAGTCGCTAGATGTTTTAAAAATGGCCAAACAAATGGCACCACCTGGCACTCTAACAAAGACGTCAATCATGCTTGGTTGTGGGGAGACACCGGCTCAAATAATCAAAACAATGGAAAGTGTCAAGGAGGCTGGTGTGGATGTGATGACATTTGGTCAGTACATGCGGCCAACAATGCGGCACATGCCTGTCTCAGAATATGTGACGCCTGAAGCCTTTGAGCAATACAGGAAACTCGGAATGGATATGGTATATGCTGAAATGTTTCTCTTTATGTGTGCACATATATATTTCGTGTGTGCCTGTGTATGAGAGAGAGAGAGAGAGAGAGAGAGAGAGAGAGAGCACTGTCTGCAGAAGGCCAGAAAGGCTTACGTGAACATAAACTGGAATATGTCATGGAGCGGAACTAGAAGTGTCTAGGACACTTTATGGTATGTAAAGAAAAGGAAAAGATCTGCACTTGCCTCCCTCGGGTCTGCTTTATTGGCCTTGCAAGTGGGCATCATGGGACTATCAATTGTGAGGTATCCAAATGCGCTGGTGGGCTTGGTTCAGATCAGCCATGATTGATCGAAGCTGTCAATGAGCCTGGTTCCCATTGGGAATTTTTGATGTCTCTCGAGCATGTCAGAAATCTGTCTTTGTTGGTGCCTGGCTCACCCTGTGGGTGTCACCCAAGGGAACCATGAGGCTGCCTTATGCTGTGAGGCTGTGATGACTGTGCCTTGGAGGGGGTGTATGCTTACTAGCCCTGTATCTGTGCACATGTTCACCTGGTGCGTGTGGAAGTTAGGCATAGGATCAGGTATCCAATGTTGTCCACTAAGTCGATTGTGTAACAGAAGTTTGTGATTCTATGCTGTTTGTGCTTATGATCGAGTGCTGGTTGCATGAGCGTACGTACGAATGAGACATGTTGTTTATGAGACAAGAAGGGCAGCACATTGTTGACCTAGGTAATGGATTAGCTTGCTCATATCTAGAAACCCCTGCTCAAAGAGATAGTGGAACTTCCACAGGTCTCATATATCGAGGGCATCTCATGAGCACACACTCCTTTGTCATATGGGTGTGGGGTCTTAGCTCACGGTGATGCGGGTGGCATTAAACCCCTATTCGCTCTTAATATGGTACCTATGAGTGATGTCCAAAGCTGGCCCATAGCTATGCACACTCCATGTGAGGGATGGATCTGTAGATATCCAAGTGGTCAAATGAAACCATCCTTTGTCAGGGGAAGGAAATTCTCGTGTAGAATGCCATCTTCATGCATGTGACTGTGTTGGGGCATCCAAGTATGTTGGATATATGTTACATTCTAGTTGGAATGTAGGATGACCTCAGGGTAACAGAGTTTTTAGAGAGACCAATGGTAATGTATATAAGTGTAAATAGTAATATTGAAGAAAAAGAAACATGACACCTTTCGTTTGTGTATCGACTACCGAGGGCCGAACAATGTCACTGTTAAGCATGGATATCCAAATAGATGATCTGTTGGATGCACTGCATGGAGTGCTGTAATTTTAGTAAAATAGATTTGAAAGGTGGCTACCATTAGATCAGATTTCATGCTCAAGATGTGCACAATGTTTCTTTTAGGAGTATGTTAGGTCACTGCGAGTTCTTGGTGATGCCATTTGGGCTTACCAATGCTCCTGCTACATTCGTCATGCTGATGAATAACTTACTACCTGCGTATATCGGGAAGTTTGTAGTGCACTTTATTGATGATATACTAGTTTACAGCAAAAGTATTGCAGTACCTTGAGACAAGCTAGTCTCTCTGTAAATAAGAAGAAAAGTGTGCTATGCGTGATTGAACTAGAGTATTTGGGGTTCGTTATAACTCTTGATGGGAACTCTTGATGGGGTTGAAATGGATCCAAAGAAGGTGGCTGCAATTTTAGTGTGGTCAGTATCTAAGAATGTGACAGCCTTGTGATCATTCTTAGGATTTGCATAATTCTATAGAAGACATATTAGAGCGTATTCTAATATTGTCTCTCGATTGATTGAGTTGACCTCAGACAAAGTACCTTATGTGTGGTGAAAGGATCAACAGGAGAGCTTTGACGCAATAAAGAGAGTAGTAGCTCAAGGACTTATGTTGAAGATTGATTATCCCTAGAAACCTTTTTTTAAAAATGCAAGCAGCATTGCGATAGGAGTGATTTTGTTACAAGAAAGGAGGCCAGTTGCCTTTGAAAGCAACAAGCTTTCACCTTCTCAGAAAAATTGGCCAACTCATGGACAAAAGTTGTATGCTGCGATCCATGCTTTGAAATCATGAAGACATTATTTGTATGGTGCAGAGTACTATGTCGATGTTGACCATGATAATCTAAAGTATTTTGGATTTGAGTGGCTGCCAAGCGAGGTGGGTAGAACTCACACAAGAATTTCTTATGGAGATTCCGACCCAAGAGGGTGTTAGAGTTGAGCATCTCTTGATGTACCATGGTTAGGGAGAGAGTGAGGGCCTTTGTTGTGTCCCCCTTTTGAGGATAGTGTAGAGTAGGGTTGGGCAGGTGCCTACGCCAGGGTTTAGGTGTTGTATCCAGGCTCTTCTGGAGCAGATCTGCCTGTCTAGAGGCTCCACCAGGGTGTTGTGCTTGCGAGAGGGGGGACCAGATCTGTGCGGGCCAGTTTGGCTCAGTTTACAGCTTAGATTGGGGCCCTGTGTGCATGCGGACAGGTCACCTTGCAGGTGCATTGATGGCGGGTGTTTCTAGGAGGGGTCGTAGGTCATATCGCGGCTTTTCAGGGCTCTTGCAGGCCTTCTTGCTGCCGCGTGAAAACCCCTTTGGAGCCCCCCTGCCTATATAGGGGGCCAGTCAGGCCACCCTTGGGGGCAGCAGATCCGACCTGCTGGCCGGGTTACCAGTCCCGACCAGTGGGGTGGCTGGCAGAGGTGGGCTGAGCTGCTGGTCGGCCACCTAGGCTGCTTTGCAGCCCCCTATATGGGAGGTGTAGGATGGAAGGGGGAGGGGAATGAAAGTGGTGTGGAGGAAAGAGGAAGGGAGGTGTAGGATGGAAGGGGGAGGGGAATGAAAGTGGTGTAGAGGAAAGAGGAAGAGGGGTATGGGAGAATGGAGGAAAAAGTTTATACCTTGAGTGTTGGAAATGGTGGGGTGGTGGTGGAGATAGGTGCAAAAAGGGCTGGTGGCTGTGTGTCAGCCCTTCCAGGAGGGGGTCGGCCCCATGGAGCAGGCAGTCAGCCCTCTAGAGGCATGCTAGTCGGTCCATTATAGGCAGCTGGTCGGCCTGCTTGTACCAGCTAACTGGGGATGGAGAGCCTATATGTAGGCCCCCCTTCACGTGTTGTTTTCATCTCACATTTGAGGTTTTTCCCAGCAGTTTAGAGGGTTTTTCCCTGAGATTGCTTGCAATCTCTCTCTCTTTCTTTGCCAGTTCAGTTTGTGTGGTGTGGTTTGCTCTCTCCTTTCTGTTCAGTTCCTCTGCACTCCCACATGGTATCAGAGCCTAAGGTTGGCTAGAGACCAGAGACGTGGAGCAAGCCTGGAGCCAGCAAACTGCGTGGAGTATTAGGGCTGCTGTTCAGAGGTGTTTTGTAGAGGAGTGTGCGGAGGTGCAGACTGTTTGGGTGTCAAGGAAGGTGCATTGTCTTTGAAGGGTGTTTTCAGATTTGAAAGGAGGTGCTTTCGATGGGCGGGACAAAGAAGGTGTAAAGGTACCTAGGCCCAAAGCCTCTTCATTATCTTCTCCAGCCGTCTCCTCTCTTTCTCCATCAATCCCCTTCTCCAACTTCCCTATCCACCCTCTCTTCTAAGTTCGACTCTCTCTTCACTCTGACATGGCTACCTTGGCTGAGATGGTGGATAGCAAGGTGTCAATTCCCGTATTACCCACCTTCCCCCTGGATGGTCAATTGGATGGACTCAGTTACTGTGTGTGGCGGGTCATGATGGAGTCCGTGTGTAACCTTTCTCTCGAAAAATACAGCAAAATACTCTCATTTAGTCTCCCTCTCTCCCTCTCTCAACAGAGACACTAGGGCCCAGGACAACAGTCGGGCTGGACCCCCCCGAAGGATTTTATTACTTGAGAGAAGATGGAGTACATGAGTTCAGCGTAGAGCTGTTTTTATACAAAAAATCCCAACGTGAATGAATATACATGAGCTCTTAGGCTCTCTTTCTTGGCAACAAGCCACTTGTCAAATTTTACATTACGTTCCTAATTACATGCCACTAAGGGCAACTCTGGAGTCTTCGAAGCACTTGGTCATGCGAACCGCCTCCTAGACTCTTGTTAGGCTCCCGTAGCGCTTAGGAAAAGAACTCTTCCTAGTACTTGCAACAATTAATTAAAGCGCACCACCATGGCACCCATTAATTGTTAGCGCTTGCATGCAAACAATACACTGTGGACTAATTCTAGTCACGTTGGGCGTCCCCACTGAACACATGTGCACACATAACAAATATATATATTTATTCTCTGGTTGATCGAAGTCAACGCTCTTGATCATAATTAAGGGGCTTTGACCAAGGGTTGAGGCGCCTTAATTATAGTCAAGTCTCTCCAACCGAAGTTGGCACATCTTGGTTAACCGTAGTTAACCCTCTTGGCACATGCCAAGTCTCGTTGATCGAAGTCAACACTCTCTGACCGTAGTCAGCTCTGTGGTTCTCTGATTAACCGTAGTTAACTCTCTTGGTAATAAACCAAGTCTCCCTGACTGAAGTCAGGCTTACTTGACCAGAGTCAAGTATCTTTGACCGTAGTCAATTCTCTGACCATTAAAAGAACTCTTTGACCATAATTAACACATATGAAAACTCTTTAATTATGATCAAATGAATGTACTTTGACTTAGGATATTTACATGATGGTGACATCCCCTCCACTTCTATTCAGTTGACCTCGACTGAAAAGCTTCCTTGTAAACATCCAAAAGCTGTGGATGGTCAGATAACATGTCTTCATCCATCCACTTGGCATCTAATGCTGTATAATTGTTGAATTTTACAAGGTATCTGTAAAATTCTTTGCCTTGAGGGCTTTTGCGTACAGTATGGTACACAATCTGCTCTGGCTGAAGGACCTCCTCCAGCTCATCCACTTCTGGTGGATCCTCTGATACTGGCTCTGTAGGCTCTGGCCCCTGAAATTTCTTTAGAAGACTCACATGGAATGCATTGTGAATCCTCCAATGCTCTGGCAATGCTAACTTGTATGCAACCTCATTTATTCTTTCTGTAACCCTGAAAGGGCCATAGTACTTGGGAGATAACTTTGCATACACTTTCTGTTTGCCTTTAAACTTACGGAGCCTAGCTTTCTCGAACTTCAAAAGTACCCAATCCCCTTCCTTGAGATTTAACTGTCTCCTATGCTTATCTGTAGCTCTTTTATGCTTCTCTTGAGACCTTTCAATTGCTGTCCGGACTTGGCTGTAAGCTGTCTGGAGGTCTCTCACAAACTGATCAGCTGCAAATATTTCATCCTTGGTCCTCAGGATAGGTGGCAGAATCACCTTCCCATAAATGACCTCAAAGGGGGCTTTCCCTGTAGAGTTGTGTATTGTATTATTATAAGCAAACTCTATTAATGGTAGGTACTTTTCCCAGTCTGAACCTGGGTCACCCACGTAGCATTTCAGCATATCCAATGCTGTAGAATTTGCTACTTTACTTTGACCATCTGTCTGGGGATGGAAAGAAGAAGAAAAATTCAAATTCGTCTCCATGTTATATAATAAAGCTCTCCAGAATAGACTTGTCATTCTGGGATCTCGATCACTGACAATGGACTTAGGCATACCATGGTACTTAAAGATCTGTGCCATGAAAAGCTTAGCCATATGATTTGCCTTTATGGTTTTGTGAACCGGAATGAAATGAGCTTGCTTGCTGAATCTATCAATGATAGTCCAAATCCCATCATTCCTTGAATTTTTGTATCTCTTTTCGCATTCCTGGCCAAAAGAAATGCCTCTCTAGTGCTAGAGTTGTTGCTGTAATTCCGCTGCCCTCCGCTTGCCTTATCACCACTTGTGAAGCCTTCTCAGGTTGGTTTGGCAGGGCAGTACGACAGAAGCCTTAGCAGAGGCACGGAACTGGTCCCTTTTGAGCAGTAGTGCACAGAGAGAGAGAGAGAGAGAGAGAGAGAGAGAGAGAGAGGCCCAGGGGGACGGGGGGGCGGAAGGAAGGGGTTCAGGTTGGTTGCAGAAGGTGAAAGTATCAGAAACCCACTGGCACAACTGCAAGAGCTAATTAACTGAAGCGAAGATCAATGGCACACCAAAGTGTATCAAAATCCAAACATCGGGTTGTGTGCCATCCATATATGAAATGAGCATTTGTGTGTATGTGTTGTGTGTGTGTGTGTGAGAGAGAGAGAGAGAGAGAGAGGGGTGGGGGGCGGGGGGCGGCCGGGGGAATTAGAATGGGATAAAGAATGGATGGTGTATCTGCAGACTTCATATGTAATTAATCTTAGCACACACGAGAGCAATTGAGGATCCAGAACATGGATGTTTTTATTCTATGTGAGTATGGAGCTTGCAAAGTCTGATCAGAATAAGTAATGGGTTTTGCAGGGCTTTCGCTATGTAGCATCAGGCCCAATGGTAAGGTCCTCATATAAAGCCGGAGAATTTTACATCAAATCCATGATTGAGGAAGACAGGAAAAATTCACTCTCAGTGGGGTCTGCTGGCTCTGCTGTGTCTGTATAGGCACTGATTCTCATCTATGCAATAATTGTAGTATCCTATCTTCTGTAATATTGTCTTAAAATTTGATATCAAGCATGTCAACCTGAAGAAAAATTCAGGATGTCATTTTGTAATTCATGTCTTTAAATTTCTATCGGGCAAAATATGGTGATATTTGAATACCATCTGAGCACTTATTCTTTGATTTTTTTGTACAACATCATTAAGTACCACCCACCTTAACAGAAACTTTGTACCAGCATTTATCAATGTGCTTCAACATTTTTTGTTTGGTTATTGAGATGTTTAATGCTTGTATTGCGTAGCCTTCTCTCCTTTAAATCCATATGCTGGATGTAAATGATTGGGTGTGGATGATCTTATAAGACTTTTACTTTACGACCTTTTGCAAATATTATGTTTGTTGGACACATTCCATTTGTTTTCATGTCGGATGGTTTGACTTTAATGCGCCCATAACTCCTTTTTTTACTTGAGGCGAGGAGCTTCTATTTATGCTTGAGATACCAACCATACAAATCAGCAATCCGAAAGGTAGTGAGCATGGGAAAATAAAGCAAAACAAACTCGGTTGTCAGAAAGGAACTAGATATCCAGCGAATGCCTGTGAGGATATAAAAAAGGCATGTGTGCCATGGCTTGCAGAAACGCTTTCGCCTTTCGGTGGTCGCTTCAGAACCCGATGTCTTGTGCTCCCAGATGGCGTGCAAGTTGTAAATATTGTCCTATTAAATGGTGACAAGAGTGGATGTCGAAGAAACTTGATGGCCTCCTTTCACCAAACTATAGCGGGGAACTGGAATGTTCCATGCAATGACAATGGACATTGTCTCCCATATGCTATGCTCTAGCAAAAACGGCGGCAATGCCTCATATGCTCAATCTTGGAGTCCTACTAGCCTTGAATCCTTTGAGCTGCAGAGGTTGGATCTATGTAGAAAGCTTGCACCCCCTTGGTAAGCAACACCACCATCTTCCATGTGAAGTCTTATTGCTCACTATCGGGGTAACATCTTTAGCACTCTGTCTGTAATTGCCATCCATTTGCATTAGCTCCAACTAACCATCCAGAAGAAGTATGAGATCTTTCTTGGTCTCAAGGCTGGTCCAGAGATGCACCCAAATGCATAAGATACCTCATGGGAAACCTCTTGCTCAACCCAATGGCATTCCCTCGAGGAGTTTTAGGTTGCTGCCTCAAGTTGTAAGCGTCAACAGTTAATGTGAGAAGTAGGGCTCCGCCACCTTGTTTGTGTTTCATGTGTTCCCCTACTTCCTCTTAGACAAATAGAAATGAAGGTTCCAGTTGTGGATCACAAAATTTGGTGTCTGGATAACCTTAGCTCTCTCGCACCCTTTTCCATACCCTAGCTTGCCTCTTTTACCCTCTCTTCAAAAGAGGTGGATCAATGCAAGCAAGATGCCTACTAGGGACGTCAACATCTAAATTCAAAATACTTTTTTAACTCCCACTTCTTCCTAAATGCTATTGACCATTCAAAGTGTGGTTACTAAGGAAGTCTTCTTTCATTAAAAAAGTGCCATTTGAAGTGATGTTGGCTCCTCTACCAAACACAACTATTATGTCAAGAACTATTGGAACATCTTCATGCCTTACATAAAGTGCACTTGTATCATAAAGAAAACAAACACGTCTTGCATATCTTCTATCCTATGGTTTGACCATGTGGTATGGCATATACTCAACCATTTGGATCTCTTTTTTCTTATTGGTTCCCTATAAGCAAAATTCTTTGCCTTCTTAAACTGGATGGTGCAATTACCCAAAGAGGTGATTTTCTTCCTTGTCACATTTTACCACTTCAGGATCTTACTCCTTGGAACGGTAAAATCCTTGTCTCCCTCCGTCGACTTCTTACTCCCCTCGTCTTTTCTCAACCTCCTAGGTCCCTCCCTCGCCCTCAACATTCTTTTCCTTTCTTCTACTGCTAAACTCACTCCTCTTGTACCCAAAAGAAAGTATAGTTCCCCTCCAAAATACACCCCTAAATTTCAGAAATGTACCTTTTCTACCCCTCTTAGCAACCCTTCTCTTGCCTCGCATGTCAAAGATTACCAATCGGAGTCTTCCGCAACTTCTGCTCCCAAAAGAAAAGCATGGATAATGATGATACGTCACACTACTCATCTCCAACGTGTTTTCTTTTGCAGAGCGCTTCATCTGAGGACCTCGAGGTACGTTTCATAAAACTACTAAATAACAGTTTATTGCATTTTCATTCTATTCCAAAAAAGAAAAGTTCTATTTACTTTCATGTTCTTTATGCTAACAAACTTTAACTTTTAACTAAAATCTCCCCTAAATCTCTTTTTAGAGATACACTATTGCTACGCTTTAACACTAATTCCGACACTCTCCACACCTTCGATTCTTTCGCTTCACTTGGAAGTACACTCCACCCCTTAGAGCTTTACTTTACAAACCAAAACTCACTTTCCTAGCAAAAACTTGTAGATCCACTTGTCAATGTAACTCACTTAAGAGGTTTAAGCCCTTTCTTAGAGCTTTTAATGATCAATTGCATGTCTGCTCTTCGGACCCCAACTTCTTTCATCATCCCTTTCTTCGATCTCATATTTGTTTTGGCCTTAATCACATTCCCATCACCCCATTAGACCCACATACAGCACTTCAAGCTTTTACCATTGTATTCCAAGAAATTTGCCTCTATCTTAATTTAGATCACTCAATCTACGAAGCTGATCGCTCCCAGCTTTTTTGGAAAAGATTCCTCTTTCACTTCCCCAAACTAAAAACCCAAACTTAAGATTCCTCTTTCACTTCCCCAAACTAAAAACCCAACAATCCATTTTGGTAAACAAAATACTTCTTGATGAAGTAAACTAGCTTTCTAACCATGTGTTTATCACTAGCTTGGATAAAGCTTCTCAAACTCCCATTGTCCTTTGCAAATATTTAGTTCAAAAACTCACCCTTGACAGAATAAACTCACCCAAGTTTGTACCCCAAACTGCTTCACCTTCTTTTTTGGAAGAAAGGAACCTTCTATTAATGCTTGAAAGATTTCATACAAGACCCACCCCGAAGGTGCTGAGTATGAAAAAACCCGAAAAAGGCTGAAAGAAAAACTGGCCTGTTCCAGAGAAGCCCAGCTCACTGCTTAGGGGATCTTGGGAACTGGGGCTAACAGCCAAGTGGGGAGACTATACAGCCAGCGAATCCCTCACGGAGTGAAAATGTAGAAAACACCTGCAGGCCAAGCCTTGTAGAAACAAACACGCCTCTCAATAGTCGCCCTGGAGCCTGGAGTCCCACGCTCCCAGGTGGACCGTAGAGTGTAAATGATATCCTGCCAGATAGCAACCAAGGTAACCAAGGGTAAAACTAGGTGCTCTGCCATCACGAGACTGCAGTGAGCCACCCAAATGTTCCAAGCTGTGATGCTGGCTACCACTTCCCAAACACTGTCTTCCCTAGGGGGAGGAGCTAGGGTGTCACGGGGGGCTGCCTCATGGAGTGCAATCCTCTGAGTGCTCTGACCCTGTATCTGGTAGGCTGGGGAGATCTCATCAATCTGGAACACGTGTCCTCCCTCTGTCAACCAAGCCACCATCCCCCAGGTGTAGTCTCTGTGAAGGCTCTACATGCGTGTCATGATCCTGAGGGCTCTCATCCAGATCCTCGTTGCGCCATGACAGCTCCATAGGCAGTGTGGGATAGTCTCCAGGACACCATCTAAGCAGCAATGGCATTGCCCCTCCACTCGCATCTGCTCCAACCACGGACCGATGGGCAAGCCTTCGTGGGCTGCCAGCTAGAAGAAGTAAGAAATCTTCCTCAATCGCAAGTTGGACCACAACCGCATCCAAAACCTGGAGAACATCCCAGGGCACTCTCTGGGTCTCCCAGTGTCTCTCCCTCGAGGGGGTCCATCTCGATGAGTCCATCTGAAGTCTCTTGCCAATCCGTGTGGTGTAGGAAAAGAAAGGTACCTCATCTATCGTCTCATCAAGGCCGCCCCTGGAGGGCCAAAACCACTCCCTGGGGTCCCACTGGACCTCCCATAGCTAGAGGCACCATCTAGAGGCGTCCTACTTTGAGATACTGGGAGGATTGATGTGCCACTCCTTCCCCAAGCGTCCTACCAGTCTGATCATCTGCCAGTGTATCCCATCAAGACTCCCATGCATCTTAGGGTCACTCCCAATAAGGGGCTGCAATAGGCCTGCAGGTCCTACATGAAAGAAGCCGGGGTCCGCCGTGCTATCGCGCTGCATCAAAATCCTCAAGGGAACACCAGTACGGGAAAATTGCCCCAGCCATCTACTGTCTCTCCAAATGTGAAGTCCTTCCCACTAGGACTCAGGAATGGCTAAGTCGATCTTGCCCATCCGCTGCCCTACCCCTCTCAGATGCGCTAGGGCGTCACGCCTAGTCTCTATCTCCATAGGTAGTCTGCTCCAGCGACCAAAAGACCCTGTCGGACCATTGTCCCGCTGTGCCCAACCAATGTGAGTTCGCTGCCCAAGCATACGTCTCTCCTGATCTCTCACCTTTGGATGCCACATAAAGGGCTGACGCTCGAACTCCTCTCTGCATCTGGGCAGAGCACGACCCCCTGCTAGTCTCTGCCAAACTGTGTGAAGACTCCTCATGAGGGGGAGCCCTTCCCTATAAGGGGGGCCTCTGAGAAGATCCATCTATGTGAAGTCTTCCACTGTCCTCCAGTGCGTGGGGTGTTCCTCAAAAGCCCTCTTTGTAATAGGAGCTTCCAAGGCTTGGCACTTGGGGTGAAGCCACGAACCACTAGCTTGCCTAGAAGGGCCTTGCTCTGCATCTCCAGATCAATGATACCCACGCCTCCCAATGCCTACAGCATGATCACCGTGTCTGTCGAGCTACTCGGGCCCTAGTGTTTCTCGTGCCATCAAAACCGGCCCAGAGGAAGTTCCGTACCAACCGTCGGAGCTGCCCAATGCATCCTCTGTGAAAGCACCAACATGAGGCAATATACCAAGCAGTGGCAAGGACCTGGTTTGCCACTAAGGCGCAACCTGCGAGGGAGAGTTTGGCCGAGCTCCAATAGAGAAGCTTGCGCTGAACACTCCCAAGGACCAGGGCAATCTACTGCTCTGCTGTAATGTCAATACCCACCTGGCACCCGAGGTATCTTGCTGTCTGGCCCCACGGTATCCATCTGAAACCAAAGTCACTCCCCCACTCATGAATCTCCTGTGTCTCCTCAAAGCTCGTGAGGAAGCCTATGGATTTTGTCCAATTGATCCGTGTCCCCGAGGCCTCACAATCGATAGCCAAGGCGCCTCTGACTCTCTCTAGACTTGTTGTGGTGCCCTCAACATACAAGGCCATGTCATCTGCAAACTCCGAGTCAAGGAGCTCCTCCTCCTGCCTGATTGGGAGCCTCAACCCTGTGAGACTTGCCACCTGTGATCTCAAAAAGTAGCCCAAAGCCTCTGTGGGCAACCTTGGCGAACCGAGCGAGAGAGAGGGAAGGCCTTGCCTGTGTGTCCTCTGATAATCATCTGACTAGAGCTCCCTGCGTATAGCGCTGAAGCTCCTTTGACCCATCTGTCTGAGAAACCCAATCTCGTCATAGTGCCCTCCAGGAAAGACCACTCCACCCTGTCGTAGGCCTTCTCAAAGTCCAAGAGAAGGCCAGTGACTGTGACTCCTCCCTGGACCAATCCACTGCCTCCAAGAACGTGAAGATGTTGTCTAGGATGCTACGCTCGTGGACAAACCCAGTCTATGTGTCATGGATGATGTTGGTAAGATGAGGCCGTAACTACAAACTCAAGACCTTGGCGAGGATCTTGTATGCAATATCAAGTAGAGTGATCGGCCTCCACTGTCGAATGTGTAAGCTATCTCCCCCTTTCGGGATCAAACAGATCCACCTCCTGCACAAGGATTGAGGAAGAAGGCCTGTGTCAAAAATCTCCTGGCAAGCTAAACGGAAGGGGGTAGAGATAATCTCCCAGAAGTTCTGGAAGAACGCCGGAGTCAAGCCATCCTCCCTCAGGCACTTCTGGGTTGGGAGAGCCTTGAGGGCTTCCCAGAGCTCCTCATGTGTGAAGGGCTCCTCAAGTTTGTTGCAAAAGTCCCGCGAGACTACTGTCGGAACATGATCCCAAACTAGCTCTCGGGCCACAAGACCTACTGGGGTTATCCTCTTGGTTTGAAAGAGTTGGCTATAAAATTTGGTGGTCATGTCAAGAATCTCCCGCGGGTTAGTGTGCATGATGCACTGCGAGTCCCGAAGACGTTGTAGCTGTATGCCAGTCGATCGGGGCCCAGTGGTCTGAAAGAACTGCTTCATCATCTTGTCCCCCTGCTGTACCCATCGGGTCCAGGAGGAATGGTAGGAGAACTCAGCTCGCTGCAACTCTATGTCCTGAAGCTCAAGATGGGCGCTCTCCAATCTGTCACTAAGCCACTGAGAGACTGAGTCCTGCTCCCTGAGCCTCTCGATGGAGGCGAGGTCTCTCCTCAAAGCCGGCTCTTGCTCCTGAAGGGTCCTCCTCCACCTAAGGGCGTGAGCTTGTAGCTCCACACTGCTCCTCTGAATCGTACTAGCCACCCACGAAGCCTAGCCCTCACTCGGTGCCATCTCTGAGTGCTCTCAGATCTCTGCCATAACCTGCTGAATCTCCTCGTCCTGCAAGAGGTCCTCTAGAATGCGGATCCCCTTTTGGGGGAGACCTCGGCGGGGTTGATCCAAGTGAAGTACCACTGGAGAGTGGTCGGACATCGTGGTACCCGCCAGAGTCCTGGTAGAACCGCCTCTGTGTAATGCCCAGTCCCCAACATAGAAGCGGTGTAATCTCTCGAGCAATCCATTGTGTCTCCTCTGTCCAAAGGAGAAGAGAAGGCTTGCTAGGAGTCCTGCTGAACTCTGGCTCTCTCTACAGGTCTCTGCCACTGATCATGAAAATGAACTGTTCCCAGGTGCTACGCTCTGCTGCTGGTATCTATGAGAATGAGGCGCCGCCCTGCTTGTCCTCCCCAAACTCCAGGTTGTTGAAGTCCCCTCCAACAATCCAGGAATCAACATCCGGAATACGCTCTGACAACCTCCTCCAAAAAGCCGGGCGGCTATCTACACACTGGGGCATACACATTTAAGAATCCAATCCTGGACTCGCTCGTCCGAACTCCCATCCAAACTGCCCATCCTGGAATGAGCTCGCCCTGATCATAGACCTCTGGAGCCAAAGTTTGTGAGACTGAGTTGCAGGCCCCTCCGCTCCATCCTATTGCGGGAGACCACTCCTCTAGACTCTCCTTGGGAGAAGGTGATGGCGTCGTCTGATGTCTGTTGCTGAAAACATGTGCTCCTGAATCATAAGGATGTCCACTGCCCGCCCTACCACTATCCTCTGCAACTCCTGCCGGAGCAACAGGTACTACGGCTGACTACGAACATAGTCGTGGAGCCCGTGTACATTCTAGCTCACTATGGTCCAGCTCATGAGGACGGGGGAGTCGGGAACAAGGCTCTCCTGTGAGTGGGTGCTTGTCCTAGAAAGACTGCCTTGTGTGATTTTGCCGGGGGTTTGGAGGGCGAGTAGTCAGTGTCTATGCAGCATCATACTAGGGTGGATATTGGCTCAATACCGATCTTCCGTGCCCACTTCATCATTAAGGAGGCTTCCACCCCGAGCAACTCGGCACACATCTGGAGGGGCCACAAGTGTGCCTGCTCTACCTTTGCCTCGGGGCTTTTAATATCATTAAAGACTCTTATCAATCTTGGCATAGTGGGGTGGGATTTTTTATGGAATTTTTTGCCCCGCCCTGAATGGGTAGGCCTTAGTAATCGTTTGAACTCCAAAGAGAAAAATAAGTATTTAGTTCATTTTATGTTCACTTTTTTTTAGCATCCATTGATTGGAGGAGCATGTGAGAATCCCATGAAATTCTCCACCTTTGTCTCTCTCTCTCTCTCCTTTTCTTCTTCTTTATCCCTTCAATCCTCCACTTTTTTCTCCCCTCCTTTCTCTCTCTCTCTCTCTTCGTCTTCTTCTCCTTCTCTCTCTCCCCCTCTCAGCTTCCAATTCATCCCCTTTTCCACTCACCATCTAGGGCAGGCCACATGAATAAAATTCACCTTGTCATTATGTGAATATGGAGCATTATGACACAGTTAGGAGGAGGGGTAATTAGACTATAGAAAATGTGGGGGACTACATAGGTGTAGAAAGAGAATAGTCCACGTGTAGAGGGAGAATAAGGGAAGGAGGGAGTTTTTAGGGTTATCATTAGCATAACCCTCCCCCGTCTTAGGGTTTTGACTCCAAGGACATGCCCTTCGCGATGGCCACCTCCTTCACTGCCTCCTGTCCTCCTTCTTGCACTACCTCTCGACCCTCCTTTTGCTTTGTGTGCTCCCTCCTACTTGTGCTACCTCTCGACCTGACTCTACAGCTGCTCCTATGGGAGTTTCCCTCCCTCGAGCTACCTCTGTGGAAGTTTGCATCTGTGCAACTGGAGGGAGTGAGTGTTACGGCTGTGCAAGCGGCTTCTATGTGACTGCATGAATGCCTCTGGAGACTAAGGGTGGTATCTGCATTCAATTGTTCTCGACCACTTGGGCTCTTCTTTTGTTTGCGAGCTTTTGATTCTTGCATTCGTTCTCGATCTGCTCTTACCCTTTTGGCCCGGCCACATTGGCTAGCATAAGGTTATTGCAATCACTTTGCTCCATGATGGTTTTCAACTAATTAGCTCTCAACCAATGGCAAGAGGGCCAATATAACATGGTGGAAATTAGAAAAAAGGAAAAATATTTTAAAATGTCAGACCAAGAACTAATATTTTATGTATAAACAACTGTCAAGGACAAATTAAAAAGTCTTTTCAAGATATAGAATAGATTCTCAATCAGACAATGTCTTATTAAAAAAAGATAACATATTGAAATGTGGTTTCCTGCTCCCTCCATCCCCCTCTCTCACTCACTCTCTCTCCCCCCCCCTCTCCCTCTCCCACTCACTCCATTTCTCTCTTGTTGGCTCTGTTACCCAATGTTCTCTTTGTTCCTCTATGTTTCTTCAAACTAGTATTTTCGTTCGCCTCCTCTCTCTCTCTCTCTCTCTCTCTCTCTCTCTCTCTCTCTCTCTTTCTCCCCCTCATGGCATGTATTGTTGTGCTTCTTACCTATAGCTTCGTTCTTAGACTTCTTCTCTTTGATTTCACCCACATTGTTGTCTTTCCAAGATTGAAATGTTTAAGCTTCTCATTGAATGTTTTTGGCACTTGATTGCGATTGATTGCAGAGAATTAGGATTGTGCAAGAGAAGTTTTTGGCACTTGGTTGCAAGACTGATAGGAAATTTTGCATTGACTTATCTATCGAGGAACAATGTTGCTCTCTCTTTCCTTTATATTTAGATTCTTCTAGTTTACAAATGCTTCAAAAGGTTGCCTTCTCTAAGTTTACAAGTGCTTCAATTTTGGGTTGGATTGTATTTGACAGGCTAGGAAGAAGCTGGTAGTTACGACACCAGAGACGACATAAAAACCTTGGTATCTCTTAACTTTACTCTTGGTTTTTTATCTTGGTCTCTTAACTTTACTCTTAGTCTTTATCTTTCATTTTGGTTATATACATGTTAAATTGAGTGCTCATCATAGGTTTGTAGTTCGAGTGCTAGATTGCATTGTTGATATTCTTTTCTTATGTTTTAGATGTTCAACTTCCAAGAGTTTTAAAACGTCTTTAAGTTTAGAATGGCCCATTATCGAACTTGTAAAAAATGTTGCGTTGATCAAAATGGTGAGAGAGAAAAAATAATTGAGATCCCGATTCCTATTACCTCGTCGACCTAAGTCTTCTATTTCTTCTATAGAAATCACCAAAAAAATCACAGTTAAAGGTGACTGGCAAACATTGAGTATAGCAAAAGGATGTTGGGTGCTAATGCAACCTGATAGGAGAATTAAAAAAAGGCTTGGCAATGACTGCTTGTTGACATCTTGGAAAGGAAGAGTGAAAGATTTTAGAACTACAGATGGGACAAAATCCAAACAGGAAATATTGATTCAGCATGTATACATGCATAAAGAGCTTGTCTTATTGGATCATCCAAACTACCTTTCACAGCGTAGACCAAATTGTAAGTGACCTCTTTGAACGTTTTAACATAGCTAATGATGTTCTTAAATCAGTCGTACACTTCGTCTTTTTTGTTCAGATGTTTACCCTTCATCTTATGAGCAATGGCAACCAACAGAATGCATTTTAGGGTTCATGGATGTATAGGACAATTGCAATATGCAAGCAAATCTGCAATGCATCTTGCGCAAGCATGTATCTTCTTCTATGATCATTATTACCAATTATTGGACAAGGCCAACACACATGGTATGTTGGAAAAATTAGACCTCCTAGCATGGAACAACATTGATTGGCCAATTCGTGAAGGCAATGTGATAGAGAGCTATAGAGCCAAACTATTTACGGAAATACAATGCTCTTTATGACTAGGAATTGCAACTCAAATATGCATAATAAATATATGCATGCCAATCACAATCTTTGTTGAGCTTTTCAATCATCTACCAATCAAAGTTTGTATAACTATGCTCCATTATAAGGCAAATGGAAGAGATGATATTTTGAACTTCTTGGATGCTGGTTGGGATAGGATCACATCCAACTCAGTATATTGTGAGGTTGTTGGTTCCTCGATATAACTCAAATATATGATTGCGACCCACAATTCCATATTTTCTTTTTACTATAAACGAAGTAGATTGATTGGAAATAAACTTATTCCTTTTTAGATCAGGATTTGAACTCATTTGGTCTTGACAATGAATCACTCAACATCACGGTTAATGAGAATGGAAATTTGGTGAGTGTTACATCACTCAGACAGAGATGTACACTTTCACAATTGTGGCATGACATAGACATGGAGACTGAAGAAAGTGTGCCATCTAGATTTACATTCATACTCAATAATAAGAAGGTAATCTTTGGAGAATAATTTGATTGACTATGTTGGAAGTTATTAATTAAATTATCTGTATTTTAATTGTGATCACTTCTTGTCAATAGGTTCTTCGAAGGAGGGAAAATGCGTTTATGTTTCTACTATGTTCTTAAAGTTAGATAAAATTTGGTCTCTCGTTCCTAACAAACTGTTTATTTTCAAGAACCTTAGTTGGGGGCAACAAATTGAGGCAAGAAAGGCATGAGAAAGACACCACTAATTAATAGCAAGAACAACAAAGAGCGTTCGAGCTTTTGTACAATGATATTTTTAATATCAAACTCCATTGCAAAGCACTCTCTTTATGGAATCTCAAGGTTGTAAAATTTTTTTGAAATATATATTCATTTTCATGACCTCTCTCTCTCTCTCTCTCCAAAGATAGTACATGTTTACAAAATTGTCATTTTTGGTATCAACAGACATCAATATAAAAATAATTTATTACTTGTTACAAACCAGAATCACCTTTGGGGGTAGTACAATCTACCGCAGTTTTTGGATCATCTGTAGCCTCCTTCATTTATAGGCTCAACATTCAGAGGAGGGGGCTGGATATTCAAAGGAAGTATCCTGAGGTCTAGGCTCAAGATGGACAGGAGGAAGCTTAGGGTTGGCAGAGGTTCCTCGGATCTGAGCTCTAATGTAAGAGTAGGGTTCTTAGGGGTTGGTAGAGGACCTTGATATTGGGACTTAGGGTCTTTAGAACCAAGCCTTGTGGTTGGAGGAGGGTGATGCTCGATAGTGATGTCCTCCATGCCTCTTGAGCTTTGTCCCTCTACTACTATATTAGAGCCTTCCACTGTAGCTTTTGTTTTTGTCATAGAGGAGGCAAAATGTAGAAGGTCCAGGATCATCCTTGCTCTGAAGTGAAACACATAATCTTCATCATAGATAGCTTCAGTCATCTGCATAAATAACATCAAAAAATGTTTCAAGTTAATGGGGTTAAGCTTAATGTTATCTATAAAATATAAATAGATGAAAGTAATGATGGTACTTACTATTTTATCCTTTACAAAATATGACTCAATAACATATTGAGCATTGAGAAGTACCCTCCACCCACAAGAGTAGGCATCGTATTGTGGAAGTGTTTGTAAACCATACACTAGATTGTTACTTGGAATATATTTGGATTTAATATAAAATAGTATCGATAGGAGAAAGGAGTTTGAGTCTTACCTCCATGTGCACTGGACTAATTGCTCCCAACTTAGTTGTGTTATCTAGGCAAACATCAATTGCAATAGCCAGTCTCTTTAGAGCACTAAAAGTTACATTTACCAATGTTAGCAGGTTTTTGTAAAATAAATGATTGGTTATTTTCAAAAATCAAGTACCTCTATAAGGCAATGTATGAGCACTCACAGATCTATCTGGCGATGAGTCTTAGCAACCGAATTGAAGCAAAAGCATGCTTTAGTTGGTAGGTGGATAGAAGCCAAACTCCAATGTTGACTACAGATGACAATGTCTAGTCTCAGCTTTATAAGAATAGGTAATAGGAGCACTCTGCTCCTTCATTTTTCCCTTTTGATATGCCTCAAAAGTAGACTTTCCTCTTGTGTCTTTTGACTATGTCACTTCCTCTATCATTAGGGGAGAATTGGGGTCTCAAAAGGGCCTCATAAGGAATGGATTAGTCCTAATGAAAGGGCCAAGGTAGGTCCTAAAAAGTCTAACCTCCCCTCACCTAGGTGGGTTAAGCCCAAAAGTGACCCCACCTCTTACACCTCTTACACAACTCTTACTCCTAGGTGGGAACCAAAAAATTCAAAATTCAAAATTCGAATTATGGTTGGAAAGCTGAAGCATCAGCCACGGTTGCATCTGCTGGCTCCACCTCGTCTTGCCTAAAAAAGTCCATTTTTTTGTAGCCGAGTGCCACGATGAGGTGTAGGTGATCAATGTGTTGTCTCCACCACTGCTAAGCTTGCTCCGCCATGATGACTATTTGCAGCTCCATCAGCGTGTCACCATCCATGGAGACTATTTGCAGCTCCATCAGCTTGATAGCAAAAGGAAGGAAGAAGGGCAGGATGTTTACGTTGGATGCGGACATGCCTGAATTGAGTGCAGCAATGTTTGCACATGAGACCGGTGTAGTTGCAGATATTGATATCTGGCACAAACGCATTGGTCATGTTAATATACAGTGACTTAAATCAATGCAAGCCCAAAATATTGTTGCAGGATTGCCTAAATTCAAGGTTGCAGAAATGCACAAGGTTTGTGAAGCCTGTCAATTTGGGAAACAGGCAAGGAAACCTTTTCCTAGGCATGTTCAAGAGGGTAAAAAGCCATTGGAATTAATCCACTCTTATGTGTGGACTACAAAAGCTGCATCTATTGGAGGCTGTCACTATTTTGTCACATTTATTGATGACTTCAGCAGAAAACTGTGGGTGTATTTTATGAAAAAGAAAAGTGAAGTGTTTGGGCACTTCAAAGCTTTCAAAGCTATGGTTGAAAAAGAAACAGGCTTGCAAATAAAATGCCTAAGGTCACCCTCCTTCTCTCTCCTCCCTCCCTCCCTCCCCCTCCTTCCTCCCCCTCCCTCACTCCCCCTCCTCATTTCCTCCTCCCCCTCCCTCCTCCTCCCCCTCCCTCCCTCCCTCCTCCCCCTCTCGTCTCCTCCCCTCCCCCTCCCCCTCCCCCTCCCCCTCCTCACTCCCTCCTCCCCCTTCCTCCTCCTCCCCCTCCGTCCCTCCCTCCTCCATGCCTGCTCCTCTTGCCCTCCCCCTCCCTCCCTCCTCCATGCCTGCTCCTTCTCCCCTCCCCCTCCCTCCTCCTCCACTGCTGCTCCTCCTCCCCCCTCCCTCCTGCTCCTCCCTCCTCCCTCCCTCCTCCTCCACGCTTACTCCTCCTCACCCTCCACACCTACTGGTCTGCCCCCCTTTCCTCCTCCTCAACTACTGGTCCTCCCTCCCCCATCCCTCCTCCTTGCCGTCCCTCTTCCTGCATGCTGCTCCTTCAAACCTGCATCTCCACACCTTCTCCTTCTCTACACTCCTTTAGTCATGGCGCCATTCGAGGATGTCTCCAACAAGTACCAGGTACACTTAGAGTTGGAGGCTGAATATGCAAGCACATGTAGTCTAGGATTGAGGGGAGCTTCCAAAATCCACAGTCTTCATTCGCAAGGAAAGAAGCATCTCGACCTTTGGGTAGAAGGATCCTTGTATCCTTTAGATCCTACCAACCAAAAGAGCCCTCCTTTCCATACAATGCATGAGCTGGTTCGGTTTGTTGGAAATGGACATGCGGGGTTGCTTGGTTATTGCAATCGGTTAAACAATGCTCAGTCAATGGCTATGCAAGCAAGCGAGATGCACAAAGCCCAAGCAGAGATGCTAGCACATTTAGGAAATAGCACCATTGTTGCAATGCATAGCTCTATGTAGAATCTTCAAAGGAAGAACCAGGATCTCCATGATAAAGCCAAAGCATTGGACTTGGAGCGAAATGCATTGGACTTGGAGCAACATAAATTAGAAGAGTCACTTTGTAAGCTAGCTGAGTCCAAAAAAGGCTTGGAAAGATCTATATACAATCAAGTTCAATGAGCCGTAGAGAAGGAACGAGAGAAGGCAGAAGAATGAGTGCAAAAGATGAAAGAAACACCTTTGGTATTGAAGGAGAGGAAAAGAAGGTACTTACATAACATGGATGCATTGGCACCCACTGGTGGTGCTAGAAAGAGGAGAGTCTGAGCTACAAGGTTGGTTATCAAATGTTCCAATGAGATTACACTCTTTTGTGCTACACTGTTTGTGACTAAGTTTTTATTGTGTTCTTCTTTAGGAACTTCATGGAAGATGTGATGGGAAGAACGGATGGGGATGATATTGACTGTTCATATGCTATAGCTAGTTTATTGAAGTCAAGCGATGTCATTGGGATACTAAGGGACCCAAGACACAAGCACCTATGTGTGCAAGTTGCTGAAGAGGTGATGAAGGGCTTCAAGGATATTGTGGATGCAAAGGAGATGCTTGCAGCTTGTGATACTGCCGGTGTAAGTCGTGAAGCTTACACATCTATTTTCAAAATTTTCAAGTTTGCTATTTTGGGAAAATATAAGAAGTCTACAGTGCCCCTACCCACACCTTGGTCTGTGAGACGTGCACGGCGAGAAACAAACCAATGTGCAAGAGGAATGCTTGGAGGGTACCATTGCGTAAGGGGCACAATGACTTGAAAGAGTAAAAAGAAATCTGGCTTGCAAACCTTTGAGATGAATACTTTCAACAATGTCTACTTAGATGTTAAGAAACTACAACAAGCAATGGTCAAATTCTATGGCATGAGAGAAGATGGTAAGAGGAAATCCATTATAGCATTGCACTTTACTTAGTTCATTTCCTATATCATGTTTATCCTAACGATTTTTCTCTTTTGTTGTATAGATTGCAATGGTATTTGTCATCAAAATGGATGAAGCTCAATTGGTGAAAGAACACAAGTTAGAGAGAGTCAGCATCTGCATTATGAATAAAGCCTTTGTTCAAGGGGACGAAGAAGTAGAGCAAGATTTCTCAGTGCAATCAAAGAAAGATATATGGTGGCTTGCAGCATTTGAGACTTCGAAAGAGTGCCATGAGACATTGAAGTGGGTGAGTCAGATAGTACAAGAATCCCATCGACGATCCGAAGACAAGACTTGATGACAAGAGGAAGGGCAAACATTGACAGTCGATGGCCATGGAACCTTTCAAGTTGAATGGCATCTTGTTGGTGATTTGAAAACCCTCAAGTGCTTGCATGGTTGTGAT